>NC_136429.1:506531473-507731473 GCF_052849685.1 Lactuca virosa
GGAGCTAAATTTGCAGAATAAATTTGGAGAGATCACGGATTCGACATCACTCTGGATGAATCCCTTGTCAATTCCTGGGTTAATCCCATCCGAAGATTACTCGATGATGACTACAAGCCCTATCTCACCTTTGCGGAACCTCCAACAGACGGTTATTGGGACATTCCCATCTCTCCCAACGCAAAGTTCTTTACCATTTTTGAATCTTTTGACCACAACCTCCCAGATGATCAAAGGTTGCCACTGGAATTTGAAAGACTTAACAGATTTCATGCCAAGCATGGATCTGCAATCAAGAAAATCTGGTCAAACGACAGACCCACTGCAGTAAAAAACTACAAGCCCTGAAAATTCATGAAAGCAGAATTCATCCAATATACCCTCACCATAAGAAATTCAGACTACATCTGAACCCAAGCTGATTTCCCTTGCATGAACCCGTAGGAAATCTTCCTGATTGCAAAGGTATTTCAGAACAAGTCTGAGAAGCACCCAAAGATGAAGACTGCGTATGAAAGGGCCTGTACCTTTCTAAAAGATAATGTGTGTGACTTTACATAAATTGACGTGGACATCCACCCAACACTTGCTCGGAAGTTCAACCTTCCTCCTCTTGAACCAGCTCCGGTCCTGACTGAAGGCTTTCAAGAAAGATCCCTTGGAACAACTAACTTCCCAGATCTTGGAGTCATTTTCAAACGCTTAAATGATGGAACAAAATACTTCATTCCAATGACTGCCATAAACCGCATGACCCAGAAGCAATTAGAGATCACTCAAACTGCAGTCAACAGATCAAAACACACAACGACTGAAGTAAAGTTTGAAATCTCCAGGAGAATTGCGTGGCTTAAGGAAGTCAGTAAGTTCTGGTGGATTCTCATCAAATTTTTGAAGCTCGACAAATGAAAGGAAAGTTTAAGAGGTCACTTAGGGGGAAATTGTTGAAACATAAAAGTGAACCTCTTAAACTTGAAGAGATCCGAAGCTGGCAACTAGATCCGCAGTCAAGCTCCACACCGCAATCAAGAACTGCATCCGCAGTTGAAGTCATCAAGCTTAGTTTTAGTTTTATCTGTTTTATGTCTTTACATTCCTTTGTCCAGTGTGCCTTGCATGGCTACCTTAGACAGATTTAACTTTGTAATCTTCGAGACTCTATAAATAGAGTACTCTTATTCTGAATGAACACATCTCTCAATTATCTCTATCTTGAATATCGTATTCTATTTACTCTCTCACTTTCTCATCTTAAAGATATTCAGAATTCTAATATTAAGATCGTTATCTCTCTAGAGCAAGTCAGCTTGACTTAATCACTAAGCTTGATCTCATTTACTAACCTGGATTGTCTGCAATCCTTGTTAAGAATCAACTTATGGTGTCTTCTTGATATAATACTTGTTGTCATTTATATTTCCTTATATTTCTGCACCTAATTATCTAACTATCTAACTCTAACTTATTATTATTGTTGAGCTTTATGATCCGCTGAGTTAAAGTTCATTCCGCAATATTACTTGTTCTAACGTTTGTTCAGGTGTGTTACTCAAGTTTTTCTCTCAACATCCCATCCCACATTCCCTGGATTTTTTTAGAAGATGAAAAAAATGAATTTACCACTTTATGTCTTTTACTCTTTACCAGTTGTGATTAAAGTCAGCATATTGAGATGAATATGGAACATGAAGAACTCAGACCTGTCCAGTGGTAACTTTGTCTCGGACAAAATGGAGGTCAATCTCAATATGCTTAGTTCGTTGATGTTGAATGGGATTAGATGACATAAACACAACACTAACATTGCCACAGTATACAAGAGTATCCCGATAAGGAGCGTAGTGAAGCTTGAAATGTCTAGTATGCTCAAGAGTCATATTAAAGTGATATTGATAAATAACATATGATACTAATGGGCACACTAACAACAACTTGATACAATTGATTATTTATTAGAAATTGATTTTAATAAATATTCAATAAAACTGTCATAATTAAATTGGAAATTATTTGTTTCATGGAAATAATAATTTTCATTAGCTGAAAACATTATATTATTTCATATGGTATGAATTAATAAGTCATGCACAACTTTTTGGACTAGTTGAAAAACTTTTGTCTTTTACTCAAACGACAAAGTTTATATTTTATAAACCTCGAGTTTATAAAATTTAAACTAACTTTCCTCTTTTTTATACAATTTTTGAAATTTACATAAAAAGAAGATAAAGGTATGGCTTTCTCAAAAGTATACATGTCTTTATAAGCATGGGGGATACTCTTATGACATGGGGACAAGCTTGTATAAAGTGGAAGTAACTAATGGTTAATAACTTCACTTTATGCATATAAATAAGAGGCTTGAATTCTTGAATGCCTGGTTCATTCATTCCTTGAAGAAGTGGCCGAAACTTCTTCTCTCCCTCTCATTCTCTCTTAATTAGTTAAGAACACTTGAAGTTACTTGCATCTTCAAGCCTTCTTTAAGTTCATATTGCTTATGAGCTTAAAGCTTAAGAGTTTAAGGTTTTATGGACTAGCATCTACATCAAGTTGAGTCATTGTTGGTGTCTCAAAGTTTCCACATTCTTCATCAACTTCCAAGCCTCCCAAGAGGACCCAAAGAATTACAAAGGTTGTTATTTCTTCACCTCTTCTTTGGTTGGTATTTTAATCTTTCTATAACTTGCAAGAAGATCCTTGGTGGGTATAAAATGTTTATGTTATTTCAAAAATTAAAGTCTTCCGTTGCAATATTTTTATAGTTTATGAAACTATTTTTTAACTAAAACCCAATAATTGGTATCAGAGCCACCTTGCAAGTTTGGTTATATTTTTTGATTTTTGTAAATCTTAGTTTTTGGAGAATATGGATAACTTGTTTTTGTATAAACAATAAGTTCATATATATTTTCTATGACAACTTTTTTTATTATGTGACAAAAGCTTCATGCATCTTTTGTCATTTAAAGTTGTCTTAGAAAAACAAAGGTTGTTTGATGTGTATATTGATGTATATGATGTGCATAAACTAGTCAATGACTGTTGTGTTGGTTATTTTTGTTATAAAATGGTTGTAATAATTTATTTATTCATATAATAATTAAATAGATTAGCTTTTCTTGGTTATTTTTGCAAAGTAATAGATTAGTTTTTAGAATTAATTTATTTGTACAAAAATGTAACAAGAAATCAAGTTGGAACCATTTCTTGAAGACAAAATAGCAATTTTCATGTTTAAACGGTGTGCAGGATTTTCAGTGACATTTTCTGAAAAGTGTCGCTAATGTTGTTTTCAATGGGCTGTTGGACTTTTAGCGACAGTTGCTGAATTTTAGACTTTAAGAAGTTTTTCCTTTCTTTTGCAAGCAATGAGTGTTTACTCAAGTGGGAGCTTCTACAACAACATTACAAGAAGTTTTTGGTCCCTTTAAATGTCCCTTTAGGAATGGACTTTTAGCGACAGTTGTTGAATTTGTGTCGTTTATTTTATGCAATTATTATGTGTGGTTGATAAATTAATTTTTCACACGCTAAAATAATTTTTGACAAAATAAACATCACACGGAGTTTGGGTTTTTCAAAATTGGACATAAGATGTAACAAGGTATTATTTTAAAAATAAAACCCGGTTTTATAAAATCGTTAATAACGTCAAATTTTGAAATACTCAATTATAAGTTTTAAAATGGTGATTTTTGTAACTTATACAAACTCCAAATATATAAGCAATAAAATGAAGTTTTATTAAAGATATAAAAGGTTGAAATGCATTCAAACTTAATGCCGGTTAATAAAATTAAATTGCGTCAAATTATATAAAAACTAGTTTTTTATATAGAACCTTTAAAAGTGATTTTCTTTTGAAAATTGATACCATGGTTTATTATATGCATGTAATAACCATGATATCATATGTTTTTAAACTAGAATTATAAAACATATATAAAGACCCTTATTTTACAAGCCTTAAATCTATGCAATCCTTTTGAAAAACACCCGCTGTCTCTTATATGTACTAGTGGGATAAAGGATATCTAACCGCTTAGTGTTGTCTTTTGATGGCCGGGGTGTCTTCGCAATTTCTATAAACAAGTTATTGGCCGATTACACAAAATTTTCAAATTAGACGATTTGATCGGAAATCTTTTGTGATAAAGGATACTTAAGCAAGAGAGTTCCGAGGCATAGATGAGATCAAACATGTCTAATTAAATTTGTTATTAGCGATCCCATAAATCTAGGAAATATATAGTAAGATTTAATTGATAATCGATATCTACCGAGTTGAATTCAAATGGATGGGATAAAGGATACCTAACAAAATTTATTTGTTTTGCAACTTGGATCCTAGACTTTGATAATTAATATTTTTGGAAACTAAAAGGGTATTAATTATTGAAGATTAAATATTGAAAATACTAAATGAATTTTGTTAAAATTTTGTAGTTTTATAATCCATTCTCATTATCATGAATTGTCATTTTCTTTAATGACTTAATGAAACAATAACATTCACTAGATACAACTTCAATGAACGGGTTCATGTCTTAAGAGACAATTTCGTAAGAGATATGAAATTGTATACACTTATAGGTGCTACTCCTAAACTATTTGCTTTGAGCAATAAACCTGAAAATGATACCTAGTAAAGGAATCACTGTGATGCTTAAGATGCTTCTAACATCAAGCTAGGAATAATTATTCATGACTTCTAAGAAGTCTTGGATAATTTAAACATATATCTGATGATATAACAGGTCAAGCAATATTCCAATAAATACAGTGATATTTTATTTAAAGCTAGTTTAAACATTGGAATAATGAAAGGCTAAAGAGTCATCGAGTGTGATCTAAGAGGACCATGTTTTATGGACTGAACACCTTTAAGCCCAAGAAATCTGCTAAAGCACACATGGATGGATCTTGTTTCTTTTGAGAAGAAACTCGACACTGGAAGTGGATTTACTCATCTTATTAGGAAATAAAGTTTGGAAGAGACTAGTACTTCTTATATCTACTGGATAGAACTCATACTTTTCATATAACACTTAGGTACTTGGTACTTAAATGTTAACCAAATATTTGTAAATGGCTTGCAGATATTTATTGAAGACTACCAGCTGAGCACAATCAAGTTGGAACTACACTCTCGGAGTTTAGTTTATTATTTATGCTTAGAACATAAATTACTTGTAATGTAAAACAATATTTGTTTTGGAACAAGGTATGTTTTAATTTAGCATGTCTAAATTTCTGTCTCAGTTATTTTATTCAAATGTTTGATAATTTACTTAATCATTTTTCATAACGATAATATTCATATTCTGAAATGATTAACTTCTATTTATGAGACTAGATCTCTTAATAGAATTATGAAGTAAATATCAAAATTTTATAAATAAAATCAAGTTCTATATACAAGCACTTTTGACTTAAACTAGTTTTAAATCAAACTTATTTTTGACATTGTTATTTTTATTATATAAATGACATTCATATATTCCAACTTCAAGAAATGCATCTTTAAGGCAAATAATGTAGTTTATTTGACATATGTGAAACTTATTTATATGTAAATGATTCCTAATGATATTTTCACTAAGGTGTAGAGAAAATAATTAAGGAACTATACACTTTGATGTATGACTTCCTTTCTAGTGAATGTCTGAGATTAAGCACAAGATACCAAATCAACTTTATTAACAACTATAGTAGTTTTAATTATATTTTACGTGGTAAAGCATAATTGTGAAATCTTTGTTGAAGGTTTCAAAAGTTGAGATACAAACCCGTAAGAACCATCTAAGGCCTTGATGATAATAATGGATGAATTAAATCTTACTTGGTATGATTTACTTTCTACTCGGTAGAAATATCCATCTTTAATCTTTTTGGGATAATACTTTAATCACTATTAATTGTATCTTGAATACAAATACCAACTAATAAGTATATTAAACACTTTATAAGATTTAGTATGGAAAGGATTCATCCTCATCTTACTTAATGTTTTATGGATTTGAAGCCGATGTTGGACTAAAGTTTCTAAACCCAAAATCTACTAAACACATATTTGTATAATACTCTAAATGTGGCTTAGATTATTGTATGCAAACCTGCCAAGAATAAGTCCTCTTATTCTTGTGAAGGCTAAGTTAGTAGAAAGCAAGCTTCTAATGACAAAGCAAGTGGGAGGTACATGGAACTTGAAGCACCTCAAGAACCATAACCTTATGTAGTAATAGTTGGCACTAGTCTTTAACAAGGATTGTTAAAATTGAATAATAGCTATTTACAAACAAAAATTGTTCGCATTAATGGTAGAATTCATCTATGACTTGAGAAATGTGGAATCTCTTATTGATGAGCTTTTATTGATGGTTTTTGGAAAATCCATCAAATACCAAAATACTATGTCAGATCTCGAATCTGATAAATGACTTAGAGTCATGAACATGAGATGTAATCCATGTATGAGAATCAAGTATGGACTTGATTAAAATTTATCCCTATAGCAAGGCTAGAAGGAGAAAATGATTCTTCTAGAAAGAATAAATTACATGAATAACCGTACACATTTAAAGCAAGACTTTTTGTAAAAGGATTCTCTCACACTCATGTCATTGACTATGGTCCTCATCATACTCATGACATTGACTGTGATCAAACTTTTTTCACAAGTAGCTATGATTAGATCAACAAGGATATTATTTACTATAATTTCATATTCTTAATATGAGATATAGTAAATAGATTTCAAGAAAGACCGCTTTTCTTAATAGACATCTATTGGAAGATATCTATATCGATTAGCCTGGAGATTTTCTTAATCCATGTTATCCTAAAAAATTGTGTAGAGCTTGAGATCCACTTGTGGATATAAAGCAAACATCTCAATGTTGCAATCATCATGTTATGTAAAACCACAAGGTATGTTTTTATATCAAAATGAATAGAACATGTGTGTTTACTAAGAACTAGTGGGAGCATAGTGAAATTCCTAATCTTGTATGAGCGAGACATACTTAATCATTTGAAATCACATTCGTACTAAGCAAGGTCGTTTTCACCTTGACTCGGAAAGTGTTTCTAAAATGAAAGACTTAGGAAGGAAAGGATACATTCTTGGAATGTAAAATCTATAAGGGATAGATAAAATGAATGTTAAAAGTCTCATGTTCTTATACATATATATTAACAATATCTTGAAAGGGATCAAGACACAAGATTCTTTTGGAGAATTCTTGGCATTGTCTTATGGCACCATTTTGAGCTAGCCTCAAAAGTACATAGTTCGTAGGTTTGAACTAGATGAAATGATTTATATTCTATTTTCTTGGCAAATGAATTCATCATTTACGACATTTTATGCATAGGACATGGTATTTGATCATGTTGTAAGCATGTCATAGGATACTTACTGAATACATGGTTAAGTTACTAGATGACCAAGAGAGCATTCTAAGAGTTATTTAGAAGAACTAAGAGAATGCATATGAGACAATCAGTTTAGAAAGGATCTTAATGGAAAGAGCTACACAAGATGTTAATTTCTAAACAGATACAAATAATTATGAATTATAATTGGATATTGACTTCATTATGGAATGAAGGGTAAGTCTTGCTGGAATAAGGTCCAAGAAAAACATAATGACACAATCTACTACAAAATAAGAATACACTACTTTAGAAGTTGAATACAAATATGATTGGATGAATGGAATCATTGAAAAACTATGTTGATTTATGCCATTCAAGGATCATATGGAAATCTTTGTGACTTCGAGAGTAAACTTAATCAAACTAAGAGAATCTATGTCACGAAAGAACACCAATCATATTCTCCAAGATATTTAACTATACTTAGAGTAAAGTTAAGTATGGAGATGATAGTATTCACAAAATTCACACAAATTAAATTTTGTGAGATCCATTGATAAAGTCATTCTTTTGAGCTAAGTATGAATGGTCACACTTCAGCTATAAGGTTTTATTATTCTAGAAATGGGTTTTTGATTTGGATATTGGAACATTATAAAAACAACTATTAGATAATGTTATGATATATTGGGATATAGTCATCACATTAATACTTTTTGTGTTCTATATTAACATGTTTAATCCATGAATAATGTTATTATTCCAAAAGTTCATAGTCGGTTATAATTGTGGGAGCAATTATAAAGTAAGACTAATATGAATTGGATTGGTTGACTCTCACTAGATGAAAGTAGGCAAGTGGTTGTAACCAAGTTTCATAGGTACTTGTCAGAGAACTAGTATTGAACTAACCCGCATCAAGATCATCTCATGGATCACTATCATGAATGATACTTGATTAAAAGGTACTATCTTTGTATCCTTAACACCTGAGATACATAGTGGGACTTAAGTGTAGGGAGTACTATGCTTTGATAATGGTCAAATGCTGTTCCTTAACCGGGCAGTTATAAAAGCCATTTTCAGGTATGGTGTGAACTATGCAAGAGGCTTATTTAGCCAAGATGCGATTTGTTCCTTTTATGTGTTGAGAGTTAGACATCTAAGGCGCCTTACCAAAAGTTGAACAAATAATGAGATTGATCGCGATCCGAATCTCATGTTCAACATGATGTCTGTAACAAAGGGATAACTGATAAACTTACCTTATACACCAATTGTAGTTTTGAGCTTTTTGGGAATTGGGCGTTGGTAGAATGTCACAAAAAAAGTCTGTCTTGGGGGCAGTAAAATGTTGCTAGACGTTCACCACTGTCTATATCAGTCTAATATTAGTCTTGCGCAAGTGGGAGATTGAAAGGTCTAGTATGCTCAAGAGTCATATTAAAGTGATATTGCTAAATAACATATGATACTAATGGGTCACACTAACAACAACTTGATACAATTGATTATTTATTAGAAATTGATTTTAATAAATATTCAATAAAACTCTTATAATTAAATTGGAAATTATTTGTGTCATGGAAATAATAATTTTCATTAGCAAGTAACATTATATTATTTCATATGGTATGAATTAATAAGTCATGCACAACTTTTTGGACTAGTTGAAAACCTTTTGTCTTTTACTCAAAAGACAAAGTTTATATTTTATAAACATTGAGTTTATAAAATTTAAACTAACTTTCCTCTTTTTCATACAATTTTTGAAATTTTCATAAAAAGAAGATAAAAGTATGGCTTTCTCAAAAGTATACATGTCTTTATAAGCATGAGGGATACTCTTATGATATGGGGACAAGCTTGTATAAAGTGGAAATAACTAATGGTTAATAACTTCACTTTATGCATATAAATAAGAGGCTTGATTTCTTGAATGCGTGGTTCATTCATTCCTTGAAGAAGTGTCTGAAACTTCTTCTCTCCCTCTCATTCTCTCTTAATTAGTTAAGAACACTTGAAGTTACTTGCATCTTCAAGCCTTCTTTAAGTTCATATTGCTTATGAACTTAAAGTTTAAGGGTTTAAGAGTTTATGGAATAGCATCTACATCAAGTTGAGTCATTGTTGGTGTCTCAAAAATTCCACATTCTTCATCAACTTCCAAGCCTCCCAAGAGGACTCAAAGAACTACAAAGGTTGTCATTTCTTCACCTCTTCTTTGGTTGGTATTTTAATCTTTCTATAACTTGCAAGAAGATCCTTGGTGGGTATAAAATGTTTATGTTATTTCAAAAATTAAAGTCTTCCGTTACCATATTTTAATAGTTTATGAAACTATTTTTGAATTAAAACCCAACAAAGCTCAAGTAACAAATTTCGAATCTAACACGTTTCAACAATAATGTTGGCCACCCCACGATATTCAACCTCAGCACTCTATCGAGAGATCATTGACTGATGTTTAGAAGACCATGAAAGAAGATTGTGTCTAAGAAAGACACAGTAACCAGATGTTGAGTGTCTAGTAACCGGACAACCACCCCAATCGGCATCGAAATATGCAATAAGATCACGAGACTAAGAACTAAAAAACTTAAGACCATGATTCGTAGTACCTCGAACATATCTGAGAATGCGTTTGAGCGCAGTGAAGTGGGGTTCTTGAGGGTCATGCATGTAAAGACAGATCTGTTGAACGGCATAAGTGATATCTGGGCGAGTGAAAGTGAGATACTGAAGAGCACCTGCAAGACTCCTATATAACGTGGGATCAACAACAGGTGGGCCAGATCCATAAAATTTGGAAGACAACTCTGCAGGTGTGATGGCAGGCTTACAGTTAAGCATGGATGCACGCTCAAGAATTTCATTTGCATATTTCTACTGAGACAAGAGCATGCCAGTATCAGAGCAAGTAACAGAAATCCCAAGAAAATAATGAAGATCACCAAAATCAGTCATAGAGAACTCGATGCTGAGGATGGAGATGAGATGGGTTAATAGCTCAGAGGATGACCCTGTAAGGATAATGTCATCTATATAGAGATGCAAATATGCAATGTTACTACCCTGCCTGTAGATGAAGAGAGAAGAATCACACATGATATGCACAAAACCAATACGAGAGATAAAATTAGCAAAGCGCTGAAACCAAGCGTTTGGAGCCTGTTTGAGACCATATAAGGATCTCTGAAGTGAACATACATGATCTAGTCTAGAAGGATCCTGGAAACCAGGTGGTTATTGCATGTAAACAGTCTCCTGAAGGTGACCATAAAGAAAAGAATTCTTTACATCAAGCTGCAGAATGGGCCATTTATGAGTGACCGCAATGCTGAGAACTGTACGAATGGAAGCCGGTTTAACAACCGGACTAAATGTCTCATCACAATCAATATCGGGTCTCTGAATACGCCTGTTAGCAACAAGGCTAGACTTGTATCGAGACAATGAACCATCTGCACCGAGTTTCTTTTTAAACAACCATATGCAATTTATAAAGTTAGCAGCAGGAGGTCGAGGTACAAGTACCTAAGTGTTATTAGAGATAAGATCTTTAAATTCATATGTCATTGCATTGAGCCAATTAGGATCCTTAAAGGCTTGAGAGTATGTTTTAGGAATAGGGGAGGAAGAGTCAACATGAAGATTAGGTTTTTGAATGGGCCTGAAAATTCCCTATTTGGTACGTGTTTGCATTGGGTGCTGAGAGTGAGGAGGAGATGATGAGGATGTAGAGGCGATCGTTGAAGTGGGAGAGGTGACTGGATATATATATATATATATATATATATATATATATATATATATATATATGATCCCGACCTAAATACAAAGAAGACCAAAAATACAAAACGGGCTAATCTATATAAAATACATATACAAGTCCATTAACACATGTGTGGATCCAAAGGGACCCCCTTTTCTAGTCTAGAAATATATAAACAAGAATTTTTTATTTTGTGTAAAACAATAAAGGAAGCTAAATATCTTTTTTCTTCCTTAGAAACAGATTTTAATACATCTATACCTAATAGCATATTTAACATTGAGGCGATACGTATAGTAAGCAACAACTTAGCTTGGCAACAAGAAAATATAAAAAACATTGAAGATAAAATAACAAAGTTAATATGCTAAAACAACTTATGTATCAAGAAATAAAAACTCACCAATAATTATTAGTAACAAAGAAAATGAATCATGATATACTTATGATTCCCTTATTAATAAAAACAATATAAATAAAGATGCTATACGAAAAACAAATTTTACATTATCAGAAAAACATAATTTTAAATGTCACCCTAAAAAACTTCTTTTCTAGAAAAAAAATATTATATATTATAGAAAAATTGTGGGAGAGGAGTCTATACCTATAGAATCAACCCAATGAAATATTATTATGCCTATAAGAAATAAACAACAAATAAGAAATCGACTACACAATATTAAAGAAAAGATAGATCAAAAATATCTTACATCCACCTATCAACAATTCATGTAATTTTAAAAAGTATTTTTAGTGATTTAGATACTCCAATAGAATTAGAAATAATAGACGATCGTATAATTAATGATCAAGAAAGTACTATTACAAAAGGAAAATGTAATTTAATAGAATGTAAAATAACATTTAATATCAATATTCAATTAGGATTAAGGGCCTGTTTGATTTGAACTTACCAGGTCCAGTCAGTGCTGACTGCTGACCCGGTCAGCAGTCAGCTGTTTGTTATTGACATATTAGAGCTGATTCGGTCAGCCCAGTCCATCCCATTCCACTGACTCGGTCATTAAAAAAATACTTCCTGACTGGGAAATAAGAGAAGAGATTTTTGCCCTTGCCCTTTATCGCCTCCAGCCTCCTTCGTCTACACAAAATCCGATCCCATCGACTGCTGCTGCTGCGCCATCGACTGTTGCCTGCTGCGCCATCTTCTGCTGCCTGCTGCGCCATCTTCTCCGGCGAAGACCAGACAGCGCCGACGATAACCATACAGCGCCACTGCAGGTATGTTTCTGTGATTTTTTTTTTTGCTTTTCTTTTCCTGAAATCAGAAAACCCTTCATGTTTGTTGTGAAATTACTGATTTCATTCTGAAATCAAAGTTTGAAATCACTTCTTTCATTATTCTTGGATTCAATTAGATTGGAGAGTTAGCATAAAATCAATTTGTTATGTGTTTTTGTTTATGAAATCTGATTTCATAACGTGTTTTTTCCTGAAATCATAAAACCCTTCATGTTTGTTGTGAAATTACTAATTTCATTCTGAAATCAAAATTTGAAATCAACTCTTTCATTATTCTTGGATTCAATTAGATTGAAGAGTTAACATAAAATCAATTTGTTATGTGTTTTTGTTTATGAAATCTGATTTCATAATGTGTTTTTGACATAAAATCAGATTGTTATATGCTGTTGACATAAAATCATATTGTTATATGTTGTTGAAAATATGATGAACTCACATTTATGTGTTTTTGTGCATAAAATCAATTTGTTATGTGTTTTTGTTTATGAAATCTGATTTCATAATGTGTTTTTGACATAAAATCAGATAGTTATATGTTGTTGACATAAAATCAGATTGTTATATGCTGTTGAAAATATGATGAACTCACATTTATGTGTTTTTGTTTATAAAAGATTGTTAAAGATTGTTGTATGCTTATAAAATCAATTCATAATGTGTTTTTGTTAATAAAAGATTGTTATATGCTGTTAAAAATGTGATGAAATCACATTTATGCTTGATTTATTTGTAAATTTGTGTTATGTGGATGATTAGCTATTTGTTTTTCCTTTTTACAATAGACCTGACGGATAAAAGAATTAGGGTTAGTTGGAAGTCGGAATTGGTGGACAAAACTTTTTTGGAAGCATGTATACAAGAATTAACAAGCAATGGTCGGGAGGGTAGTGGCCTAAAAGCAAGCTCATGGGCTGTGGTCGCGGAGAAATTGAAAACAGATCATAATTTTATTGTCGAGAAAAAACAAATGAAAAACCGATACGACTATTTAAAAGCAAAGTATGCAGTGTGGTTAAAACTTAAAAACAAAACAGGAAGTATTTATAATCACGTAACGAATTCTTTTAACATGACTAATGAAGAATGGGAAGCAGAAGCGAAGGTACATATATACATATTTTTTAAATTAGATTATTTTTTTACTAGTTTAATAATATTTCTTAAATTTTCAAACAGTTGAACAAGTATGTAGATAAGCTGAGAAATGCACCCCTCCCTTGCCCTGAACTTTGTACCCAACTATTTGATGGTGCGACCTCGATCGGTGTTCACAGTTGGGGACCATCTTCGACACTACCTCATCCCAATGAAACCTTCAGTACACATGATTTTGAGGATACAGAGATGTATGAGCCAACACCTCATGAAGATACCCCAAGCTCAACAGTACCTCAACCTACTAGTGAGGAATCATCTGGGCGGATAAAAAACAAGGGGGGCAAACGAAATGGTCCTAAAGATACCACACTTGATGATGAGTTGGAAGAGAAATTATCAAGGCTGCACAAGCATTCACGGAAGCAAATAATCTTGACAAGGAGATGGATGCTTGTATGGCGAAGTTGACAAGCTTGGAGTGGGGAGAATATGATCCGAAATACACCACTGCTCTTATGTTATTTGCTGAAAGTGCTGGTAATAGGAAAATTTGGTTGCGCCTTAACTTGTCAACTTGTAAGTCGTGGGTAACAAATGCAGGAAGAAAGTTTGGATTAGTTGGTTGACTTTAGTATGTTATGGTTCATTGTTTGACTTTAGTATGTTATGTTTCATTGTTTGACTTTAGTATGTTATGGTTCATTGTTTGACTTTAGTATGTTACGGTTTAGTTATGTTATGGATTGTTTTCTTAGATGCAATTATGTTATATGAATTTATATGTTATGGAATGTTATGCTTTTAGTATTTACATGTTACGGTTTGTTATGTTATTGATTAAAATGTAATTTGTATTTGACATCTAACAGGACACATGGATAAAGAAGGTGACTTTTTATATTTTCTTATATTCTCGTGGTATTGGTTGATGTTGGTCCGACAAAGGCAAAGAATAATTAAAAGAATAAGAGCTAGCGAACAGGTAGCAAAGGGGTATGTGTATACGCAAGATTTGATACACGGATGTCCTATACAATGTTTCGATATGATACGTCTTTCACAAGATGCATTTGTACTATTATGCAATCACTTTACAGAAAGAAATTGGTTGCAATCTAGTAGGACGATAAGCGTTGAAGAGAAGATGGCTATGTTTTTACATGTTATAGGACATAATGAACGTTTTCGAGCCGTTAAAGAAAGATTTCATCACTCCACACAAACAATTCATCAATGTTTTCATGAGGTCTTACGTGCAATGATGTGTTTTGCACGAGAAATTATAGTACCAACCTCGTCTAATGCAACAAGAAATACATCAGAACGACATAGACGGCTAATGCAGATATTTCCCGGAGCAATATGTGCACTAGATGGAACACTTGTACATGCAGTTGTGCCTGTTGATCAACAAACTCGTTATAGGGGAAGAGGAAAAGGTGAATGTTATCAAAATATAATTGGAATTTGTAATTTTGATATGATATTCACCTTTGTATGGGCTGAATGGGAGGGCATAGCACATGATTCTAAAGTTTTGAAAGAAGTTGCATTTAACCCGACTTCCGGATTTCCATTCCCTCCACCAGGTTTGTAACTTTAATATACGTTTTTTATCTTTTTTTTATTTATATGATAAATTTGTCATACATCTACAGATAAATATTACCTTTGTGATGTCGCATACACCAGCACCCGTGGATTTATGGCTCCCTACCACAATACTAGGTATTGGTTAGCCGATTTTCGAAGAAACAGAGCTTTAACTAAGGAAGAAAGGTTCAATCATGCTCATGCACAACTTAGAAATTACATTGAACGTGCTTATGGTGTATTGAAGGTGAGATTTCCAATTTTAAAACAAATGGCTCCTTATCCTTTTCCAGTGCAAAGAGACATAGTCATTGCTTGTGTTGCGGTCCATAATTTTATAAGGAAATACGATATTGAAGATGAATTATTTACGAATGTTAGGGTGCAAAGTCACTCTTGGATGTAGTGTTTTAGGCTTACCCTCTTGTATGTGTAAATGGGTTGAGTCTTTCCTATAAATAGGAAGTGAGTGACTCCCATTATGTAAGGAACCATTTGGAGTGTTAGACTAGAGAGAGAAATTGTGTACAAACCCATTTGTATATTCTTTCTAGATCTAATATGAGCTTACAAAGATTTATTTACTCATTGTGTTCTTGATTTTACATGATGATTTACTAGATCTTTCTAATTCCGCACATGCCATCATAATCAACACCACTACAATTGGTATCAGACCGGGTGTTCTTGATTAGATCAAGAATTGATCCTTGATGGCTATCTTGATTTGGTGATTCTTCATGTTCTTATTGATCTTCGTGTTTAGAGAGTGTTTTGTTTTCTAGAAATCGAATTTTTCCTTGATTTGATCCATAATTTGATTTTCTCTCTCTAGAATACTTGTTTGTACCACTTTCTCTCACTAGAATTTGGTTCATATTCACTTTCTCTCTCTAGAGATCTCCTTGATTTTCACTTTCTCTCTCTAGAAAACCCAAGTTCATATCGTTTGATTCGAAAAGAAAAGAAGCAATTATGGAGAAATGGATGATACATAGTAAGGATGTTCAAGGTGAATGCACTTTTGAATATCTTCTTTATAGCTTGACTGTTGGATTGAAAAGTGAATGTGATATCGTTGTAAATGGAGAAAAGAATGAAGTTGGAGAATTAATTAGTTGTCCAATTTTTCAAAGCAAAGATTTGTTTGATCGTTTGGTTACAACATATCAAAAGAGACGAAGAAATAGAAGAGATGGAGAAGTCATAAAAGGAATTTCTCGTGTTGAATGCAAATATGGAAGCAATAAACTTGAATATTATGCAGATTGTCGTGAAGCTCGGGAAGGTGTTCTTGATGATGATCTTGATGTTCAAGAAAAAGGCGTTCAAGTTGATTTTCAACATAATTTTTTTTTTGCTCGATTGGAATTCAAACCGATGATATTTTGTGTTCTTGTGATTCGTTTGAAGGAATGATTCCTTATCGGAAGCCGGTGATCCAAGAAATTCACAAGTATCAAACTCCAAAAGATTTGATTCAAACTCAAATTGTTTCTGTTGTTGAAAGTGGGTTTGTTCATGAAATCAAGTCTTCAAGATGCAAAAAGATGAGAAAGAAAAAGAAGAACAAGATTAAAAGGAAGAACAAGCGGGTTTGTTCACAAAAATCGTCAAATGTTGTGAAGTCGAAATCCGTGAAGCAAATTTGGGTTCCAAAGCAACAATCTCCAAGTGTTGTATTGAATTTGAAGTCAAAACCCAAAAGTGTTGGTGGTTCTTTTGAAGATGTTCTTGGATCGTTGAAGAACACGAAGAACGAGTTGTACATCTCGCATAATGGGTGGTACAATGTTCAAATTGGAGATTTTCTCGTTCCAACTAAAGAACCAAGATCTTCTAAATTCGATTCGTTTGTTAAAAACAAAACTCGATTCGTCAAAAAGGTATCTCAAATTCTCAAATGGATTCCAAAACGTCCATGATTTCGATTCGTAGTTTACGTTTTTCATTTTTGATCAATTTGCCTCATTGGATCTAATCTGTTTCAACCCCATTGTTGATCCAATTAATTTTTTTTAGATCAAAACTTAAATTCAAAATCATTTTCCAAAATTTCGATTTTCACTATTCATTAATTCCATTCGAAAGCTCAAGTTGAGATTCTTTACTGTTCATATGTTCGTTTTTTTTAGCCTATTGATAAACCAATTGATCAGATATCTATATGATATAAGCCCATTTTTTTATCCGATATCTTCAAACAATTTGTCGAAATATCATTGCATCCGTTTTTCAATAATTGAAGCCCATTGATTCATATCATTCAATTGACGTATGTTGTTGTTCGTGATTGGACTTGTACATCAGCCTTATCTGATTGTACTTTTGCATACGGTCTTAATCGGATCTTCATATGAACATCATAAGAGTCAATCGCAACTCAAAATTGATGCTTTGAGTAGACTTCATCAGATACCTTGTAACATTTGGAATCTAAACTCGATTCGAGTTGCTTGGTATTAAACACGATTTTGAAAAGGAATATGAACTTGGAGTCGAACTTGATTTCAATGGTGGTTGTTGCTGAGTTCAAATCAAAATCGAATAGAATGTGTTCGTTGGAGTCGTTTATAGATTTGTAAACTGATTTGTGATCGATTGTCTTGATTATTGAATCAATTTCACGTCTAGAATTGAACTGTCAGACATTAAGAAAAGTGAAAATCGATTTTTTGTTCAGTGAGTCAAAATTGATTTTGGATAGAACTGATACTGAAAGTTAGAATCGATTGTGACTAAGGATTGCTTTTGGATTTGGAATTGACAGTCGATGTTCGAAGGAGACGGGTTGGGAATGAACTGAGAATAACGAACTCAGATGTTCGTTCGTTGGGTTTGAAGATGGTGTTGAAATCGATTCAAATTGTGTGTTTTGATTGTCGAGTTTGAATCAATAGTTTTGGAACGAACTGAGAAATTGTTGATGTACGAAGTTATATGATCGATAGTTTTGATAACGGACTGGAAAAAGGTTTTGAGAAGTTTATTGAGAAGTAAAATCGATTTTGGGGATCGATTTCGATGGTATATGTGTATTTGTTTTGGGAAGGTTTGTTGAGTGATGTTCGAAGGATCGATAGTTGGTCCATGTTAGTGAAAGAGAAGATCTGTTGATTTAGAGTCGATCGATATCTTTGTGGTCGATTGTTCGTAAGTTCTTGATGAAGAACAAGAAGTGAAAGCAGCGTTACTGAAAAATTCGAGTTTAAATGTTGTTTAATGATAGAATCGATTTGGGTTCAGATTCGAAAATTTGGGAAGTCGATTGAGAACGAAGCGTGAATGGGTTTACAGTCAATAGTTGATTGAACGCGATTTGGAGTCGATATATCAAACTCGTGTTTTTGGTTGAACTGTAAGAACGAGTGTTTTATGTTCTTGGAATCGACTGGGATATTTTGGGGATAAAGAACGAAAGAAGTGAAAATTTTCGTTCATATGGTGCCGTGATTTCATTTGATTGGGTTAGAACAAATGATCGACTGTGTTGATTTGGTGAATAAGATTCGAAGGGAACAGATGGGTTTAAGGAAATCGATTTTGGGGTCCCTGTAATGAAAGGAACGAAGAACTGTAAGAACGAAAAGTCGATTCAGAGGTATTCAGAGGTTACTGTTCATTTAGAGACTTCGAATGCTTCGAATTCGTGTGTTTGGGAAAATTTTCGTATAGAGAGGAGAGAAAATTTTTGGGGAAGATGATTTTCATACGAAGAGGAGAGAGAAGGAAAATCTTCGTATGTTTGGTTGAAAATTTTTTCGTGCGTGCTTGAGATTTTCGTACGAAGCGTTTATAAGAAACGTACGAAGCAATCACGTGAATTGGAGAAGAAAACAAACAGTTACAATTTTGGTCCTGCTCTTTTAACGAAGTGGTATAAATGGTTCAACCCTTCGTATGTTTGATCAAGTCTTCGTATGATTTGAACAAATGAACAATTTTCGAATTCAGCCCCTGAATTTTCGAATATTTGGCAATCTCCACAATTAATTGAAGTTTCGAATGTTTGACACTTTTCACCCAAATTCGAAAAATTTCTAAATTTTCGAATGTTTGGGACAACTCTTCGAATGTTTGGAACACAAATGGCAGAATTTTCGAAAATAGTCCCTGAGGCTTCGAATGTTTGGCGGTTCATACCCAAATTCGAAAAAGGACTGGTTTTTTGCTGAAATTTGAAGAAAATACATTTCAGGCCCCTGTAGTTTGTGCAAATTGACGCTTTCTACCCAGCTTTGGAAAAAGGGGAGAGTTTTGCATATTTGGCTGTTTTGGGCGCAACGGGTCCCTGCAAGTTTCATAAAGTGACGATTTCTACCCGGTTTTTGAAAAATCTTGCAACTTTCACTCAAAAAGTCAAAAAATTTCATAAATTGGAAAATTTTTGTGGTTTTTTCGTGATTGTTTTTCCGTGCAAGATTTTTGGTGATTCATTTTTGGTACACATCAAGGGGGAGTATTGTATTGTTCATTCATCGAGCGCTTCTCACTCTTAATGGGTTTTATAATCATTTTTTGATTATAAAAAGGGGGAGAATGATGGGTATTCGAATAGGGTTTCTCGGATATTCGTTTGCGGATTTTGAAGACCGGTTTTACTTCGAGGGGGAGTTTGGTCTTGATCGCGCTAGGTCGTTGGAGATTGAAGCCGGACATCCAATCCTAACTTTGAGGGGGAGAATGTTAGGGTGCAAAGTCACTCTTGGATGTAGTGTTTTAGGCTTACCCTCTTGTATGTGTAAATGGGTTGAGTCTTTCCTATAAATAGGAAGTGAGTGACTCCCATTATGTAAGGAACCATTTGGAGTGTTAGACTAGAGAGAGAAATTATGTACAAACCCATTTGTATATTCTTTCTAGATCTAATATGAGCTTACAAAGATTTATTTACTCCTTGTGTTCTTGATTTTACATGATGATTTACTAGATCTTTCTAATTCCGCACATGCCATCATAATCAACACCACTATAACGAACTTTGAACAAAACACTATGGTTATTCCTAATGTGGGTGGTGGAAGAAATGAGGGTCAAAACATAGAAGGCATAGAAAGGGGTTCAGAAGCCGTTGACTATATGACTACTTTGCGTGACCAGATTGCTAATCAGTTACTTTCAAATGGTTCACGTTAAATGGTGTACTTTTTTTATTATGTATGACAATTTGTATTTGGATTTTGTATTACATTTTGTATTTGGATTTTAATTGATGTATGTTTAATTTGGATTTTATATGATAATTTGTGTTTTTATAATTTTTTTATCCAGCACAAGAGACAACACAAGGGTAATATGATCATTTTTTCATTCAGCACAACCATTCAGATAAATAATCAAACAGCATAAACTCAGTCAGATATGGACTCAGTCAGCATTTCTAACCCAGTCAGCTTCTAACCCAGTCAGCTCTAACCCAGTCAGCAACTATCAAACGACCCCTAAGTCTTAAAGATAAAAATTTAAGTAATAGTATTACCATACGATATAAACTATTAAGACAAAGTTTTATGCTAAAAGGTAATCATCCTTTCACTATCATATATCAAATAAATTATGCATTAACAAATTCTCACCATAGTATTACATTTAAAATAGAAGATATAATTTATGTTGATAAATTATTTGTGCCTTTATTATCCCTTGAATCTCCTAAAACAACAAATAATAGAATATTTAATGAAACAAATTTTCAACAAATAATAACTACTCCTTTAGTAAAAAGAGATCCATTTAGAGAACCTCTAATTTCAACCATAATAGGTAGATCTTCTATCTCGGAAACTCAACCTACGAAAATAAAGATATAAAATTAGAAGATATAAAAGAAATGATTAGATCTTTCAGTTTACGAATATGACAGAATCGTCTAGTAATCCTTCGAAATATTTTAATATAATTGAAGGTCCATATCAAAATACGAAACCATGTATACCAGATAAAGAAATGACTATTGAGATACCACAATATTTACCACAAGGAACACTATATAATATCGACCTTAGTTCCGAAGAAGATAAACCAATACGAGATAAATTAAATGTAATTAGTCAGAAACTAAACAATATTATAGAAATAGATAGTTTACTTTTGCTTAAACAAATTCCTGAATTATTATAAAATATAACCCAACAACAAAAATTACTTGAAAAATATCTAAAAAAAAACTATTAAGCCACCTTTAACATGGTAAAACAAAAAATTAATAATAATTATGAGCAATAGAACTCAAATATATTGTAATTTTGATAACAATTATAAAGTTAATTTACTTAAAAAATTATGGAAAGATTTAAAGAGTTCAACAAAACACTTAAAAGAAAAAGAAT
Organism: Lactuca virosa; assembly: GCF_052849685.1. Taxonomy (NCBI): domain Eukaryota; kingdom Viridiplantae; phylum Streptophyta; class Magnoliopsida; order Asterales; family Asteraceae; genus Lactuca; species Lactuca virosa. The sequence continues at coordinate 506,552,921 of NC_136429.1, forward strand.
CAGAAGTAAAAGAATTAATATCTAAAAATCTAAACCGTACTGCATATCAACTAATTAAAATTGGAAAGCTAAGAATTGAAATTAATAATTTAAAAATAGTAATAAAAAAATCTTAATACTGTCATTAACTTCGTTTTAGATAATTTATTAATTTGCTAAACGAGCTCAAAAGTACAGATTAATTGTTGTAAAAATAATAGGATTTGGAGTTTTGGACTAATATATTAAAAAGACATTGAAAAATGAACTCTAACATGTGTAAAAATATTGAACATTTAAATTATTCCATATCTCGTGAAGAATACTATGTATTAAAACTTCAAACAGATAATCATAAGTATAATAAACACATAGAAAAAATTTATAGAATGACATAAATGATTAAAAAATATAAAAAATATGGTAACCGTAACTTAGAAACAATAAACATTGAATCCACTAACCTAACAAACACAACTTGCTAAAATGGAAACTTTGCAAGAAAAAGTACAAACATTAACTAAATTATTCGATGCACTAGAAATTCCTTTTGAAGCACAAGATAATGAAATGAATACATATATAGAAAAAAAAAATGAAAAAAATGATGCTGAAGTAGTATATGTTTTTTTATTTGATAAGGAAAGTCCCTACTCAACCCATATAATAACCAATATAATAATTTTGGGATAAAAAGAAAACAATCTTATTTAGAAGACGACTATCAAAATCAATATATTTATGGACCTCCTTCGTTAGAAGAATTTTTTTTATACCGACAAGGAATGGTCAAAATTAAACAAAATAAATGGGAAAAAGTTCACCCCAATATATACCAAAATTATTTACTTTCCCAACAAATTTAGATATCCTTTTTATTGATTGTGACCAAAATCCTGAAGCAAAACTTCAAGAATGGCGTAATAAAATGGGGATAGAAATCCAGTTAACCAATGAATTATGAAATTTACATCCAAAAAGTTTTCTAAATTATATTATTCATAAGACACAAGGAAATGCATACCATTTCCTCTCATCCCTTGATGAAAACGAAATAATGATGATAGCTACTATTGATGTCATGGAAACATTCAAAAACGTTCTAAATCGCGTTATTCAAGAATTTATAGGAAAACAAATAGAGGATAAAGCGTCTCAAGAAGCTTTTCAACTTGAATCATTATGAAATTTAACTAGGTTACGTATTTGTAACATGTGTTATTTATATCCTTTCATAAGTGAATATTTTGAACATTACTACAATTTAGATTCCTCTAGGAAAAAGATAGCATTAAATATGTATTTTTTTTCATTACCATCATTAGTGAGTCAAAGTGTATTAAAAGATTTTGAAGAAACTCTACAAGAAAACAAAGTAGCATATACTCTAGGAGCACCGAATTAGTATATTAAAAGCATGGATGCAAAGAAATGTTTAAAACAAAAAACAACGCAAGATGCAAAAATTAATCTATGCTGTGAAAATCTTTCTAATAAAGTTCGTCAATATGCTTGTAAAAATACTACGCTACGAAGACATAAAAATAAGATTTGAAAAAAAAAACAAACTTATAAACCTAAATATAAACAATATTATAAACAAGGTGCATGAAAATATTTTCGTAATAGAAACCAGAATAAGAAAAAATATAAATCTAAAACAAACTATTATCCATATAAAAAGAATAATTGTAAATGTTGGATATGCCATGAAAAAGGATACAAGGCTTTTGAATGTCCAAAAAAGAGTAAAAAGAACGAGAAACTAATTTATTAAAAATCGCTTACGATTTAGAATATGAACCTATTGAAGATTTAGATATAGACTCGGATATAGAAATTTATGCATATAACTGATTATAATATCGAAACAGAAACGAAAAGAGACAAATGAGTAATAGAAAAACAAACATTAATCCTAATAGCACATTTATTACAACTAAAATACACAATAAAGAATTAGTCGCATATATAGATACATGAGCTACTTTATGTTTTGGAAGGAAAAAGTTATTAAAAAAATTGGAAAATCTGAAAACCTTTAAACATTAACAAATCTATACATAAAATTTGGTTTGTAGGAAGAGATACATAAATCATAATTGAAAAAACACCATTTAGAGCCCCAACAATATATCAACATGATTTCAGAATAGATTTAGTAATAGAAAATAATTTTCTTATATTATATCAACCATTTATACAAACAAACGATCATATAAGTCTTAATCACCCCATAAAAGTTGTTATAATGACTACTATTATCAAACACTATAATCTTATAAAAATAATAAAACAAGAAATTGGCTTTCAATTGTGAATATTACTAACATTAGCAAAATAAGTTTTTGAAAAACAACTGAAAAAATATATAGTGAAAACCCTTAAGGTCATTTAAAAAATAAAAATATTCAAAAAATAGTAATATTATTAAAAAACCCTAACGATGAAATCAATGTTCCAAATCAAATTCCATATAGTAGAAAAGATGTAACTGAATTTAAAGGAGAATGCACCTAATTATTAGAAAAATGAATCATTTGACATAGTACAAGTCCTCATTCTGCACCAACATTCTATGTAGAAAATAATAATGAAATAAAACGAAGAAAATGAAGAATGGTCATTAATTATAAAAATAATTGAATGATGCAACTATTGGAAACTCTTATAAATTACCTGGAAAGGAATATATTTTATAAAAATTAAAAGGAAATACACATTTTAGTATATTTGATGCAAAATAGGGATATTGGCAATTACGTTTACATGAAAATACAAAAACATTAATTGCTTTCTCATGTCATCCTCAGAAACATTATGAATGGAATGTCCTTCCATTCGATCTAAAGCAGACACCGACAATATACCATCGATTCATGGATACAACTTTAAATGGTTTATTTGTCTTGCATATATTGATGATATAATTGTTTTTACAAATGAGAATGAACAAATACAGATAGATGCAGTTATCAAGGTTTTACAAAGAATAACAGAAAAATGTTTGGTTTTATCAAAAAAGAAATCAAAACTTTTACATACTACAGTTGAATATTTAGGGCTAAAAAATTGAAGAAAATAGTCAATTATCGTTACCAAACAATATACAAGAAAAATTAAATATGTTTCCTGATAAACTCGAAAATAGAAAGCAAATACAATGTTTTATCATATGTTTAAATTATATTGCCGAACAAGGATTTTTAAAAAATTTAGCCCCCCTCCGCCCCCTCTCTCGCCGGCTATACTGTTGTTTTGTTTTAAAGGAAAAATAAGAAAATTTAAAAGGAAAAATCAACATGTATTAATACCATTAGTTTTTATAATTTTGGTTTACTTTCTGTGGAGATCATCAACAGATTCCAATGAATTATGCGTAGTAATTTTATGTTCAAAAGATCTATATATGTAGTTTTTAGGAATTAATTTTGTCATCCATATGATTAACGACTATGGATTAATGATACAATTTGTTTCATGTTTTCCTTCCGCCTCAACTTAAAAATTATTTTTAACATTAATGTTAATACAGAAAGAACAACCTTTTTTTTATTAAAAGTGAGACTCCGCTACATAAATTCTCTTTCTTAATTCTTTAAGATAAATCCTTGTCACAACCTATGCATGAGACGATCCCAAAACCATAAATATATATAAAAAAACATTGACTATTTTCGTTCCACCATTTTCTTCTTTAATAACGGTTGGAAATGTTTGAAGCTGGATTTTATGATAGGGATGCCACTCAATTTGACCACTTGGTGCGCCAAAGGGTGGTCAACTTAGGATCCCATGACTATTTTCGTTCCACCATTTTCTTCTTTAATAGCACTTATAGATGTTGAATATGAAATGTTTAAAATTTAATTCAATAATGATAAATTCTCATGTATGATGATCATAATTATCAATAACGTTTAGACAAAAGTTTAGATGAACACATAAGCATATCTGACAGTGATTTCTAAGAAGAAACAGTTAAATAATAAACACCTATCGTGTGAGCACATGATTAAATGTAATTAATGTTGATAATTATAAAAGTTGGTGTTGACATAAAAGTCAAATCTTTTATATATTTTGTTGTAGAATGGTTATCCCAAAGATAGTCATATTTGGTTCGATCCAGGTTGACAAACGTAGATCATGACAATATTTGATCAGTAGAGAATTGTTCGAAGTCTATCCCATGTTAAACGCGTGTCAATTAGTATAAGAATTTTTAATTATGATTGTTGTTGTTTTAAACTATTAGAAGCCATATCAAAATGACAAATTTGCATCATTAGTTTGTTGGCTTGTCTCCATTTGTTTATCAAATAATATTTAAGTATGATATGTACTTGTTATCTTTATGTATACCAAAAAGCTAATTACGTTAACTTGGACATAATTCATATATAGTGATTGAGAACGTAATATTTTTTTATCAGGTTAATTAGTTTCATAATCCAAATTTAGCCTCCTTTTTTTTTTTGTAATTTTCAACATCTTTTCGTGATTAAAATTCAGTTGTTCCAATTATATATATATATATATATATATATATATATATATATATATATATATATATATATATATATAAATAAAAGTTCAATAGAATATAAATAAAAGTTCAATAGAGAACCATAATTATTGGTTCTTCAAGGAACCAAAACTTTTTTTTAATTTCTAGAGCTTATTCTTTATAAAAAAAAATCTAAAAATATCTAAATTCATATATTAACATTGTGAATGTGAAAAATATTTTTCTGATTCACATTGTGAATTTTCAAAGATTCACATTGTGAATTTGACGTAAAAAAAATCGAATTTGATATCATTGGAAAACTGATAAAAATTTATGAATTTCTGTATTTTTTTTTTTTTGGGTTTAGGTCATTTTTGGTCACTTAACTTTTGGTTTTGTGCTCATTTGATCACTTAACTCTTTTTAAGTTTTAAAAGGTCATCAAACTTTTGATTTTGTGCTCATTTAGTCACTTAACTTTTGGTTTGGTCACATTTAGTCACTTAACTTTTAGATTTGTGCTAATTTAGTCACCTAACTTTTAAAATTGTGCTCATTTAATCACTAAACTTATGAAAAAATTTGCAAATTTAGTGACTAAATGAGCACAATTTTAAAAGTTAGGTGACTAAATGTGACTAAACCAAAAGTTAAGTGACTAAAGGAGTACAAAACCAAAAGTTTGATGACCTTTTAAAACTTAAAAAGAATTAAGTGACCAAATGAGCACAAAACCAAAAGTTAAGTGACCATAAATGACCTAAACCCATTTTTTTTTCTTCATAAAAAATAAGTTCTAAAAGTTAAAAAAAAGATTGGTTCTTTGGTTCCTTGGTTAATTATGGTTCTCTATTGAACCTCATCCTCTCTCTCTCTCTCTCTCTCTATATATATATATATATATATATATATATATATATATATATATATATATATATATTAGAACCGACATTCTTTTACGGTTTTACTTATTTAACTAAAAACGAATGACACAATAGATAATTTAAAATGTTAAAAGTCGCCTAATTAAAATATACCTAAGGCACACAACCTCCTAAATCACTTTACTAAAAAAATATAGCCTATTGAGTTTATTCTTATCTTTAATTGCATCAACACTTTTGCCTCCTTATTGTATTCAGTAAATCTTCTTTTCAATCTCCTTTTTGAAGTTCCTTAACTTTGCTACTAAATACATACCAGGGGATCCGTAACCAGAAAAATAGGACCAAACATTTAGAAAGACAGAGGTAAATCCATCTCTTGATAGGCCAAGATGTAACACTCAAAAACCATAAAAAATATAAAAATTTTCAGAATCAACCATTAATTAAATTGTTTAAAACAATAGTTATTGTTTCAAAAGCATTACTTCAAATCAGAGTTTTCCCAAGACCTAGTGACATAAAACTTGAAGCTGTGTACGATCACGCATTTGCCTTTCCACGATCATCTGAAGTACATGAAATGATAAACTAAAAACTGTAAGTCAAAGCTTAGTGAGTTTCCCAAAGTACCAACACACACATATAACAACATATACCGGGTCCACAGCTAGAAAGACTGGATAGCCCCTGAGCCCACAGTATGAGTATGACATGCCAATCGGGCCCTCAACTCATATATGGATTGCTCCCGAGCCCACAGTATGAGTCTAGCATGCCAATCGGGCCCTCATCTCATATCTGAATTGCTCCCGGGTTTGTTGGCTACCACACAAAGCAGTACAACCTCAACCCAACACAATATGTCGACATATGCAACAGATAAATATAACACAGAACCAGCAAGTATAGATAATCATACATATCTACTAATCAGCCACTAACCAGCATAATATTATCCTAACCAGGATAAATAATCTAGTGGGCCGGCATTGGTGCCTTCGACCCACGGTACAAGTGAGAAGAAACTCACCTCTCAGACTGACGGATACTTGAACAACACACTGTTCTGAATACCAGCTCTATAAGTCATCTAATCAACAGATAGAGACCAAGGCTTAACTATAGCTCAGAATACCCAATATACCCTTGAGTCAAACTTGGTCAGCCCTGGTCAAAGTCAAAGTCAACAGTCAAAGGTCCAAAAGTCAACAAGTCTTCACAATAGATTACGCCCGACGTACTCTGATGTTAACCAAAAAGCGGGGCGCTGACCGCGTACGCGCAACGTACCTCCAGGTACGCCCAACGTACGCTGCTCAGTCCCAAAACTCCAATAAGAGCTTAATCCATTAAGCATTTTCGTCCAAAACTCAGATCCAAGCCCAAAATGATGTTCTAAGTCATAAAGTTTCCAACTTTATGACTTTGCATGGCTATAAAGTGTCCAATACCAAAACACCTAACTCCTCAAACCATTAAGACTTCCTAGTTTATGCATGAAAGGATATTAACGACGAAGAACCCATTTTTATGACTCAAGCTACTCCAAAACCTCTGAAAGGACACGTTATGAAGTATAGAGTAGACCATACTCAAGAACACTAAGCGAAAGGGACCAAAATGCATGAAACTTAACAATAACAAGACTAAGAGCAATATTCATCAGGGTCAGATCTTTTTACCTCCAAATGATGTCTGAGGGGGAGGTACTTCTGGATCTAAGCTCCCTTTGAGTTCCCAAGATGATTCCACCACCTCCCCCTTCCTTCAAGGTCACCAAAAACACATACACAATGTCAAAATGTCTACACAAGAGGTTAGGGTTTGCAAGGGTCGAGATGAGTGATGGAGCCTGATGAAAGGAAAGGTCTCGAGGCTACAAAGGGGATTAAATAGTGCACAAACCCTAAACATTAGGGTTTTCATCCATACCGAGTACGCCCTAACGTACACTAGTGTACGCCCAACATACTCCAAAACAGCGACGTTTTCTTTCATGGACCTTATGTCCAACGTACTCATGCATGGCACTTTTCTTCCTTAAGTGCCACATGGGACCAATTTGCAAACAAAACTCATTCCAAGGGTCAAAATAAAATATTTCTTTATACTAGGGTTAAATGTAGAAATACCTCATTCCTGGGATGTTACAATTCTCCCCCACTTGAACTAGACTTTGCCCTCGAAGTCAGATGTTGTGAATAACTCAGGATAATGCTCCCGCATCTCTGCCTCCGGCTCCCAGGTCCACTCAGAGTCTCTCCGATGTTGCCACTGAACCTTTACCAAAGTTATCTCCTTGTTGCATAAGACCTTCATCTTTCTCTCCACCACCGCTACCGGCCTCTCAAGATAATTTAGGCGCTCATCAACCTGAATATCATCCAAAGCGATCACTGCCTCATTGTCCAACACGCACTTCCGCAACTACGAAACATGGAAAATGTTGTGGATCTGGCTGAGCTTACTGAACAAATCCAACCGCTAGTTCACCATGCCTACCCTGGCGATCACACAGAACGATCCAATATATCGGGGACCTAATTTCCCCTCTTCCTGAAGTGTATCACACCCTTCCAGGATAAGACCTTCAGTAACACCATATCGCCGACATGGAACTCCAACTCTGATCGACACCGGTCAGCATAGCTCTTCTGCCGACTCTGAGCTCTCTGCAATCTCTGCCTGATCTGTTGGATGAGCTATGTAGTTTGGAAGACTACCTCAGTCCTCCCCATGACTCTGTGACCAACCTCCCCCCAACAAACTGGGGTACGACATCTCCGACCATACAGAAGCTCGAAGGGCGGTGCACTAATGTTGGAGTGATAGTTGTTGTTGTAGGAAAACTACACAAGAGGTAGGTAGGAATCCCAACTCCCACCAAAATCTATGACACAAGCCCATAACATATCCTCAAGTCTTCGGATGGTCCGCTCACTCTGGTCGTCGGTTTGCAGATGATAAGCAGTGCTGAAATGTAGCCTCGTAACTAGTTCCTCGTGGAACTTCTTCCAGAATCAGGAAGTGAACCGAACATCTCGATCTGATATAATGGAGACCAGAACCCCATGATGAGCACCAATCTCACGCCCATATACATCGGCCAAATTCTCGGCCGAGGAGCTCTCCCGGATGGCCAAAAAGTGGACACTCTTTGTCAATCGATCCACGATGATCCAGATAACATCAAAACCCTTGGCAATCTTCGGTAGCTTAGTGATGAAATCCATGGTGTTCTGTTCCCAATTACATATGGGAACTTCCAAATGTCGCAGCTTACCATGCGGCCTCTGATGCTCAGCCTTGACCATCCTACATGTCAAGCACCTCTCAACGTACCAAACTATTTCCCTCTTCATACACGATCAACAGTAACTTAGTCTCAAATCCCGATACATCTTGGTGGCTCCTGGGTGTATCGAAAAGCGAGACTTATGTGACTCCTCCAAAACTATCTGTCTGACCCCTCCAGAAACCAGAACATAAACCCGACCACACCGGGTCAACAATCCACGATTATTGGTTACAAATCTGTCGATCTCACCCTTGATCCTCTCCTGTTTTCAGTTCTCCTTCTTAACTCTTTCTGCTTGTGCCCCTCTAATCAAATCCAAAAGTGGAGAATCAATGGATATCCTCATACACATATCCCCATTTGAAGATCCAACTGACTTGTGGCTCAAAGCATCCGTGACCACATTCGCTTTACCCAGATGGTAAAGGATTTCGCAGTCATAATTCTTGACAACATCAAGCCACCTTCGCTGCCTCATGTTCAGGTTCGGCTAGACCATAAGATATCGCAAACTCTTGTGATATGTGTAAACGGTACATCGGGCCCCATACATATAATGTCTCCAAATCTTGAGGGAAAACACCACTGCCCCCAACTCCAGATCATGAGTAGGATATCATGCCTCATGCAGATTCAACTGCCGAGAAACATACGCAATCACTCGCCCCCTCTACATAAGAACCCCCGCAAACCAGTTATGGATGCATCACAAAATACCAAGAAATCTTCGACACCCTCCGGAACGGTCAACATTGGGGCCTCACAAAACCTATATCATAGTGTCTCAAACGCCGTCTGCTACTCTAGGCCCCAACGAAAATCTACACCCTTCCTCTTCAAACGAGTAAAGGGTACAACAATCTTGGAGAAATCCTGGATAAATCTCCGATAATATCCTGCTAAACCCAAGAAACTCCTGATCACTGAGGGGGACTTCGGGACCTCTCACTGCATCACAAACTCAATCTTGGCCGGATCAACCAAAATTCCGTTTTGGTTAACGAGATGCCCCAGGAACTGGACCTCTCGTAACCAAAACTTACACTTCGAGAACTTGGCATACAATCATTCCCGCCTCAATACTCCCAAAAGCTCTCGAAGGTGCTCCTTGTGCTTTTATCTGGTCTTGCAATACACCAAGATATCATCAATAAGAACAATAACTGATCGATTGAACATCGGCCTGCACACCTGATTCATCAAATCTATAAACACTGCAGGCTCATTGGTGAGCCCAAATGGCATCACTAGAAACTCGTAATGACCATAACGAGTCCGAAAAGCAGTCTTCTCCACATCCTCCTCTCTCACACTCACCTGATGATACCCCGACCTCAGATCGATATTGGAGAACCAAGATGCACCCTGCAACTGATCAAAAAGGTTGTCAATCCGTGGAAGGGGATAATGGTTCTTCACCGTCAACTTTTTCAACTCCCGATAATCAATGCACATCTAGTATGAACTATCCTTCTTCTTGACGAACAATATCGGTGATCCCCATGAAGAACCGCTCAGTCTGATGAACTGCTTACCTAACAGCTCCAGAAGTTGAGAGGACAACTCTTGCATCTCGGGTGGTGCCAAATGGTACGACGCCTTGGCAATCGGAGCCACACCTGCACTAGGTCAATCCTGAACTCCACTTGCCTCTCGGGAGGCACACTAGGTAACTCCTCCGGAAACACATCAGCAAACTCCCTAACAACTGGCACATCTGAAACCGAAACATGTTGCTCAACCCGAGTATCAACCACATAGGCAAGATAACCCATACAACCATGCAGAATGTAATGTCGAGCCATGGCCACCAAACAAAACCCTAATCCAATCATGGTACCCTCTCCATAGATGACTAGTTCTCCCATACTTGGGGTTCGAACTATCACTCACTGACCCTCACAGTCAATCATAGCACCAAACCTGCTCAGCCAATCCATACCTACTATCACGCATACATACCCCATGGGGATAGGAATCAAATAAATCAGATAAGGCACCCTGAAGATCTCCAAGACACAACCATGATACACTCTGAATGCAGAAATCCCATGTTCGTTGGCGATAAAAATCCATAACAGACACTCTAACTCGCCAAGGGTCGTATCGAAATCCCTACTAAAAGACTGAGCTACAAAGGACCGAGTCGTGCCCGAGTCGAATAACAAAAGAGCAGACAAAGAATTCACTAAAAATGTACCTATTATAAACATAAACATAAGCATGCCATAAAATAATTTAAATAATGATAAATGGAAACATACTACTATGACGTCTGGCGCCGCCATGGCTTCCTCTTCCGTGAGTTGAAAAGCGCGACCTCAAGCCCTCGGGGGCTCCTCCGTACCCTGGCGCCCATTGGTGATCCTCAAAGTACCTGGCGCTGGAGCCTGAGCCGGTACCACAGTGAGCAAAGGACAGTTGGCCCTTACATGGCCGACTTGCTCACAATGAAAACATATCCTGGTGGTCGGTGCTAGAACCTGCTGACGATAGTCCTTGGCGTAATGCCCCTCATTTCCATATTTGTGGCACCTAAAAGTAGATCGACAAGGTGAAAGAACCCCTTTCTATACTTTCATATTTCTGAAAGACGCAAACTTTCATACTTGACAATATAGTTACTCCAAAACATGCTACATGCATATTTATAAAACAATATCTTACATTGATAGAGTGATTACAAAGGATTGGATACAAACCGACTATGTTTTAGTATTTTACATAACTACCCAGGATATTGTAATTTTACACATACATAAACCGAAGTACAAAAGTAATAGCAAAAATCTATTCTACATCTTCCGATAGTATATAACTATACTGGTTACTTATCTCCTACAAATTTGTTAAACATTGAGAGGGGTAAGCGGTGATGCTTAGTGAGTTCAATAATAGATACAATATAACGTTATGCCATATATATACTTCAGTATGGCAGAAGCATAGAGGAATAAGGAACAACAAAGGCATATGTGAATCATGTTACCAACTTTCCATATCAATCAATGATTTGATTCAAAGATATACAATCACCGAGACATAACAATTTCCATACTTGATATACATCAATAACACTTTGGCCCAAATGGCACTGAAAATACTCAAGAATATCATTTTGCTAGAATATACAGGCTTTCAGCCCTACATAGCCCTATGCCAGTACCAGAAGTTATACGAGTCATGCTCTACATGGCCAAAGGCACAAAGCCAATACCAGAAGTGATACGAGACATGCTCTACATGGCCAAAGGCATAAACCCGATACCAGAATAATACGAGACATGCTCTACATGGCCAGAGGCTCAAAGCCAATACCAGAAGTGATACGATACATGCTCTACATGATCAAAAGTATAAAAACCAAAATAACTCAGGAAAGCATTTAGCACATATAACACATAACATACAATTGTTCCTATATATTAAACTCACCGTGAAATAACCGGGGGTTAAAATAGTAATTTGGGCAGCACTTCGGCTCTAAATATGATTTTCTTCGTTGAAAACTTGGAGTTTTCTTGAAAACCGGGCCCTGCGAGGGTTGGGCTTCGAAACCGAAAAGATAAATTTTTCGGGTCTTCGGGCACTTCGGGGCGTGTTTCGGGCGTTGGAAATAATCCCGGGGCTTCGGGGGATGTCAAAATAGTAAGAATATTGATTTTTGGGTGAAAAATAGCAAAATTCTCATTCTACCCGGGAAGGCTCGCAGCCTCCCTTTTATAGGGTCCGAAGGTCGGCCGAGCTCGGACAGATGGCAGCAGCAGGAGTGAGGCGCGTGGCAGCAGCGAGAGGCTCCGGGTGGCTTCGCATGCGAGGGGCCAGCGAGGCTCGGAAGGACACGGAAACAGCAGCACGTCGGACAGGGATTGGGCCGCTGCTCGGACGAATCAGAAGGCGACGCGTCAGCAGCTGGGTCTTCGGCTCGGACACGTGGCGCGATGACTCACCGAAATCAGCCTTATCCTTGCGAGGTTTCTCGGAAATTGTGCTCCGACCTTCTAAAATCCGTAACTTTTGCATACGGGCTCCATTTTTGACGTTCTTTATATGCACGCGTAGAGAAAATTATGCTCTACAACTTTTGTTTAGACTTCGTCGGAAAATTTTGATTTTTTTTATATTATTATTTTTAACAGACCGGGACTGGTAAATCCGTTAAAAATTCATAACTTCTTCATCCGACGTCCGTTTTCGTCAGACTTTTTACCGTTGTACTGCTAATGACGAGACCTTCGATTCTCGTTTAGGTTGTGTCGGCTAAAAATCACTCGATCTAAAATTCGAGTTTTTAGCTGTCTACTGCTAAGCTGAAACTTGTAAAAATCATAACTTCCTCATACGAAGTCAGATTTTGGCGTTCTTTTTATCGAACTTCTCGGTTTAACGAATACTACGACTTTCATTTAGATCACTAAGGCTAAAAAGTAGTTTATCAAAAACTCACTTTTTACGTCATTCGGCACCGTGCCGGTTTTATCGCGGATCTTCGATTGGTCATAACTTCTTCGTTATAACTCGGATTTCGACGAGGTTTTCGCCTACATGTTTCTAACGATATTATCTACAACTTTCAATAATAAAATTTTACTTATTTTCAAATTTTATATTTTCGCTAAATTTCACTATTTAGCTTTTAATTGGAATCTCATAACACTTCCAATAATTTATGAGTGATTCTAAACATAGTTTTACCTTATTTCTAGTAAAAACTATTTGTTAGAACTTAACACTCAATTTCTCATAATATTTCATAATATTATAAACTCCTTAAACTACATAACACGATTTCAAAACGTGTATGTTACACAAGGACCCTCATGAAACTTGCCGCACTTGCCACAAGTGCGACACCTCTGACTCCCAGATCTCACATCGGCGACCATGAACCACTTTGATGGAGGCTGCAACTGCACCGGAGCCTGCCTTCGCCCCCTCTTTTGGAGCTTCAAATCAATCTCGCGCCTCCTAGCGGCCTCCTGTAACTCCACAAGTGTACCATAGCGCTGAGTAGACACAAATTGGCAGACGTCCATCGTGAGCATGCTCAAGTACTGGGTCATCTGAGCTTGCTCAGAAGCAGCAAAATCAGGGCAAAAAAGTGCTCGCTCAGTGAACATCTTGGTGATCTCCGTCACCGAATTGGTGCCCTGCTTCAAGTCCAAATACTCCTGGGCCAAACTCTCCCTCTCAACCAATAGGACATATCTTGTGCGGAACATCTCAAAGAACTGCTCCCACGAAACATCAGCCCTTTGCTCCAAAGTATAGGAGCTAGTAACCAACCTCCACCAATCCTTCGCCCCCAACCTGAGAAGGTTCAGGGCGCACTTGATCTTTTGTTCATCTGGGCAGGAGAAAGTAAAGAGACATCCCTCCACATTGGACAACCACCTCATAGAAATGATCGGATCCTGAACCCTATTGAACACAGGGGGCTTTGTATTGTCGAAGTCCCGGTAATGGAAGGCTCGCTCTCCAGGAACCCCAGCGGCCGCAACGGCTGTGGTACCTGCAACAATAACAACCTCAGGAAGTGTAGTGTAACAGTCGTCAAATTACTCTATCATGGCGGTCTTGATAGACCCAAAAAACTCTGGTATCTGTCCCCGGAAAGTAGTCACAACCTCAAAAGAAATCAACGCCCTAATCTCCTCCTCAGTCAACCATTGCCTATCCAGTCCACTCGATCCAGCTCCTGACTCGAATCTCCTCGTAACCACCATACTGAAAATAAGCCAGAAAATATCAGTTGAGGCGTATTTCATACCACATGAGCTATTCCAAACAAAAAAACCCTAGGGGTTTTGACTTTCCTGCTACGCGTACGGGTCCTGTGCTTACAATAGTACGGGCCCATACTACCTTCCGCACCTACCCGTATTTGTCTCAGAAGATCATCACAACAACCCTAACAAAACATACTAGAATATGCATACATCCTATTCTCACTCCCTAGAGAAAGGATAGACATTCCTCTACTGGCTGACTGCTCTCACATAACCCATCCATGAAACTTCCACCAACCCTGCAACACTCGTGTATGCTAATCATACATAACACTGGATCCTATAGACAGTCGAATACCGGATTCTACCCTAAGTCCTTCATCAAACAAGAACAGGAAATAAGGCTAAACCAAACATTCTCAGGCTATAGAATCTTATTTATGTACAACTATGATGTATATACTAAGCAACTACAATAATAATGTCAATTACTTACAAGAAAGAATCCTAGGCTATATGGCATCAATTACCAGTCAATTATATCATGCAATTCGTGAAGCTCCCTAGCCTATCACTAGCATGCTGCTCTTGTTGGATAAGGTGTCTAAGTCCATAACTATTTCTGGTATGTACTTGACTCGGTTTGGCATGGTCCATTTGGGTTGCATGGCATCATGCATTTGGATAGACTAAAATGAGAGAAATAACACTTATGGTTTATTAATATATTATAAGTTCTAATATATTAATAATATTATTTAATTAGTATTGATCAAGAATTAATTTGGAATTAATTAAGTGATCAAAAGAAGACTAATTAAATATATGGGTTGATTGTGTAAATCACTCATACTTGTATAGTGGGCTAATACTGCATGGATTATCAAGTTGGGCTAAAACCCATAGGATGCTCAATGGATGCTCCATGGTGGTTATAGAACCCATGGGTCATGGAAATGAAAGGTCATGACAATTAGGGTTTACATGGTGTAACCCTAATTGTAACACACTATATAAGGATCCTTATATTCACCAAAATCGACACTTAAGCAAGAAAGAAGAGGGCTAGCCGATTTCAAGTAGTGTGACATTTCTCTCAAGTTTATTCCAAGTGCATTTGGTGTTGTGTGAAACATTTGATGCATCACACTTGGGGTACTAGGCTCTTAAGGTTTTCAAGGAATCCAAACTACTACAAGGTATGTTATTCTAGCTTACTTTTATGTTTAAAGTTCCCCATGTATGCTAGATAGGATTATGAACCTTGGAAAATCAATTTTGCATGTATCTTAGTCAAACGTAGATCCAAGGTTTCTAGGGTTGCATGTACACCTTAGGAGTGTTAGAATGCTCAAAACCCTTCAGTGGTATTAGAGCCTAGGCTTGTTTGTTTGATACTTGATGCAAAATAGATGAAAAAGTCGAAATTCTTGCTGTCTGCACAGGGGACTCGCCGAGTCCATGGGGGGACTCGACGAGTCCAAGCGTATCTTCAACCAACTCGGCGAGTCAGTTCTTGCACTCGACGAGTTGGCCAGGCAGAGTGCAGATTTTCGATTTTTGCTATTGGAAATGGACTAGAAACATTACCCCAAACTGTTTTGGTGTTTTAAAACTTGTTTTTGATGGAGTAATGGTTGTTCTAATCCATTTACAATGGCTAATATCAAAATTCCATGTTTATATGTGTTCATATGTTCTTGAAATTTTGATATGAATATTCATGTTCTTATGAGTTCTTGCAAGATCATAGGAATTATGTGCTATTGATTGATAGTTAATTCATGATCATGATGTGTTTTAATGGAGTCCATAACTTGTCCTCAAGTTATGGATAACCAAAAGTCACTTTGTAATAAATCCATTAAAAGAACACATAAGTTACAAAAAATGAAGAGTCTTCATTTTTAATAAACAATAACTCATAAGTTATGAATTGAAAAGTTTTGTAAAGTTACAAAACTTGCCCTCAAGTTTTGGAACATGTAAAGTCATCTAGTAAACTTTAGTCCCAACCCCTAGAATTTTAAAAGTTAAAATTCAACCCTTATACTTTATAATATTATAAGCTAATAATATATATATATATATATATATATATATATATATATATATATATATATATATATATATGTATAAGATCAAGTCGTTTTACCGTTAGTAGGCCTGATTCACGAAGCCGGTCTATAAGGGGGTATAAGGTTGTTGCCTATAAAATGGCAGTTTAATGGGTGTCCACTCTCACCCACCGCTTCTTTGACTGGTGGAGGGTCGTTAGCCGAACGGGTAGGACAATGATTTAAAAAATTCTGATTAAAAGTATAATGATTATTATAAAGTAACTAACTGTTTTTATAAATTCCCAATCTTAGTTACTTTAGGAAAATGTGAATAAGGTGCTAACCCATGAAATTACACTTTGCACTTTGATTAAGTCGTTAGTGGAGCATGTGTGGTTAACCGGCACACTAACTTGGACTTAACAAGGTAGGGAAAGGGTGACTTAAGGTTTTTGATAGGTCGGTGGAGCGCGTGTGGCTAACCGGCACATCGATTGAGTGAAAAACATTAAGGGTACCAAGTAATTTGTATGGTTACTTCACACCTTGTTTTGTGATCCTCGGCATCCCAGTCACAAAACATGAAGGGCACACTCGAGATTGAAACATGCCATTGAAAAGTTCAATGAATCTCAAAAGAATCTAGGAGTTTCTAAAAACCAATTAAAACCTAATAATTTATATTTCGTTTTCATGGTGGAAATTGGTGAATCGTCATTCACCTACCTTTCAAATATGTTATAGCTTAGATTACGGCATCCCTCTTCTAAGTTATAATATATTGTGATCGGATCCTAGCCTTAATATTACATTTGGGTGTTTTATTAAGGACTATCTTTATATCTAATCTAAACTTGTTCTCTTCTTTTTCTCAGATGTCAACCAACAATACTGGTTCTGGCTCAAACCCTACCGACTCCTTCTCTCTCATGAACCTTTGTGGAAGAGTCATCTTTGATGGATCCAACTTTATGGATTGGATCAGGAACATCAGGATGGTCACTCGGTATGAGGACAAAGAATATGTCCTCGACAAGGAGCTTAAGGTACCCGAGCCGTCTGCTACTCCTGAGGAGGTCACTGAATATGAGGCACATGAAAGAGATGCTACCAAAGTGGCATGCATCATGTTGGCCATTATGACAGCCGAGCTGCAAAAGTCCTATGAGGACTACTATCCTTTTGAGATGCACCAGGATTTGATGGACCGCTACCATCAGAGTGCTCGTCAAGAGCGATATGAAATCATCTCCTCCATGATAACAACCCGAATGAAGGATGGAGAACCCATCACGGGCCACATGCAGAAAATGCAAAGGTATGTGGACCGTTTGCTGAAGCTAAATGTGAACTTCCCCGAGGAGTTAGCAATAGATATCATTTTTCACTCCTTACCATCGTGTTATGATCAATTCCGCATGACAAACACATGAACAAGGAGGAAGTTACCCTCAACAAGCTTCAAGGACTCCTAAAGACCGCTGAAACAGGTCTTAAAGGTAAGTCGGTTGTTACCACTCCTACTCCTAACTTCGCCCCTGTCCTGGCAATCGGGAAAAGTAGAGGGAAAAAGAGGAAGAACCCTTCTAAGGGTACCAAGGGTAAGACCCTTGATGGCTCCTCTTCATGTGGAACCAAGAAAGGTTTCGTCACTCCTTCTTCTGACCCAAAAGAGGCTGAATGCTTCTATTTCCATGAAAAGTCGCATTGGAAGCGGAACTGCCCAAAGTACCAGCAAGATATTAAGGATGGGAAAGTGAAACCCACCCATGCAAGTATTTACATAATATTGTCTAATAACTCACCCTATTCTAACTCTTGGGTCCTTGATACAGGTTGTGGAATTCACATATGTTCTGATTTGCAGGGACTAAGAAGAAGTGAGAATGTGGAGCATGGTAAGATAAACTTGATCATGGGGAATAGGAAAGCTTCACCTGTCACCAAGATTGGAGTTTATTCTTTGTTGCTAAGTAGTGGGTTTACATTAGATTTGAATAAATATTGTTACTCGCCTGAAATGGAAAGAAATATTATTTCCTTTCATGCTTTGTACAAACAAGGGTTTACCTTTTCTTTTGATAATGAAGTTGGTGGAATAAATGCTTTCTTTAATAATGTTCTTTATTTTAAAGCATTACCTTGTGATGGTGTGTATGAAGCTGTGTCTGTTGTAGATAACCTAGGAAATAATGTGTTGTGTATTGATTCTTCTAATAATAACTTGGATAAAGCATCATTATGGCATTGTCGTCTTGGACATGTAAGCAAGAAACGCATAGGCCAACTCCAAAAGGATGGAGTCTTGGAGTCATTTTACCTAAAGTCAGATGATAGTTGTGAATCATGCTTACTTGAAAAAATGACAAAGTCACCCTTTATTGGCTCTTGCGCAAGGGGTGAAGGTTTGTTGGATCTAGTGCACACAGATGTGTGTGGACCCTTCAAAACTGCCATAAGGGATGCTAATCGTTATTATGTGACTTTTACAGATGATTGTAGTAGATATGGATATGTCTACTTAATCAAGCATAAGTCAGAGACTTTTGAAAAGTTTAAAGAGTTTAAACAAGAAGTCGAGAATCAATTGGGCAGGAACATTAAGATGCTTCGATCTGATCGTGGTGGTGAGTATCTTAGTACATAGTTCCTCGACTATCTTAAGGAATGTGGGATTGTCTCACAATTGACACCTCCCAGGACACCACAATTGAATGGTGTGGCTGAGAGGCGTAATCGAACCTTTTTGGATATGGTTCGTTCCATGATGAGTCGAGCTTCGCTACCAATCTCATTCTGGGGGTATGCCTTAGAGACTGCCACCCATATCCTTAATCTAGTCCCTGCAAAGAAAGTTGCCAAAACTCCTCATGAGATGTGGACTGGAAAAGTTCCTAATCTAGACCACATCAAGATTTGGGGTTGCGAGGCTTTCGTGAGGCGTGAGACTCACGATAAGCTCGAACCTCGAAGTGAGAGGTGTATTTTCATCGGCTAACCAAAGAAATCCTTTGGTTACCTCTTCTACAGACCCAGTGAGAATGTGGTCTTTATAGCAAGGAGGGGTGTCTTTCGAGAGAGAGAGAGTTCATAAGCCAAGGAAACAGTGGGAGGCAAATTGACCTCGAAGAAATTCAAGAGTCAAGTGGTGAAGGAACTTCAAACCCTAGCATTCAACCTGAGGAGGAAACTCCTGTTGATCTAAGTGACGAGTCTGTACCTCTGAGGCGTTCCACAAGGGTTAGGAATGCACCTGAGCACTACTATGGTTTCCATATTACTGCGGAAGGTGAGACACTGTTAAGTCTGGATGAACCTAACAACTATGCGGAAGCCATGGCAGGCCCCGAGTCTGCTAAATGGAAAGAGGCAATGGACAGCGAGATACAGTCCATGTATGACAATCAAGTTTGGAACTTGGTTGACAATGTATCAGGTCGTAAGACAGTTGGGTGCAAATGGATCTTCAAGAAGAAGACCGACATGGATGGTAATATACACACATATAAGGCGCGACTAGTTGCAAAGGGCTTTTCTCAAACTCCGGGAGTTGATTATGATGAGACCTTTTCACCAGTAGCAAAGATTAAGTCTATTAGGATCCTGTTAGCCATTGCTACATTTCATGATTATGAAATATGGCAAATGGATGTCAAAACCGCCTTCCTTAATGGAAGTTTGGCTGAAGATGTTTACATGTGTCAGCCAGAGGGTTTTGTCAGTACAGAATACCCTAATAGAGTATGTAAGCTTGAGAAATCCATCTATGGATTGAAACAAGCACCTCGCAGATGGAATCTTTGTTTCGATGAGAAAGTCAAAGAGTTTGGCTTTTCGAGGAGTGAAGATGAATCTTGTGTATATGTCAAGGTTAGTGGGAGTATAGTCAGCTTTTTGGTACTGTATGTAGATGACATACTACTTATAGGAAATGACATCCCAACCTTGCAGGAAGTGAAGTCCTGGCTTGGGAAGTGTTTCGCTATGAAAGACCTAGGAGAAGCTGCCTATATTATAGGGATAAGGATTTTGAGAGACCGGAGTAAAAGACTAATTGGACTTAGTCAGAGTACTTACTTGGATAAGGTGCTGAAGAGGTTCAGCATGCAAGATTCCAAGAAAGGAGAGTTACCCATCCAGAGTAACGCCAGATTGAGTAAGACTCAGAGCCCGAGTACCGAGGCTGAGATAGAAGAAATGATTCGAGTACCTTATGCTTCTGTTGTAGGCTCGATCATGTATGCTATGACCTGTACTCGTCCTGATGTAGCCTTTGCTTTGAGCATGGTTAGCAGATATTAGGGGAATCCTGGCAAGGCTCACTGGACCGCGGTAAAGAATATCCTCAAGTACCTGCGGAGGACTAAGGAATGGGTCCTTACCCTCAGTGGGAGTGATGACTTGAGAGTCGTAGGGTATAGTGATGCTAGCTTTCAGACTGATAGGGATAATTTCCGCTCTCAGTCAGGCTGGGTCTTTACCTTAAACAGAGGAGCAATTACTTGGAAAAGTTCCAAGCATGAGACAGTGGCTGATTCAACTTGCGAATCAGAGTATATAGCAGCAAGCGAGGCAGCAAAGGAGGCAATATGGCTGAAGAACTTCATTGGAGACCTTGGAGTTGTACCAGCTATAAAGGAGCCTATGGAAATTTTCTGTGATAGTGAAAGTGCAGTTGCCTTAGCGAAAGAACCAAGGGATCATGGGAGATCCAGACACATCGACAGAAAATACCATTTCATCAGACATCGAATAGAAGAAGGACTCCTCGTGGAAAAGAGGGTATCATCGGATGAGAACCCGACAGATCCCCTCACGAAGGGACTAGTTAGGGTTAAGCATCTCCAGCATGCGAGGCGCATAGGGCTGAAGGATGATATTAGTTTTAGTAGTTAGACAGCTTTGAAATGTGTAAAGTGTAATTGATATTTGATGATGAATAAAAGGTGTATTTATTTTTGAGTAAAGTGTTGCATGTTTTGACTTCCAGATTAATTATCTTCGGTATATCATATTATTCAAATTCTCCATAATCGGTCATATGTTGGAAGTAGGTATGAATCAAGACTGTCATGAGTTGGTTGTAGAGGTCTAAGATGTTGGACATGGCTACAACACTCATGAGTGCTCATAAGTTCTGAGTATTGGATTCAACCCACGCTCATTGGTATCACTTCATGGAATTTATCCCGAGTGATCGTGAGACGGTAATATCATATAAGTCTTCAAACCTAGATATATGACTTGTTGCCTATGAGTTGGTTATGCATTGATCGTACGAAAACGCATTGGTAACTCAATGTTATAAAACGTGCTTTTGTGTGTGATTCAACAATTAGTAGAACAAGCATATGAGTCGAAGTTTATCTGTTCCTTCTTGGATTAGAAGCGATATCTGGGCCCCTCGATGATTTTGTGTTGACCCATGTACCGGGCCCGGTCAGAACTAAGTTGATGTGTTCAATTAAGTTCTATGTCAAATAAATCGGAAATCGAGAAACAAACTGTTGGACAATAATTAAGACATTGTTCCATTTATTTGTCCGGCTGATATCTAGAAAAGAGGATTATATGATCACTTATCTTAAATGACGTATCATCATCATCTCAGTTCCGAGAGACCTTGAAAGAGCTACGATTGCTGATCGGTTCCTGAAGTCATACTTGCAGTTATAGTTATTAGACTTATCCAAGTGGGAGACTGTTGGATAAGGTGTCTAAGTCCATAACTATTTCTGGTATGTACTTGACCCGGTTTGGCATGGTCCATTTGGGTTGCATGGCATCATGCATTTAGATAGACTAAAATGAGAGAAATAACACTTATGGTTTATTAATATATTATAAGTTCTAATATATTAATAATATTATTTAATTAGTATTGATCAAGAATTAATTTGGAATTAATTAAGTGATCAAAAGAAGACTAATTAAATATATGGGTTGATTGTGTAAATCACTCATACTTGTATAGTGGGCTAATGCTCTATGGATTATCAAGTTGGGCTAAAACCCATAGGATGCTCCATGGTGGTTATAGAACCCATGGGTCATGGAAATGAAAGGTCATGACAATTAGGGTTTACATGGTGTAACCCTAATTGTAACACACTATATAAGGATCCTTATGTTCACCAAAATCGGCACTTAAGCAAGAAAGAAGAGGGCTAGCCGATTTCAAGTAGTGTGACATTTCTCTCAAGTTTATTCCAAGTGCATTTGGTGTTGTGTGAGACATTTGAGGCATCACACTTGGGGTGCTAGGCTCTCAAGATTTTCAAGGAATCCAAACTACTACAAGGTATGTTCTTCTAGCTTACTTTTATGTTTAAAGTTCCCCATGTAAGCTAGATAGGATTATGAACCTTGGAAAAGCAATTTTGCATGTATCTTAGTCAAACATAGATCCAAGGTTTCTAGGGTTGCATGTACACCTTAGGAGTGTTAGAATGCTCAAAACCCTTCAGCTCTAACATAAACATAATATCAAATAACAGTGTGGGTAACTTGGCGTATACTTTCTTGTTCCGACTGATCGTACACATCGCGTCCTTCCTTGTTTACTTTTGAAAAAAAAATTGAAAACCAGTTTAAAAACTTTTGCAGTTCTCTAGTTTGAATCTGGATTCACACGAGTGTTCATCTAATTCTCTAAAACCAAGAATCTGACACCAACTTGTAACACTAAAAAATCATAATAAATTTAAAATTTTCAGAATCAACCATCAATCAACATTGTTTACAAAAATAGTCATTAATTCAAAAGCATTATTTCAAATCAGAGTTTTCCCTAGACTCGGTGATATAAAACAGGAAGATGTGTACCATCACGCCTTTGCCTTTACACGATCCTATGAAGTACCTAAAGCGATAAACTAAAAACTGTAAGTAAAGCTTAGTGAGTTCCCCCAAACTACCAACACACATACACACATATAACAACATATACCGGGTCCACAGCTAGAAAGTCTGGATTACCCCTGAGCCCACAATATGATTTTGGCATGCCAATCGGGCCCACAACCCATCATAATACTATCATTACCAGGATAAATAATCGAATGGGCCGACATTGGTGTTAGGCAATGGTGGAGCTACATGGGGCGGTAGGGTAATACAGCACCCCCAAAAAAATTGTTATATATATATATATATATATATATATATGTATATATATATGTATATATATATATATATATATATAAAGTATATTTGTAAACATGTTCTATGTTATTTTAACCCCAACTAAAGGGATTGTATAATGTTTTTTAATGTCAGTGATATGATAACTACATAATATATATCTTGACAATGTTTGTACCCTCATATCAAAATTTCTGCCTCTGTTACTGGTGTTAGGGAAAACAAACGATACTTGTCAAGACTCAGAAGTAATCTGATCCCACATGCCAAGTTCTGATGACCCTTGTTAGGAAGTAATACGGATAACACAGGAAACTAAAAGCTCACAAAGACACAATATATACATGGTTCGGTCAAGATGACCAACGTCCACGGGCGGGAGGGGAGTATTCTTTATTCACAGAGTTCTCAAACATATATTACAAGTACAACCAGCAGAGATTCCTCCTACTAACTAATGATACAAAAGACACGACACAAATGACTTAGCATGCATCCCTATTTATACTTAAGAGAACAAACCTAAAACCCTAATGGGCCAAGCCCATTAGCCCATAGGCCTATGAATGGTGTTAACCAATCACAATCCGTTATACAGTAGCTTCTAGAACATTTATCCTTGCATGAGCATCAACCACACACTTGATGGAGCATCATGATCCATAGTAGCACATCATGATGCAAGAGTGGCACATCATGATTAACATGGCATATCAACCATCATGGTGGCACATCAAGCAATAATCCTTGAGCATCTTCCACTTCTAAGGTTCCGTGAACAGTCTTGAGCATCATAAGGGACTTAATAGTATACGACTCATCAAGGGATACCTTGGAATACCAAGGAACCAAGCTACACATCCTTGCATCAAGATGGTGCATAAAAAATGTGGATGACACATCTTGATCAAGGGATGGCGCATCCTATATAAGGTTGGTGCATCCTCTTCCAAGTTGGCATATATAGACTCAAAGTTGGAATATCCTCTCCACAATGGCACATACACCTCATGAATGGCATATCATGACACTTGGTGGCATATCCTGTCATTTGGTGACATATCAAGTCACTTCGTGGCATAAAAAGTCGCTTGGTGGCATATCAAGTTTCAGTGGTGGTGCACCTTGACTTCTAAGTGGCGCATCCAAGCATAGGACTCTCCATTCCACTTCCAGGTGGTCCATAGGCCCTTTTAGAAGATCCATTCCTTTGTCACTTGATTCGTTCCTTTGTCAGGAGATCCATCCCTTTCTCAGATGATCCATTCTTTTTCACATGCTCCATGAACCCCAAGTGCTCCATTAAGTTCCAAGTGCTCCATTGAACTCAAATGCTTCATACGAATGCTCCAAATGCTCAAGTCACATTTAACAATATCCACCATGACTTGAGCATCCTATGAACTTCACCTTGAACAAGAACTTTCTCTCCCTTCCTGTCATCATACGCCGAATGGGCTTACTTCCTATGAACATCAACCAAGTCCAAGCAAAGATTGAACTTCTCTCTGGGTTACGACCTTGTCACCATGTCTTACGGATTCTCCTTGGTACCAAACTTTTGAATGCATAACCTATCATAGAACATGATAGATGTAACAACCCGAAAGATTTGAGTCAAGCAAGGGCTAAACTGTAACCCTATACAAGTGACTTCGCAACGTAACTTTGATGCAACAGAACATTGAAATCCATAATGGGCATGTTTTATATGAGTTATTATATACTTATACTTTAGAAAACCATGTGGTAAATAACCTTTAAAGTCAATACAAGTTAACAAGGCATTAAGGAGTCAAAGGGATCAACAAAAGTCAAATATTATACATGGTATAAGGGATTTCGGTTTTAGAAATTAAAACCCTAATCTTTGGACCGAAAAACCTTCATGGAATCATACTAGGACCAAAAACACAAAGTTAAGGCCCATTAAGGCCGAAAACCTCTCAATATAAGACCAAAAACACTTGTTTGTGACACTATAAAACCGGAATCATAATTAAGAGTGTACATCAAGGGATTTCGGCCAAGCTTAGGCCGAAATTACCTTCTTTATGGCCGAAAACTAAGTGTGAATCATCCTAGAGTGCTTATAGTAGAATAGATTTTGACTTTAGGATGTGATAACTTAACCTTTTCCAATAAAATCCCAGTAACCCACACATTATCCACCAAATACCAATACTTTAACCTCCAGACTTCCAAGTAACATCCTTCATATAATCTATTAAACCATAACACATTTTCATCCTTTTATTCACGACAGGAAGCCTCACTTTCATTTATCAACTTCTTTCATTCCCTTTAGCACTTTTATCTTCATACTCCACAAGAATTCCTCTCAAGAACAAGAGTGGTTCTTTCTAAAGACCATCATCATCTAAGTGGTCCTAGAAGATTTGGTAAGCCATTTTGAAAACCCCTAGTGTTTTACACATTATTTTGATAATTTCATCTCATTTACACACAATATCGTGTATTAACCTTCTTAGGGTAATATAAGCTTCAAGGAATTCATCAAGCACATACTAGTGTTTAGGCTCAAAAACCTCTTCACAACACTTCGAAACATCCACAAGAAACACCTAAGGTGAGTTCATACCCCCATATTTTTAAGCGTTTTCGTGTTTTTAGGGGGGGGGGGGGGGAGAATACAGGTAAAAAAATTTGTTTATCACACAATTTTTTGTATGTTTTCATCTTATGTTAAAGATTAGGGAATATTCACATATCATATGGTTAATACTAGTTTTGTATAAATTATTTGTGAAATATATTAGTTTGAAATGCAAACCTAACAAAACAAACATAATCTATGTTATAAAATCATAAGAAAAATTTATGTTTTATAAAACTCCATGATTTTTTTGGAAATTTTTAATAAAAGTAAGCCTTTCTAGCAAAAATAGTTACATTACAGTCATCTACAAACTTGGTGAATTACAACTCAAAAACATTATGTTTTGATTTCATCTTTTGATATTAGATAAGAATACACATACACATTTATATAAAGAAATATATGAACATTTTCAAACAAATCAAGTTAAACTATAAACAATATATTTTGACATTTACACAACCATATGATCATTTTTCAGAGGATACATATAATTATTCAAAAGTACAATTATTTAATATTACAAGAAAAAGGGAGTCATAGTTCACGTAAATATGTTAATGCTCTAGTGAGACGTTCTCTTCACCGTACCTACCTAGCGTACACCTTAAGTCCTGCATTATAACTAGAGTCTCCTTGAGGGAGAGCGAGACCGTTGTGTATAGATCTATACGGGATTGACAACCCCACACCTCAGCTGTTCGCTACAGTTAGACCGGCAAGTCTAGGGTGACAAAATTCTACCAATTCCGACGCCTGAAGAATGTTATTCAGGCATAACAGTCATATCAAGCATGGTTATAATAACTCACATAGGGATTAGCGAAACTACTTGGTTTACGGGAAGCATATACTTCATTAGTTTTATAAAAAGAAATAAAACTACATCCTATTTACAGCACAACGTCACTTACATCTTGGTTTTAGGGTTTAAGAGTACAGTTCATATTTAATAAAATATTGGATTTTTTGGAAAACATACCTTGTCATTTCAGACGAAAAAGATACAAAAGAATTACATACAATTACAGATCATATTAAAGAAAATGTCAGATTTTCTGGAAGTACACGAAACCATTTTTCTTTGCGAAACAATTACAAATCCTTTTCAAACCAAATGCTTATGAACTCACCAACTTAATTGTTGACACTTTTCAAAATCACTTGTATTCTCAGGAAACCAGTAGACAGGTACTCAACCCTTCTTGAGGGTCGGCGTCGTCGTTTCATGTTTTCTACTTTTCAGTTATTTGTATTCAACTTTTGAACAAACAGAGTTTTGTAAACAATGTAATACTTGAAATCTCAATGTATGAATGTTGGTGTTGCTATGTTTCATTTATATTCAACTGTTATGATACTGTACATGAAGTCACTCCATCCGCCCCCAGACGTTTCCGCCGTTCTGGTTTGGGGGTGTGACTAATTGGTATCAGAGCATTGTTTATAGTGAACTAGTATATCAAACCATACAAGATATACAACTATAAATACAATGAGACTAAAACACTCTGACTAAAAGTATACTTTAAAAGTATAGGTATCTTTATAAAAGTGTACATACATGCGTGCATATTAGGAGTAGTGTCATAACAAAGAACAAATAAAAAGTCTTGAGAGGAGTTGGACGTCGCGATTAAGCCTATACAGTTATGTAATCATATCTGGAATAAATATAGCCTGATCAACTATATTTATTCGAGATATGACCAACATGTGTTTAGGAGTGGTCGGGGT
The DNA here is from genome assembly GCF_052849685.1 of Lactuca virosa. Classification (NCBI taxonomy): domain Eukaryota; kingdom Viridiplantae; phylum Streptophyta; class Magnoliopsida; order Asterales; family Asteraceae; genus Lactuca; species Lactuca virosa. Next base: position 506,580,887 of record NC_136429.1, read on the forward strand.
GGCCAACAAGTCTAAAACTTACCAACTCTACATACAAAGGAACTCTAAGACCGAACATAAATTTAAAATACTATAGGAGTATTTTATGATACTATAAGAAAATATCAAGTCTAAAAACTTATCAACTTCGTATACCAAAAAACTTTAGAACCAAACATAAATTTAAAATACTATAGGAGTATTTAAGGTACTATAAATAAATTATGTGAAAACTAAAAGACCCTTACTGGTAGGTCTATAACTGTTGAGTGTATACGCTAAGGTTGTATATAACTAAGATCTTATAGACTTAGAATTTATGATTTTACTCTACTTCCGGTTCCTTGTTTGGTTATGGTTTTAGAGTAGGATCACTTATTCGAAGGCCTTTTCGATCTTAGTTATACATATCTGGTATGCACTACGTAATTATAGGAGAACCCGGTAAGGATCACCCCACAAAAATTTTAATAGAAATGTTTTATTTATCTCATAGATTCTTTGAACACCCTATTCTTGCACAAACGACATACCTAGATATCGCAACCCCACTATCACAACCAACAGAGGAGTCGAGGAAGAAACAGAAGGGGATTCATGAGAAGGATTCTGAGAAAGGGATCAGGTGAAGAAAAAGGCACTGGAGAGGTCGTTAATGAACCTTACCCTATCAGTAGCAGACAAGAGAGTTCCGCTTGAAAATTCGGGTTCAGACTCTCCATCCCGAAGCAAGGGAGATCAGTGACAAAGCCCGAAGCATGACGTAGTAAAGATTAAACACATCTACAAGGAACAAGAACACCATATGGATGCCATGTGATAACAAATCTTTACAGCTGAAACTAGGGCAATCATAGCAAGGACAGAAAGCAGAGGAGACCACTCGCGAGACGTGCGAGGTGGCAGAACACCTTATGCGTTGATATTGCCATATTTATACATATTTCTAGGCAATATTTAAGTACATTTTTATACATATTTTGGTTATTTGCATAGAATAATGGTACTTATAAGGTTAATTTATATTTTGCAGCCAAAAAGGAGATATTTTGAAGAAAGGGACTAAAAGCGTTAAAGAATGGAACTTTGGAGATTAAAGGGCTTAAAAGATAAAAATCCAGCAAAAACACGTTCTCACGACGTGAGTATTCAAAGCTCATGACATGAGGGAGGTCTTTCCAGAAGATAAACATTCGCGTAGAAGAATCCTTGTCAAACACGGATAGCGACTGAAATCACAACGTGAGACACATATGCTCACGACGTGAGTTTGGCTAATTCGAAAATTATAAATAGACCTTGATCCCTACGGTTTTGAAAGGTTAGATGACTTGAGAGAGGGTTGAGAAGTCGAAAATCAGAGAGAAAGAAGGCCTAGAAATTGGGTTGAACACCAAGGAAGAAGAAGTTCATAATTCAATTTTTAATTTGGTACTTTTAAACATGTTTTTGATTATAACTTCTTTGTGTTTATTTGTTAGAATGTCCAGCTAAATCTAGCTGCTTCTGTTAGCTAGATGAAGCTGGAACTCATGGTTTTATTCTATTGATTTAGACTTTTCTTGTTGGTTAATGTCTTCTGTTTGATTGATTACATCTAGCATGCTTAATTTGATACTAGATTGCTTAAACTTCTTATTCTGTGTAGTTAGTGACCATTAATCTGCATGAATTTGATTACTTGGTAATTTAGTGAACATTAGATTATTAGAGCTAAGATCAAACCAATCTTAGATAAGCAATTGAACTATTGTATTTAGTTGTGCTAGAGAACTCATATTGTGACCACAATTGTGTTTATTAATTCAATCTTACATAGCTCCAATCATATCTAATAAATTGATTATGTGTCAAATTATGTGTGACCATACATAGCTATGTATGAATCAGTTTAATATTAGTAAATTTGGAATTGAATTGCTAATAATATTTTAATTGTTAACCAACATAAATTGTCATAATCAATAGTTAAACCATTGAGGGAAGGTGGATTCAAACTAACAAAAGTGTTTTGTTATTTGATTGAATTAAGTTAAGAAATTAAGTTCATCTAAACTTGCAAAATTAGATAAAAACCATTACTTTGCCAGAAACTTAAGTTAATTTAATAGTAGGTAAATTAATTAATAAAAACCGTTCCCTGTGTTCGACCCCGACTTGCTTAAACTACATTACAATCCGATTAGGTACACTGCCTAGGTGCAATTTAGTTAGTCAAGTTAGTCAGGTTAATAATTTAAAATTAGGTGTAGCTTTTTGCACGCATCAAGTTTTTGGCGCCGTTGCCGGGGAACGACCATTTTAGTTGTTAATTTATTTGCTTTAGGTTAATCGATCCTTTTTGCGGGGTAAAACCTGCAAAAAGTTATTTTTCAGCCTAGTTGTTTTTGTTTAGCACTGAAATCACAACGTGAGCCTTGAAGGCTCACGACGTGAATCCAGTCGTTTTTCTATTTCTTTGTTTTTTTTTGTTTTTTTTTTCAGTTTTACGTTTTTATTTTTGTTTATTTTGCAGTCGTTCATGACCAGAGGTTCCAACACACCTTTGGTGCCACTACTTGAAGATCCAGAGCCATCCATTCACAGAAAGACGGATAAGAACGCATGAGTGAACGAAACACCGAAGAAGTCATCCTTCAAAGATCTCAAATCAGTCTTTGGAAAGAAGTCAGGAAAGAAAGTGGGAGAATCTAGTACATCATCAAAGGACAAAAGCAAGGTAGAAAGCTTTGATAAAAAATCTAACCCACAAGAATCCGCGTACGAATCCGAGCCTGAATTTGCATTAGAAAAAAGTGATATTGAAGACGAGCCAGAAAACGAGATGGAAAATATTGCGGATATGTCCATGGGACCATACAAGAAGCGGATAAGAGATGACGATGGTCCCGGTCTAGTACAACCTATATTTCCCGCCACTGCAACATTCGAGTTGAAAGGACACATTCTTGCTGCACTTAAGTATGTATCATTCTATGGAAAGGACCATGAGGTTGCTTACAAGCATTTGGATGAAGTCAATGATATTGCGGATTATTTTAATGTCCTGAATGTTCCAAGAGAGACCGTGTTGTTAAGGATGCTTCCCGTTACTTTTAAGGGAGCTGCAAGAGACTGGTTGAAGGCACTTCCACCTGGTTCAATCACTACTTGGGCACAAATGAGAGAGCAATTTTTGGAACAATTCTGCCACTACAAGAAAAAGACCCTTTTACGACGCGCAAACCACGACAGTCATTGATTTATATTACGCAAAAGAGAGTGACATTAAAAAAGTGTCATCTCTTGAAAAAATTTAAGGATTTAGGTCATGCATTAGTGCATGCCCTTAAATTAGTGTCGTATGTAAAAAAATTAAAAACACGGAGGACACTTTATCTAAAATGTGCGTCGTTTGTGAATGTCGTTTTATATTTTTTTTTAAGAAACGCGTGTCTCTCTTCTTAGAGGGAAAATGAAATCCCCAAAAATTTTAAACCCGACTTTCATCTTCTTCGTCTCCGCCCCTCACCCACCTCCACTACCTCCAACCCACACCGACTCTTCAAGCCTGCACAACGTAAGCTAGGTCTTTTTTTGATCGGAGACTTACGACCCATTCACTTCACTCTCGATTGCAACATCGTTCAGCAACTACGACTCCTCCACCGCAATGGTGCTGTGACTCCTTAGGCTACAACATCGGTGACTACACACCTATCAATTAATCTCTCTCATATTCGTCATAGAAGAATGGCAAGTAATATATCACCATTGGTACATAAGATATCAACTCCTCAGGCTCACCGTTCCACCTCTTCCCCACCCTACTGCATCTACTATGACTCCTCAGGTTTACAAGCCCAAGGTCTGATTGCACTAAGGTATGAAAAGGACGCTTCTACCCTGCCCTATTTCTTCAGTCGTTCAACAAATAAGGGGGCACGCAATTTCTCATTCTATCTCGACTTTATCTTCTCAATCAAGAAAAAGGCTTATGATTTTTCCCTTCATGTGCGATTTCATCTAGTATTATCGATTTCTCCTTTATGCCTCTGATTTTTTCTTGCATCTACTTCTCATCTCTGAAAACAACTTTATTTCACATTTCAGCTTATAGCTATTGGCTTAGAACTAGCTGCTGTTTGGGAAGCTATCTGTCAAGCACATGTAACAGGTATCCAATTATTAATATATACAACTAGGTTACAAGAATAACTTCTTAAAATCAAGAGCCAACTAATTAAACTAACGTTATATAGTCTCTTATATGTGATGTAAATAAGCTATTGAGGTAGTTTTTGATCAATTCTATTTTTTTTTTTTTTTCTAGCTATTGAGCCAATTCAAGATTGCAAAGAGAGATGGGGTTTGTCATTTTGTTTTCAGTTTTAGTCTTAAGTTCGTATTCCTACCCCTATATCTTCACTTATTTGCTATATTATATGTTTTGAAAAGAAGAATGGAGTTGTATGCTCTCAAAGTGGTGATAATTCCAATAAATAGATCAGAAAAGGAAGGAGAGGAGCTATGCACTCCAACTGTTTGACGAAATGCTTGAAAGAGCTATCTCACCTAAATCAGACCTTATAACATCACCTGATGTACACATGACCGTGAATTTATGAGCCCTCACTAGAAGTTTACTCTTTTGCAGTTTTTTACCTGCCTAGCTAATGAATATGAAAGAAGGCATTAGTCAACTTCCTCTATTGCAAGGTAATTTAATTCCAGATCTATTGAGGTAGTTTTTGATCAATATGAAAGAAAGTAACAAATTCATTTTCAATCTAGTCATTAAAGTGTAAATAAGCTTACTAAGCTAAAAAATGATAAAAAATTAATGCTAATGTTTCCTCACCACAAGTCAACTCTATTTTATAATTTTTAACTTATAAGTCAAACTTCCATTTATGTGAATGTACACTCACTTTTCACTTTCTATTCCTCTATCAGACATTAAAGTGCTTGGGTCAATTTGTTCAGAACTTTCAAAGCCTGGCAGAAAGTCAGTTCATGGGTAAGTTTGTCTTTTTTCCATTGTCCCCCTCTTGCCAAATCAGCTCTGTTATTGTTCATAAAACTTAAAAAGATTGTTTGTTTTTTTCCAGAGGTTTTGGTTCCATTATGGCAAACATTCTTCTAAAAAAAACTGAATTTTTTATTTTATGGTAAGATGATAGATACTAAGCATTTCAAATAGTTCATTACCTTATTATAACATTAAGTACCATTTCTTAAACTGAATGACATGATCAAGCCACCTTAAACTGAATGATCAATGATCCAATGACACCTTCTTTCTTATCATATGGGTTATTTGATTTTTATTAGACTTTTTAACAGAGTAATATGTATTGGTATAACACAACAAAAGGTAAGATGATAGTCATCAATTAATTAATTAATAAGATGCATGGAATGGATTTGGAATCTGTAATCCAAAAGAGAAAAAAGAAGCCCATGTCCAACAAATCAACAATCATTTGTTTCAGATGTTCTTGACCCCTGATATTAATATAATACCCAAGTCCAACCAGTTTTCTTAAAATGTCGACAAGATCACAAGACAAGTATCGTGATTTTATAATAATAATTAGGAGTGAGCATAGGCGGGTACCCGGCCGAATTTGCTGGAACCGGAACCGGAACCGGAACCGGCGGTTCCTAGGATGTTGGAACCAGAACCGGAACCGGTTACATCGGTTCCTAAGATTTTGAAATGCTCTCGGAACCGCCGGAACCGGTTCCGGTTCCGGGTACCCGGCGTCTAATTTTTGAAAAATAAGAATCACAAAAATTACATTATAAAGCTAGTTTTACAGACTTTCGGTGGATATATTTTTAAAAAAATAAAGATGTTTTGTTGCAATTAGAAAAAATGACATGTTCCGAAAATTCCATGCATTCTAACATTAAATAAATTTCATTATTGTTGTAAATGGTGTAAGTAAAAACTAGTGAGATTTTGCAGAGTCATCATTTGTGACTCCACAGTTTCACAAATCGCTTTCTTAAGACAATTAGAGAACAAGTAATCATTTTAGCTTCCACTGAGTTCTGCTTATTGTGATTCAGCTTGTCTGTTACATCAAGAAATTCGATTTTTCAGTGTACATGCATATTGTATGTATTTGTATTTATCTTTTAGCCCATGTATTATTTTTGTATCATTATATGTAGTGTAGTCCTGGCACATGACCCATATTATAAATTCATTTGAAGTGAAGGAGAATAATCGACTTTTTGATGCCAATATTGTGAGGAGGCAAACCAACAGAAGGTAAAATAAATACTATATGTATCCACTAATTGTTGCAAATACAAAAAACAATAAACGAATTATGTTTATACAAAGATAATTGACAGTTTGCCGATATATATATATATATATATATATATATATATATATATATATATATATATATATATATATATATATATATATATATATATAGGAGTAGGATCAAATGAGAACACCTAAAAGGTTGAGAACGCAAAGAACACTTATCAGCCAATCATTTTATTAGGGTATTTAAGTAAATTTGCATTTAATATAATTTTTAATTAATATAATACAATTAATAATCAATATATTATCTATTATTATTTACCTATAATAAAGGGATATGCCATAGTTATCGTTGAATTGAAGATACGATTTCCAGTATACGATTCGTGATTTAGTCAATCGACATTTGTATCTGTAACATCGTTTATGGTTGAAGATAATAACGTAGGAATTTGTTAACCCAAAATATCGATGTCAGACTGTTTTGATTACAGTAGCGATGATACCGAACATGATGATCAATATGGCGACGAAGCATTCGACAATAATCAATATGATGAAGATGATTTCTATCATTCGGATGATCAATACAGCGGAAGAATTCAATTATCTGATTATACGAGTGAAGGTAACAATATCAACATCTTTTAAATACAGATCGTGTATTACAATCAGTATTGAATTTATGTATATGATGAATAAGACGTGTACATATTTGTATACGATTAATCATATACGTTTTATGTATTAATTAGTTAATGCTGGTGTATATCACAAATCGTTGTACATTGTTTCGTAAGTTTAATACAATGTTTCTTAAGTTTGATAAGCATTGGTGATTATGCGTTAATACAATTATATATGATAATGATTTAAATCTTTTGACATAGTTATGTGTATTTTAAAATGAGTAAACACTTCAACTTTGATTACTGTTTCACACACGTTGATTATGATTAGAAAATTGTTTAATTTATGAATACGTAATTGATCTAAATTTATATCATGTCTCTCATGTCGCATTATTGTTTTTTGTTGTTTAAAAAAACAGGTACAAATTGAACTGATTCTGAAGAGGAATCATTCAATAGTAATGTTGTTGACTCGCCCGGTGGGAAAACCAAGTTGTGGAAACCTATTGTTCCTAAAGAATTTATGCCAGATGTAGATGCTACTTATCAATCATTAGAGGAGGCGGTTGAAATGTATAAATTATATGCAGATAAAGCAGGTTTTGGTGTCAGGTTAAATACAGTAACGAGGTTTGGTGACAAAACCATTAAAAAAAGGTATGTAGTGTGCAACAAAATGGGTAAAATACCTAACAGATCAACTGACACTTTGGATCCCGAGGGTACTGGAAGGAATAAACGAAACTCAAACTTCAGAATCACGGACTGCAAGGCATTGATAAAGTTTGAAAGGTTACATATGCGAACTAATGCTTGTAAAATATATGAGTTTGAAGAGAAGTACAACCACCCCCTAGAAACTAAAGAAGAAAGACGGTATTCCAAACGTGCATGACGACTTAGTTATAAAGACAAGGAGTTTATAGTACGTTCTTCAACATCTAACATTGGTGCAACAAAGGCACATAAGTTACAAGCTAGTTTGCAAGGAGGTTATGAAAACGTTGGCCCTGAAGCAATTGATTATAAAAATTTTAGAAGGAAGATGGGAAACCTTATAGGTGACAAGGATGTACAGCTGGTTGTTGACAAAATGAACATGAGGAAAGATGAGTTACCTAACTACACATTTGAGTATAAATGTGTTGATAGTGTGTTAAACGCAATGTTTTGGGCGGATGAAACCGATAAGTTATATTACAAGGAGTTTGGAGATGTGATCTCATTTGATGCTACATTCCGAACAAATAAGTATGCTCTTATAGTTATCTATTTTTTTTCTTTAAATATGAATATTGATATTTTTTGAGTTTATAATCAATGTTCAATTTGTTTTTAATTACCTTTTTAATACAGGTATGGAATGATTTTTGTGCCGTTTACAGCCATTGATAACCACAAACGTTCAATAAACATTGGAGCAGGTTTGTTAAGCAACGAGTCAATAGAATCTTATCGTTGGTTGCTCGAAGCTTTTTTGAAAGCACATGGAAAACACCCTCAATTAGTGTTAACAGAGCAAGATCCAGCAATTCTACAGGCCGTTGAAGCAGTATTTCCTAGTTCTAATCATCGTTTATGTATGTGGCACATTATGAAAAAACTACAAGCTAAGGTGTGTATATTTTGGTTAAAGTTAACACGCAACATGTTTTATTCAGCAATGATTTACACAGTTTACGTATTTTAAAAAATGATTAGCATAGATATTGTTTATTCATAAATAATCTTATAAAATTCTAATGTTTTTTTTAGGTTTCAACCGATTTTTTAAAAAAAACTGATTTTCGAAAGCGTTTTACTAAGCTTGTTTGGAATGTCTACATCGAGCCTCAAGTCTTTGAATCAAGGTGGAAACTGCTTATGAGAAAATTCAAACTACAGGACAAAAGATGGTTCAAAGACATGTACAGGGATCGAAAGCTTTGGATTCCAGCCTATTTTAAAGACATGCCACTACACGGTCTGATGAAAACTACTTCAAGGTCTGAAAGCGTCAACTCATTTTTTAATAAATACTCTAACTCTGGTAATTTGCTTATCTATTTCATGATGAACTACGACACCACAATTGGAAAGCAACGAAATGGTCAACAGAAACTAGAACATGATACAAAAAATGTAAAACATGAAATGACGCTTCCAAGTGGATTACTAGAACATGCAGCTACGGTTTACACTAAAACCGTTTTCTATGAGGTCAAAAAGGAAATATTTAAAGCAGCCTGGTACTGTTCTATTGACAGTGTTGAATTGATTGATGGGTGGCAAGTTGTTATGATTACACAAACGGATAAGAACAAACAATTGAAGATAAAATGCAAGGTTATATTCATCGTTTAAACGCTATTCATTAGTGATCATACAAGTATATTATATCATTATTTTTAAATTACATATCCTTGTTTCAATATTATGCAATAACCACCAACTAATATGTTAATTCAATCAGTTACTAACATACATTATTTTTATTATACAATGTAAGTTGAACTAAAGTTGTCTGAAAAAGAAGTTAAATGTTCATGCAATCACTTCATACGTACTGGCATTTTGTGTCGTCATATTTTTTGCTGTATTGAAAAACAACCATGTTGAAGAGATTCCAGAGCAGTATATTCTCAGAAGATGGAGAAGGGATGCAATTTCCAGCCATTTGTTTGCCATGAAACATGTTGCCATAGAAACAGAAGATGACATTTTTAAACTTCTAACAGAGGCATACAACAATATTGAATACTGCTTGGATCATTTCAAAAGAAGCAAGGAGAATTTGTTGGAATTTGTTGAAAAAACACGTAACTTGAAGCAGGCAGCAATGGAGTTTGGCAGTTCAAACCAAACATCATCTGATAATGATGAAGAAGAAATTATTCGGATGCTTGGAATACGCATCATTCCTGATGAAATAAATATCCATCCACCTTCATCTATACGTACCAAAGGTAGTGGAACTAAGAAAAGGATGGTTAGTGCTATTGAGAAAGCTGTTGCAGCTGCAAAGAAAAAAACCAGAATGTGCACAGGTTGCAATCAATATGTTAACCATAATTGGAGGACTTGCAAAGTCAGACTTGCACAAGAGTCAAAACAACCTTAAAATGGCCCATTCGTTTGCCCAATAGATTTTACTTTTCTATTAGATTAAGAATAAGAATATGTTTCTATGATTTAGTATGTTATTTTATCTTAAAACACCTTCATTATTTTTAACCTTTTGTTTTATTCAACAATGAATAATAGCATAAACAAATCTGGTAATCCTAACAGATTAATGATATTAACAAGCATTTTAACCTCTGTCATTTGATTAAAACAGTTTGCACTTAGAATAGATATATTTTTCCTTTGTTGAAATTATAAAAACATCAATCATTATAGACTATAGTCATATACAATTCAAGCAGTATTCATAGTTTATTGTTTGCTGTTAGTAGTACATCATAATAACAAAAATGTTTGTACGATTAACTTTTAAAACACCTATACATCATATATTCATTTATGTTTGCTTTTGGGTATATTTTAGTCATAAGTTTAACCATAGTAGACGTTAAACCCTTTGTTATAGTCAATAATAAATAATATCATAAATACATTAATTACTTTCAACATACTAATGATATGAAAATTGTGAAATACTCTTCTGTTAAGTTAAAACAATTTGCATTTAAAGTATAATAGGTTATGAATAATTCATGTATTTATGCTATTATTCAATATTGAATAACAACATACTTTAAGATATAAAAACAACAACAATCATTATAGACTATAGATATATTCATTTAAATTATTAAAAGTTCTGATTGTATGGTCATAGTAGTATAGCATATTAACAAATGTTTGTTAGTAAGAATCATTGCTGAGTATACATTAAAATTATACCAGTCATGTTAATCATCATTTTTTGACATAATTTAATTTTTCAAAAAGTTAATGTAAAATTATAACTATTAAAATATCACCATTCCATTACTAAAATTAGCAAACCAAAAGGAACTATTGTACAAATTGCAACCCAAGTTAATATCCTTAGCATACAAAACCATTGTTTTAAAACTATCCAAAAGAAACCATCGAAGTCATAACTAAAATAACTTTTTTAACATAATTAACTAAAATCATCCAATCTCGTGTGAATTTGTTCCTTTGCAATGGCCAACAGTTGAGAACGTTGTCTTGAAGGAATCTTGTGGAATTCATCAACCTTTTGGAGCACATAATCTTTTTGTACATTATATTCATGAGTGACGATTTTGTATAAATACTTTGTCCTCAGTTTAACAAGTTGATCATCTTGTGCAGAAGACTCGTTCTTGAACCCAGCTTTAAACTCATTCATACTTCCACCCATATACGTTTCCATGTGACACATCGTAAACACACCACAATCAATGTGGTTGTTTATTGTTCTCCAAGGCATTTCCAGTCTATGTGGCATCACATGTGAAAACATCTCAGCTTTTGGATGATTATGAGATTTTAAGTAATCAACTATGTACTCTTTCTGAAAATGTAAAAAACATTGTCAACACATATGAAATTTTATTAACTATGTAATGTAACTTTTATTAATCACTTACAATGATTTGGGGCAACTGACCATATCTCACATCAATATGATCATCAACTTTGCTGTTGTCAATGATTACAAACTCTGGGTGTTGTAGATTGATCACAAAAAGGAAAATGTGGAAGGAACGGATGACTGGTAGGAAAAGCTTCAACGTTTATTCATTTACATGTATTCACTTTATTGAATATTCATATTTGATCAATTATAAATAAACACATAAGTAAACTGTTCAGATATATCTCTTACCAATCCAACGTAACGTAGGCTTGCGTCCATATCTTCAATAGAAAGCACCAGATTCTCAATGAATTTATCTTTACGTTGACTTTCTGTTAAATCACTTTCAAGATACGAATTCTGTAATCCATTTTTAAAAACTCATTAGCTTATTTATATGTTGTATTTAAAAAATAGTATAATCAACATTGAACAATATTAAATTATACCGTCACATCTGTCTTGCAATAAACTCTCAGAGGCGATTCAGGTGCATGCTTACTTTCATCAAGATTCAACACTTGACTCCAACAATCAATCACATGACCAAATAGTTCACATGTTGGAAAAAAACTTTCCATGTGAAACCTCTGAGCAGAAAAACCATCCAAAGTGTGGAAAACTATATCACTGCAAAAGACGTGACCAATTAATACCAATTTTAATAAGCAACCAACAAAATTAAGTAATTTTAAACATGTTTTAAATGCAACTTACTTTGGCTCTCCCTGGAGAGAGAATATCCATTCTGCTACACGTTTTTCTTGTCGTGGAACTCCTTTGATGATATCAACAGCCCGTATAATGTAAGGAGATTTCAGATATTCGGATTTCATGCGAGGCCTGTACCCTCTTCTATTAAACCCCTTTTCATAATTGTTGAATGGTACTACAGACAAAGGAATTGGCATTTTCATTTTCGATGGTGGTGTAGTCTGAAAAGATTTTCTTCCAGACCTATTCACGAAGTCTGCATATTCCTGTGACATCTGAATACTACATTTTGCCATCGGGGAGTTGTCAAACTGTTTGTGAGATGCTGCTAGAATCAACGTACATTCAATTTCAGCCGCATTATCATACCACCATTGAGATTGTTCTGGTTCCTCTGATGCGGAAACTTCATTAAACAAATCATTTACTTTGTTTTTCCATTCTTTGACCAACTGATTCTCAGGATATTTCTTGACAGCATCATTTATTTTGTCTTCCAACACTTTCTTTTGCTGCACTAGCAAGTCGTGCATCTCCTTTATTGTTGAAATAGTTGTCTAATAAGGTCACCACAATATAATTACGTTACAAACCAAATAAAAACATTAATATGTCATGTAGTATTAATTAATACTATAGTAACTCATAATTCAAATGTGAATAAGTAGTAAACTACCTCAACACTTTCCCCACTTCCACTAAAAATTTCCTCTCCTTGATTTCCCTACAAAAATTAATACACTATTAGTTTTTGTAATAATACCTTATTATTTATTAATGATTATATTATATTAATACCTTACACCTTCTATCACTAATTTTCACACCTCCTGCATCATTTCCCTGTCAACATGTATGAATATAATTATTTTAGATTATACAAAATAACAAATTTTAAATTTCATATGCATTATTCAATATAATAAAATATTACCTGAACTTTTTCTTGCCCTACATTACTAGTTCCCGATGCTTCATTGATGACTTGAAATGGTTCTTGCAATTCACCCATACCCAGACCTATTGTCCTACACTCTACTCTTTCTCGCTCACGCAGTTTATCAACATTCCAAAAACATATTGCTGGTTTGCCTCGTACAATCTTCACTGAATCGCATCGAACACTTTCTACGTATAGCAACTACAACAAAGACAAATAAATACTGTATTAATTAAATACACTTTAATGAATCTGCACACATAAGTCAACCAATATTGAATGACAGCTGAATTTAAAACAACTCTTACCAGCAGTAATATAATTGGCCCAACATAGAATCCTTTTTTGCTGTTTGGATTCCATGCATTTTTTGTCTCCTTAAGGCAATCAAAAACATATCCACACCAATCAATGTCACTTAGATCCAGGTCTTTCGTGACTTTTGATAACATGGACATGTCACATGTTCCCATGCTCATCGAATGACCTAATGTATTACACAGCAGGACAAAGATGTTTACTTTAAAGAGTAAATCTGCACGTGTTGTTTGCATAATAACTTGTTGAACTGCCCTTGGTCTAATATTATCTTGATCATCGAATTGTTTCTTCCAAACAGTTATCGTGTCGTCTGTGACTTCTCTATAAGCCATGGACTTTATTGTAACATTTCCCAGAGGCAGACCTAACATTTCGTGAATAACCTGCCGATTAATTGGTATCTCTCCATGATGAAGGTTGAGTACCATCCTATCTGCATCAAAATTCCTTACAGTATAATGCCCCATAATTGATGCACACCCATCCACTTTCATATTCAACAAATGCCCCAGACCAATAGAAGAAATATACGCTTCCTGTTCCTTGCTAAGGTTATGCATACAACTGTACAAAACATTTGGAGATGTTCGTACTTGTATTCGCCTTGCTTCTTCTGCATCATTTCCTACAACTTTAGGCATTTTCCTTGCTTTCACTACATTTCCTTCTTTATTCTTTTGTCTTTTAAATTTCTTCACATTTTCTTTGTCATTATTTTTGAAGGAAGTATAATGCATTCTCTTTTTCCTTGTAAGCACATGTTTAGCATCTTCAAAATCAGAGTCTTCATCTTCATTAAGCTTCTTGACAGTAACATTATCTTTTCCTGTTAAGACATATTTAACACAATAAATGATTATAACTAAATTAAAAAAATAATACTATACTAAATTTAATTAAAAATAAATCATTACCTGAACATGAGTTTAAAACAACAACTTCATCACCTTTTATTTTACATCTATCAAACCGTCTTTTTTTTTTTCTCAATTCATTTTCCCTATTTATTCCATTATCTTCTGTCATGTCAACACTTTCAATCAAAACTGCCAATATGTAGACAACATAATCATAACTGAAGACACTTTGATATACATCTTACATTACATGAAATCATCATTGATACCTTTTTGTTTCTGTATCTTTTTTTTAGATTTTGAAACCCTTGCTTTTCCTGCAGCAAACTTCTTCACATTGACTTTGGGTTTGATATTCTTTTCTATTAATAAATATAAAACAATACAAGTTATTAAAACTAACTACAAAAACAAACTCTAAATAAATTTAATTTTAAGCAAATACATTACTTGAATCTGAGCTCAAAACTACAACTTTAAGATCCCTTTGCATTGAATTATCTGGTGTGCGATTAACACATTCCTCCACACCTGTCCAAAAATTAAGACACATAATCAATATAGATTCCAATTGATATTTAACATTTTAATTTTCATTTAATCATCATCACCACCAGTTTGTTTTTTAGATTTCTTCTTAGGTGTTGAACATTTCTTTTGTCCTTCTCTTCTAATCCGAGGTTGTACTGTTTCGTTTCCTTGATTGTCTTCATCTTCAATATCAATAAGCAATGGATTGGATTCTTCATTAGTGAATTTGCTGAATGCCGTCTTTAGTAATATCCTCTCGCTTTTCTTTCTACCTAATAGTAGAATTAAAACACCTTACTCATTTATAACTCAGAATTGAATCAATAACAAATAAAATAATCATAAATTATCCTTACTAAACACAAACTCAATCAAACACATACCCAAGAACAGAGTAATGTCTACAATAATCATCAATTAACAAACAATGTAATTAAGTTAGTCACAAAAACCAATTGGGACTCCTACACCATTATTCATTACTTACTACATCATGTACAGGATCAAAACCACATACATACCCAATAAAGTACCGATTCACAACCGAATATGCCTTTAACAATCTACATAATATACAACCAACAACAAGGATTAATACTAGAAAAGTATTTCTGTAGCACAAACAATCAGATTTTACAAATAATCAATAATGAAGACAATTATACCCTTCCTTATTCTTTTGCTATTAAACACCATTCAAAATCGAATACTAATATCAATTACTCCTCTTGTCCTACTGATAATCTACTTACTTTGCCATTCAACAATACGACTCGGAAAAAAAAATAAAAAAACCCCTAATTTTTGGGTTTTCGTAATC
Organism: Lactuca virosa; assembly: GCF_052849685.1. NCBI lineage: Eukaryota > Viridiplantae > Streptophyta > Magnoliopsida > Asterales > Asteraceae > Lactuca > Lactuca virosa. The sequence goes on from NC_136429.1 coordinate 506,596,528, forward strand.
GTACTTCAGTTCAAAGTAGTCGACTACGACTACACATGTATCTGCATCTTAAAACTTTCAATCACAATCATAAACGATTAATCTTAAATACATTCAATATCAGACTACCGTAACATCGAAACTCATCTACAATTACCATTTTCATTTAAACATTCACATACACCAACGTTTTATTTGTAAAATACAAACTTTAAATCAACAATCATCAACGATTTAGAGTCAATACAGTTCATAATAGATGATATAAAGAAAAAACGAAAAAACCTACTTCTAGGGTTTTAAGAATCGTTAAAATGTACACATTAAGAAAAACTAAACCCACTACTACACCCGTTTTGCACTCAATCGACATTCAAAAAAGATTAGAAAGCTTACTTCTTCCACTTATGTTGATGATCGACAACATTCCTCCACCTTCAACGCTTTACGGACTTCTGAATGCACAAATCTCTTTACGGATGAACAGTAGTAATCGAGTGTCGTATAAATGTTTAGCCGTGACAATATTTTGCATTGCAGATACGATCGAATCCTCCCAAAGATAAGAAGTTAGCTGTGATTACTAAAACATAGGAACGGTTTCTTTTAATTGTCAAACTTACCTGATATATTCAAAATGGATGACATCATAAAATTACTTGAATACCCTTATATATATATTTTTTAATTTAAAACCAATTTAAATTCATTTAATATTATGTTTAAATTAATGATTAATGACAGCCTTAGATTTTAAATATTTAATGTACCAGATTTGTTCTCGCGTTCTCAACCTTTTAGGTGTTCTCATTTGATCCTTTCCCTATATATATATATATATATATATATATATATTTATATATATATATATATATATATATATATATATATATATATATATATATATATATATATATATATATATATATATATATAAACCGGTTTCGACGGTTATTCGGCAGGTAGCGGTTCTGAAAAAATGAGAACCGGAACTGGAACCGCTTAACCGGTTTCGACGGTTATTCGGCAGGTAGCGGTTCTGAAAAAATGAGAACCGGAACTGGAACCGCTTAAGGCGGTTCCAGCAGGTCAGGAAGCCGACTTACTTTCTTTGTTTTTTTAACTCCTCCTGATAACCAGAACGCCCAGAATTGGTGGTGCTGATAGGTATATTAGGTGTTGTGTTTGCCTGAGAGTGAGAGCTAGCAGAGGCAGGAACCGCTGTGAAGCTTTCCGCTCCAAAACCCCAACTGGTGGTGCCGCCTTCAGCCGCTTGCTTGTTCTGGTGCCCATTGTTTCTTGTTCTAACAGATTTGGAGTTGTTTGTGGGATTCTCCTCAGGAAATGTCTGCCATGAATTTTGTTCAGGGGACCCTTTATCAAATAATCCCTTTTCAACCTCCCAAACTCTTCCATCTTTCACTTTCTGCTATTAAAATTAAACAAACAAATTAATACCATTCTTTTTGCCTACAAGAAACCAACTGAATTGAAGAGGAGTAACCTAATGTTTACGGTACAAACACGAAAAAGAAATTACATGAAAAAGAAACAGCTCCATAAAGTTGTGTAGATTAAGTGCTTTACCCATTAACTCTATTAAGTAAAAAAGAAGCCCGTTAGTGTCTCTTTATGCAGGCTTAACCTTAAAGCTTAACCTTATCTTAAACTTAAAGCTTCTTACTGCTCCTAAGTTAATTTACATTTATGCCCTTTATTTTCTTTTGCATTACATACAACAATGAAGTAACTGATGTCTGTTTCTTTCTACTCATACATATGTTATGGGTTCAAGGTTATTAGCTAAAGTATGCCCTCAGTCTAATCATGTTAATTTATGACAAATACTTTTTCTTTTTGTTGTAAACTTCATGACATAATAGAGCCTCTACACATATTAGAGTCTACCTTTTATCTTGTTCATAATTACATTTGATTTTGTTTCAGTGCATTAAGAGGTAGAGTGTATCTTCCTCAAGATGAGCTAGCCCAATATGGGCTATGTGATGACGATTTTACTCAAGAAGAGTGACTGATAATTGCAGAGAATTCATGAAAGGGCAGATTAACCGGGCTAGGTTTTACTTCAACCAAGCCGAAGAAGGAGCTTCCAAGCTTGACAAAGATAGCCGATGGCCGGTATGTTCATATTGAAATTTCAAATCTTTATTACTCCATTATTTATCCCAAAAAAGTAAATAAAAGTGTCTGTTTTTAATTCGGGCTTTGTGATTGCAGGTGTGGTTATCGTTGTTGTTGTATCGAACTATCTTGGATGCTATTGAGGAGAATGATTATGTTAACCAGGTCTCTCATTTTCTTTTCCTGTCAAATTTCAAAGCACACTTCTTTTTGGATTTTGATTTTGTTATTATAAGTTTTTTTTATGCTTTGATATACTTACTCTTTTGGCCACTACATAATTTTAAAAAAGTCTGTTTTCACATTCTGGTTAACCACAATCAGGTAATAACTCATCTGAATTTGGATCAACTATTTTCCTCTCTTTTTGTTGTGACTTATAGTCTTCTTCTAATTACAATTTACAGGTACAATATGGTTGAACAAGGCTTAGTAAAAGAACAAGTATTCTCTTTTAGGCTAAACAAAAATGAAGCTGATTGTGAAAAAGACTTAATTGCCCTTCTCACCCTCATCATTCTGTTTTACATATTTCTTGTAGTTTAATGTGGGATTCTAGAACATCTGGTAAGCAGATTTGATATTCTTAACTCATTGTATCGTGTAAATTTGTTTGTTTGTTTTTATTATAATAATCTATATATGAGTGATGTGGTTGGTTGATTTTTTATAAAAAAGCTTCTATTGATTTGTTATATGTGACAACTCGAAATTTCTATCTTATACAACCATTCACTTAAATCTAAGTCAGACTTATTTCTGCTAACTTTTAGCAATGTTTTGACTCTATTTGAGTGTTCTAAGCCTAGTACCTTCAAGAGGTAATTATAGGAGATATACTCTAGAGTTATTTGTGCAACATTTAAGTCTCAAAACTCCAAGAGTTTGGAGTTTACGGCCATAAAATGGAGTTTACGGCCGTAAACTCTAAAGGTATAAATATGACACTTAGCCATTTTAGTCATTTTTACCATTTTCAAGCCTAGAAGTCATTCCCTCTCAAGTATCATCCGATTTTTCTTCTTGATCTTCAACTTGTAAGTGTTTCCTTCCTTGATTAGTTGATATATTACCACATCTAGTGATTGTACATGATTTTATCCATGAAATCTCTTCATTTTGATAGATCTTCAAGTGTTCTTCATTTCACCAAGAACACCAAGAATACATACTAGTGTTCTTGGACTTTAACCACCCTTACAATCTTCTATATTGTAAGTACTCTTGTCTTAGCTTGTTATATGCTTGAATCAGTTAGTTTACACCTAGAAAACATCAAGAACACAAGATCATAAGGTGTTTACGGCCAAGGCAATCTCCTTGGGCCGTAAACCCTAATAAAGGGGGCAATATGATCCCTAGTCCTTTCCAAAGCCTTGGAAACAAGTCTAGATCACTTCCAAGAAGAGTTTAGGACCTTAAACATCAAAAGAAACAAGAACAAATGGTGTTTACGGCCAAGGCAATCACCTTGGGCCGTAAACACTAGTTAGTGGTGCATTTGTGCCACCACTCCTTCCTAAGGCTTAAAACTTGGTGTAGAACCTTTCCAACTTGAACTAAGGACCTTGAACATCAAAATGGTAGAAGTTACCATGGGTTTACGGCCGTAAACCATTAGGGCCACAAACCCTAGGCCGTAAACTCATGGAGAGTTTGCTCTTGGGCCGTAAACTCAGAAGCAAAGCCCTACAACCCTTAGATGCAACCCTTGGTACTCCTAGCACTTGAATCAAAGTGTTTTCCATGTCCTAGGGTGTATTTACTTGCTTAATTAGTTGTTAATTGACTAATTAGATACATATATGTGTCATTATATGTAATTAGGATCCGTGTGTGTGCTCAAGTCTTCACTTGACAGTTAGCATCATATACCATCCGTTCATCCAAACGACTCACTACAGGTGAGTTCATACCCCTTAATCAACCTTTTAAATGGTTTTAAATGCTTTTATGGGGGGGGGGGGAATACAAGTTGAATTATTATAGTTATTATATCAATCACATGTGATTAATAACTACCAACAAGTAGATTTTCTTACTTTTCAATCTGTGTTATCAAACAAACTACTTCAAATCGTTTTACAAACTCTTTTGCATGTTAAATACTTTCTATTCAAACTCTATTAAACTTATACTTTGTCAAATGCATATCTATATAAATATAGTTATATAAGTAGGATTGAAAGGACTTAGGACTGATAGCTTGCCTTGCTTCATGTTCCTTATTTGGTTGTGGACTTAGGGTATCAGTTATTTGTCGGAAGGTCGTTTAAATCTTAGTTATATATTATGTATATGTGTATAGATATAAAAGTTCCTTCATTCAGTTCAATACCTTTGGGTAGCGAAGGTATACAATCATATTCATACATACAAACAACATTACTAGTAAACTATAATAGGTATAGTTTAAGAAATTGCTAATACTATTACTAGAACAATGAAACATACAACGAGTCAGTTCATACATGAGTCAATAACATACAGATAGAGAATACTATGATGAGAAACAAACAATAACATACAGATAGAGAATACTATGATGAGAAACAAACAATAACATACATATAGAACATACTATGATGAGAAACAAACAGAGCATACTAGACAGAAAGAACATACATTACACTAGTACATACAATACATATACAAGAACATTACAACAGAAATCTGAGCCACGTAACGGGGCATGGCATCACCTGTCATGGCTCGTTTTGTATCCAGAGTCTCCTAGAAGGAGAGCGTTGAATTTGTATATAGATCTATACTGGATTGATTATCCTACACCTTGCTGTTCGCTACAGTGGGACTTGCAAGTCTACGGGTGCCAAATGTCATTTCTTCCGACGTCTTTCATCGTCGTGTTTTTAGTCGTTAGTATGGTACAGGCATATCACATGTTACTTTAAATAACAATTGGTTTAAGGTAATTAGTACAGCAGTAGTTACTATAATACAAGACTACAGTACTTTATTATTTCCCCATTACATTCACATTGTGATCTTTTCACATAAAAGATAATGTAAAACTATATTTTTGGTTGATGATAGTCATACATGGGAAAATACGCACTTTTACAAGAAACAAACATACTGGACATTTGATGCCTTGGTAGAAGGCTACGTTTAGTAGAAAATATAGGATTTTTTAGGAGATACAAACATTTACTACAAACATTTACAAACTTATACATCAAGCACTTACAAACACTTTCATACAAACAATGACACTAAAATACTTATGAACTCACCAGCTTTAAAGCTGATAAACTCTTTCAAAATAACTTGTATTCTCAGGTCATCAGTAGACAGGTACCGATGCCAGGTTTTGGAAGAAGATGGAGCTCGTTCAAGACTCATCTCTTATTTTTGATTTACATTTTTGGTGTCTTATAAACTTCACAGAACACACTTGTATGAAATTATATTATTAATGTAATGGATGATGTTGTTGCTTGTTTACTACTATGCATTGTTGTGATACTGTACATGACGTCCTCCACCCCCGAACGATTCCGCCGTTCCGGTTTTGGGGTGTGACAGATTGGTATCAGAGCATTGTTTATAGTGAATCGAGTATACCAACCCATAAAAGATATACAAACTATAAACACAACGGGATTAAAATACTCTGACTAAGAGTTTATACTTTTAAATAATAAAATATTTAACTAAGTATACATACCTACATTCATACTAAAATCAGTTTCACTAGGACAGAACAAAAGTATTACGATTGTTGGACAACACAATTAGACATAGAGACATATGGTCAACCCTGGGAATGATATAACCTGATCAACTATATTTTCCGAGGAGTGACTAGCATGTGCCTAAGAGTGGTTGTGAGGTTGCAACAAGTCTAAAAACTTACCAATACTACTACAATGAAAACATTAGAACAGAACATAAACTTAAAGTACTATAGGAGTATTTTGTGTTACTATAATTTACTTATGTGCAAACTAAAAAGGTCTTTATCAGTAGGTCAATAGTTGCTAAGTGGATACGCTAAGGTTATATGTAACTGGGATGTCATAGACTTAGAATCTGTAATCTTTGCTTTACTCCCTGTTCCTTGTTTGGTTGTGGGTTTCGAGTTAGGACCACTTATTCGAAGGTCTATCCTATTTTGATTACATATAACTGGTATGCACTAAACAAGTATTGAAGTAACTGATAAAGATTATCTTAAAATTATCTAATTAGTATGTCTATTTAGTTATTTCTTATACCCCTTTTCTCGCGTAGATATCATGGCTGGATTCCATCTTCCCGGAGATCCATACTGCCCAAACGAAGGCAATGCAAGATGGATTGAAGAAGAGCCAGAAGATGATTATCCAATCCCTTTGGATGATCACCTCGCTGAAGGCTTTTCTGATGGTTCTGACTCCGAACCTGAAGTCAACAACCTACCCCCAGTAGCTCCGAACCCGATCCCTCGACCAACATTTCAAGGACTCACACCTCTATGGGCAACGAACTTGAACAGATGGAGTCAGGAACAGGGTCAACCCATACCCTACAGTGGGGACCGAAGCTTCTACAATCTAAGCGACTGAGGTTCAGCTAACCGAGTCCTACCCATCATGGTCCATAGGATTGCTCGGAACACCGAGCAAGGTCGAGCAGCCATCGACCGAGTCATGGAAATTGACGCCAATTCTGGCGTTAACACAATCCGCATACGTCAGCTGGAGTCTGCTCATGAAAGAACTCAGAACCAGAATGCAGCCCTGCAGAGAGAACTTACTGAAACCCAAGCTGAAGTCAGGGAACTTCGAGCTCGTCAGGCAATGTCCGAAAGGCGCATGAGAGACATGGAGCACCGTCTGTCAGAGTCAAGGACTCATTCTAGTGGCTCTCGTCGTAGATAGAGCCTACTCAACTTTCTCTTTTGGATATAACTTAGTTTATTTAAAAACTCTAGTTTAATTTCCTATCTTTGTGAAGACCTTAGATCTGTTAAGTCATGATTTGGTCTTAGTTCTGTCAAAATTTTCCCATCTTGGTTTGATGTAATACCTACTTCTAGGTCACTTTTCCCGAACTTGTTACATCTGTAATACCAGTATATTTGACAGATATCTAATCTCATGGAATTTAATATCCATATACTATCATCTGTTAGTACTAGATCTACATTCAATCATACTATTCAATTGTGTTGTTGGGCTATGGAGAGTTAGTCCATGAGTCACTCTTATCAATTTCTCTATTCTTACCAGTATCGTCACCTTTGTAAACTTTTAGTTAAAAGATGCCTCCGCGCCGATCAACGAGACGCAATCCTCCGGTAACTGCAACACCACCTACTCCACAAATTGATACGACAACTCTAAATGCTGCAGTAGCTGCGGCTGTGGCAACAGCCATGGCTCAATATCATTCTTCTAGTACCACCGGAGGTGGAACATCTGTTCATTCTACTCACGGTGATGCCCCCGGGCACTCGAGTGAGTGCTCTTACAAGGACTTCACCAACTGCAAGCCAAAGTCCTTTAAAGGGGCTGGCGGAGTCATTGCCCTCTCGCAATGGTTCGAGAAGACCGAATCGGTCTTTGAAATCTGCTCCTGTTCAGAAGGGAGCAAGGTCAAGTTCGCTGCTTGCACGTTCGAGGAAAAAGCCTTGACATGGTGGAATAGCCATGTCAAGTCACTATCTCTAGTAGTGGCAAATGCTATAGGCTGGGAAGCTCTCCGAGAGCTAATGATTGAAGAATACTGCCCGAGGGGCGAAATCCAGAAATTAGAACAGGAACTATGGAGCCTAACCATGAAGGGCTCTGACATAGTTTCCAATACCGCCAGGTTCAGCGAGCTGGTGGCCCTGTGTCCCAACATGGTTCACACGGAGGGAAAGAAAATAGAGAGGTACATCTGGGGGCTGGTGCCTCCATTTCAGGGGAATGTGTTAGCTTCAAACCCCACTACATTCGATAGTGCCAAGAGGTTGGCACGGAGGCTCATTGACCATGGGGTCCGTACCCCATCAGCAACAACAACCCTAGCCATCTCTGAACCCTCCAAAGCCGCTGACAACAAGCGGAAGTTCTGGGAGGATAAGAAGAAGAAGAAGGCTGCCAAAAAGCAGCAGGTCGTGGCAGTTCATGCTGCGATAGCACCTGCCGCTGCTGCTCCGGTAAAGCAGTACGCTGGAAGTTTGCCCAAGTGCAACAAATGCAACTTCCACCACACAGGAGCCTGCCGGGAAATGCAGTGCTCTATCTGCAATAGAAAGGGGCACACTGCCCGTTTCTGCAAGGCTCCGGCAAAGCCAATTACCCAGGTCCTCAACGCTGGCGTGGGCCAAGCTTGCTACGGTTGTGGCGAGGTGGGCCATTACAAGAAGAACTGCCCGAAGGCAGGGAATGCCGGCGGAGTGGGAAGAGTTTTGGCTAATAGGCCACGAGGAAGCGGTTGCCGACCCCATAGTGGTCACTGGTACGTTCCTCCTCGATAAGTCTTATGCATGCATTCTATTTGATAGTGGAGCGGAGAGGAGTTTCGTGAACCAAAAATTTGCTCATTTACTTAAGCAACAATCACGAGCACTTAAAGAACCGTTCACTGTAGAAATGCTTAATGGAACGACAGAGAGTACTAACTGCATATACATAGGTTGTACTCTAACTCTAGATAGCGATTCATTTTCCATCGACCTCATGCCGGTCTCAATTAAAAGTTTCGACGTCATTATCGGCATGGATTGGTTGAGTCTTCATCGTGCTGACATCATGTGTTATGAAAAGGCTTTTCGCCTTAATCTGCCGTCTAGCGAAACTCTAGTAAACTACGACGACAAACCCGACACTAACCTTCACCTCATCTCGAGCATTCAAGCCCAAAAATTCTTGCGAAAGGAATGTCGTGCATTCCTTGCTCATGTTGTCAATGTGAGCCAAGAAACGAAACACATTAAGAACATTCCAATAGTACGCGATTTCCCGGACATCTTTCCAGAAGAACTCCCAGGATTACCTCCACAACGTCAAGTCGAGTTCAGAATCGACTTAGTTCCAGGGGCTACCCCAGTAGCGAAATCGCCCTATCGTCTAGCACCTGCAGAGATGCAAGAACTGTCCGGTCAAATTAACGAACTGCTCAGCAAGGGCTTTATAAGACCAAGCTTCTCACCATGGGGAGCTCCAGTCTTGTTCGTCAAGAAGAAAGACGGATCGTTTCGTTTGTGCATCAATTACAGGGAGCTCAATAAACCGACCGTCAAAAATCGTTACCCTCTTCCTCGTATAGACGATTTTTTTGACCAACTTCAAGGGGCGAACTTCTTTTCAAAAATCGACCTAAGATCTGGGTATCACCAGTTACGGGTGTTAGGGGAGGATGTTCCGAAGACAGCCTTCCGAACTCGTTATGGACACTACGAATTCGTAGTGATGCCGTTCGGATTAACCAACGCGCCCGCAGTATTCATGGATTTAATGAATAGGGTGTGTCGTCCTTACTTGGATCAGTTCGTCATCGTCTTCATCGATGACATACTTATCTACTATCAAAGTAAGGAGGAGCATAGTCAACATCTTCAATAGGTCTTGGAAACATTACGATCGGAGAAGCTCTATGCGAAGTTCTCGAAATGCGAATTTTGGATCCGAAGAGTCGAATTCTTAGGACACGTGATTAGCGAAGAAGGAATACACGTGGACCCTTCCAAAATCAAAGCCATTGAGAGCTGGTCAGCACCGAAGACGCCTACGGAAATTAGTCAATTTCTAGGCCTCGCTGGCTACTATCGCAGGTTCATTAAGAATTTCTCACGGATTGCGAAACCTCTTATGAATTTGACCCAGAAGGGCGTGGCATTTGACTGGGAAGAGAAGCAGGAGAAAGCGTTCCAGACGCTAAAGCGAGCCTTATGCACCGTACCGATACAATCCCTCCCCGAAGGGATAGAAGACTTCGTGGTCTATTGCGATGCGTCAAATCAAGGGCTCGGCTGTGTGTTGATGCAGCGAGGTAAGGTCATCGCCTATGCCTCAAGACAGCTGAAGACACACGAGGTCAATTACACCACTTACGATTTTGAGTTGGGAGCAATAGTGTTTGCTCTGAATATCTGGAGACACTACCTGTATGGTACAAAAAGCACAATCTTTACAGACCACAAAAGCCTACAACACATATTCGACCAGAAGGAGCTCAACATGAGACAACGACGGTGGGTCGAGCTACTCAGTGATTACGAATGCGAAATTCGCTATCATCCCGGCAAAGCCAATGTAGTAGCTGACGCCCTAAGTTGGAAAGAATACTCTGGTCGTAGAGTCAAATCTTTGACTATGACTATCCATTACACTTGTCCACACAAATTAAGGAGGCTCAGCTCGACGCTTTGAAGCTTGAAAATGTGGCGAGTGAATCCCTAAGAGGGATGGATAAGAATTTGGAAGTCAAGGGTGGCGGAGCCTTATATCTCATGGATCGGATCTGGACACCGAAACACGGTGGTTTCAGAGACTTGGTCATGACCGAGGCACACAACACTCGATATTCCGTCCACCCAGGTTCAGATAAGATGTATCTGGATCTTAAAAAGTTATACTGGTGGCCTAACATGAAAGCAGAGATTGCTACCTTTGTTAGTAAATGCCTTAGTTGCACCAAGGTTAAGGTCGAATACCAGAAACCCTTAGGTTTACTGTAACACCCGGAGATACCAGAATGGAAGTGGGAGCGGATCACGATGGACTTCATAACCAAGCTGCCCAAGACGACGGGTGGTCTCGATACCATTTGGGTGATCGTAGACAGGCTAACAAAGTCCGCACATTTCCTGCCTATCAAAGAGACGGACAAGATTGAGAAACTAACAAGAACCTACATAAGGGAGATCGTACGACTACATGGTGTTCCCATATCCATCATCTCTGATAGAGATAGTAGATTCACTTCGAGGTTCTCCAGTCGCTACAAAGTTCCGTAGGAACTAGGCTGGACATGAGTACAACCTACCATCCACAGACCGACGGACAAAGTGAGAGGACTATACAAACCTTGGAAGATATGTTGCGAGCCTGTGTGATCGACTTTGGATAGGAATCTGATACTTATTTACCTCTTGTCGAGTTTTCCTACAACAATAGTTATCACACGAGCATAAAGGCTGCTCCATTCGAAGCCCTCTATGGCCAAAAGTGCAGATCCCCTCTGTGCTGGGCTGAGGTGGGTGACACCCAGTTAGCTAAAGGACGAGTTCCTGACAGCACTCTCACCGGTCCGGAGATCATTCGGGAAACGACAGAGAAGATCGTTCAGATTCGTGAACGATTGAAAGCCTCTAGAGACCGACAGAAAAGCTACGCAGATAAATGAAGGAAACCGTTGGAATTCCAGGTGGGCGACTGTGTTTTATTGAAGGTCTCACCCTGGAAAGGCTTGATACGCTTCAGAAAGCGTGGAAAGCTAAATCCAAGATACATAGGGCCTTTCGAGATTCTCGCTAGAATCGGCCCTGTAGCTTACAAACTCAACTTACCTCGCGAACTCAGTAACGTACATTCTACTTTCCCCGTCTCGAACTTGAAAAAGTGTCTATCCGACGAGACTCTTGTAATCCCACTCGACGAGGTCGAGATCAACGAGAGCCTCAACTTCGTGGAAGAACCTGTAGAGATCATGGACCGAGAGGTCAAACAAAAAAAGCAAAGCCGTATCCCGATAGTGAAGGTTAGCTGGAACGCCAAGCGAGGACCTGAATTCACTTGGGAGCGCGAGGATCAAATGAAACTGAAATATCCTCATCTTTTTACTTAGTTATTTGTAACTACTTATTTGCTTAAACTCTAATTTCGGGACGAAATTCCCTCTAACGGGGGGATGATGTGACAACTCGAGATTTCTATCTTATACAACCATTCACTTCAATCTAAGTCAGACTTATTTCTGCTAAATTTTAGCACTGTTTTGAGTCTGTTTGAGTGTTCTAAGCCTAGTACCTTCAAGAGGTAATTATAGGAGGTATACTCTAGAGTTATTTGTGCAACATTTAAGTCTCAAAACTCCAAGAGTTTGGAGTTTACGGCCATAAAATGGAGTTTACGGCCGTAAACTCTAAAGGTATAAATATGACACTTAGCCATTTTAGTCATTTTTACCATTTTCAAGCCTAGAAGTCATTCCCTCTCAAGTATCATCCGATTTTTCTTCTTGATCTTCAACTTTGTAAGTGTTTCCTTCCTTGATTAGTTGATATATTACAACATCTAGTGATTATACAGGATTTCATCCATGAAATCTCTTCATTTTGATAGATCTTCAAGTGTTCTTCATTTCACCAAGAACACCAAGAACACATACTAGTGTTCTTGGACTTTAACCACCCTTACAAGCTTCTATATTGTAAGTACTCTTGTCTTAGCTTGTTATATGCTTGAATCAGTTAGTTTACACCTAGAAAACATCAAGAACACAAGATCATAAGGTGTTTACGGCCAAGGCAATCTCCTTGGGCAGTAAACCCTAATAAAGGGGGCAATATGAGCCCTAGTCCCTTCCAAAGCGTTGGAAACAAGTCTAGATCACTTCCAAGAAGAGTTTAGGACCTTAAACATCAAAAGAAACAAGAACAAATGGTGTTTACGGCCAAGGCAATCACCTTGGGCCGTAAACACTAGTTAGTGGTGCATTTGTGCCACCACTCCTTCCTAAGGCTTAAAACTTGGTCTAGAACCCTTCTAACTTTAACTAAGGACCTTGAACATCAAAATGGTAGAAGTTACCATGGGTTTACGGCCGTAAACCCATTAGGGCTGCAAACCCTAGGCCGTAAACTCATGGAGAGTTTGCTCTTGGGCCGTAAACTCAGAAGCAAAGCCCTACAACCCTTAGATGCAACCCTTGGTACTCCTAGCACTTGAATCAAAGTGTTTTACATGTCCTAGGGTGTCTTTACTTGCTTAATTAGTTGTTAATTGACTAATTAGATACATATATGTGTCATTATATGTAATTAGGATCCGTATGTGTGCTCAAGTCTTCAGTTGACACTTAGCATCCTATACCATCCGTTCATCCAAACGACTCACTACAGGTGAGTTCATACCCCTTAATCAACCTTTTAAATGATTTTAAATGCTTTTATGGGGGGGGGGGGGAATACAAGTTGAATTATTATAGTTATTATATCAATCACATGTGATTAATAACTACCAACAAGTGGATTTTCTTACTTTTCAATCTGTGTTATCAAACAAACTACTTCAAATCGTTTTACAAACTCTTTTACATGTTAAATACTTTCTATTCAAACTCTATTAAACTTATACTTTGTCAAATGCATATCTATATAAATATAGTTATATAAGTAGGATTGAAAGGACTTAGGACTGATAGCTCGCCTTGCTTCCTGTTCCTTGTTTGGTTGTGGACTTAGGGTATACGTTATTTGTACGAAGGTCGTTTGAATCTTAGTTATATATTATGTATATGTGTATAGATATAAAAGTTCCTTCATTCAGTTCAATACCTTTGGGTAGCAAAGGTATACAATCATATTCATACATACAAACTAATGGGTTTTTAGCACTACATCATTCCTATGGTGTACATGCAAACCCTAAATGCTTTTGGATCTAGTTTGTCTAATGAACATGGAATTGAATATCCAAAGCTATAAACCCTAGATCTAATAAACTATAACTGAAATTAGGGTTTAGATCTTACCTTTGTTTGTTATATAGCAATAACAATCAATCCTTGGCTTCAGAAAGCTTAGTGCCTCAAGTGTTGCACCTCTAATGGAGTCACAAACACCACTAAGCAACTTGGATGAAGAGGAAGGAGAGAGGAGGCACCAAAAACGGCTGGAAACCCTAAAGGAAGTATTCACCACGTTTTTGGGGCCATAAGGGTTCCTTATATATGCTGGCTATTAGGGTTTACAGCTAGGAAACCCTATTCTGACTGCTTAAGCCCTAAGCAGCCCATGGACCCCTTTTGGAACATGCCTTGGACGATTTCTAATGGGCTTCCCCATTGAATTCGTCCAACCTATTATTCCAAGGTGATCCATAGCCCAATTATGTAATTATCTTATAATTACACAATAAGTCCCTTAAGTTTAATTAATCTCTTTTAGTCACAAAATTAATTCTTTATTAATTCTTGACTAATATTAATTAAACAATATGATTTCTCCTTTAATATATTATTCTCATAATATATTAATAAATCATAATTAAACCTTTCTCTCCTTAATTCATCCTACATATTGCTATGGTGAAGGCAACCCAAAAGGACCATGCTCACAATCAGGTCAAGTACATACCAAAATAGTTATGGACTTAGACACTAATCCAACAGTCTCCCACTTGGATAAGTTTAATAACTATTTTGCATAACTTCCGAACCTGATCAGCAATCGTAGCTTTCAAAAACCGCTGTCAACTCTGATCTTATCAGATACGCATGTCCTTTAGATAAGGGATCATATATTCCTCCATTCTCAAGATATCGTATAGACACAAGACATGAATTTCGATCAGTCTCTCTATACTGTTTCCCGACTTCCGATTTATGACGACTGACAACAGACTACAATTGAACACATCAACCTAGTCCCGGCTTGGCCAAGCGCTTAGGGTGTCATCACTAAATCATCGAGGGGCCCACAGATATTGCTTTTATCCCACTTTGGGTAAAAGGAATGGATAAACTTTGACTCAAATGCTCGCTTGCACCTACTGATCGAATCACACACAACAATAAGTTTTATAACACCAAGTTACTGGTGCGTTTACTTATCATCAATGTGCAACCGCTCAGCAAATAACAACTCACATGTCTCGGTTATATACAATATTATCGACTCACAATCACTCGCAATATAATCCATGAAGTGATTCACGTGAGCATGGGTTTAATCCAATACTCTAATCTTATCAAAGCACTCATTAACTCTGCAGCAAACTTGTGCTATGTCTAAACACTCTAGACAATCTACAGACATATTCATGACAGTCTTCCTTCACACCTACTCCCAACGTATGACCGACTGTGGATGTTTGAATAACCCAGTTATTTTGGAAGTCAAAACATGCAAAGTGAAACACAATAATAATATTAATCCTATATGGCCCCAAAACTTTTGAGCGTAAATAAAAACACTTTTATTTAAACACCATATTGATTACTCATTATTCATTGCTTACTGTTTCAGAAAATCAACTTATTACTCGAATTATAACCACAATTGTCCCATGCTCCAAGCATGCACACTTTGGTTTCATATGGTCCATACTTTGTGAAATAGATCAATTGAAAAACTTTTCCAATGAAACTCATTTCACAATCCCCAATCCTTATTAGTAGTATAAGAATACCAAATTCTTGCCACTTTTAGAATATGTCAGATTCTAACATTTTATGCAATGATTCTTTCGTAATGTCATAGCACAAAAGTTACCAAGACCCGGCTAATGAAATTACAAGGTATTCTATCGGAAATTGTTACAAGACAATTCCATAGACGTGAAGTCTCACATTCAAAGTACATTCCTTTGAACATCCTTCTCGCATAAAAGTTTCTAATCTAGACATATTTCTTAATATCCAACTCCCATTAATGGAAACATTTCCATATTTTCCATATGACAACTCATTCTTAATAGAATCTTACCTATTCATAATAATGTCAATATAGTCCATCCAGTACTATACTTCCAACTACTCACAAGCGACAAATCCTCAGTGAACCTCAGATCGTCCTTTGATAGTTGTTTAATTATTTTAGTGAAAACTGATTCTAGTCCCTTTTTCCCTCTTAATGCCCTAGGCATTTGGAAAATTTTAGAACGGTCAAATATTATAGCATATGCAATCGATCCTATACTCGAAGCGTATTGGTCACGATGCATAATGTCTCACATAAAGACGTGATACTTTATCATCCTTCTGCCATAATATTTTATGTGCCATGTTCCCACAATTCGAACTATGAAGAGGGATACCGTAATCATAATCGAATTTTGAGAATGCACTATGTATCCTTGACTAAATTTATTAACATTTCTCGATCTAAGCTTTAGAATTTTGAAACGAAGTATAATATTCTCTCCCTTAATTATAGCAAAACAACTTTTCAACCTTTGCAACTTTGCAAAGTGAATCTTTGTTTTCTATAATTAATATTGCTAACTTGCCATACTTACCATAATAATCATGCTCCCACTAACATGATGATTATTTTCTTACCAGCATAACACTTATGCTCCCACTAGCTTTGACATGTACTCAGAAAACAATTGAACTTCCAGAAAACAATGCTTATTGAATTCCTTAAGTTCATATTTCTAATACCTAATGCTTTGATAAGCCTTTATCTAAGTTTTTTTTAAGCTTATACAACCTTGCCTTAGATAGCTCACATGTGTGTCTAAACAATTCAGAATTTATGTTACTAAGTCCCAAATGTTCAGACCAATTACCAAATCTCACAATTCGAGCTATGAAAAGGGATGTCGTAATCATAATCGAATTTGAGAATACAATTATCACAATTGCAATCTTCTTAAAATCTCTCTTAGTGAAAGCATTTCCTCACAATCATTTTCATGAAGGAGGGAAACCTCATGACACTTAGATTTTAAAGTGTATGTGTTCCTATCCATGTGAATTTTCCAAAACTAAAGTTTGCGACAAATCCAAACTCATATGGACCGAACGTGCTCAATCTCGATTTCTTGCCTCATGGTAACACGAGTGCCCACCATGTCTTCCAAGTGGTTTAGCAACTCATCCTTACTTATCAATGTACTTTCCATTGATCAAGGTGCTTTGTCTTTATGCATTCACATGAGAACTCATAGAACTCACATGCATAATTAACTCAATTGGAACGGCACAGAAAAAGAGTATGTCATCCACGATAGGCTTTAAACCTCAAGTCGTGTGCTAGTGATGATTAACTAGGTTTAACTCTTGATTTGTTCTTGAAACCTTTCAAGACCATTAAGACTCCCACTTACTCCTTGACATATAAGATTCTCTTGTCAAGAAACATTCCTTGACAAAACAAATATTCAAGAGTTAGTGTTGTTTTTATCAAGACTATCACTTCACATAATTGGTTCAAGTTGGTCTTTGTTTTATCCAAGACATCACAACTTACCAATCTCAAATGTGCAGGAATAAGAAGACTTTTTCCAATTCCACATTTGTTGAGTGTTATAAACCTACTAAAGACGTGTCACTCAAGTCACAATCTTGGAGTATGACTCTTAAGACTTGATATTGGAACGAAGTATGATTGACTTATTGATTTAACTATTTCCATAATTCTCGATTCATCTTCTTAGACATGCAAATGCACTAAGACTGACTTAGAGGACCAATTGAGAAATAGTTCTTAATCATTAAGACCTATCATAAAACACAATAAAAGGTACTCTCCCTTCTTCTTAGAATAGAGAAACTTTTATCTTTCTGCCTACTTGATTCTTCTTATTCGTTCTGCTATTGATTGAAACTCTTTCGATCAAATCAGAATTATACTTAATCTTATAAGTATAACCATATTTACTAAACTTTTAGTAAATCATGACGAATATCTTTATCACTCTTGTGATGGACTTGATCAACACACAACCTAGTGTACTTGATCTCCTAGTCCTTCTCTTGACACTTTGTCAAAAATAGTCTAATTTCCAAATATGAAGTTTCTCATTCATCACACAACCTAGTTGTATGATTCCAAGTTTCTGTCCAATTGAAACTTGGGCGATGAGAATCTTCCCTTATTTGGCAAATTCTCGACATTTCCACAAATAACATAATTAAGAATCAAATCCATTATTGCTAATAATAGAAACAATTAAACATCAATTTTTCATACACACCATTGCAAGGATAAATAAATAAGACAAAATCAAAATTTATTTTATTGCGGAAAAATTTGTCCTTCAATGCAATTTAACTGAAAACTATGCTATTTCATATTTCTTATCATTCTATCCTAACTCTAGAGTAGCAGCTCAAAAAATCTGATCTTCGAATCCATGCGATCGAAATCCATTTCTTCATGATCAGATTCAACATGCTTCTTCCTTAAGCTTCCTCTCTTTTCTTTGATCCTGCAAAACATCAAAATGTAATCTTATCACATCATGTATTAAGAATAAAAAATAGGAACTTATAGAGTTAGATAATGGATTTTACCTAAAGTAGAGCCATATTCCTTGACTCTCCCATCTCTTTGATCTCTCAGGTAGTTTGGGCAGTTTCGTCTTCAGTGCCCCTTCTCTAGGCAATAAAAGCAAATGGACTCCTTTGGCACAGCACATGGGACAATCTCATGCTTAGTCCTTTCTGGACTTCCAATGTTGCCAGTGTCCAATGAAGTTTGGGAGTTTGATTCACCAGACAAATTTGCTTGACCAGCACGCCAAATCATTGCTGATTCAGCAGCTATAAGCAAATAGGTGAGATCAATGAGGGTTACATCGTGTTCCATCATATAGTACTCTCTGACGAACTCACTATATGATTCAGGAAGTGACTGAAGAACCCAGTCAACAGCCAACTCACCTGAAATCTCGACACCCAACATCCTTAACCTGTCAATGTGTGACTTTATTTCTAAGACGTGTGCACACACAGGTTTCCCATCTTCGTGTTTACTTGCCAATAGGGCTTGAGTGAGCTTGAACTTTTCAAGCCTTTGAACTTGTGGGTCAGGGAGAATAATTGGAGGAGGTGGAGGAAGTGAAGCATGACTCTTATTTCCTTGATCGTATCGTGGAACGTCATCTTCATTTGGAAAGCTTGTTCCAAGGGACTTGGGAAGACCATTGTAAGATTTAGACATCTACAAAACGGGAGAAAATTCAAGTTAGTCGATAAGAATCCTTGATGTAACACCCAAAAGAAACATCAAGGCTAGGATCCAACACAATACTCTACAACCTAGAAGAGGGATGCCGTAATCTAGTTGCAGAATTTATGAAGGTAGGTAAATGATGATTTACCAATTCCCACCATGAAAAACAAAAATGAAGTTTATGTTTTAAATGAATTGAAACTCCTAGATCTTTTGAGATTCATTGAACTTTTCAATGGCATGTTAAAAACGATTATGCCCTTCTATTTGTGACTGGGATGCCGAGGATCACAAATAAGGTGTGAATAACCATACGAATCTACGTGATGCACTCAATGATACTATCACCTAATCAATGTGCCGGTTAACCACACACGCTCCATTGATCTATGATAAACATCGATCCACCCTTCACTACCAATGTCAACCCCAAATTAGTGTGTCGGTTAACCACACACGCTCCACTAACGTTTAACAAGGGTACGAAGTGTTTCCATGGATTAGCATACAATTTCACATTTTGCCTAAAGTAACTAGAATTTGGGAATTTGTAAAGCATGTAGTTACTTTGTACTTCATTATACTTATAATGGAAGGTTTCGTCCTATCCTACCCGTTCGACTAACGACCCTCCACCAGTCAAGAGTGCGGTGGGTAAGAGTGGATACCCATTTAATCGCCATTTTATAGGCAATTTCCTTAAACACCCCTTATAGACCAGCTTCGTGAATGAGGCCTACTAACGGTAAGACTGACTGTTTACTCATACATGTATATAATATTAGACTTTTAATGTTATATATAGTATAGGGTGTATTTTACACTTTTAAAATACTAGGTGGTCTAATTTAATAAATTATACTTTTAATTTAATTAAATGTAAACCAAAACTTTATGGATTTATTAACTCTCTAATTATACACTTTAATTAATTAACAAAACCATAAGGGTGTAATTTGAACTTTCTCAAAAATATTAGGGTTTTAGAATTTAAATATTACATACTTAAACTATTAATCAAAATTTTAAATTCCAAAACTTGAGGGCAAGTTTTGAACTTTTCAAAACATTAAGGTTTAGAATTTAAATCTTTCAAAAAAAACTTTTAATCAAAAATTTAAATTCCAAAACTTGAGGACAAATTTTGAAACTTTTCAAAACATTAGGGTTTAACTATTCAAATTTCAAAAACAAAACTTTTAAGTTCAAATTTAAACTATAAAACCTAAAGGGGAAAATTGAAACTTTTTCACAAGATAATTCAAATCTAAATTACAAATAATCAATCTTTATCTAATAAAACAAAAGATTATCTAAATTTTGACAATTATCTTCTATTTTGGCAAGGATAATCTCCAAATATTGATAAAAAACGGATTTTATAAATAAAGAACGTTTTAGGCAATTATCCACAGCCAAAACAGGTCAAAATCCCGAAATCTGCTCCATCTGCGACTCTGACTCGTCGAGTCTAGCTTGGACTCGTCGAGTTCACTATGGACTCGGCGAGTTCAGCCATGGACCCGGCGAGTCCAGCCCCCAGAAACCAAAAATTTTCGATTTTAAGCATGAATAATCAACTATAGCATCAAATACATCAAACAAACAGACCTAGGCTCTGATACCAGTAATGGGTTTTGAGCACTACATCATTCCTATGGTGTACATGCAAACCCTAATAGCTTTTGGATCTAGTTTGTCTAATGAACATGCAATTGAATATCCAAAGCTATAAACCCTAGATCTAATAAACTATAACTGAAATTAGGGTTTAGATCTTACCTTTGATTGTTATATAGCAATAACAATCAATCCTTGGCTTCAGAAAGCTTAGTGCCTCAAGTGTTGCACCTCTAATGGAGTCACAAACACCACTAAGCAACTTGGATGAAGAGGGAGGAGAGAGGAGGCACCAAAAATGGGTGGAAACCCTAAAGGAAGTATTCACCACGTTTTTGGGGCCATAATGGTTCCTTATATATGCTGGCTATTAGAGTTTACAGCTAGGAAACCCTAATCTGACTGCTTAAGCCCTAAGCAGCCCATGGACCCCTTTTGGAACATGCCTTGGACGATTTCTAATGGGCTTCCCCATAGAATTCGTCCAACCTATTATTCCAAGGTAATCCATAGCCCAATTATGTAATTATCTTATAATTACACAATAAGTCCCTTAAGTTTAATTAATCTCTTTTAGTCACAAAATTAATTCTTTATTAGTTCTTGACTAATATTAATTAAACAATATGATTTCTCCTTTAATATATTATTCTCATAATATATTAATAAATCATAATTAAACCTTTATCTCCTTAATTCATCCTACATATTGCTATGGTGAAGGCAACCCAAAAGGACCATGCTCACAATCGGGTCAAGTACATACCAAAATAGTTATGGACTTAGACACTAATCCAACACAAACAACATTACTAGTAAACTATAATAGGTATAGTTTAAGAAATTGCTACTACTATTACTAGAACAATGAAACATACAACGAGTCAGTTCATACATGAGTCAATAACATACAGATAGAGAATACTATGATGAGAAACAAACAATAACATACAGATAGAGAATACTATGATGAGAAACAAACAATAACATACAGATAGAACATACTATGATGAGAAACAAACAGAGCATACTAGACAGAAAGAACATACATTACACTAGTACATACAATACATATACAAGAACATTACAACAGAAATCTGAGCCACGTAACGGGGCATGGCATCACCTGTCATGGCTCGTTTTGTATCCAGAGTCTCCTAGAAGGAGAGCGTTGAATTTGTGTATAGATCTATACTGGATTGATTATCCTACACCTTGCTGTTCGCTACAGTGGGACTTGCAAGTCTACGGGTGCCAAATGTCATTTCTTCCGACGTCTTTCATCGTCGTGTTTTTAGTCGTTAGTATGGTACAGGCATATCACATGTTACTTTAAATAACAATTGGTTTAAGGTAATTAGTACAACAGTAGTTACTATAATACAAGACTACAGTACTTTATTATTTCCCCATTACATTCACATTGTGATCTTTTCACATAAAAGATAATGTAAAACTATATTTTTGGTTGATGATAGTCATACTTGGGAAAATACGCACTTTTACAAGAAACAAACATACATGACATTTGATGCCTTGGTAGAAGGCTACGTTTAGTAGAAAATATAGGATTTTCTAGGAGATACAAACATTTACTACAAACATTTACAAACTTATACATCAAGCACTTACAAACACTTTCATACAAACAATGACACTAAAATACTTATGAACTTACCAGCTTTAAAGCTGATAAACTCTTTCAAAATAACTTGTATTCTCTGGTCATCAGTAGACAAGTACCGATGCCAGGTTTTAGAAGAAGATGGAGCTCGTTCAAGACTCATCTCTTATTTTTGATTTACATTTTTGGTGTCTTATAAACTTCACAGAACACACTTGTATTAATTTATATTATTAATGCAATGGATGATGTTGTTGCTTGTTTACTACTATGCATTGTTGTGATACTGTACATGACGTCCTCCACCCCCGAACGATTCCGCCGTTCCGGTTTTGGGGTGTGGCATTATAAAAATATTATATGAAAGGATGGCTCATATTCAAGGGCATACTTAGTATCTGTTTCATTTTGACTTAATGGACGTAATGACTCAATCAAAATCCTCTTACAGTCTAGAAAAGGAACAAGCTTTATCCAGATAGACATCATTATTTACCTATGTTAAGGGGAAAAAAAGGAGCAAGGGCATACTTAGTTTTCAGTTTTGACCTTGATTTTTTTTAAATAAATTACAGGTGGTTCCATTGTTACTGAAAGCTATTGGATGGCAAGGAGGAAGTATACTAGCCCTTGAGACACTAAAACATGTGGTGGTTGCTGGAAATAGGGCATGGGATGCACTTGTTGCACAAGGTCTTAGGTCAGTAATCATGTTGTGTATCTAAAATCCAATCGTCGCCATCGATCCAAGTCGACATCGATCTAGATCAAGGTCACCGAGGGTTGTTACTTTTATAGGAATGTATAACCCATGTTAGCAATGTATTTTTTTTATTTAACATTTGAATGATTATTTGTATGACATATTATAATTTGTGCAATTTATTTTATTTTTTGTGTATGAAATTTTATTTTATATTATGAGACATTAAATGTGTGATGTAATTTGAAAATTAGTATATTTACAAAAAATATATATTTTTTAAAACATTTAAACTTTATGACACGCAAAAATGTGTGTCGTCTTTCTTTATGACATAAGCTTTAATGATACGCAATGCAAGTCGTAAATGTGGATCGTTTTACGACACGCAAATGCGTGTCATCTTCTTTATGACAGGACCTTCCTTGACACGCATTGTGCGTCGTAAATGCGCGTCATAAGGTAAAGACATGCAAAAGCGTGTCGTCTCTCGTTATGACAGGGCCTTCCTTGACGCGCATTTGCGCGTCATCTGAGCGTTTTACGACACACATTGCACGTCGTAAGAGGCTATTTTTCTAGTAGTGTGCCCACCATCAAAGATAGCTAAACTCAAGAAGGCAATAGCCAACTTTGAGCAAAATCCGGGTAAATCACTTTATGAGGCATGGGAGCGTTATAAAGGGTTACTAAGAAATTGTCCTCAAAATGACATTAACATACAACAAGAAGTCTCAATATTTTATGATGGTGTAAATGTCATGACAAGGCAACTCCTTGATTCTCAAGGACCACTAACTAAGAAGAATCTGGGAGAAGTTAAGGAGTTGGTTGAAGAATTTGCAAAACATTCTCGTGAGTACCACAATCCAAGAAATGAAGGAGCTAAAGGAATTGGGGGAGGAAATTCTGAAGACATGGCTGCTGTACTAGCTATGCTTGACACAATGGACAGAAGAATGACCAAGATGGACAATCAATTCATGCTATAAGAGTTGGATGTGAAAAATGCAATGATCCACACTTGACAAAAGAATGCCACTTGGATGAACATGGTATTAAAAAGGCTGAAGTTTGCTATTCTAGTGGGGATAAATATGATGAAGATTGGAGAAAACCCAAGAAGGAGTGGTTGCCATATGAAGAGTACAAGAAGAAAAAAGAAGAAAAATATAGGCAGACAAGTTGAGACTTCTACCAAAAGGAACAACCACCAGCTGAGAAGGAAGTTGATTTAGAAAATGTGTTAGCTCGTTTTATGGAGGCTTCTGAAAAAAGGCATGATGCAACGGATGCAGTGATAAGGGAACATCAGAATATCATGAAGGAGCAACAAGCTTTGCTAAGAAATCACCAAGCATCGATCCACAATATTGAAGTCCAACTAGGTCAACTAACTACTCTCGTACAAGATAAGTTATCTCCAAAAAGCCCCGAGAAAGAACCTCATTCGCAAGTCATGATGATTGAAACTGAAGAAGAGGCTATTTCTAAGTTCCTAAAAGCACTAGAAGTAGAGCCACAACCATCCGAACCAAAGCCGAAAAAGTCAAAAATCAAAGAAAAATTTTCTGCTGAAACACCGGACTCACGACGTGAGCCTTCCAAGCTCACGACGTGGGCCGAGTCTGAACAGGAAAAATTCAGCAAAAATTATGGCTTATCGTCCTCCTTTACCGTTTCCGTCCCGAGCTAATAGTCATCCACTAGAGAAGGAGCATTTGGAATTTATGAAGCAAGTAAAGGGTATTCCAATAAATACTCCTTTTATTGAATCGTTGTCTAAAATTCCCGAATATGCAAGGTTCTTACAAGACTTGATAGATACTCGTCAGCGTTTGAAGAAAAATTCCAAGGTGGTTCTTAGTGAGCAGAGTACAAAGGTGGTATTGGGGGAGTTACCAAAGAGGATGGGAGATCCAGGACGCCTCACTCTTCCGTGTGAATTTGGGAATAGTTTGAAGACTTATGCTTTAGCCGATTCTGGGGCTAGCATAAATTTAATGCCTTTTTCATTTTATCAAAAGCTCAATATTCCAAAGTTAAAGGCTATAAGAATGACCATTCACATGGCAAACCGTTCAGTTACACATCCTAGGGGCATTCTGGAAGACATCTTAGTAAAAATTGGGAAATTTGTTTTTCCAATTGATTTTGTGGTTATGGATATGAAAGAAGATCATGATGTTCCAATCATCTTGGGTCGGCCTCTACTTAATACTGTTGGTGCCTTGGTTGATATTCGCGAGTCCAAGCTTACCTTGAGAGTGGGAGATGATGAAGCCACTTTTGGAATAGAGGATGGTTTCCAAGGAAGTGATGTTCAATGTGAAGTTTTTAATATTGATAAAGAAGAAGATGAACTTGAAGAATTGGAGAAGCTTATGGAAGAAGAACTGAAGACAATTCAACAAGTCAAACATACAAAACCAAGAGCATCCGTTCCATTGGTGTTTGAAGTAATTGCTTATACAAATCCAACTTCTTGGTTGAGTGAGGAAAGCGAAGATTTATCAAGTGACGAGGATGAGGTTACTTCTAAGGAAACGAGTTTAGCTGTGAATGAGAAGGTGGTTCCCGTAGAGCATAGAAATGAAAAATTGGAGAATAAAGGGATCAAACGAAAGCTTGAAGTAAATGAGGTGAAAGCTAAAAAAGATAACTCCAAAAAGGCATATCTTCGGCGCGTTCAAGCATATAAAAGGCGATGGAAGGAGTAAAAGATTCAAATGGTGATGGACACTCCGGATAATTCAACGTGAGGCGGCACGGAGTCCGGCTCATGACTCCAAAAAAAAGAAGCGCTTCTCGGGAGGCAACCCGAGCTCGGTTTGAATTTTCTTTTCGCCTTTAGTTTAGTTTTTGAATTTTTAGTTTTTAGGAAAACTGATCTTCTAATCATCTAATAATATTATGAATGGTAAAAATTAAGTGTGAGGTATCTGAATTAAGTGGTGAATAAATTAGGGTGTTTAGAATAAAATGGAACTGCTAATTACACTTATTTCTGCGATCAGACCGAATTCACGAGGTGAACACAAATAGTACATGACGTGAATAACGTATGACATACGGGTTTGGAATATTTTAGCCCAAAATTCAATTAGCCCATTATTGTTCAATTAAATGGCCCACACATTTTAAGTCCAAACGAATTCACGACGTGAGCCATAAAGTTCACGACGTGAATTTTGAATTGAGACTGGACCATTGATTAAAGAATCAGGAACCCTTTTTGACCAACCACTTTCCCATTCTCACTCTCACGAAGTGAAGCTTGTTCCTTGGTCCCCCATCCGATTTCGGCCAAGATACACTTAAATTAACACTGGTGCTTACGTAATCTTCACACAAAGGTAAACATCTCTTATTTCTATTGGTTAACTTTGACTAATTTGTTGATTTAGGGGGTTATGGTTTATATTATGTGTGAACGTCGAAATATTACCTTAAATGTATGATTCATCCACTGCATGCTACTTCATTGTGCCTAAAAATGATTTATGAGTAAACCCTGACAAGAATTAAGTCCCGATTTGCTGACTGCTGAGACCGATTTTTGCTATGAGTAAACGACGTGAGTCCAGTGCATCAACAAAACTGTTTCTGTGAATTACCTAATATATGGGATATTTGGTTTTGTTTTTGTTGTTTATTCATTTTTGCAGAAAAAATGGCACCTAGATGTGAGGTTCATGATGTCTAAGGCGGGGTTCCTAACTTGCACCTGTTTTACGTGTTTCTGACAAATATATCTAGGGACGTGCTCACCGGATACAACAATAGATTGGGTTGGTTACATAACAGCGAATTTGCGGTTGCTCCAACGATCAATTGGCAAAAGCTTCGGGAAGTTGTACTTGTTGAAAGGTTAAACCCATTTCTTACCAAAACCTTTATGGGAAACGGATATTCGTTTACATGCAAGGGATGGAGTAATTTATTCGCCATCCAAGAAAAAGTATACAAGGAGTTATGTGTTGAGTTCTTTTCCACTGTGGCGTTTCACGAGAATGTCCAAGACCCTAACTTCCCACAAGCATTGGTCTTTCGTTTGGGTGGGGAATATAGGGAGTGCATCTTGGTAGAATTTTCATGGAGGATGGGTTTATACGAGGCCCACGAGGCCATGACCCCCGAGTTTACTATGTTCTTATGGGAGGTTGCCCGTACTTATTCCGGGAGAATGTCAGGGCACGAATTTTGGAGCAACATTTCCTCGGGTGTTTTCAACTCCGGTGTGTCACCGGAAAGTAATATCAAATCACTTATCCACCGTTTGATTCACAGGATAGTCACATTTTCCATCCACCACAAAGACATGGAGACAAGGTCACAAAGTTTAACTTGTTTTTCTTGTGAGGTATTTTACAGCCAGGGGTTTGTTGCAATATCCCCTACTTCTTGGCTCGTTACTTGGCAGAATATACAGTGAGTTCCCGACCCGGGAGCCCAATTTGTGGTGGTCATTTTATCACCCGACTGGCCAAATCTTATGGTGTGATCATCCCTGTCATTACAAGGTCACTAACTTGTAAGGATGGGAATGAGTTTTCTTTGGGCTACTGTAACGCCCGTGTTTCTAGGTTAGGCTTAATGATGATGTAATAGTCTAGGTCAACCTTTGTAATTTGTTTTGAAATAATAAAGATGTATTATTTGAGTATTATGTGTTTTATGCTTAATGATTATGATTTGATGAATTAAGGATAAAAATAAGCGTCGAAAATAAAGGATAGATAACCCCGATATCTATGAAGAAAGTTGTAGTGGTTAAAATAAGGATTCCGAAGATATAAAGAATATCGAAATCCAAGTTATAACGAAGAAGTTATGACTTGTCGAAGTTTCGCGACAAAACCGACACGACACCGGGAATCATACAAAGTGAGTTTGTAATAGAATACTTTTTAGCCTTATGCTTCTAAATGAAAGTTGTAGAGTACGTCTCCACCTTCACGTGGATATAAAGAACGTCAAAAACGGAGCTCGTATACAAAAGTTATGGACTTCCGAAGATGTAGCTGTCTGAGAGCATGACACGTGGCAGAAACCCTAATTAGCCATGCTCCACGACGTGGAAATGGGATCCATGATGTGGAACTAGTGAAAGACACTAATCGAGTCTATAAAACACGTGCTAAGTCTACGGGAGTGATGTGTTAAGACTCCACGACGTGGACATAAAGGCCACGGCGTGGAAATGTCATCCGGACACCTTTCGAAGCTAGAACGCAGATGGCAAGCCTACGAAGTGATCCAGCCATCCTCCACGATGTGGACATGTTTTGGAAACCCTATAAATAGCAAGCGAAGCCTTTCGGAAATGGTTGTTAATTCTTATACTCTTTCACTCTTAATACCCTCTCTAGCTACTCTAAACCACCCCGAAGCCTAGGGAACATCCCTAACACCCGAAGAAAGTACCGAAGCCCCAAAGTCCCCGAGAAAATAAAATTTTCTAGTCGAAACTCTGCCTGCGCAGAGCCCGGTTTTTGAGAAAACACCCTGGTTTCATCGAAAAAGCTAGTTTTAAGGGACGAAGTGCTGTCCAATCGCCGTCTTATCAAGTGAGTGTATAGTCACTTTCATCTTACACATAAATATGAAGTATTTTCTATAAAATACGTGCTACGTGTAATTATATTGTTTGTTTATTTGAGATGGGTGTTGAATAGATGTTTTATACAAGTTTTAAACTGTATATGTATTTTTATCTACAAATATGTTGGGTAAAACATGGATAGATGAAATAGTTAATGTGTGTTAAAATGATGAGAGGCCTCAATGTTGTTGTTGTTGTTGATGTTGTAGTCATCTAGCGAAGTATAGATGACGACCACAAACCTTTCTAGATAGTCCAGTGGAATGCTAGCAGGTTCGCAACTTGTAGGTGTTGGTGAACTATATGTTTATTGGTGTACTCCATCCCCCTCATGGTTGCCTTAAGGACATGTATGGTTAAGGAATCCCCTTAGCAGTAGTGTCCATCCCGATGATGATCCTTAGGCTAAGTCCCTTTTGATAGGTGTTTAGGGATGTAAAGTGAGGATAACGGGAACGGGTAATCAAGGTTATTATTGGTTGATGAAATTAATAAATTTATTGTTGGTTAATGAAATTAATAAATTTATTATTTATGGGTTGAAAACCCTATATGCTCACCAGGCTCTCAAGCCTGACCCACTCAACTTTCTGTATTACAGGTAGTGGACCCAGAGCATAGTTGGATGATGATGAGGGATTTTTGGATTATAGGCCAGTAGATGTAAATATCTGTTGTAAGGCTTATAATATACTTTTATGATTTTGGTCTGTATCGGAACATGACATCCCGAGGTTTTGATATATAATGAAAATACTTATTTCTTTAAGAAATGTTTTGATAAATTTTTTTATCATGTTTTGTTTTGGGGACAAATTCCGCAAGATCTTTAAAAATATTACTCTAATTTTATTTTAAAAGCATAAATTAAATCGGTCTTTTGTGGCCAAGAAATTTGAGGATGTCACAGCTACCTTGAGACAATGAGGGTGGTGGCCAATTATGGGTCACATTGGGGCATAGTAAACAGTGATGATGAAGATGTTGAACACCAACCCGAGCAACCCGAACAACAGCCAAGGCCTCAAAGAAGGAACGCGAGAGCCCGGGGAGATATGGGAAGGGCGCAACAAGCCACAAAACAATATGAGGGAGGCGTACCCACTGACCCGTTCCAAAGCCGAGTGGGTTCTTATTTGGATAATCTATGTGGTGGGGTAACTTATAACACCAAAATTTTTGAAGCCATGTTCTGTCATATGAATGTGGTGAGACCACCCACCGTGCCACCTCAATGCCCTTATATTCCTACGTGGCAAGAGTTAGGGATGCCAAGAGGAGACGGGGCCGGGACGAGCGGAGTGAACGACGATGAAGATGAGGATTGATCTTTTATTTTATTTTAGTTTTTTTTATTTTGCTGATTGTTTTTGGTGTGTTTTGTATTGTAACACTTTTAAGATTTTATGTTCTTTTTTACTTCCTTTGGTATTATTTTCAGATTTGCTAGGAATCGCGGGAAAGGAATGTCGAGATATGAGGGCGTATATGTTTAGCCACGTGTCGTTTAAAGACAAGAGTCGAGACTTACAATTAAAAATAAGTGTGGGGTGAGTCAAGAGAGAAGATAGAGTTAGAGAAAGGGTCGAAAATAATAGAGTAGAAGAGTCTTAATATATTAAGACATTGGGTTGAAATAAACACATGAGTCAGTTCTCAATGGTTTTCCAGAATACGCGTAAACGCGACCTCACGTTGTGAGTTTGCCAATGTCACGTCGTGAATCTTACATTTACCCAAAATTGAAGACCATTGTTACATATTATTCCATGGGTCACCACCATTCTTCTTGGAATTATTATGAAGATACTTATGACTCATTTTCTCAACAATGAAATGTGGTGTAAGCTTTCCCTCATTGTTCTTTATGCCTTGAAGATTTTGCTACACCACATTTGTTGAAGATTGAAGGCTCGAGTATATTAATTTTGTCGGCATATTTATTGTAACACCAGCAAAATTAGGTCAAAAATAAATTTGTTCAGTAACCATAATTGAGTATACTAAGTGGTAGATATCGTAACTAGGTTTCCAAAAATATAAAGAACACTAAAATCCGAGTTATAACGAAGAAGTTATGACTGATCAAAGATACGCGACAATACCGGTAAAACACTGTTAAGCATAAAACGAGAAATTTCAATAAAATACTTTTCAACCTTAGGTGTCTAAATGAAAGTCGTAGATATCCCAAAACCGTGAACATACATAAAAAGAACGCCTAAATCTGACTTCATATGAGGAAGTTATGATTTTCGAAGTTTCTGACCTAGCAGTAGACACCTAAAAACTCGAAATAGAGATCGAGCGGTCTTTAGCCGACACAACCTAAATGAAAGTTGGAGACCCCAACAATAGGAATACCACAGTAAAAAGTCTGACGAAAATGGACACCAGATGAAGGAGCTAAGGAATTTAAACGGACTTTTCCAGGTCCGACCTGTTAAAAATAATATAATAAAAATAAAGTCAAAATTAGCCGACGGAGTCTAAACGAGAGTTGTAGAGCCTTTTCACACCTACGCATGCATATAAAGAACGTCGAAATCGGACCTCGTACGCGAAAGTTACGGATTTTACAAGTTCGGGACACAAAACCCGAGGCTGACTCAGCCTCACGACGTGAGGGAACCATGCTCACGACGTGAGCTCGTGACTGATGGGTTCCAGAGTGTCAGCCACGTCAAATCGTCGAAGAGGATCATGCTGACTAAGCCTCACGACGTGAGAATCCAAAACTCACGACGTGAGTTCCCAAATCAGCCCCTATAAATAGAAGCTTAAGGGTGTCGGGTTTGGTGCTCATCTCTTTCCATCTAAGTGCCGTTACTCTACATGATAACCCCGAGAAGCCTTCCCGAAGCCCTGGTTTTTCATACTCGAGTCCCGAAGGAAGTTCTACACTCCCGAGATCCCCGGGAATCCCGAGATTTCAACTCTCTCTAGTCCAAGTTCTGCTCGATTCTTCTCTCGACTACTTCAAAGCAACCACTTCAATCAAGTGAGTTCATACCCCCTTTTATACACTTTCAAATACTTTATACTGTACTTTTAATACATTTCAGAGGAGAATACAAGTAAACACTCGGTTGATCCCAAGTGAAAACGTAAAAACTCTTGTTATACTTTGCATGTATTAGACTTATCTATACAATGAAACTGTTCAACATGCAAGACTATTGCTCAAACTTAACCTTGTGGTATAAAACAAAACTATAACTAGTATTAGCCTCGTTTATACAAAATGCATTATGTCAAGAGCAACCTTTCTTGCTAAACTCTTTATGCATTCAATGTGACAACCCGAAATTTTCATTTGTATAATTTCCACAGTCAAACATTTCTAAAATTATTCAAAAACATTTCAGTACATTTTTGGCCGGATTTAAGCCCGTTTGGTGTTTCATTTTATTTTTCATCAAACGAATTAATAAAAGGAAGTGACGTTATTAATTTAGTGTAACGAACAAAACAACCTGACACCTTAACAAGGTGTTTACGGCCAAACAAGTGGTGTTTGGGCCGTAAACACCATTTTCCCAAGACTCATGCATATAGCATGAGTTTACACATCTTTTACTCATTTCCCATTTCCCACCTCAAGAACACAAACTTTTCTCTCAAGTATCATAATTTCATCTCTTCAAATCCGCCAAAATGTAAGTGTTTCTTCCCTAGATTCTTTCATAAAACACTTAATCTAGTGTTTATACATCTTTTCATCCTTGGATTTTCTATTTTTGCTTAGATCTTCAAGTGATCTTCAAAACACCAAGAACACCAAGAACACACACTAGTGTTCTTGGGTCCTAAACACCTCTACAAGCTTCCTATAAGTAAGTATACTCTTCCTAACTAGTTATTGGCATAGTATGCTTAAAAATCCATGGAATGAACACCAAAAACCCCCAAGAACATGGGTTTACGGTTTGGGAATCTCCCAAAACCGTAAACACCCCTAAAAGGGGTTTTGATGCCCCAAACTCCTTCCTATGCTTGGTTAATGAACTAGGGACTTGCATGAATGATCTAAGAACCACAAAACACGAAAAGGATGAGGTGGCAAGGGTTTACGGCCGTAAACTCTAGGGTTTACGACCGTAAACTCCCAAGGAGTGGTCCAAGGACCGTAAACTCCAAGGGAGTACCATTTCGGGTCCTAACCACTTCCTAAGCCTTTGATTCAACCCTAGGACCCTTCTTTGTGAAGCATGAAGCCTTAAATCACACAAATAAACCATTACCATGAGTTTACGGCCGTAAACTCATGGGGAAATGGTCAAGAAACCGTAAACACCCTTAGGGACTACCAATTGAGGTGTAAACTCCATAGTGAGGTCATACACTCCTTAGAAGCAACCTTTAGCACTCCTAGCACTTAAAACCAAGTGTTTTCATGCATTGGAGTGTCATTACATACTTAATTAGTGATTAATTAACTAATTAGATACACTTATGCATCACTACATGTTTCATAGGATCCGTGTGTGTGTTCAAGACCTCACTTGACACCTAGCATCCTACCCGGCACTTCCATCCAATCTACTCACTGCAGGTGAGTTCATACCCCTTAATCAACCTTTTAATTGTTTTTAAATGCTTTTATGGGGGGGAGGGGGAATACAAGTTGAATCAATCAAGTCATAGTATCAATCACATGTGATTTATAACTTGCAACCAAAAGGATTTTCTATACTTTTAGCTGCTTTGCCAACAAAACTGCTTTAAACGTTTAACAAACTCATTTTCATGTTAAATTGTTATAAAACCATTCCTAAAACTCTTTTAAAACTACTTTTATTCTCAAATCATATCTACACCAATATATTTATATAAGGAAGACTTGAAGGACTTAGAACTGATAGCTCACCTTACTTCATGTTCTTGTTTGATTGTGGATTTAGGGTATATTGTTATCTGTACGACAGTCGTTGAATTCTTAGTTATATATTATATATATTTGTGTAGGATATAAAAGTCTTTAGTTCAGTTTAGTACCTTTGTGTATCAAAGGCACACATCCAACATTACAATTTAACTATAATAGGTATAGTTAAGGATTTCTACTCATTGCTACTATTACACTGGAACATACCAGAGTCAGTACAGTCATGAGTCAATACATGTTAAATACTATACAAAGAGAATACTATATACTATACAAGAGAACACTCTATATATTATACCAGAAAATACATTATACAATGTACAAGAGAACGTACTAAAACAGAATGTGACATACTACTTCTCGATGCGACACTTCATTGTGCTATCACCGTGTAACCAGAGTCTCCTGGAGGGAGAACGGGCATTATGTGTATAGATCTATACGGGACAAACACTCCCACATCCCGACTGCTAGCTACAGTCCGAGCCGACTAGGCCCAGGGGTGACAGAATGTCACATTTCTACATAGGACTCGGAGGGTCATCAAGGATTCGATCGTCAATCAACATGGTTACATACGAGTTCACATTCGGACCTTTAATTAATACATTAAGAATTAAAGGCAAAACAGACTCCCCGAGGTGTATTGTACATTTAGTATCACCTGGAGCCTGTATTTTTATTACATTAGCCGGCATTGATACTGCTGGGGTAAAACACTACTTTCCCAAGTACTTTACATGAACAAAGTTTAAAACTATATTTTTATACTGATAGTTTCACTGGGAAAACTTTTATATTTCCAGAGGATCAAACATGTAAACAACTGGGTCTTGGTAGAAGACCACTTTTACTTGAAAACATAGGGTTTTCTAGGGATTATACTATTTTTTAAACATCGAAATCAGTTATGATACTACATTGTTGTGAACATTTTTATACAAGTAATGACACTAAATACTTATGAACTCACCAGCTTTATGCTGATACTCGCTTTCAAAATAACTTGTATTCTCAGGTCATCAGTAGGCAGGTACAGATGCAGCTTTTGAGAAGATGGAGCACATACAAGACTCATCTTTATTTTGATTATACTTTTGGTGTCTAACAAACTGTACAGAACACGCTTGTATTACAATTATTATATTAATGCAATGGATGTTGTTGCTTGTCTTTACTATTATGCATTGTTATGATACTGTACATGATGTCCTCCACCCCAGAACGTTTCCGCCGTTCTCGGTTTTGGGGTGTGACATTAAAGAACTTATGATTTATGCTTTGTCAAACATTGTGAAAGAGGATAAACATTGCATACAAAACTATTATTTTTAATACAGACTTAGTTGAGAATCCGTGAGACGATTAGGTCTTCAAATGCTACCTTTGTGTTACAAAGGTACTACCTAAAGTCCTGTCTATTATAACCAGAGTCTCCCGTTTGGAGAGCGTGTCAAATGTGTATAGATCTATACGCGAAGTCATGATCCCGCGCCCTGACTGTTAGCTACAGTCCTTTGGGTGACAGTTTGTCATAAACGTTACGACGCCTGAAGACCGTCGCCACAGGCATATTATGTTTAGTATGGTTATAAAACTCACCGGATAGACAATTATTATGGTATTCTGCTTTTATGAATGGATAGCTATTAAAACTATTCTTCATCTAACAAGTGCGATCTTTTTATAGCTTTATTATATAAAACTATGTCTCAACCTTTCAAGTATGTCAGTTGCTTGCGATTTTCGGTCTTGGACGTTAGAGACTGCCTTTTACTTTAGGAAAATAAGGGATTTTCCTGTATCCAAAACAATCAACTAATAGGAAAATAAGGGATTTTCCTGGTGCAACTATTTACAATTCACAACGCGAACATTCATATGCATTTCATACTTTAAATCAAGGAAATAAGGGATTTTCTTGGAAAACACAACGAATCATAACTCATCTATTAGGGAAAATATGGGATTTTCTGGATCTAATACATTCATTTTCAACACAACGAATCATATCTCATCTATTAGGGAAAATATGGGATTTTCTGGAACTAATACATTTATTTTCAACACAATGAATCATAACTCTTTTCATTTGAAAATATCGGTTTTTCTGGAAAACATACACGAACTTTCGAATGTCATACATTTTATCAAAACACTACTTATGAACTCACCAACTTAAATGTTGACACTTTTTCTTTGAAATAACTTGTATTCTTAGGAAATCGCTAAACCAGGTTAGCAACTGCTTTTGAAGACTTACGCTCAGGCGTTAGTTTAATCTTTTGGATATCATATTGTAATTGACTTTTGCAAACATGTAATACTACAATCATGTAAACTTTTTAATTATGTATATGATGGTCGTGTGTACTTTCTTTACTATTCATTTGTTATGATACTGAACATGATGTCCTCCGCCCCCGAACGTTTCCGTCGTTCAGGTTTGGGGGTGTGACAGATTGGTATCAGAGCATTGTTTATAGTGAACTAAGTATATCAAAACCATTTTTGATATACAACTATAAACACAACTGGGCAAAAACACTCTGAGTGAGAGTTATACTTTTAAAATGAATTTTTTTATAAAGTATACATGCATACATCATATAACAGGGTCAGTATCATAATGAAAACAATATAGAAGTATTATAGATGAGTTGTGCAATATAGGTATGCCTTGGAATATGTAATCATGACTGGGATGAATATAGCCTGATCAACTATATTTGTCCGAGAGCCGACCAGCATATGACAGGGGATAGCTACAGTGGACAACATGTCTAAAACTTACCAAACTTATAAACCTTAGAATTAAACATAACATTTAGAATACTATAGGAGTATTTTATGCATACAATAGTTTAACTTTAATAATCAGCCTTATGTGCCTTAGTTCTAAACAATTCTTATATCTCTATTCTCGTATAGACGTAATGGCCGGATTCCATCTACAAGGGGATCCCTACTACCCGAACCAAGACAGTGGGGGTTGGGTAGAGAATGATCTAGAAGAAGAAATGCAAGAAGACTCAGACCCAGATCCCGAGGACAATAACCTACCCTTAGCGGCTCAAATTCAAAATCCTAATCCTCTACCGGAATTTCATGGCTCGACACCTCTATGGGCAACCAACCTGAATAGGTGGAGTCGCGAACTGGGTCAACCCCTTCCATACAATGGAGACCGAAGCTTCTACAATCTGAGCGAGGGAGGCTCAGCAGACAGAGTCCTTCCTATATTGGTTCGCCGAATTGCTCGCATTGATGAACGAGGAAGGACAACCATCCATCGAACTGAGGATAAGGATGCGAACACTGGAGTCAATACAGTTCGCATACGACAGTTAGGATTAGCTCATGGTAGAATAGTAAATCAAAATGAAGCTTGGCAGAGAGAGCTAACTGAAACTCAAACTGAAGTCTGGGAACTTAGAGCACGCCAAGCAAGGTATGAAATGTGTTTGCTCGAGATGGAACGTCAGTTAGCAGGCCAAAAGGCTCAGCAGAACAGTTCCCCGCCACCAGTAGAGGATACTCTACTCGCTCTTTCTTTTGGTTTATGGAATAACCTTTGTACGTACTCCAAGTAGTACTCTTTTCATGTAAATATCCCCGTCTAGCAATTACTGTTTCACTAGATCTCTAAGCTGTCAAGTTTTCCCTGTGTGGTATACTGTAAACCTACTCCAAGGTCAAATTTTTCCGAATTCTATGTAACTTCTATACCAGCTATTATGACAGACTTCTTGTTTCCTTTAAAGATCATCATTATCAAACCATGCCTTGGGCTATGTAAGCAGTTCGTGTCATAAACTGTTTTAGCAACTCACTACACCATCCTTGTCGAGCTAATCTATGGAAGTTCAATGTTATTGAACTTGGAAACTTTGTCGAAGTTTTACCACCGTTTTATTCTTTAACCCTATAACTGAAAAATGCCGCCTCGCAAATCAAACAGACGTAATCCTCCGATAAATCCAACACCTCTATCACCTACCCCCTTTAGAGAAAGAGACAGTAACCATAGGATAACAAATCTCTACAACTTCAACTAGGGTAATCAAAACAATGACGGAGATTCAACATGCCTGATAAAAATCAAGAACACCCTATATAGATACCAAGAGGTAACAAATCATTACCAATAAAAAGGACAGAGAACAGAGGAAACCACTCGTGAAGCATGCGAGGTGGTAGAGAACCTAATGCGTCAAACGAATAATTAATAATTAATATTACCTAGTGAGTTGGTAATTATATTACTCACGCTATGAGATAGGTATATCACATCCTCCTTCATGACTAGAAATAGTAAGAGAGATACCCTCTTCCAAAACCCATGAAACTAGATCGACCTAGGATTTCAACATGTATACCCTAATGAACACTCTTCCCATCGACTTCACACCTGTTACGATAAGAAGTTCCCAAATATCCACTAGAAATGGATTGGCTTGGTCTTCACCATGCCAATTGCATGTGCTATGAAAAGATCCTTCACTTTCACCGTTGGCTAACAAAACTCTATCGATTTATAACGACAAACCCGACACAACTCCCAAATCGTTTCTAGTTTCAAAATCCCGTAGCACTCATATGAGGAGTACTATATCCTTTGCGACCTTCCCGAAGTATTACCGACAGACTATTTTGGAATAGCACACGTACGACGAGTCAAGTTAAAACCCGGAGGCTAGGAATGATTATGGTTAACCTATCACTACAAAGTGTGTATGCGAATTGTATACACAAAGCGATGATAGACGGACCAAGTATGAATTCAACTATGAAGTTCAAGACAATACCGACCTGTATTACGAGTAATCAATACTAACATTTAGATGAACATAGACAAATAAACCCAAATCCACACGACCTCTACCGATCAAAACAATAGACAGAATAATGAAGATCCGCTGGAACACCCACGCTAGGATCTGGATTCACTAGCGAACAAGAAGATCAAATGGAATAGAAGTACACACATCTTTCCTCAACGATTGTAGTCCCAGGCAAAATGCGAATTTCGGGACGAAATTCTCTCTAACGGGGGGATAATGTAACACCAGCAAAATTAGTTCAAAAATAAATTTGTTCAGTAACCATAATTGAGTATACTAAGTGGTAGATATCGTAACTAGGTTTCCAAAAATATAAAGAACACTAAAATCCGAGTTATAACGAAGAAGTTATGGCTGATCAAAGATACGTGACAATACCGGTAAAACACTGTTAAGCATAAAACGAGAAATTTCAATAAAATACTTTTCAACCTTAGGTGTCTAAATGAAAGTCGTAGATATCCCAAAACCGTGAACATACATAAAAAGAACGCCCAAATCTGACTTCATATGAGGAAGTTATGATTTTCGAAGTTTCTGACCTAGCAGTAGACAGCTAAAAACTCGAAATAGAGATCGAGCGGTCTTTAGCCGACACAACCTAAATGAAAGTTAGAGACCCCAACAATAGGAATACCATAGTAAAAAGTCTGACGAAAATGGACATCAGATGAAGGAGCTAAGGAATTTAAACGGACTTTTCCAGGTCCGGCCTGTTAAAAATAATATAATAAAAATAAAATCAAAATTAGCCGACGGAGTCTAAACGACAGTTGTAGAGCCTTTTCACACCTACGTGTGCATATAAAGAACATCGAAATCGGAGCTCGTACGCGAAAGTTATGGATTTTACAAGTTCGAGACACAAAACCCGAGGCTGACTCAGCCTCACGACGTGAGGGAACCATGCTCACGACGTGAGCTCGTGACTGATGGGTTCCAGAGTGTCAGCCATGTCAAATCGTCGAAGAGGATCATGCTGACTAAGCCTCACGA
This sequence comes from Lactuca virosa, assembly GCF_052849685.1. Classification (NCBI taxonomy): domain Eukaryota; kingdom Viridiplantae; phylum Streptophyta; class Magnoliopsida; order Asterales; family Asteraceae; genus Lactuca; species Lactuca virosa. The sequence continues at coordinate 506,635,769 of NC_136429.1, forward strand.
CGTGAGAATCCAAAACTCACGACGTGAGTTCCCAAATCAGCCCCTATAAATAGAAGCTTAAGGGTGCCGGGTTTGGTGCTCATCTCTTTCCATCTAAGTGTCATTACTCTACGTGATAACCCCGAGAAGCCTTCCGGAAGCCCTGGTTTTTCATACTCGAGCCCCGAAGGAAGTTCTATACTCCCGAGATCCCCGGGAATCCCGAGATTTCAACTCTCTCTAGTCAAAGTTCAGCTCGATTCTTTTCTCGACTACTTCAAAGCAACCACTTCAATCAAGTGAGTTCATACCCCCTTTTATACACTTTCAAATACTTTATAATGTACTTTTAATACATTTCGGGGGAGAATACAAGTAAACACTCGGTTGATCCCGAGTGAAAACGTAAAAACTCTTGTTATACTTTGCATGTATTAGACTTATCTATACAATGAAACTGTTCAACATGCAAGACTATTGCTCAAACTTAACCTTGTGGTATAAAACAAAACTATAACTAGTATTAGCCTTGTTTATACAAAATGCATTATGTCAAGAGCAACCTTTCTTGCTAAACTCTTTATGCATTCAAGAACTTATGATTTATGCTTTGTCAAACATTGTGAAAGAGGATAAACATTGCATACAAAACTATTATTTTTAATAGACTTAGTTGAGAATCTGTGAGACGATTACGTCTTCAAATGCTACCTTTGTGTTACAAAGGTACTACCTAAAGTCCTGTTTATTATAACCAGATTCTCCCGTTTGGAGAGCGTGTCAAATGTGTATAGATCTATACGGGAAGTCATGATCTCGCGCCCTGACTGTTAGCTACAGTCCTTTGGGTGACAGTTTGTCATAAACGTTACGACGCCTGAAGACCGTCGCCACAGGCATATTATGTTTAGTATGGTTATAAAACTCACCGGATAGACAATTATTATGGTATTCTGCTTTTATGAATGGATAGCTATTAAAACTATTCTTCATCTAACAAGTGCGATCTTCTTATAGCTTTATTATATAAAACTATGTCTCAACCTTTCAAGTATGTCAGTTGCTTGCGATTTTCGGTCTTGGACGTTAGAGACTGCCTTTTACTTTAGGAAAATAAGGGATTTTCCTGTATCCAAAACAATCAACTAATAGGAAAATAAGGGATTTTCCTGGTGCAACTATTTACAATTCACAACGCGAACATTCATATGCATTTCATACTTTAAATCAAGGAAATAAGGGATTTTCTTGGAAAACAGAACGAATCATAACTCATCTATTAGGGAAAATATGGGATTTTCTGGATCTAATACATTCATTTTCAACACAACGAATCATATCTCATCTATTAGGGAAAATATGGGATTTTCTGGATCTAATACATTCATTTTCAACACAATGAATCATAACTCTTTTCATTTGAAAATATCGGTTTTTCTGGAAAACATACATGAACTTTCGAATGGCATACATTTTATCAAAACACTACTTATGAACTCACCAACTTAAATGTTGACACTTTTTCTTTGAAATAACTTGTATTCTCAGGAAATCGCTAAACCAGGTTAGCAACTGCTTTTGAAGACTTACGCTCAGGCGTTAGTTTAATCTTTTGGATATCATATTGTAATTGACTTTTTCAAACATGTAATACTACAATCATGTAAACTTTTCAATTATGTATATGATGGTCGTGTCTACTTTCTTTACTATTCATTTGTTATGATACTGAACATGACGTCTTCCGCCCCCGAACGTTTCCGCCGTTCAGGTTTGGGGGTGTGACATTTATATATCTAATGTGTTCAAGATCCAAGTTCCACATTAGAAGAAGTCCGTTTTAAGATGCACAAGAATCCAAACTTTTGAAGTTCGATCACGCCACTACTATCCCAGGGGAGTCTGTTCCTTTTTCTCCCTTTTATTGCTTTTATATTATTTTATGCATACAATGAGGGCATTGTATGTAATAAGTGTGGGGTAGGGGGTAGAAAAAGTAAATTGCTAGAAAATTTAAATTTAAAATTTAAAATTTTAATAGATTTGAAATAACAATCTGATAATTAAATCTACTAATAATAATTTAAACTTAAGTTACTAGTGTTATATGGGATGATCCAATGAGAGCTCAAATGTTTACCTGAGCCAACATATGTTATAGCATATTTGTGGCTTCCCATTCCTAGTGAAAAGTCATGAAATATGAAGGGTAATATGGTAGTTTATATGGTATAATATGTTTTGCAGCCTAAACCTGAAATCTATCCAGGAAAGCTTATGTAGTCATTGCACATAGACTAATACATTTAACCAATAAGGGTTGAGGTTAAGTGCCCTTGCTTAAGCATGTAGGATTTGAGTGAAAAAAAGTGAGTTATACATGTAAAAAAAAAGAGAGAGAAATTACCAAAAAGTTGAAGAATTTTGGAGCTATCAAGTATGAAGATCAAAAGATCAAAATTCCATAGAATCAAAAATTAAAGATACCAAAAATCAAAAAGGTGGTGAATTCAAAGAAATCAAAGATCAAATATCAAAGAAGTGAAGAATTCCAAGAGCTCCATTGTGGTATCAAAAGTTATAATTTCTAGATTATGTATGCTTAGGTAGCTTAACAAAAAGTAGCTTGAGGTAAAGAAAGATTTCTGAGGATTGATTCGGAGGGTTGCAGAAATGAATGTCATATAAACTAAATGGTGAAGGTTCATAAGGATTGTGAGTATTTAGGAATGGGAGGTTATTAGGATTTTAGACACAAATATGCGCATTAAGGTCTTGGTATAATGACTGAGTTTAAAATGGATTGTTCTATGTGATGCTAGTGATGAGGGTTTGAATTTAAAATAATTAGATTTGCATGAGGGCAAGCAAAGAATAAGTGTGGGGTATTTTAATATTTCCATATTTATACATATTTCTAGGCAATATTTAAGTACATTTTTATACATATTTTGGTTATTTGCATAGAATAATGGTACTTATAAGGTTAAGTTATATTTTGTAGCCAAAAAGAAGATATTTTGAATAAAGGGACTAAAACCGTTAAAGAATGGAACTTTGGAGATTAAAGGGCTTAAAAGATAAAAATCCAGCAAAAACACATTCTCACGACGTGAGTATTCAAAGCACACGACGTGAGGGAGGTCTTTCCAAAAGATAAACATTCGTGTAGTAGAATCCTTGTCAAACACGGATAACGACTGAACTCACGACGTGAGACAGATATGCTCACGACGTGAATGTGGCTAATTCGAAAATTATAAATAGACCTTGATCCCTACGGTTTTGAAAGGTTAGCTGACTTGAGAGAGGGTTCAGAAGTCGAAAATCAGAGAGAAAGAAGGCCTGAAAATTGGGTTGAACACCAAGGAAGAATAAGTTCATAATTCAATTTTTAGTTTGGTACTTTTAAACATGTTTTTGATTATAACTTGATTGTGTTTATTTGTTAGAATGTCCAGCTAAATCTACCTGCTTCTGTTAGTTAGATGAAGCTGAAACTCATGGTTTTATTATATTGATTTAGACTTTTCTTGTTGGTTAATGTCTTGTGTTTGATTGATTACACCTAGCACGCTTAATTTGATACTAGATTGCTTAAACTTCTTATTCTGCGTAGTTAGTGACCATTAATCTGCATGAATTTGATTACCTGGTAATTTAGTGAACATTAGATTATTAGAGCTAAGATCAAACCAATTTTAGATAAGCAATTGAACTATTGAATTTAGCTGTGCTAGAGAACTCATATTGTGACCACAATTGTGTTTATTAATTCAATCTTACATAGCTCCAATCATATCTAATAAATTGATTTTGTGTCAAATTATGTGTGACCATACATAGCTCTGCATGAATTAGTTTAATATTAGTAAATTTGGAATTGAATTGCTAATAATATTTTAATTGGTAACCAACATCAATTGTCATAATCAATAGTTAAACCATTGAGGGAAGGTGGATTCAAACTAACAGAAGTGTTTTGTTATTTGATTGAATTAAGTTAAGAAATTAAGTTCATCTAAAATTGAAAAATTAGATAAAAACCATTACTTTGCTAGAATTTTAAGTTAATTTAACAATAGGTAAATTAATTAATAAAAATTGTTCCCTGTGTTCGACCCCGACTTGCTTAAACTACATTACAATCCGATTAGGTACACTGCCTAGGTGCAATTTAGTTAGTCAAGTTAGCCAGGTTAATAATTTAAAATTAGGTGTTACTATTTGCATGCATCATGGGTCACTCTAATAATTAATAAACTAATATAACCTAGTGAGTTAGTGATTACACTACTCGCACTATGTATTAGGCTTATCATAATTCTCGTTGCAACTAATAGTAGTAAGTCGAGCGAGATACGCCCTTCCCAAAACCTATGAAACCCGAACTAACTTAAGGTCTTGATGCTTATAATCTATTTTGGTAACTTAACATTTGTACAATACTGGAACACCCCGATTCTTAGGTATTTGATTTGGGCATAAGTTTTTCTTGATTTCAAGGCCTACTCGACGAGTTGGTTGCTCGACTCGTCGAGTAGCAGCGGGTTGGTCTACGTGTTTAAGTTACCTACTCGCTGAGTCCATGGGGGGAATCGAAGAGTAGGAGCTGGAGGATGAAACCTTATTTTCTGGGGTTTTGCACCCTATTTAAAGGATCATTGGCCTCCCCAGCCTCCCCTTTACAGCCCCTTAGCGTTCCAAAACCCTAATTCATGTGTGTATGCTACATTTGGTGTGTTTAAGATTTGAAGAAGGATTTTGGTGAGAAAATCTTGGGAAGCAAGTGATTAAGCTGTTACCTTGGCTCTTCCTAGATCTCTTTTGGGTGGTTTTTAGGAAGCCTTTCTTGTGTTTGAGCTAAGATCTGAAGTTGCAACTTCATATATGAGCTCTCTTTGGTCTCTAGGTCCATAAAGTTGTCAAGGTTGTCAAGTATGAACCTCCCCTCAAGTGTAAGACTTCTTTACAAGCTTGGTTTTGTCATTTTAAGACTTTAGAGCTTTGCATGCACCTAAAGTTTGCAACTTTACGTGATAAACATGCCTTGGGAAGCTGGATGTACAATATGGAACCTTAGCATGACTTAAAAAGGATCTGTATGGATGAAGGACTGAAGGGACTCGGCGAGTTGCATGGTCAACTCGGCGAGTCCGATGAAGTTTGTCGTGGGTTCGTCGAGTCAGATGAGTGACTCGGCGAGTCGGCTAGGGTTTTCCCAACCTTTGGACATGTAGGAACTTGGCGAGTTGCAAGGGAAACTCGAAGAGTTGGCCAAGGAGTTTACGGCCGCAAACCTTAGGAACCCGATGAGTCACTCTAGTGACTCGGTGAGTTGCCGAGTTATGCAAGGAACTCGGTGAGTAGCTAAGGGTACTCGATGAGTTGAGGTCAACATGGACTGTTGACCTTGACCGATGACTTTGAATTTGACCAAGGGTTGACCAGTTGACTTCTGGGGACATTTTGGGAAAAATTGGAAATTTACAAGCATGGTTCTATGGTGGATATTGGTGGTGGTGTTTGTGCCGGCGATCTGAGAGTTTGAGTTTATCTTCGATTCGAGAGTGTGGGGTGAGTTATCCTCACTATATCAATGAGTCTAAGGCACCAAGGCCGGCCCTTTATGGTTTGTATCCGGATGATGGCATGATATATTTATTGGTTACATCCTGGTAGTTAGGATGGTGATATGCTTATGCTTAGTGACGTGGTTAGGTCGGTGTCCTGGTTATAGGTAGACACTATGTTAGTGATCGATTAGGTCTGTGTCCCGGTTATTGGGATGTTGCTATGAATAGTGATATGTTAGATCAATTTGACTGTTATATGATATGAGCTAGCATATGATATATATGTGCACATGTTTGTTTGATTGGGGGTTGGGTTGAGGCGGTCCTGCTTTGTGCTGTAGGCCAACATACCCGGCGAGCGGTCCGAAAAGGCTGTAGGCCCTACGAGGCGGTCCAGTCATGCCGAAGGCTCGGGAGCGGTCCATATAGGCTGTAGGCCCTGCGAGGCGGTCCAGTCAGGATGAAGGCTCATTGTGCATGTTGTTCTATGTTTGTTGTATGATATGATTATGGTTCGATGAGGTTGGTATTTTGGGGGAACTCACTAAGCTTTCCGGCATACAGTTTTAGTTTATTGTTTCAGGTACATTAGGGGATCGTGGCAAGGCGAAGGCATGATCGTACAGCTCCACATGTTTTGTTTATGTTTCTGGGTAAACTCTGATATAGACTATTGGAAAACAAATCTGTAATAACTGTTGGTTTTGAATGTTTTGAAAAGTTTTAAATTGGCTTGAATTTTATGGGTGTTACAAGTTGGTATGAGAGCCTTGGTTTGAGTGAATTGGAGGAACACTCGTGTAAATCCAGTCTCAAATCAAGGAAAGATTTTCAAAATGATCTTTTCAAAAAAAAAGGTTTTCAAAATAAGTAAAGGAGGATGCAAGTATACGATCAGCCGGAGCCAGTAAGTAGACCCCAAAATACCATACAGATATTTGATTATGTGATATGAGAGAACAGCATGCTAGTACTAGGCTAGGGATCTTCAGGAATTGCATGATAGAATTGCCTGATTACATGATGCCTGCTAGCCTAGGGTTTTCTTTATATGAGATTGACATCATTACTGTAGTTGCTTAGTATATGCATCACGGTTGTGCATAATTAAGATCTTATAGCCTGAGAATGTTTGGTTTGGCCTTATTTCTTGTTCTTGTTTGATGAAGGGCTTAGGGTAGGATCAGGTATTCGAAAGTCTATAGGGTCCAACATTATGTATGGCTAGCATACATTAGTGCTGCAGGGTTGGTGGAAGTTTCATGGATGGGCGGGTAGAGAGAGGCCGGGAGGCCAATTATGAGATATTTAGCATTCCGCTAGGAGCGAGGATTGAGCGTTCGCTATGATTATGTTTATTGTTAAGGCGTTGTGATGATACTTGAGACAAATATGGGTAGGTGTGGAAGGTAGTATGGGCCCGTACTACTGAAAGCACATGACCCATATGCGTAGCAAGGAAGTCACAACCCCTAGGGTTTAGTCGAAAGTTGGTCCCCAGTTATTTATGTGGGTTATCTGATATCTTTTGGTATGTTTCAGAATGGTGATGACGAGACGCTTTGTGACTGGATCCGATTCAGGATCAGGATTGGGAGACGGAGGCCAGGAGGGGCCAGCAACACCTGAGCCTATGGTGTAGATGGGGACAGATGAGTTGGACGCCAGGATTCGGGAGATCCTGCACGATGAGCTTGCCACTTGTTTCCGGGCACAACTAGCAGAGATGTTTGGGTCTATTAAGACCGCTATGATGGAGTACTTTGATGAGAGGTAAGCAGCCATTGCGGAGACGGCTGTCGTTGAGGTTGCATCGGCTGTATCAGTGGCAGGAGGAGGAGTAGGAGCCACTCGGGGCTTCCAGTACAGGTACTTCGATAACACGAAGCCCCCTACTTTTGATGGGACTCAGGACCCCATCAAGGCTATGAGGTGGGTTTCAGATGTGGAGGGGTGTTTCTTTACTTGCTCGTGTCCTACTGACCATAAGGTCAGGTGTGCTCTGAACCTGCTCAGGTCCGGGGCCAAGGACTGATGGAGATTGGCGACTGGGTTATACACTGATGATCAGAGAGTTGTTGTTACTTGGGAGCAGTTCAGGGATATCATCCGCGCCCGATACATTCCACAGGTCGAGCGGGAACGGTTGTCATAGGAGTTTTTGAGTTTGAGACAGGATGGGGAGTCGGTGACGGAGATCACCCGCATGTTCACAGAGAGGGCGATGTTCTGCCCAGAGTTTGCTTTCAAGCAGGCTCAGATGACCCGTTATCTGATCATGCTCAAGACTGACATCCGTCAGTTTGTGTCTAGCCAGCAATGTGATACTCTTCTGGAGTTACAAGAGGCTGCTAGGCGGCGTGAGTTGGAGATTGAGCTGCAGTTGAGGGAGCAGCGGCAGTCCCCAACACAGTCGCAGCCGGCGCCGAAGCGGTCTAAGACCGCTGATTCTAGGACCAGGGGTCAGCAGAGCCGCAATTGTGCAAAGTGAGGCAAGGGTCATTCTTGAATTTGTCGGACGGGTAGTGGGTGCCACAAGTGTGGCAAGTAGGGGTACTATGCTAGGGATTGTCACGAGTCAGCCCCTGAATCGGATATGAGGATATGCTATCACTGTCATCGGCTTGGTCACATGAAGACCAACTGTCCACAACTCGCAGCCAGGCGGGCGCAGGCTCCAGCACCGGCTGCACTGAGGATACCGGATGGGAGGCCAATTAAGGCAGAGCCTCCGAAGGATCAAGGGCGTGCCTTCCAGCTTACAACTGAGGAGGACAACACAGCACCGTATGTGGTTGTTGGTATGTTTCTACCCTTTATTTGATTTATTATATCTGTTTTATGCTTATCTGTTGTACCTATGATTAGGTACGTTTCTAGTGAGCTCCTTACCTGCGTTGGTTTTATTTGACTCGGGGGCGAGTTGGCCTTTCGTATTTCAGTCATTTAGTAGGGAGTTTAGTGTGCCAGTGGGCGAGCTAGAGTGTCCGTTGCGGGTCTCTATCGCCAACGAATACGGGGTTTCTGCTTCTTCGGTCTACCAAGGATGTGAGTTGAGGATTTTTGGAGTGTCCTTTCTGATAGATTTGATTCTGATCCCCGTGGGGGAGGTGTGCGTGATTGTAGGGATGGATTGGCTTAGTCGGTTCGGTGCCATGATTGATTGTGAGGGTCAACGGGTGGTAGTTCGAACCCCAAGTGGGGGAGAACTGATTGTATATGGCGAGGGCACCAGAGCGGGATTAGGGTTTTATTCAGCTGCTAGGGCTCGGCAGTATATTCAGCACGGGTGTGTAGGTTACCTAGCGTATGTGGTGGATATGCGGGTCAGAGACCAGACTCCAGTATCGGAGGTCCCAGTGGTTAGAAAGTTTGATGTCGTATTCCCGAAGGAGTTGCTAGGGATACCTCCGGAGAGGTAGGTCGAGTTCCGGATCGACCTGGTGCTGGGTGCGGCCCCTATCGCCAAGGCGCCGTACCGGTTGGCGCCACCCGAGATGCAGGAGTTGTCATCACAGCTGCAGGGAACTGCTGGGCAAGTAGTTCATTAAACCTAGTAGTTCTCGATGGGGAGCATTGATCCTCTTCGTCAGGAAGAAGGACGACTCGCACCGGATGTGCATTGATCATAGGGAGTTGAACAAGTTGACGGTGAAAAACCGTTATCCACTCTCGAGGATAGATGATATCTTTGATCAGTTGCAGGGTGCATCTTGGTTCTCCAAGATTGATTTGAGATCAGGGTATCATCAGGTCCGGGTCAGAGAGGAGGACGTGGAGAAGACCGCGTTCCGGACTTGTTATGGTCATTACGAGTTTGTGGTGATGTCGTTTAGGCTCACCAACGCGCCAGCAGTATTCATGGACCTAATGAATCGGGTCTGCAGACCAATGCTTGATCGCTCGGTCATAGTGTTTATTGATGATATCTTGGTGTATTCCAAGACTCGAGAGCAGCATGAGGAGCACCTCAGGGAGTTATTGGGAGTTCTGAGATGAGAACGATTGTATGCTAAGTTCTCGAAGTGTGAGTTTTGGTTACGAGAGGTCCAGTTCCTCAGACATCTCATTAACCAGAAGGGGATTCTGGTTGACCCGGCCAAAATCGAGGCAGTCATGCAGTGGGAGCTGCCGAGGTCTCCCTCAGATATCAGGAGTTTTCTGGGATTAGCAGGGTACTACCGGAGATTTATTCAAGATTTCATCAAGATTGCAGTACCCCTCACTCGTCTGATGTGGAAGGCGGTGGATTTCCGGTGGGGCCCTGAGCAGCAGAGGGCATTTAAGACCCTTCGTCAGAGTTTGTGCGAGGCTCCAGTCTTGACACTCCCGGAGGGAGTGGAGGATTTTGTGGTGTTCTGTGATGCATCCATCATAGGTTTAGGGGCGGTCCTCATGCAGAGAGGATGGGTGATAGCTTACGCGTAACGGCAACAGAAGCCGCATGATGCGAGATACCCTACGCACAATCTGGAGTTGGGGGCGGTGGTATTCGCTCTCAAGATTTGGAGGCGTTACCTATATGGGGTCCGTTATACCATATACACGGATCACAAGAGCTTGAGGCACATCATGGATCAGCCGAACCCGAATATGAGGCAGCGCAAGTAGCTGGATGTAGTCAAGCACTACGATTGCGAGATCCTTTACCACCCCGGTAAAGCGAATGTGGTGGCGGACGCTTTGAGCCGCAAGTCAGCTGGGTCTTCCACCCTAGCGGTATGTATGAGGATAGCGGTGGATTCTCCGCTTGTGAGTCTGATCATAGATGCTCAGGTTGAGGGCATGCGACTGGAGAACTGGAAGTTGGAGAGGATCAAGGGCGAGAACACCCGGTTTGTGCTGGATAGCTGGGGATTATTGACCCGATGCGGTCGGGTATGGGTTCCGATGTCTGGTGGGGTCAGACAGACAGTCATGGAGCAGGCTCACAAGTCTCACTTCTCTATTCACCTAGGGGCCACCAAGATTTATCGAGACCTGAGTTTGAGTTACTGGTGGCCATGTATGAAGCGAGAAATCACTTGGTATGTCGAGAGGTGCTTGACCTGTAGGATGGTCAAGGCCAAGCATCAGAGGCTGCATGGTATGCTGCAGCCCCTAGAGATTCCCATGTAGAAATGGGAACAGATCACGATGGATTTCATTACCAAGCTGCTGCGGACGACGAAGGGGTTTGATGCTATATGAGTCATCGTGGATCGATTGACCAAAAGTGCCCATTTCTTGGCTATACGGAACAGTTCGTCGGCCGAGAAGTTGGCCGACGTGTATGTTCGCGAGATCGTCGCTCACCATGGGGTTCCGGTCTCCATTTCTTCCGACCGAGATGTTAGATTTACCTCTCGTTTTTGGCAGAAGTTCCACGAGAAACTGGGCACGCGGCTGCATTATAGTACAACTTTTCATCTGCAGACCGACGGTCAGAGCGAGCAGACCATTCAGACCCTCGAGGATATGTTGAGGGCGTGTGTCATTGACTTCGGTAGGAGCTGGGATACCCACCTACCCCTTATAGAGTTCGCCTACAACAACAACTATCATTCCAGCATTGGCGCCCCGCCTTTTGAGCTGTTGTATGGGCGGAGATGTCGCACCCCGGTTTGTTGGGGTGAGATCTGACACAAGGTGATGGGATGGAAGGAGGTAGTCTTGTAGACTACCGAGAAGATTCAACAGATTAGGAAGCAACTGCAGACCGCTCAGAGTCGGCAGAAGAGTTACGCCGACAGACGCCGATCTGAGTTAGAGTTTCAGGTGGGTGATATGGTACTCCTGAAGGTCTCACACTGGAAGGGTGTGATCCGCTTCAGGAAGAGGGTGAAATTGGGTCCCTGCTACATTGGGTCGTTCAAGATCATTGCCAGGGTTGGCAAGGTGGCATACATGCTAGAGCTACCGGATGAGCTTAGTCGGATCCACAACACTTTCTACGTTTCGCAGTTGCGAAAGTGTATTATGGATCAGGAGGCAGTGGTGTCATTGGATGATATTCAGGTCGATGAGCGCCTAAATTACGTGGAGAGGCCTGTTACAATACTGGAGAGGAAGATGAAAGTTATGCGGAACAAGGAGATACCTTTGGTAAAAGTACAGTGGGAGCATCGTAGGGGATCCGAATGGACGTGGGACCGGAGGCAGAAATGCGGGAGCACTATCCGGAGTTGTTCACCGCGGCAGACTTCGAGGACAAAGTCTAATTCAAGTGGGGGAGAATTGTAACGCCCCGATTCTAAGGTGTTTGATTTGGGCATAAGTTTTTCTTGATTTCAAGGCCTACTCGACGAGTTGGTTGCTCGAATCGTCGAGTAGCAGCGGGTTGGTTCACGTGTTTAAGTGACCTGCTCTCCGAGTCCATGGGGGGACTCGACGATTAGGAGATGGAGGATGAAACCCTAATTTTCGGGGTTTTGCACCCTATTTAAAGGATCATTGGCCTCCCCAGCCTCCCCTTTACAGCCCCTTAACGTTCCAAAACCCTAATCCGTGTGTGTATGCTACATTTGGTGTGTTTAAGCTTTGAAGAAGGATTTTGGTGAGAAAAGCTTGGGAAGCAAGTGATTAGAAGCAAGGAATTCGTGGGAATTAGAGATCTACTTCAGTGGGGACCCTTTTGGAAGGTATTAAGCTGTTACCTTGGCTCTTTTCTTCCTAGATCTCTTTTGGGTGGTTTTTAGGAAGCCTTTCTTGTGTTTGAGCTAAGATCTGAAGTTGCAACTTCAGATCTGAGCTCTCTTTGGTCTCTAGGTCCATAAATTTGTAAAGGTTGTCAACTATGAACCTCCCCTTAAGTGTAAGACTTCTTTACAAGCTTGGTTTTATGATTTTAAGACTTTAGAGCTTTGCATGCACGTAAAGTTTGCAACTTTACGTGATAAACATGCCTTGGGAAGCTGGATCTACAATATGGAACCCTAGCATGGCTTAAAAAGCATCTATATGGATGAAGGACTGAAGGGACTCGGCGAGTTGCATGGTCAACTCGGCGAGTCCGATGAAGTTTTTCGTGGGCTCGTCGAGTCAGGTGAGTGACTCGGCGAGTCGGCTAGGGTTTTCCCAACCTTTGAACATGTAGGAACTTGGGGAGTTGCAAGGGGAAACTCGACGAGTTGGCCAAGGTGTTTATGGCCACAAACATTAGGAACTCGACGAGTCACTCTAGTGGCTCGGCGAGTTGGCGAGTTATGCAAGGAACTCGGCGATTAGCTGAGGGTACTCGACGAGTTGAGGTCAACATGGACTGTTGACCTTGACCGATGACTTTGACTTTGACCAAGGTTTGACCAGTTGACTTCTGGGGACATTTTGGGAAAAATTGGATATTTACAAGCATGGTTCTATGGTAGATATAGGTGGTGGAGTTTGTGCCGGCGATCTGAGAGTTTGAGTTTATCTTCGAGTCGACAGTGTGAGGTGAGTTATCCTCACTATATCAATGGGTCTAAGGCACAAAGGCCGGCCTTTATGGTTTGTATCTGGATGATGGCATGATATATTTATTGGTTACATCCTGGTAGTTAGGATGGTGATATGCTTATGCTTAGTGACCTGGTTAGGTCGGTGTCCTAGTTATAGGATGACACTATGTTAGTGATCGGTAAGGTCTGTGGCCTGGTTATTCGGATGTTGCTATGAATAGTGATATGTTAGATCAATTTGACTGTTATATGATATGAGCTAGCATATGATATGTATGTGCACATGTTTGTTTGATTGGGGGTTGGGTTGAGGCGGTCCTGCTTTGTGCTGTAGGCCAACATACCCGGCTAGCGGTCCGGATAGGCTGTAGGCCCTGCGAGGCGGTCCAGTCATGCCAAAGGCTCAGGAGCGGTCCAGATAGGCTGTAGGCCCTGTGAGGCGGTCTAGTCAGGGTGAAGGCTCATTATGCATGTTGTTTTATGTTTGTTGTATGATATGATTGGTTCGATGAGGTTGGTATTTTGGGGGAACTCACTAAGCTTTCGGGATTACAGTTTTAGTTTATTGTTTCAGGTATATCAGGGGATCGTGGCAAGGCGAAGGCATGATCGTACAGCTCCACATGTTTTGTTTATGTTTCTGGGAAAACTCTGATATAGACTATTTTTGAAAACAAATATGTAATAACTGTTGGTTTTGAATATTTTGAAAAGTTTTAAATTGGTTTGAATTTTATGGGTGTTACAAATACCTACTTCTGCTCACTACCATAAAAACATCACTGGAATGTTAACAGAAACATTGATAATCGCACAACAAGACGTGAAATTTATATGTGTATATAAATAGATAGAATACAACTAGAAACGGCCATAGTTACTTAAGAACTTGTTTCTCACCATGCAACAGAATCATGCCTCCACATGGAAATAACCGTCCAACCGGCGAAACACCAATTCTACAGATAGACTCCGCGACTTTTCAAGCCGCGGTCACAGCTGCACTGACAGCCATCATGACACAATTCAACGCTAACAACACAAACAGAAATGGAATCGGTGTCGACAATTCCAATTGTAATGATAACCAAGGGCACCAACGAGTGTCTACCTACAAGGACACCCCAAACCACAAACCTAAGAACATGAAACGAAAGTTCTAGAACGAGAAAGGGGGTAGTTCGACTCAAGGGCCTACCAAAAGGCAACAAGCTGTAGCAACTCATACCCCCACTGACCCTACTACTTCAACACGAGCAAAACCATATGTTGGAAACCTCCCAAATTGCAACAAGTGCAACTACCATCATTATGGAGTCTGCCGAGTGTTGCATTGCATCAAATACAACAAGAAGGGGCACACCGCCCGCTTGTGTAGGACTCCGACCCAACGCACCACTCCAACCCCCAATGCTGGAGTAAGTCCAGTATGCCATACATGCAGTGAAACAGGACATTTCAAGAGAGATTGTCCAACAGAGAGGAATGACGGAGGAGCGGGAGGAGTTTAACAACAGGACATGAACAAGGAATGAAGAACTCTATTGGGATTTTCGGTGCGTTTCCAAACAACAATAATTAAACATCAAATTTTCACTAAATTTTTTGCCATTTAAATCATAATCATAAATTGCTCCCTCATTCGAACAAATCATATCATTCATATAAAAACTAAAGATCCTTTCAGGTGAGCTATGATGGCTTAGTGTAAACGTAGGGTCATATATAATTAAGATTCTACGTAATTAGAGTGTGTGATTCAGCCTTAATTCTCGTTCCTTGTCTCGTTGTGGACTTAGGGCAGAGTCACTCAGTCGACTGTCTTCTCAATCTTAATTATATACGACTAGTCTACACCAAGCGATTATAGAGAAACTTGGTAAGGATCATACTACGAGTTTTCATCACTATTTATCGAAGCACTCTTACTGCATGTACTCGTTAATTGCGGTACCAAATGTTAGCAGTAGTAATAACAAGGATAAAACTGAAAGCACTAGAGACGTGCACGTAGAATGCACTATCGCTCTAATAATCACTTCTTCCAAATCGACCTAACCACCTGTTACAATAAGAAATTCTGACGTCGTCATTTGACATGGATTGGCTTGGTCCTCACCATACTGAATTTCATGGGCTACGAAGAGACCCTTCGCCTTAACTGACCGATTAACGAAACCCTTTCAATCTTGATGGGAATAAGGAGTTATAGATCGATAGATTCTAAACAGAAAAACAAGAATGAAGTAATCAAAGAACACAAGAATGGATCAAATGGTGTCGAATGATTAATAACTCACACCTCAGAAAAGCTCGATGAAGAACTTCGACTGTAGAGGTGTGTTTAGGGTTACAATGCAAAAGCAATTAATGAGAACGACTACCTGAAAGTTATACATGCATGCATAATATATACGCTAACCCTAATGATAAACCACGGTTGGACAGGCCCAAACCGGGTAAACAAAATATCGACACTAAGCCCATATGACGCAACATTCTAGACCCAACAATCTCCCCCTTTGCGTCAATAAAGGCGAGATACTAGTTCGGTTGAGTAAGAGCAGACTTCTTCACTGTCTTGAATACATTCGGTATAATGGCCAAAAGAGTGTGACGAAATGCTATATACCACCGAAGCACGTCAGAGAAGTTCTTCTTATCCGAATCACTGTTCTGTTTACACCTGTAAGTTATATCGACTACGTGCTCCAAGCAAGTTGCGGAGAACAGGTGCTTGTCAACAAGAGCGAAAAGGAATTTTTCACCTTCGCCTCTAGTGAACATTACAGTGTGATGAACCGGATCTATCTTGCCCATTTTCATCTTATTTAGATCACTTGGCTTCCCGATAGGCTTCACAATAGGCTTCTTTCTCATAACATGTGCAATCTCCTGATCCAACTTAGCAACTTCATGGATGTAGGAAGCCAACATTCTTTTAAGGTGAGCAAGGATCGGCTCATACTGATGTTGATTGGTAAGAAGAATGTTGAACAGCAAAGTCCAATTTTGGAAGATTAGCTAACGAAATCATATGAACCGAGTTATCCACACCTCGGGTCACCCTGAACTTTACATTGATAAATTTTCCAGCAACAGTTGGTTTCAATACCTTGACAGAGGTTATTTTCTGAGCACTCCATGTCAAGTATTGGGGTTGGGCAAATTCAAGATAATAGTCGATTAGATCTTGATCAACCTGTGGATGAGGTGAAGGGACTTCAACCGTGGAATCAAAACAATGGAACACGAATGCCCTACAGGTGATGGGCATGTCAAATTGAGAATCCCTAGAGTTTTCACAGTCAAACGAGGCAACAGGTTCTAGCCATTGAGTACTTAGAGACTCAATCGCTTCTTTTATTAATCTTTCCCGGGTCCAAGGGGGAAAGAGAGCTTGCTTGCAAACCAGAGCATCTTGAGCTTCTTTCTGCTTTTGCTCTTTCTCTTCTTCCTCTCTGGCTATCCTCATATTTTCATTGAGCTCTTTATCCCTTTTCTTCCTCTTTAAAGCCTCAGCAATTGTTTCTTCTTCTTCGTCATCACTATCTTCCACAACACCCTTCAATTTTTCCTGTCCACTAGAACCCGAAGCTGCATTAACCTTCGGTTCGGTTTTGATAATGACTTTGGGTGGATTTGGAGGATTTTGAGCAGCTTCTCCCCCTTGTTGTGGAGTGACCACAGACTCCGTAGCACCTTGCATCTGACTTAATATCTTAATAGTAGGAAGAAGTCTAGCAGTCAAGTGATTTCGGATAGTAAGGGTTAGAACAGGATCATGTGCATTAACAAGATTACTGAGAATCGAGAGAACATCCCCAACACAACTTTTAAGAACGGCCCGCTCATTCTTAAGGGATGCAATTTCAGTCTGAGCTTGAGAAAGAAGAGCTGACTGGACTTCAAGTTGTGTAGTCTTTTGAGCAAGTTCGTCCATAAGCTTCTTTTCCGTTGAAAGGTCAACCTGAAACTTATCAAGGCGAGAGTTGACTGAAGTGAGAAGAGAAGTGTGATCAGCTTGGAACTCAGTGCGAACATTATCGAATTGTGCTTTCTCTTCTAGAAGGGACTCGGAGAGAGAATCAACAGAAGCATTGACCTTTGCAGCATTGGAATCGGCATGGGCTGTGAGTGATTCCAAAAACATCTTGGACTCACGAACGAGATCGGTGACTTCTGTTGTTGCATTCTTGCAGGTAGATGTGGAAGCCTCCACAGCCTTTGTAGATTTATCAATTGAGTCTGTATATTGCTGAAGAGCAGTATCAAGAAAAGCTTTTAAAACAACATCGGAATAAGTTGTTGAAGTACCAAGCAATTTGTCAAGCTTATCATGAATATCTTGTAAATGTAGCTTAGTCACCGGAGCATCATCAGCATCTTCACTTGGAAGTCGATAAGGACTGTAATAATTGGAATCAAAATCAAATTCTTCACCTCCCAGAATAGGCTCAGAATCTGTTGAAGGTGATGGTGAGAGAGGTTTAGTGGTAACAGGGGTGATAATTCCAATGGTATGTGCCCCCGTATTAGATACGTTGACACTCACCGAAGGGCTAGTGGTTGTTATTGTTGTAGCTTGAGAAAAGATTGGTGGTGGTAGTGGAGCAGTAGTAGTAGGTTGAGAAGTGACAGGTGGGGGAACGGGAGCAACTGAGATTGGTATAGTGGTTTGTTTTGGAGAAGGAGGAGGAGTAGAAACATGAACCTGTACGTCAGGAGTTGGAGATCGGGGAGGAGTATTTCCCCTTGGTGAATGTTCGTGTTGAACTTCCTCTTCTTCATTGTCTTGTTGATCCTCTTCATTGGAAACAGAAGGCGTTTGTGCCTTTGGACGCTTTGCCATCTGCTTGACCTTTTTCTTTTTGGGAGCCGAAGGTGCAGCTTTATCAGCCTTATGCTTTTTAGGAGATGAGGGACCTTCGGTCTCGGCTTTCTTAGTCTCCAGTTTCTTCCCCCTCTTAGCAGGTTTGTCAGCTATCTCCAAAGCACTTTGCATCTCAGGAGTGAGTTGTCGTGGACCCGAAGGAGGCAATTTTTTGTACTCAGCCATGACTCTACTTTCCTTAGAGACACATCGGCTCATTGATTCAGGAATAGAACCGATGTAGTGGAACTTAGTAGGGTCAGCAAAAATAATTTTGACCGTGTGAAAAGTACCAATAGAAGACAACAGAGCATCTGCCATGACCGGAATGTGAAAAGTCTCAATAGCTCTGCGAGTGACTAAAGTCCAGAAACGAGCACATGAAATCTCAGAATTTCTAGTTGAGGAGTTGAGGCTCTGCACCAGTTGAGACCAGATAAGAGAACCATAATCCAAATTGATACCATTGTAGAGACCATAAAGGATGGTCATGAAACATTTACTTGCACCATCGGACCCTGCAACCCTTTCTGCTAACCCTTTGTGAAGAAGTGTAAGCAGGCTATTACATTGCGGTGGTAAACAGGACTTCTTGAATTTCGTCACCGTAGTTAGAACATCCGTGTATCCCATTTCATAGAACATCAAAAATAACTGAGTTGTTGTTATGAAATCCGGTGAGATGACAGAGGCATCTGCAGCAAGCTGTAGTAGTGAACAAAAGCGGGATTTTGATACAGATGTCCGTTGATCAAAGATATCAAAGTAGATCCGTTCCTTGCATTTGTCGTAGGAAGCTGTGAAATAGACCTGTGATAGAAGGGACATGGGAACTGATTCGACTTGTGTAAGAGCAATCACCAATGGAGAATACTTGAGACACTCTACAACGTGAAGCATGTACGAATCATAAAGGAAAGGGTCCAGTTGAATGATGAGATTCTGATTGGGTTTTATCGTTAGCAAAGTTGATGAAGCAGTTTGATCTTGATGAGAGGATGCTTCCGCCATTGTTGTAGTGAAGAAGAAGATGAACAGTCGAATATCGACGGTTGGTTGTAAGAGAGAGGTTGAAGAAGGTAAGGAGGTACAGTAGGTGTGAGAACCCCCTTTTATACAGTTTCTAGGAGAGAGAAAATATTCGTTGTGATGATGATACGATCTCTGAAACGTCTCCTGAAAAAGCGCGATTTGACAGCTTGGTTTCCCTAGATATACGTCAGCAGGCGTGGGTGTAGGAACCGTTTCAAATTCACGCGGCCAATCCAAATGCTTATCCAATTACCGTCTCTTCAATTTTGAAAATACAAGCAGCCACCAACAAGATTCATTCGTTCGCTTCGTGTTAAGCAACCGTCGCTCCTCCTTAAGAAAGGGAACCATCATCTCTGTTAGAAACGAAAGCACAAAGCTGAAAAGTGCCATTAGTACCACAAACAAGAGTTTGGAAAATCATAAAGATCGTTGTACAAGAGTGTGCCAAAGAAAAAGAAATAAGGAAAAACATTTGTGGGATTTAAGTGATGTCTATTTAGACACGAAACTGTGGATCCCGGGCACGAATCTCTTCCTTCAAAGTCAAGAGAGACTGAGAAGTGTCTGTGTGGTTTCCCGTGAATTACGATCAAATGTTTGTAAAGAAACATTGAAAGGCATCTTTTCAATTACAGGCTTTAGTGGGTATTTTACCTTCAACCGAACTTCGATACTTAAAGTAAGACCGAAAGTTGGATGAAGTACTTGTGAGACCGATGTGGCCTGTTGAACACGTAGGTTTGATAAAATATTCAGTAACTGGATGGATTTTAGAAATCTCAAAAAAATAAAATAAAATTGGATCTTATGGGAAGAAACGTCCTGGTGTTAGACAGTTTCATAAAGGTCACGCAAAAATAAAAGGAGATTTCGAGGGGTAACAAGTAATAGCTTGAACATTAGAGCGTCCACCGTCAATGCATTCAAGATGTTGGATTTTGGGTTTCACTTAGCACGTGGTAAACGAAACTAAGATCATCAACACAGAGATTGTGTAACCATAAACCTCAGTGGTAATTGCTGAGAGTCTCAAGTATAAACTTACTACCACCGATGCTTTCGATAGCCGAAGGACCACATAGGTCGATGTGCAGTAGTTCAAGAGGTTCGATGATTTTTGTATTGATACGAGAAGGGTTACTCTTTCTGCTTTGCTTGCCCATCTCGAATGCTGCGCACATGTGTTCTTTGTCAAATTTGAGAACAGGAAGTCCATCCACGTGATCACCAAGCACCAGTTTATTAATATCTTTGAAGTTCAGATGTGATAGTCTTCGATGCCACAGCCAACATTCATCTGAGTTCGCCTTCGACAGTAAGCATATTGTCGGCTTTCCTTTTATCGGGTTGAGATTTAGAGGATACATCTCCCCTTTGCGCTCAGATTTCAACAAAACTTTCTTTGTTTGCTTTTCAACTATTTCTGATCTCTCATCATCGAACGAGACTTTCAAACTGGTTCCCACGACTAGTTGAGAAACACTGATGAGGTTGTGCTGTAATCCTTCCACGTAGGCTACTTTTCGTATTGAGAACTCTCCGTTGGTGATCATCACATACCCTTTGATCGTGTCATATGAGTTGTTTTCATATTTAACACATCCACCATCCTTAAGGGACCGAAACTCCCTAAGCTCTTCCCTCCTTCCTGTCATGTGACGAGAGCAGCCACTGTCAATATACCATTCGTCATCAAACTGCTCGTCACTGATAACCTACAAAATTTAAGCAGATTTAGGAACCCAAAGTCTCTTGGGCCCTGGTGAGTCTTTTTACAGAATAGGGAATTGCAACCGAAAGATCAACCATATATGTTCTTTTTATTAAAGTGGTTTCATCTTTTCGTTTGATGGTGTAAACTTTGATTTTATTTTTATCTTGTTTTAACAGAGGTGTGTTATTGTTAGATGGTTTCTCATCTGAGGTTTTCTTTGGAGTCCTAGAGTTAGCTGCCTTTTTGGTATTTTAGACTTCACAATCTGAGTACAACTTTCCCTTTCCTTTGATATCCTTCACAGAGTTGGACTTTGGTTGAGAGTGAGGTGGATGAGATTTAGGACCGAAACTTGACTTTCGGTTCTGAGCACTTGTGTTGGGACCGAAACTAGACTTTCGGTTCTGAGCTCTAGTGTTGGGACCGAAACTGGACTTTCGGTTCTTGGCGTAGTAATAGTTGGGACCGAAACTGGTCGTTCGGTTCACCTGACTGCATGACTGGCAGTGATTGACCTGTGCTTCCTTTTTCATCTTTAGATTAGAAGCTTTTTCAGAGTGAACATAATTGTGGTTTTGGGATTGCCAAAACTGTTTTCTTTCATTGAGGTTCTTCATGTATCTTTTGTTCCTCTGGCGTTTATGTTCATCAAGTTGCTCTTGAGTTAAGTGAATGTTGGCTTTAGGTTTCGTTTTCTTCTCATGAGCTTCGGTTGTTGTTGATGATTCGCTGGAGACTTTTAGTGGTTCGCTTGGTATATCTTTTGTGCCACTTGTACTAGGTTTATCAAAGCTTGAGGGTTTGTTGAGGGGTTCAGGAATGTATCGTCCCTTAACTCTCCATGAGGTTTGCTCTGACAGACCAACTGTTTCGTCTACGTTGTCGATAGGAGCGGACCAGAAGTGGTTATCGCAACCTTCAGCATTATCCTTGTCAACCATGGACGTCAACTCCGCTGTCTGTTTCTTAGTCACTCCAGTGACTGCATACACTTGGTTTGGTGTAGTTTGCACCTTCTGATAAACAACAACCTTTTCTTGGATTTGTCCTTTGACACCCGAGCGTATTCAGCCGAATTTGTGGCTATGAGTGGTTTTGCTGCTTCAGGTTCGCTTTTAAGAAATTCTGAACAATCGACCTCGTCTTCTACAGAGATTTCGCTCATCTCACTATCCTCATCAAATTCAGAAGTGGTTTCTAAATTTAATTTATTTTCTGAACTTAATTTGGCGTTGGATGAGTCAAACTTCTCTATAGTCTCGGTCTTGATTTTTAATTTATCGTTTTCGTCCAGTAAGTTCTTAAGCATGCATTTATGTTCTTTGGACCAATGAAAGATTCAATTTTGTCCAGTCCATATTTGTAGGTTACTAAAATCTCATATGAGGACATTATTGATTCAAATTCAGCAATGACTTCGTCTTCCTTAAATTCAAGGAAGGGCAAAATCATTTTATGAATCTTTTTACCTATCTCACAATCTAGATGTAACTGGGTTATGTTAGTATATAAGCGTTTAGCAATCAAACAGAAAACATTTATTTGTTTCAAAAACTTCAAATTGTCTCGTTGCACATAAATAAGTTCATCCCTAGCCCTAACTAACTCTAACTCCTTCTGCTGAATCCACATCCTTCTCTCCTCACTCTTGGAAGATTCCATGCTGAGTTGGTCAGTTAGGTTAGAATTTGCTAAGCGAGTTTGCATAAGACTGCCACTTAAGTTAGAAAACTTGAATTTTAATTCATTTAGTTCTTTTTCGTAGTATGTTACTGGTATTTTGAGTGATTCTAGGATAGATTGTACATTCTTGATCAACTGATCGCAATCGTTGATCTTTTCAGTCACAGGCTTGGCAGCGAAACATTTGTCTTCCTTAATCTTCGCTTCCTCATGGTTACTTTCGGTTGTTACCATTAAGCATCTCCCAGCCGACTCCGCAACTCCTTCTTTCGCTACATAAGCTCTTCCATACGAGGGTCTGCGAACCTCTTCATCTTCAGAGTCTGTAGACCAGACTTCTACTCCACCAAACTCATCATCAATAACATTTTCCTGCACAATTAAAGCATTCATGGAAACGTTAGTTGCTTTCTTCTTCTTTATCTCCTCCAGCTTTCTCATGTAGTAAGCTTCGTCATCTTCACCATCCTTATTCTTAGCCATCTTCCTTAGCATGCAATCCTTGGCAAAGTGGTTCTTGCCATGACAGTAGTTGCAATCGTGCCCAGAGTCTCCCACAATCTTACTCTCCTTCTTTTCGTCGTCCTTTTGAGAGTTGTTTTTGGTTTCTTCTTTCACCTTTTCTGAACTGTAGCTTCCCTGCCAGTTTCGGTTCTTATTGACTAGGAACTTTTTGCGAGCAAACTTCTTTGGGTTTGTTACCATCATTGCATATTCTTCACTCAACAGATCACATTCTGACATATCAGATTCCTCCTCTTCGTCTGCTGCATTCTTGCTCTTAGAAACAAGGGCCAGTGAACCCACACCCGAAACTACCTTCACTTCCTTTGTCACCACGCTTTCATGAGATTTGAGTATACCCATCAATTTCGCTAGTGAATATGATTTAAATTGCTCATGAGCCTTCACGGTCGAGACCACTGCCATCCATTCGGGCCTCAAGCCATTCATGAATGTCACCTTTTGTTCGATCACCTTCCTTTCAATATCATACTTCATCATCATGCTAAGCAAATGGTTGAACCGATCGAATGTCTGAATGAGTTTCTCTTCAGGCTTTTGTTCGAAAGCACCGAACTCAAAGAGCAATAGGGTTTGGATCGAGTGCTCTAGACCCTCATCAGTTGAATATAATTCTTTCAGCCTATCCCATATTTATTTAGTTGTTGTGCATGCACTTACCAGACGAAATGTGTCGGATTGCAAAGCGAATCTTATCATCCTCATAGCTTTAACGTTGCATAACACTTTGTATTTTTCGTCTTGAGGGATCTTATCTACGTCCGCCAAGAGTTGGTTATACTCTTTTTGAGTCTTGACCGTTCGGTTTGTTCCAGAGTGAACAAACGAACCTAATGTTATTGCTTCCCAGATGAGATAATCGTTGTCTTCAGATCCAACGACATAGTCTTCAAAGTGATGCGCCCATACTTCATAATCTTGAGTGTAGAGAATGGGAACCCTCGTAGTGGATCCTATATTGTTGGAGATGTTTATTGGATTGACTTGAGAATCGTCGTGAGACATGATGAAAAACTTCTTCTTTTAATCTGCTTGAATCAGACTTGTAAAGTTGAAACTAGGGTTTTATCGAACACCAGATACACCGTCGACAAGAAGAAGACAACTTCTATAAATTCAATAAAAGCGGAAACCCTAATGGATTCTTCAAACATAAGAGATGTGTATATATTACATAGTCTCCTGCTCTGATACTAATTGATGGGAATAAGGAGTTATAGATCGATAGATTCTAAACAGAAAAACAAGAATGAAGTAATCAAAGAACACAAGAATGGATCAAATGGTGTCGAATGATTAATATCTCACACCTCAGAAGAGCTCGATGAAGAACTTCGACTGTAGAGGTGTGTTTAGGGTTACAATGCAAAAGCAATTAATGAGAACGACTACCTGAAAGCTATACATGCATGCATGATATATACGCTAACCCTAATGATAAACCACGGTTGGACAGGCCCAAACCGGGTAAACAAAATATCGACACTAAGCCCATATGACGCAACACTCTAGACCCAACAAATCTGTAACGAAAAACCTCTGAAATCGTCCCTTGCATCTAGACTCATAAGTACCTATGTAAAAGGTACCACACTCTTTCCTATTCCACAATAGAAATAGGAAACAAGAAGCAAAAGACATCAAGGGTATCCTAGAGGTTTATAACCTCCCCGAGGTTCCCATAAGTTCTTTCAGAAATACCACCCATGTGCCAAGTTGAGTTCGGAATCGACTTGACTCCTGGAGCCATTCCCGTAGCCAAACCCCTAATACCACTTAGCACCAACACAAAAACAGATATTTTCCGGTCAATGGAACGACCTAATAAGTAAGGAAATTACCAGGACAAACCTCTAACCTCAGAGAGCACCCGTTTAACTCGTAAAGAGGAAGGGCGAATTGTCCATAGGACCATTAACTCCCAAGAGTCAAACCAACCCATCAACAAGGATCGATATCCCCTATTCCGAATCAACGACCTATTTGACCAACTTTAAGGAACAAGAAAAGGTCGACATACTACTAGCTCAGAATTCCGTAGGAAGAAACTCCCAAGACGACCTAAGATTCATAAGGCCAACTGCACCACACACAACCTTAACCTGGGTGACAATAGTGTTCGTCTTAAGGTCTAGAGACACTACCTCTAGGGTCTCTAGTACACAAACATCATTCGAGATCCTCGCCAGGATCGGCCCAGTGGCCCATGGACTTTGGTTACCACATGAACTCAACATCATGTATCCCACATTCCACGTGCCCAACCGTAAGAAGTGTCTGACCGCCGAAACTCTTGTAGTCTCACTCGAAAAAATCCAGGTAAACAAGAACCTACACCCAAAAGAGGAACATGTGGGGATCATGGGCAGGGAAACCAAAAGAGCAAGGTCAAATACCAATAGCTAAGGTCTGCTGGAACACCAAGTAAGGACCTAAACTCTCCTAGGAACAAACAGACCATGCGAAACAGAGATACCTGCAACTTTTCTCCTAGTTGCAAAATTCGTCCAAGATGCTAATTTCGGGACGAAATTCCCTCTAACGGGGGGATGATGTGACAACCCAAAAGATTTGAGTCAAGCAAGGGCTAAAATGTAATCGTATACAAGTGACTTCGCAATGTAACTTTGATGCAACAGAACATTGAAAACCATAATGGGCATGTTTCGTATGAGTTATTATATACTTATAGTTTGGAAAAAAATGTGGTAAATAACCTTTAAAATCAATACAAGTCAACAAAGCATTAAGGAGTCAAAGGGATCAACAAAAGTCAAATATTATACATGGTATAAGGGATTTCGGTTTTAGAAATCAAAACCCCAATCTTTGGACCGAAAACCCTTCATGGAATCATACTAGGACCGAAAACAAAAAGGAAGGCCCATTAAGGCCGAAAACCTCTCAATATAAGACCCAAAAACACTTGTTTGTGACACTATAGAACCGAAATCATCATTAAGAGTGTACATCAATGGATTTCAACGAAGCCTAGGCCAAAATCACCTTCTTTATGGCCGAAAACTAAGTGTAAATCATCCTAGAGTGCTTACAGTAGAATAGGTTTTGACTTTAGGATGTGATAACTTAACCCTTTCCAATAAAATCCCAGTAACCCATGCATTATTGTGACAACCCGAAATTTCTATCTTATACAAACGTGCAATTCAATCAAAGTCAGACTCAATTCTGCTATCTTTTAGCATCGTTTAGAGTCAATTCGATTGTTCTAAGCCTAGTACCTTCAAAGTTAGGGTTTAGAATTGGGTTCCACAAGTTCACCACTTCCCGAAATGGCCAAACACTCCAACATGAGGAGTGTACGACCGTACACCCCCCTTCTGGTCGTACACTCTCATGTATAAATGAGAGACTTAGCCTTCATTTACCTCTTTTCACACTCCTAAGCCAAGAACTCGTTTCTCTCAACTACCATCCGGTTTTCCACATAGTTCATCAAGATTGTAAGTGTTCTTCCCTTGATTTGTTGATTCCTTTCACTATCTAGAATGGATCATTGATTTCATCCATGAAATCACTTCATTTTGGTAGATCTTCAAGTGTTCTTCAGTTTCACCAAGAACACCAAGAACACCTACTAAGTTCTTGGACCTCAAACACCCCAAAGGCTTCTATATCGTAAGTACCGCTCCCTATGCTTGTTACTACTAGTTATGCTCCTTAGAAATCGTCCAAAACCATGATCATCAAGGAGTGTACGGCCGTACACACCCCATGTGGCCGTACACCCCTTTGTTTAGTGCATATTGGCCTCAAACTCATGTTCTATGCTAGCACATGATCAAGAACACTTAGGGGATGCAAGATATAGCCTTGAAACACACTTTTTGACCATTTCTTCAAGGAGTGTACGGCCGTACACTCCATGGCCGCACACACAGGGTCGTACACCCAAGTGGCCGTACACCTGGTGGCCGTACACACACTTGTGTGGTCGTACACCCATTAGATGCAACCCTTTGTACTTCTAACACTTCAATCTAAGTGTTTCCTAAGTCCTAGGGTGTTTTCCTTACATGATTAGTTGTATAAACACTAATTATATACATATATGTGTCATTATATGCTTATTAGGATCCGTTGTGCTCAAGTCTTCACTTGACACTTAGCATCCTACAAACCGATCTTTTATTCGTATCAGTCACTACAGGTGAGTTCATACTCATTAACTTATCTTTTAAATGATTTTAAATGCTTTTATGGGGGGGGGGGAATACAAGTAGACCTATTATAGTTATTATATCAATCACATGTGATTAATGACTATCAAAACAGATGGATTTCTTATACTTCAAACTGTGTTTTCAAACAAATTGCTTAAATCGTTTTACAAACTCTTTATATATACAAAACTCTTTATCAACCTCTTTTAAACTTATACTTTGTCAAATCATGTCTATATGGATATAGTTATATAAGTAGGATTGAAAGGACTTAGGACTGATAACTCGCCTTATTTCCTGTTCCTTGTTTGGTTGTGGACTTAGGGTATCGGTTGTTTGTCCGAAGGTCATTTGGATCTTAGTTATATATTATGTATATGTATATAGATATAATAATTTTTCGTTCAGTTCAATACCTTTAGATAGCAAAGGTATACAAACATGTTCATTCATACAAACAACATTGCTAGTAAACTATAATAGGTATAGTTTAGGAAGTCACTAATATTATTGCTAGAACAATGAAACATACAAGAGTCAGTTCATACATGAGTCAGTTCAAACATACTATAAAGAGAAACAGATAGAACATACTATAACGAGAGACAATACTCACTATAAATAGAAATAGTACATACTATAACGAGAAACAATATATACTACACACTATACACTAGAGAACATACTATATACTAGACAGAGAGAACATACTATATACTAGACAGAGAGAACATACTAATACAAATACAAGAATACTATAACATTAATGTGAGATACTACTTCATGGCTCGGCAATATACTGGTGCGTCACGTTTTGTACCCATAGTCTCCTGGAGGGAGAGCGTGAATTTATGTATAGATGTATATGAGACTGACCCTGCTACACCTTGCTGCTAGCTATAGTGGGACCTGCAGGTCTACGGGGGACGAATGTCATATCATTTCGACGTCTCGAACGTCGTGTTATACTAGTCGATCAAGTATGGTTACAATCATATCACATTTTACCTTAATTAAACTAACAAGTTTAAGGTAGTTAGTACATTGGTAGTTACTTAGATATAACTACAGTACATCTTTATTTTTCCCATTTCATTCACATTGTGATCTTCTCACATAAACGGTAATGAAAACTATATTTTGGTAATGATAGTCATATTTTGGGAAAATACTTACTTTTACAAAAGAACAAACATAAAAAACAGTTGGGTCTTGGTAGAAGACTGCTTTAGTAGAAAATATAGGATTTTCTAGGAAGTTTACAAACTTTTACATCAAACATTTACAACTACTTTCTTCAAACTTATACAAACAATGACACTAAAATACTTATGAACTCACCAGCTTTAATGCTGATCTATGCTTTCAAAATAACTTGTATTCTCAGGTCACCAGTAGACAGGTACCGATGATTAATATCTCACACTCAGAAGAGCTCGATGAAGAACTTCGACTGTAGAGGTGTGTTTAGGGTTACAATGCAAAAGCAATTAATGAGAACGACTACCTGAAAGCTATACATGCATGCATGATATATACGCTAACCCTAATGATAAACCACGGTTGGACAGGCCCAAACCGGGTAAACAAAATATCGACACTAAGCCCATATGATGCAACACTCTAGACCCAACAAATCTATAACGAAAAACCTCTGAAATCGTCCCTTGCATCTAGACTCATAAGTACCTATGTAAAAGGTACCACGCTCTTTCCTATTCCACAATAGAAATAGGAAACAAGAAGCAAAAGACATCAAGGGTATCCTAGAGGTTTATAACCTCCCCGAGGTTCCCATAAGTTCTTTCAGAAATACCACCCATGTGCCAAGTTGAGTTCGGAATCGACTTGACTCCTGGAGCCATTCCCGTAGCCAAACCCCTAATACCACTTAGCACCAACACAAAAACAGATATTTTCCGGTCAATGGAACGACCTAATAAGTAAGGAAATTACCAGGACAAACCTCTAACCTCAGAGAACACCCGTTTAACTCGTAAAGAGGAAGGGCGAATTGTCCATAGGACCATTAACTCCCAAGAGTCAAACCAACCCATCAACAAGGATCGATATCCCCTATTCCGAATCAACGACCTATTTGACCAACTTTAAGGAACAAGAAAAGGTCGACATACTACTAGCTCAGAATTCCGTAGGAAGAAACTCCCAAGACGACCTAAGATTCATAAGGCCAACTGCACCACACACAACCTTAACCTGGGTGACAATAGTGTTCGTCTTAAGGTCTAGAGACACTACCTCTAGGGTCTCTAGTACACAAACATCATTCAAGATCCTCGCCAGGATCGGCCCAGTGGCCCATGGACTTTGGTTACCACATGAACTCAACATCATGTATCCCACATTCCACGTGCCCAACCGTAAGAAGTGTCTGACCACCGAAACTCTTGTAGTCTCACTCGAAAAAATCCAGGTAAATAAGAACCTACACCCAAAAGAGGAACATGTGGGGATCATGGGCAGGGAAACCAAAAGAGCAAGGTCAAATACCAATAGCGAAGGTCTGCTGGAACACCAAGTAAGGACCTAAACTCTCCTAGGAACAAACAGACCATGCGAAACAGAGATACCTGCAACTTTTCTCCTAGTTGCAAAATTCGTCCAAGATGCTAATTTCGGGACGAAATTCCCTCTAACGGGGGGATGATGTGACAACCCAAAAGATTTGAGTCAAGCAAGGGCTAAAATGTAATCGTATACAAGTGACTTCGCAATGTAACTTTGATGCAACAGAACATTGAAAACCATAATGGGCATGTTTCGTATGAGTTATTATATACTTATAGTTTGGAAAAAAATGTGGTAAATAACCTTTAAAATCAATACAAGTCAACAAAGCATTAAGGAGTCAAAGGGATCAACAAAAGTCAAATATTATACATGGTATAAGGGATTTCGGTTTTAGAAATCAAAACCCCAATCTTTGGACCGAAAACCCTTCATGGAATCATACTAGGACCGAAAACACAAAGCAAGGCCCATTAAGGCCGAAAACCTCTCAATATAAGACCCAAAAACACTTGTTTGTGACACTATAGAACCGAAATCATCATTAAGAGTGTACATCAATGGATTTCAACGAAGCCTAGGCCAAAATCACCTTCTTTATGGCCAAAAACTAAGTGTAAATCATCCTAGAGTGCTTACAGTAGAATAGGTTTTGACTTTAGGATGTGATAACTTAACCCTTTCCAATAAAATCCCAGTAACCCATGTATTATTGTGACAACCCGAAATTTCTATCTTATACAAACGTGTAATTCAATCAAAGTCAGACTCGATTCTGCTATCTTTTAGCATCGTTTAGAGTCAATTCGATTGTTCTAAGCCTAGTACCTTCAAAGTTAGGGTTTAGAATTGGGTTCCACAAGTTCACCACTTCCCGAAATGGCCAAACACTCCAACATGAGGAGTGTACGACCATACACCCCCCTTCTGGTCGTACACTCTCATGTATAAATAAGAGACTTAGCCTTCATTTACCTCTTTTCACACTCCTAAGCCAAGAACTCGTTTCTCTCAACTACCATCCGGTTTTCCACCTAGTTCATCAAGATTGTAAGTGTTCTTCCCTTGATTTGTTGATTCCTTTCACTATCTAGAATGGATCATTGATTTCATCCATGAAATCACTTCATTTTGGTAGATCTTCAAGTGTTCTTCAGTTTCACCAAGAACACCAAGAACACCTACTAAGTTCTTGGACCTCAAACACCCCAAAGGCTTCTATATCGTAAGTACCGCTCCCTATGCTTGTTACTACTAGTTATGCTCCTTATAAATCGTCCAAAACCATGATCATCAAGGAGTGTACGGCCGTACACACCCCATGTGGCCGTACACCCCTTTGTTTAGTGCATATTGGCCTCAAACTCATGTTCTATGCTAGCACATGATCAAGAACACTTAGGGGATGCAAGATATAGCCTTGAAACACACTTTTTGACCATTTCTTCAAGGAGTGTACGGCCATACACTCCATGGCCGCACACACAGGGCCGTACACCCAAGTGGCCGTACACCTGGTGGCCGTACACACACTTGTATGGCCGTACACCCATTAGATGCAACCCTTTGTACTTCTAACACTTCAATCTAAGTGTTTCCTAAGTCCTAGGGTGTTTTCCTTACATGATTAGTTGTATAAACACTAATTATATACATATATGTGTCATTATATGCTTATTAGGATCCGTTGTGCTCAAGTCTTCACTTGACACTTAGCATCCTACAAACCGATCTTTCATTCGTATCAGTCACTACAGGTGAGTTCATACTCATTAACTTATCTTTTAAATGATTTTAAATGCTTTTATGGGGGGGGGGGGAATACAAGTAGAACTATTATAGTTATTATATCAATCACATGTGATTAATGACTATCAAAACAGATGGATTTCTTATACTTCAAACTGTGTTTTCAAACAAATTGCTTAAATCGTTTTACAAACTCTTTATATATACAAAACTCTTTATCAAACTCTTTTATACTTATACTTTGTTAAATCATGTCTATATGGATATAGTTATATAAGTAGGATTGAAAGGACTTAGGACTGATAACTCGCCTTATTTCCTGTTCCTTGTTTGGTTGTGGACTTAGGGTATCGGTTGTTTGTCCGAAGGTCATTTGGATCTTAGTTATATATTATGTATATGTATATAGATATAATAATTCTTCGTTCAGTTCAATACCTTTAGATAGCAAAGGTATACAAACATGTTCATTCATACAAACAACATTGCTAGTAAACTATAATAGGTATAGTTTAGGAAGTCACTAATATTATTGCTAGAACAATGAAACATACAAGAGTCAGTTCATACATGAGTCAGTTCAAACATACTATAAAGAGAAACAGATAGAGCATACTATAACGAGAGACAATACTCACTATAAATAGAAATAGTACATACTATAACGAGAAACAATATATACTACACACTATACACTAGAGAACATACTATATACTAGACAGAGAGAACATACTATATACTAGACAGAGAGAACATACTAATACAAATACAAGAATACTATAACATTAATGTGAGATACTACTTCATGGCTCGGCAATATACTGGTGCGTCACGTTTTGTACCCACAGTCTCCTGGAGGGAGAGCGTGAATTTATGTATAGATGTATATGAGACTGACCCTCCTACACCTTGCTGCTAGCTACAGTGGGACCTGCAGGTCTACGGGGGACGAATGTCATATCATTTCGACGTTTTGAACATCGTGTTATACTAGTCTATCAAGTATGGTTACAATCATATCACATTTTACCTTAATTAAACTAACAAGTTTAAGGTAGTTAGTACATTGGTAGTTACTTAGATATAACTACAGTACATCTTTATTTTTCCCATTTCATTCACATTGTGATCTTCTCACATAAACGGTAATGAAAACTATATTTTGGTAATGATAGTCATATTTTGGGAAAATACTTACTTTTACAAAAGAACAAACATAAAGAACAGTTGGGTCTTGGTAGAAGACTGCTTTAGTAGAAAATATAGGATTTTCTAGGAAGTTTACAAACTGTTACATCAAACATTTACAACTACTTTCTTCAAACTTATACAAACAATGACACTAAAATACTTATGAACTCACCAGCTTTAATGCTGATCTATGCTTTCAAAATAACTTGTATTCTCAGGTCACCAGTAGACAGGTACCGATGACCAGGTTTAGAGAAAACGAAGCTTTGAAGACTCGTCTTTATTTTGATTATTCATTTTTGGTGTCTTATAAACTACAGAACACACTTGTATAAAATTATACTATTAATGCAATGGATGATGTTGTTTCTTGTTTACTATTATGCATTGTTGTGATACTGTTACTGTACATGACGTCCTCCGCCACCGAAGGTTTCCGCCGTTCTGGTTTGGGGGTGTGACAGATTGGTATCAGAGCATTGTTTATAGTGAATTGAGTATATCAACCCATAAAAGATATACAACTCTAACACAGCGGGATTAAAATACTCTGACCAAGAGTTTATACTTTTAAATAATAAAATATTTAACCAAAGTATACATACGTGCATTCATACTAAAATCAGTGTCACTAGGACAGAACTAAAGTATTGCGATTGTTGGACAGCACAATTAGGCTTGGGGACATATAATCAGATCTAGGAGTGATATAGCCTGATCAACTATATCTTTCCGAGAAATGATTGCATGTGCCTAGGAATGGTTGTGATGTTGCAGCAAGTCTAAAAACTTACCAACACTACTATAATGAAAACATTAGAACAGAACATAAACTTAAAATACTATAGGAGTATTTTGTGTTACTATAATTACTTATGTGCAAACTAAAAAGGTCTTTATTAGTATGTCACTAGTTGCTGAGTGGATACGCTAAGGTTATATGTAACTAGGGTGTTATAGACTTAGAACTTGTGATTTATGCTTTACTTTCGGTTCCTTGTTTGGTTGTGGGCTTAGAGTTGGGCTCACTTATTCGAAGGTCTATCCTGTTTTGGTTACATATGACTGGTATGCACTACGCAAATGTTGGAGTAACTGGTAAGGATCATCTTATAATTATCTTATTTAGTACGTCTATTAATTATTTCTTTTACCCCTATTCACGCGTAGATAACGTGGCTAGATTCC
Organism: Lactuca virosa; assembly: GCF_052849685.1. Lineage (NCBI taxonomy): Eukaryota > Viridiplantae > Streptophyta > Magnoliopsida > Asterales > Asteraceae > Lactuca > Lactuca virosa. The sequence continues at coordinate 506,669,413 of NC_136429.1, forward strand.
ATATCCCCGGAGACCCGTACTTTCCCAACCAAGGTAACGGAGGATGGCTCGATGATGAGCCAGAAGAGGAACCTGCAATTCCATTGGACGATGACTTCGCAGAAAACTTTCCAGAGGATTCTGACTCCGAGCCCGAAGTTAATGACCAACCTCTGGTAGCTCCAAACCCAAATCCAAACCCTCGTCCGGCTTTTCAAGGCCCGACGCCTTTGTGGGTAGAAAGTCTGGAGACATGGAGTCAGGAACAGGGCCAACCCATCCCATACAACGGGGATAGAAGTTTCTACAATGTGAGCGAAGGAGGCTCAGCGGACAAAGTCCTGCCTATTATGGTCCGCATGGTTTCTCGTAACGAAATTCAGGGTAGGACAGCCATCAACCGAATTGCGTAAGTTGATGCCAATACAGGAGTCAATATTGTCCGCATTCTTCGGCTGGAAGATGCTCGTGAGAGAGCTGAAAGAGACAATGAGTCTCTACTACAAGCACTAGCTGAGACTAGGGCTGAAGTCATAGAGCATCGCGTACGCCAGCGAGTGTACGAGCGACACCTTCTTGACATGGAGCGATAGCTGGCTGACTTAAGGGTTCGCCCAGATGTTCCTGTTGCCAGTAGGGAATGCTCTGCTCAAATTTCCTTCTTATCTAAGGATTAGCCTTCCTATCTATGGTCTAAGTAGCACTTCTCCCTGTAAATTTCTGTTATTTTAAGACCTTGAACTTTCTGTCGATAGGTCTTTATTTCTTATCTTGTTGCATCTGTAATGCCAGTATTATTGACAGATATCTAATCTCATGGAAATTAATATCCAAATGCTTTCATCTTTCTAGTACTAGATTTCTATTCAAGCATACTTCCATCTGTGTTGTTGGGCTATGGAGAGTTAGTCCATGAGTCACTCTCATCATACTCACTATTAAATTCTTATCAATGTCTTCAACTTTGTGATCTTATAGCTACAAGATGCCTCCACGTCGATCAGCGAGGCGCACTACTCCAATAACTCCAAATCAAACTCCTCCTCCTCCTCAATACAGCCCAGCAGCTATCCAAGCTGCTGTGAATATGGCTGTTATGGCAGCCTTAGCACAATTCACCTCGACCGGTATTAGTGGGAGTGGAACTAACGTGCCTCCCACAGCAGTCGAAGCTCCAGTGCGCTCTAGAGAGTGCTCGTACAAGGACTTCACCAGCTGCAAACCCAGGGCCTTCAATGGAACTGGCGGAATCATTGCCCTCTCCCAATGGTTCGAGAAGACGGAGTCGATCTTTGAGATCTACACTTGTCCGGAAGGGAGCAAGGTAAAATTTGCCGCTTGCACCTTCACGGACCGAGCCCTGACGTGGTGGAATAGCCATGTCAAGTCACTATCTCTTATAGTGGCAAATGCTATCGGCTGGGAAGCTCTGAAGGAGCTCATGATCGAAGAGTACTGCCCGAGGGGCGAAGTTCAAAAGTTGGAGCAGGAGCTCTGGAGCGTAACCATGAAGGGCTCTGACATAGTCTCCTACACTGCCAAATTCAGCGATCTGGTAGCGCTATGTCCAGGAATGGTCCCTTCTAAACCAAAGAAGGTGGAGAGGTATATATGGGGGCTAGTGCCTCCATTTCAGGGGAATGTCCTAGCTTCCAACCCCACTACCTTCAATAGTGCCAAGCGATTGGCACAACGGCTCATCGACCATGGGGTCCGTACCCAGTCAACAACAACAGCCCTAGCCATCTCAGAACTCTCCAAAGCCGCTGACAACAAGCGGAAGTTCTCGGATGACAAGAAGAAGAAAACCGCCAAAAAGTAGCAGGTCGTAGCAGATCATGCTGCGATAGCACCTGCCGCCACTGCACCGGTAAAGCGGTAAGCTGGAAACTTGCCGAAGTGCAACAAATGCAACTTCCACCATAATGGACCCTGCCGGGAAATGCAGTGCTCTAACTGCAACATGAAGGGGCACACTGCCCGTTTCTGCAAAGCTCTGGCAAGGCCAATCACCCAGGTCCCCGACGCTGGTGTGGGCCAGGCTTGCTACGGTTATGGCGAGCTGGGCCACTACAAAAGGAACTGCCCAAAGGCAGGGAATGCCGGCGGAATGGGAAGGGTTTTGGCTATAGGCCACGAGGAAGCGGTTGCCGACCCTACAGTGGTCACTGGTACATTTCTCCTCGATAACTCTTATGCATGCATTCTGTTTGATAGTGGAGCGGAGAGGAGTTTCGTGAACTAGAAATTTGCTCACTTGCTTAAACATAAATTGCGTGCACTTAAAGAACTTTTCACTGTAGAAATGGCTAACGGGAAGACAGAGAGCACTAGCTGCATATACATAGGATGTACACTAACACTAGATAGCTATTCATTTCCAATCGACCTCATGTCGGTCTCAATTAAAAGTTTCGACGTCATCATCGGCATGGATTGGTTGAGTTCTCATCGTGCCGACATCATGTGTTACGAAAAGGCTGTTCGCCTTAATCTGCCGTCTAGCAAAACTCTAGTTATCTACGGTGACAAACCCGACACGAACCTTCGTATCATCTCGAGCATTCAAGCCCTGAAATTTTTGCGAAAGGAATGTCGCGCATTCCTTGCTCATGTTGTCGATGTGAGCCAAGAGACGAAAGACATAAAGAACATTCCAGTAGTATGCGATTTTCCGACATCTTTCCAGAAGAACTCCCAGGATTACCTCCGCAACGTTAAGTCGAGTTCAGAATCGACTTAGTTCCTGGGGCTACCCCCGTATCCAAATCGCACTATCGTCTAGCACCAGCCGAGATGCAGGAACTATCTAGTCAACTTAACGAACTGCTCAGCAAGGGCTTCATTAGGCCAAGCTTCTCACCCTGGGGAGCACCGGTCTTGTTCGTCAAGAAGAAAGACGGATCATTCCGTATGAGCATCGACTACAGGGAACCTAACAAACTAACCGTCAAAAATTGTTACCCTCTGCCTCGCATTGACGATTTGTTTGACCAACTTCAAGAGGCGAACTTCTTTTCAAAGATAGACCTGAGGTCCGGGTATCACCAGTTACGAGTGCTTGGGGAGGATGTTCCGAAGATAGCCTTCCAAACTCGTTATGGACACTACGAGTTTGTAGTGATGCCGTTCAAATTCACCAATGCGCCCGCAGTATTCATGGATTTAATGAATAGGGTGTGCCGTCCTTACTTGGATCAGTTTGTCATTGTCTTCATCGATGACATGCTTATCTACTCTCGTAGTAAGGAGTAGCATACTCAACATCTTCTTCAGGTCTTAGAAATGCTGCGATCATAGAAGCTTTATGCGAAGTTCTCGAAATGCGAATTTTGGATCTGAAGAGTCAAATTCTTGGGGCACGTGGTTAGCGAAGCGGGAATACACGTGGACCCTTCCAAAATCAAAGCCATTGAGAACTGGTCAGCACCAAAGACGCCTACAGAAATTCGTCAATTTCTAGGCCTCGCTGGGTACTATCGCAGGTTCATTCAGAATTTCTCGCGGATTGCGAAACCTCTTACAACATTGACCCAGAAGGGCGTGGCCTTTGACTGGGAAGAGAAGCAATAGAAAGCATTCCAAACGCTAAAGCGAGCCTTATGCACCGCACCGATACTGTCCCTCCCCGAAGGGATAGAAGACTTCGTGGTCTATTGCGATGCATCCAATCAAGGGCTCGGATGTGTTCTGATGCAACGAGGTAAGGTCATCGCCTATGCCTCAAGACAACTGAAGACACACGAGGTCAACTACACCACACATGATCTTGAGTTAGGAGCAGTAGTGTTTGCTCTGAAGATCTGGAGACACTACCTGTATGGTACGAAAAGCACTATCTTTACAGACCACAAAATCCTACAACACATATTCGACCAGAAGGAGCTCAATATGAGACAACGACGGTGGGTCGAGCTACTCAGTGATTACGAATGCGAAATTCGTTATCATCCCGGCAAGGCCAACGTAGTAGCAGACACCCTGAGTCGGAAAGAATACTCTGGTCGTAGATTCAAATCTTTGACTATGACTATCCATTTACACTTATCCACACAAATTAAGGAGGCTTAGCTAGAAGCCTTGAAACCTGAAAATGTGGCGGGTGAATCCCTGAGAGGGATGGATAAGAACTTGGTAGTCAAGAGTGGTGGAGCTTTAGATCTCATGGATCGGATCTGGACACCAAAACACGGTGGGTTCAGAGACTTGGTCATGATCGAAGCGCACAACACTCGATATTCCGTCCACGTAGGTTCAGATAAGATGTATCTGGATCTTAAAAAGTTATACTGGTGGCCTAACATGAGAGCAGAGATTGCTACCTTCGTGAGTAAATGCCTTACTTGCGCCAACGTTAAGGTCGAATACCAGAAACCATCAGGTTTACTTCAGCAACCGGAGATACCGGAATGAAAGTGGGAGCGGATGACGATGGACTTCATAACCAAGTTTCCCAAGACAACGGGTGGTCTCGATACCATTTGGGTGATTGTAGACAGGTTAACAAAGTCCGCACACTTCCTGCCTATCAAAGAGACTGACAAGTTGGAGAAACTAACAAGAACATACATTAGGGAGATCGTACGCCTGCATGGTGTTCCCATATCCATTATCTCTGATAGAGATAGTAGATTCACTTCGAGGTTCTGGCAGTCGCTACAAAGTTCCCTAGGAACTAGGCTGGACATGAGTACAGCCTACCATCCACAAACCGACGGACAAAGTAAGAGGACTATTCAAACTTTGGAAGATATGTTGTGAGCCTGTGTGATTGACTTTGGGAAGGCATGGGATACTCATTTACCCCTTGTCGAGTTCTCCTACAACAATAGTTATCACACAAGCATAAAGGCTGCTCCATTTGAAGCCCTCCATGGCCGTAAGTGCAGATCCCCTCTATGCTAGGCTGAGGTGGGCGACACGCAGTTAGCTAAAGGACGAGTTCCTGACAGCACTCTCACAGGTTCGGAAATCATTCGGGAAACGACAGAGAAGATCATTCAGATTTGTGAGTGATTGAAAGCCTCTAAAGACCGATAGAAAAGCTACGCAGACAAGAGAAGGAAACCGTTGGAATTCTAGGTGGGCAACCGTGTTCTATTGAAGGTCTCACCCTGGAAGGGCTTGATACGCTTCGGAAAGCGTGGAAAGCTAAATCCAAGATACGTAGGGCCTTTCGAGATTCTCGCTAGAATCGGCCCTATAGCTTACAAATTCAATCTACCTCGCGAACTCAGTAACGTACATTCTACTTTCCACGTCTCGAACTTGAAAAAGTGTCTGTCCGACGAGACTCTTGTAATCTACTCGACGAGATTGAGATCAACGAGAGCCTCAACTTCGTGGAAGAACCTGTAGAGATCATGGACCGAGAGGTCAAGCAAACGAAGCAAAGCTGTATCCCGATAGTGAAGGTTCGCTGGAATGCCAAGCGAGGACCTGAATTCACTTGGGAGCGCGAGGATCAGTTGAAACTGAAATATCCTCATCTTTTCGCTTAGTTATTTGTAATAGCTTAATTGTTTTAACTCTAATTTCGGGACGAAATTCTCTCTAACAGGGGGATGATGTGACAACCCGAAATTTCTATCTTATACAAACGTGCAATTCAATCAAAGTCAGACTCGTTTGTGCTATCTTTTAGCATCGTTTAGAGTCAATTCGAGTGTTCTAAGCCTAGTACCTTCAAAGTTAGGGTTTAGAATTGGGTTCCACAAGTTCACCACTTCCCGAAATGGACAAACACTACAACATGAGGAGTGTATGGCCGTACACTTGGGTGTGCGGCCGTACACCCCCCTTCTGGCCATACACTCTCATGTATAAATGAGAGACTTAGCCTTCATTTACCTCTTTTCACACTCCTAAGCCAAGAACTCGTTTCTCTCAACTACCATCCGATTTTCCACCTAGTTCATCAAGATTGTAAGTGTTCTTCCCTTGATTTGTTGATTCCTTTCGCTATCTAGTATGGATCATTGATTTCATCCATGAAATCACTTCATTTTGGTAGATCTTCAAGTGTTCTTTAGTTTCACCAAGAACACCAAGAACACCTACTAAGTTCTTGGACCTCAAACACCCCTAAAGGCTTATATATCGTAAGTACCACTCCCTATGATTGTTACTACTAGTTATGCTCCTTAGAAATCGTCCAAACCATGATCATCAAGGAGTGTACGGCCGTACACACCCCATGTGGCCCTACACCCCTTTTTTTAGTGCATATTGGCCTCAAACTCATGTTCTATGCTAGCACATGATCAAGAACACTTAGGGGATGCAAGATATAGACTTGAAACACACTTTTTGACTATTTCTTTAAGGAGTGTACGGCCGTACACTCCATGGCCGCACACACAGGGTCGTACACCCAAGTGGTCGTACACCTGGTGGCCGTACACACACTTGTGTGGCCGTACACCCATTAGATGCAACCCTTTGTACTTCTAACACTTCAATCTAAGTGTTTCCTAAGTCCTAGGGTGTTTTCCTTACATGATTAGTTGTATAAACACTAATTATATACATATATGTGTCATTATATGCTTATTAGGATCCGTTGTGCTCAAGTCTTCACTAGACACTTATCATCCTACAAACCGATCTTTCATTCGTATCAGTCACTACAGGTGAGTTCATACCCATTAACTTATCTTTTAAATGATTTTAAATGCTTTTATGGGGGGGATACAAGTAGAACTATTATAGTTATTATATCAATCACATGTGATTAATAACTATCAAAACAGATAGATTTCTTATACTTCAAACTGTGTTTTCAAACAAATTGCTTAAATCATTTTACAAACTCTTTATATATACAAAACTCTTTATCAAACTCTTTTAAACTTATACTTTGTCAAATCATGTCTATATGGATATAGTTATATAAGTAGGATTGAAAGGACTTTGGACTGATAACTCGCCTTATTTCTTGTTCCTTGTTTGGTTGTGGACTTAGGGTATCGGTTGTTTGTCCGAAGGTCGTTTGGATCTTAGTTATATATTATGTATATGTATATAGATATAATAATTCTTCGTTCAGTTCAATACCTTTGGATAGCAAAGGTATACAAACATGTTCATTCATACAAACACCATTGCTAGTAAACTATAAATGGTATTGTTTAGGAAGTCACTAATACTATTGCTAGAACAATGAAACATACAAGATTCAGTTCATACATGAGTCAGTTCAAACATACTATAAAGAGAAACAGATAGAGCATACTATAACGAGAGACAATACTCACTATAAAGAGAAACAATACATACTATAACGAGAAACAATACATACTACACACTATACACTAGAGAACATACTATATACTAGACAGAGAGAACATACTATATACTAGACAGAGAGAACATACTAATAAAAATACAAGAATACTATAACATTAATGTGAGATACTACTTCATGGCTCGACAATATACTGTTACGTCACGTTTTGTACCCAGAGTCTCCTGGAGGGAGAGCGTGAATTTGTGTATAGATATATACGGGACTGACCCTCCTACACCTTGCTGCTAGCTACAGTGGGACCTGCAGGTCTACGGGTGACGAATGTCATATCATTTCGACGTCTCGAACGTCGTGTTATACTAGTCGATCAAGTATGGTTACAATCATATCACATTTTACCTTAATTAAACTAACAAGTTTAAGGTAGTTAGTACATTGGTAGTTACTTAGATATAACTACAGTGCATCTTTTTTTTTTTTCACATTTCATTCACATTGTGATCTTCTCACATAAACGGTAATGAAAACTATATTTTGGTAATGATAGTCATATTTTGGGAAAATACTCAATTTTACAAAAGAACAAACATAAAGAACAGTTGGGTCTTGGTAGAAGACTGCTTTAGTAGAAAATATAGGATTTTCTAGGAAGTTTACAAACTTTTACATCAAACATTTACAACTACTTTCTTCAAACTTATACAAACAATGACACTAAAATACTTATGAACTCACCAGCTTTAATGCTGATCTATGCTTTCAAAATAACTTGTATTCTCAGGTCGCCAGTAGACAGGTACCGATGACCAGGTTTTGAGAAGATGAAGCTTTCAAGACTCGTCTTTATTTTGATTATTCAGTTTTTGGTGTCTTATAAACTACAGAACACACTTGTATTAAAATTATACTATTAATGCAATGGATGATGTTGTTGCTTGTTTACTATTATGCATTGTTGTGATACTGTACATGACGCCCTCCGCCCCCGAACGTTTCCGCTGTTCTGGTTTGGGGGTGTGACAATTATCCACCAAATACCAATACTTTAACCTCCAGACTTCCAAGTAACATCCTTCATATAAGCCATTAACCCATATCACATTTTCATCCTTTTATTCACGACAGGAAGCCTCACTTTTCATTTATCAACTTCTTTCATTCCCTTTAGCACTTTTATCTTCATACTCCATAAGAATTCCTCTCAAGAACAAGTTTGGCTCTTTCTAAAGACCATCATCATCTAAGTGGTCCTAGAAGATTTGGTAAGCCATTTCGAAAACCCCTAGTGTTTTTACACATTATTTTGCTAATTTCATCTCGTTTACACACAATATCGTGTATTAACCTTCTTAGGGTAATATAAGCTTCAAGGAATTCATCAACCACATACTAGTGTTTAGGCTCAAAAACCTCTTCACAACACTTCGAAACATCCACAAGAAACAGCTAAGGTGAGTTCATACCCCCATATTTTAAAGCTTTTTCATGTTTTCAGGGGGGGGGGAATACAGGTAAAAAACTTTGCTTATCACACAAATTTTTGTATGTTTTCATCTTATGTTAAAGATTAGGGAATATTCACATAACATATGGTTGGTTAATACTAGTTTTGTATAAATTATTTGTGAAATATATTAGTTTGAAATGCAAACCTAACAAAACAAACATAATCTATGTTATAAAATCATAAGAAAAAATTATGTTTTGTAAAACTCCATGATTTTTTGGAAATTTTTAATAAAAGTTAGCTTTTCTAGCAAAAATTGTTACATTACAGTCATCTACAAACTTGGTGAATTATAACTCAAAAACATTATGTTTTGATTTCATCTTTTGATATTAGATAAGAATACACATACACATTTATATAAAGAAATATATGAACATTTTCAAACAAATCAAGTTAAACTATAAACAATATATTTTGACAGTTACACAACCATACGATCATTTTTCAGAGGATACATATAATTATTCAAAAGTACAATTATTCAATATTACAAGAAAAAGGGAGTCATAGTTCACGTAAATCTGTTAATGCTCTAGTGAGACGTTCTCTTCATCGTACATACCTAGTGTACACCTTAAGCCCTGCCAGAGTCTCCTTGAGGGAGAGCGAGACCGTTGTGTATAGATCTATACGGGATTGACAACCCCACACCTCAGCTGTTCGCTACAGTTAGACCGGCAAGTCTAGGGTGACAAAAGTATACCAATTCTGACGCCTGAAGAACGTCGTTCAGGCATAACAGTCATATCAAGCATGATAATAATAACTCACATAGGTATTAGCGAAACTACTTGGTTTACGGGAAGCTCATACTTCATTAGTTTTATAAAAAGAAATAAAACTACATCCTATTTACAGCACAACATCACTTACATCTTGGTCTTAGGGTTTAAGACTACAGTTCATATTTAAGAAAATATTGGATTTTCTGGAAAACATACCTTGTCATTTCACACGAAAAAGATACAAAAGAATTACATACAATTACAGATCATATTAAAGAAAATATCGGATTTTCTGGAAGTACACGCAACCATTTTCTTTGTGAAACAATTACAAACCCTTTTCATACAAAATGCTTATGAACTCACCAACTTAATTGTTGACACTTTTCAAAATCACTTGTATTCTCAGGAAACCAGTAGACAGGTACTCAACCCTTCTTGAGGGTCGGCGTTGTCGTTTCATGTTTTCTACTTTTCAGTTATTTGTATTCAACTTTTGAACAAACAGAGTTTTGTAAACAATGTAATACTTGAAATCTCAATGTATGAATGTTTGTGTTGCTATGTTTCATTTATATTCAACTGTTATGATATTTGTACATGAAGTCACTCCATCTGCCCCCATATGTTTCCGTCGTTCTGGTTTGGGGGTGTGATAATAGGTTTCTCCACATTCAAAAGAAGACTTTAAACGAGACCAATCGCCAATGATCTACTTATCAGTAGATCACTTTCATGGTCCGAGTCTATCAATCGAACCAAGTCTGTATGCCGTGCATTGGCACCATACACAAGAAAAACATCAAGCGTTCTCTTCAAGTGTCATAAGATCCACCTGACCACTTCCCAATGAGATTTCCCCTGATTGCCTCAAACCGCCAAAGAAGTACCAACACGTTTGGACTGATCACGATAGAACGACCGTAAGACTTTCTCAATGCAGTGAGAAATGTATAACCATCCTGGTATTCTATCACTCTGTATCTCCATCCCTGTTAACTTCTTTTCAGCTCCTAAATCGTTCATCACAAGTTCATTCTCCAGAAGCTTCTTCAAGTTGTCCTTCCCGGCATCAGCATCACAACAAACTTCTTCCCTGGGATGATTAAGGGATTCCTTACGTCTATAATGTTCCATGCCACCGTGATGTTCTTAATTGAACGCAAAACTATGTGGGGGGGGGGGGGTTTGTTGCAAGCTCCACCTTCCGGCTAGCACCCTGATCGTTCCCCGCAAAACTTGTACCACCTCCTCTCTGGTTACACATAGAAGACTCAAAGGTAACATCTCTTTTAATAATGAATTTTATAGCCTTTCCTTCTTCTGCACACCACATACGATGGCCTTTCCCCCTAGATGCATATCCTAGAAATATACACTTCATTTCCTTAGACTCCAATTTACCATCATTCACACGAGTGTAAGTGGGCATCCAAACATTCGTAAACCATAATTCTCAGAGGGTTTTCCAGACTACGCTTCTTGAGGAGTCTTATAATCAATTGGAGTTGATGGAGATCTATTCGCCAGATATCAAGTAGTGTTGACTGCTTCCGCCCAAAATTGCTCTGATAAATTAGCAGATAATCGTATGCACCCAACGTGCTCCACCGGTGTTTGTTTCATCTATTCAGCCACTCTGCTTTACTGTGGTGTTAGCCGTACAGTACGATGCATCACTGTACCTTATGTTTTTTGCAGAAGTTTTCAAACGAAGCCTTGCAAAACTCCAAGCCATTTTCCGTTCTGAGTGACCTGACATGGTTCCCGATTTGTTTTTCAACCATCGTCTTCCACTCCTTGAACCGCCCAAACATTTCATCTTCATCCTTTGTATTCTGAAAATACACCCAGGTCTTCCTCGAGTAATCATAAATAAAAGTCACAAAGTATTGACATCCACCATGAGACTTCATAGGAGAGGGACCCCATAGATATGAGTGAGCACACTCAAGAATATCCTTGCTTGAGTGTTGAACTGAACTGAACTTCACCCTGCTTTGTATCTCTTGAACACAAGCTTCGCCACGTTTAGTATTTCTAGTTGCATCTCCACTAAACAACCCCTTCTTGCTCACATGTCCCAACTTATGATGCCACAAATTTCTTTCATCATTATACTGATCCAAGGAGTGGGATACAATCACCTTTCCCCCACCGTACAACCATCCAGGATATAAATACCATGAGGATTCATCTTTCTCTTCATAACTATAAGAGCGCCCCTTGGAGAACCTTAACCAATCACCCTTTCCAGAATATTTCAATCCATCCTTCGCCAAAGTTGCAAGAGAAATCAAATTCTTTCGAAGCTCCGGGATGAACCAACAATCTAGTTTCCTGACTATACCATCGTGCATCTTGATTTGCACCATGTTACTGTCCTTGATACTTTTCACCCAATCATCACCCGTATTGATTGTGTCGTTTCACTCTTTGAAGGAGTCGAACCACTCACGATTGCATGTCATATGATAGGATGCTCCAAAGTCTAAGACCCAACCATCAGCAGAACTAGATGTACATACTGTCAAAACTTCACTATCATCCCCTTCATCATAATTTCCCTGAACCACAATAGCGTTGTTGTTTCTTGGTCCAATACCACTACTCCCTTTCTTCATTAATGAAGAATCTCTTTTGAAGTGCCCTTTGCAGTTATAACATTTGATGTTGGCTCTAGATTCGGAACTTGATTTCCCTCTGTAACCTTCACCTCTATCTGATGTTCTTCCTCTGCCTATGAACAAACCGGAAATGGAAACTTCTTCTCCAACTAAAACTTTTCTTTTCAATTCCTTATACATCAAAGAATCCATCATATCATTCATACTGATCGTTGTCCTACCATACAACATGGTATCAACACAATTCTCATAAGAATTTGGTAGTGAACTTAAGAGGATAAGTGCTTGATCTTCATCTTTAATATTTACAATCACACATTGTAAGTCCAAGATGATCCTATTGAAGTTATTTAGATGATCCTTCACTTGGGTGATTTCTGACATCCTAAGAGTATACAAACGTTGCTTCTGATATAGCCTGTTCGTCAGGGAATTGTTCTGATACCTGTGATACAATTTCTTCCAAAGCCCAAATGCACTTGTTTGATCCACGACTTATCTAAGTACTTCGTCTGTCAAACTCAAGAAAATTACGCTATGCGCTCTTGCCAGAATATCCATCTACCTTTCAGCCGTCATGTCCTTTGGCAGTTTCACTTCTCCTTCCAGTTCCGTTGCACATCCTTGTTGAACTAGAAGATCCTTCATCTTCACCTTCCACAAAATGAAATCATTCGAACCATTGAACTTCTCCAAATCGAACTTGTGAGATGCCATATTCAATCAACAGAACACCAATCGCATCTTTGATACCACTTGTTAGGGAAAACAGACGATATATGTAAAGGCTCAAAACAAATTTGATGCCACTTGCCAAGTTCTGATGAACCTTGTTAGGAAGTAATGTGGATAACACATGAAACTAAAAGCACACAAAGACACAGTATTTACGTGGTTCGGTCAAGGTGACCTACGTCCATGGGCAGGGGGTATTCTTTATTCACATAGTTCTCAAATAGAGATTACAAGTACAACCAGCAGAGATTCATCCTACTAAATAAGGATACAAAAGACACGACACAAATCACTTAGCATGCATCCTTATTTATACTTGAGGGATCAGACCTAAAACCATAATGGGCCAAGCCCATTAGCCCATAGGACCATGAATGGTACCAACCAATCACAATCCACCATGCAACAACTTCTGGAACACTCATCCTTGCATGAGCATCAACAATACACATGATGGAGGATCATGATCCATAGTGACACATCATGATGCAAAAGTGGCACATCAAGATCACCATGGCACATCAACCATCATGGTTACGCATCAAGCAATAATCCTTGAACATCTTCAACTTATGAGCTTACTTGAATAGTCTTGAACATCATAGGGGACTTCATAGCATACATATCATCAAAGGATACATTGGCATATCAAGGAACCAAGCTGTACATCCTTGCATCAAGATGGCACATCAAGCACGTGGATGACACATCTTGATCAAGGGATGTTGCATCCTCTCTAAGGTTGGCGATCCAAGTTGGCATATCTAGACTCAAAGTTAGCATATTCTCTCCATAATGGTGTGTCCACCTCATGATGGAATATCATGACACTTGGTGGCATATCATGTCACTTGGTGTCATATCAAGTCACTTTGTCGCATATCAAGTCACTTGCTGTCATATCAAGTTTCAGTAGTGAGGCACCTTGACTTCTAAGTGGCGCATCCAAGCATAGGATGCTCCATTCAACTTCTAGGTGCTCCATACCCCCTTTTAGAAGATTTGTTCCTTTTTCTCTTGACATGTTCCTTTGTCAAGAGGACCTTCCCTTTCTCAAATGATCCGTTCCTTTGTCACATGGTCCATGAACCCCAAGTGCTCCATTGAGTTCCAAGTGCTCCATTGAACTCAAATGCTCCATACTAATGCTCCAATTGCTCAAGTCACATTTAACATATAGGATAATGGGTGAGTGATCAAAATACTAATCGGAGAATGTCGTGACCACGTAAAAAGATTGGAAAGGAATAAAGGTATGGAATACGAGAAACAGGTCCCATTTTCTAAGCTTAAGTCCATTATTTCACATGAAAGCAAATTTCCGACCTCCTATATTGAACACGTGGAAATCAGCAACACAAATAAAGCTGTTGAAATTGAAAGTAGTGGCATGACAGAAATGTGTTTTGAACCTCTCCCCTACTCTATGAATAACATTAAAATCGCCAAAGAAGAACCAAATCCCTTTCCTTACCCTTTTTAAGTCTATTAATTTAAATCACAACTTTTTTTATCAACGGGTGGTTCAGGTTCGTAGACATTCACAAAAGCAGTCTCCATGGAAACTTGTCCAGTTTCCAGTTATCTCTAAGAAGTGCTTCGATTTTATAGAACTAGTTAATGTAAACAGACTTGGATTCCAAAAACATTATAAGTCTCTGGATCTACTAACCGAGCCCTCATGTTCAAACTAAAAGTCTCATTCCCTTGGCATTTGTCTACGTCAACGGAATCCAAAACTAATATATAACTTTCTTTGAGACCAATACATTTATATTGTGTTTTAGTTTCAACCTTCTACTTCATTACATTATTTGTACACCAACACCTCTCATATATTCTTCCAATATACAATTTTCATATTCAATTTGGAAGCCTAATTTAGTGCCTACTTTAACTATATAAGCAATTTCAAGGGTGGAACTAGAACAAAGTGGCCACAACACTCTCCAAACTAGATGAACAATGTAATACTAGTTTTCTTAAACAAGCACTATCCTAAGAGTTATAGATCAGTGTGGGATTAATAGAAGAGATAAAGCCCTACGTTGCTTTCATTTGAGAAATGTTATTTAACAAAATATAGTTGAGGAATGTTGTAGTTTGTGTAATGAGGATTCTTTGGATATAAGGTTTGTTGAAAATGGAGTTCGTATGAGAAAGTTATGGCCTTTTGAAGTTGAGATGAAAGTACGTTTCTATTGTGGATGAATGTTTGTCACGACGTGGCATTGATTATGTCACAACATGACCAATATGTCATCACAACGTCACTTGTGACGAGTCACCGTGACACATGGTTGGAGAGTGCGACACGTGGTGAAGCTGGGGTTCAATTGGTCATGACGATTTGACATATATATGGTCATGACGAGACCACTGTAGGCTATATATATATATATATATATATATATATATATATATATATATGTGTGTGTGTGTGTGTGTGTGTGTATGTGTGTGTGTGTGTGTGCCTTTTTTTCCATTTGAGGGATTTTGGCACAATCGAAGGATTCGTTTACGGGATACTATATTGGTGGAGTTATATACCGATATACGTGAGATACAGGCTGAGTTACGAGATCGGGTAGGTGTTGGCATGTGATGTGCTGGAACGAAATGTAGGCCAATGACCAAAGTTGATGTATATGCCAACTAATCAGGTCATTAAGACTACTCTAACTCTGTTGTTTGTGATAACCGTATGTCACAATATGTGAGTTATGTGTAGTGTAAATGTTTGAATATTATATTGTTGATGTTATGGTGTTATAGAGATACATATATACCACAAGATGGTATGTTATTCATGCAGGTGGATTATATGAGACAAAGTTGTGATTAATGTGTCACAGGTTAACACTGTTGATATTTATTGATGTGTCATGGGTTGGCATCACTGTTATTCGTTGATGTGTCACAGACTAAAACTGTTGTTATTCGTTGAGATGTCACAGGCTGACACGATGTTATTCGTTGATGTGTCACGGGCTGATACCGTTGTTATTCGTTGATGTGTTACAAGCTGACGAGATGATATTTGTGGAGGTTTACCTGGGATGTTGTATTGATACTTCATTAGATCTCTTACAGGAGATTCGTGATTTTAATTGTTGATGAAATTTATATGTTATATTGAATTGTGTGTTACTTGTTTCGTTAGGCGTTATATGTTATTGTAGTTGTTATTCACTAAGACGTGAGCCTTACGGTGTTTGTTTGTGGTTGTTTTGCTGGTTAAGATAGTTGCACCGACTCGGATCCTGTACTTGTGGCCAATACGATCCCTGGTGATAACTTCTTGTGCTCCAGAGTACCAATGTACACCAAAATGTTGAAAAAGTTGTTTTATAAAGTGGTTGTTTTTGGGATGTACCTGGTGTGAAAACCTAGGCGTTATAAACAAGAACAAGGTAAGTCCCGATTCAAATCAACAAATCTAGTGAAGCATCCAAAAAACCCAAAACCAGACAGTCTTGGAGAGGCACGATTTGGGACGATAAGGGAAGAATCTATTTGAGGATCCATCTATTTGCGTTCTTTAACTATACCCAATCTATCATGATTTGGGTTGACATTGGCTCTATAAAGTTTGTCCCATTTTCAGCAAAAGAGGGAATAGGGTAACCAGAAGGCCTAACGGGCTCAAAATGATTATAAGAATAGAATGGTTCAAACATGCCGCATTCGGGTAACCCATTGACCGTTAATGCCATGCATAAATTTCCCATATGACTCTTGCACTCTCACATTACCATGTTCTAATGAAACTCTATCAATTCTTGTCGTTTCGAGAACCGTTACCGCCATCCACGGAATACCATTATTCATCGTTGGATCGTGTGCCACTAGATCAGCGAAAAAAGAAACAACCTCTATATTATTTAGAAGGATTTTCCGTCTTTCGTCTCCTCTTTAATTTCATCATTCTCGATCCACGTATTACCATCTCCATCATCTTCGTCATCCTCAACTTCTTCTGATTTGGAGGACTTACAATCAAAATTTAAAGAGAAATGGTGTCGGTCTGTATTGAATTTAACCACTCCATTTTTTATGATTTAACTAAATCCCGTAGGTGGAGAGGGAGACCCAATATTCTTATCAAGGCGAGTCTTTCAAAACGTGGCTTATCAAAGTCGTCTCCTACCTTCAACCATTTAAATTAATTTCCCCAACAATTCTTATTTGATAGAAAATTATTCATATTTGAAGACCCATCAAATTTTCACATATCACCCAATCAACCACAATATTACTTTAAGATTAAGGCACTCTCAGCCTCTAATAGGGAAGGAAGACTACAAAGACGTACGAAATCAAAGACCTCACCAAACAAGGAGGAGTTTCGAGGCATCATCTCCATGGCAGGAATTTGGTTTAGGGGCATAATAAGAATGAGAACCTACAACTTCTTCAACAAAGTTCTAGAATCATGAATTCCCTCCCCAAACACGGATGGAGGAATTTTCCCTCCATACTGGTTACAAATATATTTCATCATGAGCTCTTTCAGACGTCTTAGGAATCTAGCAACATTGCCTTTAGAACATTGGTCCCACATCTTACCTCGTCAATTGAGTTCTCAAGTTGCCCGACATTTTTGTACCCACGAATATGATAAATGCAACTATTGATCCACTATTATCTTTCTTGTTGGTAATATGAACATCAACCACCTTTCGATAAATATGATATATGATTCTTTATTTTTAACTACATTTTCTAATTTTAAACCTTTAATCTAAATTTTTTCAGAATTAAACCGAATAGGACACCATTCGAGAAAAATGGTTGAAAATTGCTTAAAGCTTGCTATAAAATTTAGTGGACTCATTTAAATACAAGTTTAAAAGAATGGATGGTTTGTTGTTGTACACTTTTACTTTGTATTATTAGACAGTTAGCCCATGACCCAGACAAGCTAGAGAATGTTGGGCCTTAATTGGAATCGTCTATTGGTTATGATACATTCTAATTGCAACTCAAACCCCAAATTACAAAAGGGTTGAGACTTTTTATGAGTTTTGTCAGTATATATATATTTTAATTATGGTAATATTTCAAAATTTTCATTATAGTTAAAATATTTTTTTTTTCTTATTTTCTTACAGTAATTATAAATAATTTTTTTTGGATATGCACAAAGCGCCTAAATTTTTTTGTTAATTGTTATGTCTAATAGTATCTCTAATGATTAATATAAATCTAATGATTAATTTATATTAAGACTTAAAGCTATTGTTATATCATCAATCCAATAACTTTAATATGTAAAAAAATAATTCATCTAATTGTTAACCATTTTTAATAATTTCTTTTATAAAAATTTAATAATTTATTCATATCTATTTAAAATATTCCATAAGACCTCCTTGTTTAATTATTCATTTATTTTAAACACACATTATTTTTTAATTTATTAAAAATATTACAATACATTATTTCAAAAGAAATATATTACAACATATCATTCGGAAAAATTAAATCGAAAAAGCTATTACGGGATAATCATAAAAAAGATTAAAAAAAATAATCATACTAATTTTATATTTCTTGAATGAAATGTCATTAAATATTTAATAGAAATAATAAATAAATAAATAAATTTAAAATTAAAATATATTTAAGAGGATAAAATGAAATTTAACAAAAGTATTAAGGAGTTATATGATAACATATAGAAGTCTATTGGCCACTCAATATATACTGAGTGGTCAATAGAAAAACAAATAAATAGTAAGCTCTGATTATAATAAACGTTTAGTAAAAAAATCAATAGTAATAAGTATTTTTTTTTAAATGTCAATGATCTAAGTTCTTAAAGGAAGTCACGATGTATTGAACTCTGAATTTATCGATTTGCCATATAAATATATTACTATCAATTAAAACCTAACATTTTTTTTCTACGATACATTAAACTCTATAAAATTAAATAAATTCTCATATTATCTTTCTCTGATCTTTATTTTTAAATGATTTAAGATGAAACTATATTACATGAAACTTAAAAAAAATATAAAAACTTAAAGTTAGCATATATAAAAGTACATTAATTAAAAACTACCAAACCAAAAATATATTTATTACAAGTTAGAAAACCTAAAACTTAATATAATGGAGATTAACATTATAAACACCACAATACCTAAAAAAACATACTTACTGAAAGGTATAATACCTATAAATTATATTTTATTTTGATCTCCTACAACAATTGATCCAAATCTATGTTCCTATGCATACGTGATGACACTAGGATCCAAATTCCAAATAGAACAGTGATGTCTCTTCATGATTCATTTTTTTCTTAATTTTAGTTTTAATCTTTTTATGATGTTGATCTATGGTTCAATTGAGGAGCTGCTTAAGAAAATTTTAGGAACTTTAATTAAAAATTCAATATCAAAATTTAAGGAACTTTAAACTATGTTATAACAAAATGCATCAAATATTTCGACATGGTTTAACCGAACATATACGAGAATGCTTTTTACAATACAATTAAATTTACTATTATCAACTATAATAAATGAAGATCCATTTTACCACATGTCAATCTCTCATGAGTTTTGACACTTGTCATTTTGTGATATTTTTGAAATAAGTAATATCCACATGTCAATTCTTAGGTTTTTCAAATTTTAAAATTAAAAAGCCACATAATATTTATATATTTATATATGTAAAGTATTAAAAATCATAAATATGATATTAAATTGCAATTAATACATTTCTTTATTTCTTATTTCAAAATTTTATTTTAAAAAATATTTATTGTTTATGCTTTGATATTTAATTTTTTTTTAATCAACCCGTGTAACACACGGGTTTTACACCTAGTTTGTAATAGATTAAAATTTTAATATTTTCTAATTATATATACTATTAAAACAGGTAATTGTTCTAAGCCGGCTTAGGGTTTAGAGCTGAGTATTCTCTTTTGAGCTGTAAACTTTTTCTCCATCAATCAAATTCCTCTTTAGCATATAGTCTCTTCTATCTTATGCGACATGTTCTTTCTCTTCTGTGTTTTCCTTGGGTTCTATGAAAATATTTTATTGTCTTCTTCTACGAAGCTCTGGTTGTTCCTGTTGTGATTGTCAAGTTTGTTGTATTTCGTATTATTTAGGCTTGTGCTGAATCTTTTATGTATGACCTTTATTCCGTGTTTTTGTTTTTCTATTGCTAAGGTTTCTATAATTTCCGAGAAGAAAATGGGAACACCAAACAAAGAAACAACATGTTAGTGTGTGAAATTGTGAATATCGTGATCAAGAAGGAAGCAAGAACCAATAATCAATTGGTGTCTACGTGAATCAGTGGGAGACCGAGAGACAAAATGAACTGGAGAAATAGATGATATCGTTTGAGAGGGAGATATTCAAAGGAGAAGACGAGAAAGAGGATGAAGGCAACGACTACGTCGCTAGTGGTTGTGGTCAATGACGGCATGGCCGGAGGGCGTCAATGGCGATCGTAGGTGAACCATTTGTTCCGATTTTTATGAGAAACAACCAACACCTCGTAATTTCTTCGATGAACATAAATTTAATGATATTTTTATAAACCCTAAGTAATTGATTATATGAAATTCGGTGAAATTTCTTTGATAGAGGTTGTTACTATATTAGGAATTAGGTAAGATGCCTTGTATTGAGATCTAAATCAGTAGAGAAGTTAAAAGAATAGGATGTTGTGCTTTACATATTCACAGCTTTGACTTTTGTTACAAGTACTTTAGGGACTTTTTTAAAGAAATTCCATCAGCTCTAAAGCTCACTTCACTATAGTGAGTCTGAAGCACTTAACTTCTTATTTTCTCTTTCAGATTGCATAGTTCATGTCAAATTAACCAAGAATGGGTTTGCAATATGCACTACTTGGTCGGGATGCATTTGTAATCAATAGTTAAATATTAAGATAAAAAGTCAATACATACCGATGGAAGAAAAACGGGCAACAAGCTGCGCACCTAGCCCTTTTTGGATGACAAAACTAATTCTTTTAAAAACAACATATGTGGATCTAGGAGATATAACATTAACACGCATTACCTGTTGGACTCTATTGAGGAGCTCCACCGCTTCTGGTGTGAGAAAACCAAGTGTATCAAATATGAAAGGTATAATCAATGCAACAAGAGGGGAGACCTCAGTAAGATCCACACAAACGTGCTTCCCTCCTACCCATCTAAAGACAAAATTTCCAGCTGGCCTATGTCCATCAAAAAGTTCACAGACTTTTCTTTCTTCACAAAAATACTAGCATGCCGACATACATCAGAGAGAACATCCTTAACCATATCATTTCAGTATTTGAATCCAGAGAGCTCTTTACAATGAACCATATTTTCCCCAAACATGTCTAAACATGTCTTGCGGCAAAATTGGGCATATCTCGTCAATCGGGAATAAAGGAATCATGAGGAGGTATCAAATGATAATACGATATTCCACATGAGACATATGCTAGCTGAGACTATCAATAGGAATAGTTAGCAGAAAATCTTGAGCGTGAGGCGCTCAGTGACACTCAAAAACTGCTTTTTGTCTAACAGGCATATCCAAGTTGACTTCCATATATTTGACGATTTTGCTAAAAAGGGCACACACACCAATGCTTTTTAGGATTTAGGGAGGGGGTGGGTGTCCTTATTAGTGAAACCGCTACAGTCGAATCCCAGAATCGTATCGCGAAGACGATTCAAAGCACAAAGGTAATCAAAGTCCATATCACATATACCACTGTCATGTAAGATATGGTCTTGTAAAGTCCAAGATTGGGCTCTCGAGGCTACAAAGCATAGGATGAAACCTCGTATGCCGAGTATAAGCTCAAACCACGAAAACAAATAGGTAAAGAATCCAGATGCCACTGGATGTCTCCAAAGAAGGGCCCTCCACAAACCACCATATCATCGATAGAATTGTGCAATCCTTTGTCAAAGAACAAAGTTGCTTCCTCTATGTGTAATGCTAAGTTTCAGGTATGTTCCTTTTTAAGTAATTTTAATATTTTGGATGTTGGATCTTTTGTGGCCACGACGTGGTGATGGAGTCCCACAACGTGGCCAATGCCAGAGTTTTTGTGGGCTTTTAGTTAGCGCCACGACGTGGCATATATCGCAACGACACGATTGTTATTTAATGACAAACCCTAATCCGGGTTTTGAGCCATATTTAAGGGAATGTGATGGTTGCTTTCCACCATCAGCCTCATTCACTCTCCTTCAGCCTCCAAGAGGAAACCCTAGCCACTGTTGCTAATCTTTGAGGTCCTATGTGTTTTGGTGGTATTTTGAAAAAGAAGAAGGCATCTTTGAGCTTGGTCCACCAAGCAAATATTTTCACCAACCTTGAGCACGTTTCTGGACCATTTTAATTCCCCGCGATCCAACCTTTATGTTATTTATATCTGGATCTAGCCCTTTTGTCCATAAATCTTCATGGTGTGAGAATTGGATGGTTAGATCTCATAAAGTTGACAACTTTATGGATCCATGGGATAATTCTAGTGTCATATGTTCTAGATCTGTAGATCTATGTAGTTTTTCGCTCCATGCTCAAGTTTAAGTCCTTATTGCCATGTTTTTGACCTAAAAATGGAAGGAACATGCATTGGACATGCATGTCCATAAAGCTACGATTTTTAGGGCTTGTTAGAAATAAGAAACCCTTCTGGAAGGTATGGGTGAGCAACTCTAGGGATTGGGTGCTTAATGAGTGTCTTGATGCATTCAGCCATCCTTAAGGAATTAGGGTTCATAATCTTGACGTTTTGAGGTGCCTTGATGGATAAAGTTGGAAGCTTTATCCATCAAAACCAGGGGAAGGATTAGATCTGAGTTTTGGAACTCTTGAAGTCGTAGGAAAATGGATTAATGGATTAAGATGTCTAGACCAGTCCCTATGGCGTGGCTTTAGGTTTCCACGACATGACGACTGGGTAGAAACCCTTCCGCATTGTCGTTTAGCATCCATGACGTGGCGACCAGCTGGCGTTGACTTTTTACTTTTGACCATTGACCGTTGACTTTGACCAAGTTTGACTTTATGTCAATTGGGGTATTTGGAATAGTTGATTGAGGCTTGGCCCTGTGTATTGTACATGTGACCCATAGAGTCGATATTTGGAGCAACACTCAGTTCAGCTATCTTTCGGACATTAAGGTGAGTTTTCATCACCGTACTCGTGGGGCGAAGGCACCAATGTCGGCCCACTAGGTTGTGTTATGTATCCTGGTATATGGGATGTTGCTATGCTGTATTGAACTATTATATTGGTAGATCTGTATGACTACCTATACTGGCTGGCTATTGAATGTTACTGTATATGTCGAAATGTTATTGTTTGGTTGAGTTGAAGCGGTCATGCTTTGTGCTGAAGGACAAGATTGTTGGATTAGGTGTCTAAGCCCATAACTATAATTGGTATGTACTTGAATTGATAGCAGCATAGTCCTTTTGGGTTGCCCTCAACCTAGCAACTGGACAAGGAAATTATGAAAGGAGAGATATTAATTTATAAGATTAATAAATTAATATATATGAATGATTTATTAATATGTTAATGGATTAATATATTAATTAGAAATCATTATGTTTAATTAATTGTTAGCCAGAAATTAATCAGAATTGATTTTGGGGTTAAAAGAATTAATTATAAGGTGCAGGGACTAGTTTGCAATTATCTAATAGTTGAGTGGAAGGCTCTAGAACCCCCTTGGAAGAGGGTGGACGAAATCTTTAGGGGAAACCCTAATAATTTCGTCCATAGGGGCTTGGATAAGGCCCTTGGGTTTGCTTAGGCCCTAAGCAAAGGATAACTAGGGTTTCCCTTAAACCCTAGATCCCTCAGCTATATAAGGAGCCTCCTGGTTCATGTTTTTGGTCACTCTTTCTTTTGAAGAAACCCTAAGGCCGAGATTTTGCATACTCCCTCTCCTCTCTCTTCTTCTACTTTCCTTCTTGCTAGTTTGGGTGTGATTCCATTAGAGGCATTACACTTGTGGTGCTAAAGCTTCCAAGAAGATCAAGATCAAGATCAAGGGAATATCAATTGTTTGCTATAACAATTGAAAGGTATGTAAACCCTAAACCCTAGTTTGTTAATTTCGAAATTAGCCTCTCTCCTCTAGGGTTCTTGTTTTGCAATTCAAAGTTGTATGTTCAATAGTTAAAACATAGATCCAAAGTAGGTTGCATGTGAACTTAGGAATTGTTTTCTAGTTTATTTGTTGTACCTAAAACCCATCAGTGGTATCAGAGCCATTGTTGTTTTAAATTGAATTGCTACAATTGTTGAATTGCAAATTAGGGTTTATAGCTATTAAACCCTAAAGGCCAATCTTTTGATTTCTAGGGTTTTGGATCAAAGGGTTTTTTCGAAAACCCTAGCCTCCAAAGAACCCTAATCGAAATTAGGGTTAGGGTTTTGAAAACCCTAGCCTCCTCCCTTATGAATTTCGAAATATGCTAAGAGGATAACTAGGGTTTCTTGTTTTTGGATAATTGTTACTTAATTAGATTAATTGGATAATTATCCTTACCCTATTTTTCGAAATTAGAGGGATAAGGATTAGGATTAAATTAATTGATTAATTTAATTAGATAATCCTTACAAGATTTAATAATTTGATTAATAGTTAATTAATAGATAAATATTAAATCTAGTTAATTGGTTTATTTAAATTTGAATTTAATAGCTTAAATTTCAAAATTTATATAAACCCTTGAAGTTTTAAAAAGTTTTAAAACACACCTTATATATATATATATTATAATTAAAGGTTTAATATTATATGTATAAGAATATGGTCAGTCAAATCGCTAGTATGCCTCATTCACGAAGCTAATCTATAAGGGGGGTATAAGGAAACTGCCTATAAAATGGTAGTTGAATGGGTGTCCACTCTCACCCACCGCTTCCTTGATTAGTGGAGGGTCGTTAGCAAAACGGATTTGATAGGACAACTACTTCTCATTAAAAGTATAATGATATTAAAAGTACTAGAACATTATTTTCAAAATCCCAACTCTAGTTACTTTAGGAAAAATGTGAAAAGTATGCTAATCCATGAAATTGCACATTATGCTTTATTGGTCGTTAGTGGAGCGTGTGTGGTTAACCAGCACACTAAAAGGCACTAATAAAGAGTAGTAATGGGTATCTCATAATTGTCATTTTGATGGAGCGTGTGTGGTTTACCAGCACATCAATAGTTAATGATAAAGACAATGAGGTTACCAAGCACATTTGCATGGTTATTCACATCTTGTTTGTGATCCTCGGCATCCCAGTCACAAATAGAAGAGCATAATCTGAGATTAAAACATGCCATTGAATAGTTTCAATGTATCTCAAAAGAATTAGGAATTTCACTTCGTTTGTTTCGTCTAATGGTGGAATTGGTGAATCGTCATTCACCTACCTTTATGAAATTTGCACTTGGATCTCGGCATCCCATTTCTAAGTTGTGAATCTTCATAGTTGGATCCTAACCTTGATATTATATCTTTGGGTTATTCTATTAAGGTATCTTGAAATCTAACTAAAACTTTCTTTCTTTTCAGATGTCTACTCCTGGAAACACTTCTGCTTCATCCTCCTCCAACCAGAACTTCTCTTTGCTCAATATCTGCTCCAAAGTCGTTATGGATGGCTCAAACTATAACGATTGGATGCGCAACATCAAGATGGCTCTTCGTTTCGAGAACAAAGAATATGTTCTTGAAAAGGAGCTCAAAGAGCTTGATGAGAATGAAGCTACTCCTGAAGATCTTGCTGCCTACAAGAAACATTACGATGATGCTACCAAAGTGGCATGCATCATGGTGGCAACTATGTCCCCAGAATTGCAGAGGTACTATGAGGACTACTGGCCTTTCGAGATGAACAAGGACCTTATGGAAAAGTACCATAAGCGAGCTCGTCAAGAAAAGTTCGAAGTAGTCAAGTCACTCATGGCTTGCAAGATGAAGGATGGGGAGTCGGTAGTGTCACATGTGCAAAGAATGCAACGCTACATAGAGCGTTTGGTCAAGCTCAATATTCACTTTGATGAGGAATTGGCCATTGACATGGTCTTGAACTCACTTCCTGAATGTTATGGTCAGTTTATTCTAACTTACCATTTGAACAATACTGAGCAGACCTTGGCCCAATTGCACAACTTGTTGCAGACAGCTGAGGCAGGGATGAAGGGTAAAAGTATACCCTCCACACCTACGAGTGCCCCTGTTTTGGCTATTGGACAGGGAAAGGGGAAAAAGAGGAAAGGTCCTCCCAAGCAAAACTGGAAGAGCAAGGCTCAAGCTGGGTCATCTAGTAATGGCCCAAAGGCTAAGCCCAATGGTTCCACTCCCCATGTTTCTGATCCAAAAGAGGCAGTTTGCTTTTACTGCAAGATATCAAGGATGGCAAAGTGAAGCCATCTTCGGCAGGTATTTACACTATTTCTGCTAATAACTCATTATCTTCTCGTTCATGGGTCCTTGATACAGGATGTGGTTTTCATATCTGTTCTGATTTGCAGGGTCTAAAGGAAAGTGAGGAGATAGAGCGAGGAAGGATAAACCTGATCATGGGAAACAGAAAGTCTTCACCAGTAACCAAGATCGGAGTTTATCAGCTTCTGCTTAGTAATGATGTTAGATTAGATTTAATAAATTGTTGCTATTCATCTGAGATGACGAGAAACATTATTTCATTTCATGCATTGTTCAGACAAGGTTTTACATATTCTTTTAATCATTTGAATGGTTCAATTTCTGTTTATAAGAATGGTGTTTTTATGTTTGAAGCTTTGCCTTGTAATGGTGTGTATGAAACAGTGACTTGTGTTGATAGCCTAGGAAATAGTGTACTTAATATTGACTTGTCTAATAGTGTAGACAAGGCATGCTTGTGGCATTGTCGTCTTGGACACATTAACAAGAAACGCATAGCCCAACTCCAAAAGGATGGAGTGTTGGAATCATTTGACCTAAAGTCAGATGATATGTGTGAATCTTGTCTTTTGGGAAAGATGACAAAATCACCATTCACAGGGTCTTGTGAAAGAGGTGAAGGTCTGTTGGATCTCATACACACGGATGTGTGTGGGCCCTTCAGATCAACTACAAGAGATGCTAATCGATTTTATGTGACTTTCACTGACGATTATAGCAGATATGGATATATCTACTTGATCAAGCATAAGTCAGAAACTTTTGAAAAGTTCAAAGAGTTTAAGCATGAAGTCGAAAATCAATTGGGCAGAAAGATAAAGATACTTAGATCCGATAGAGGCGGGGAGTATCTTAGTATCGAGTTTAACGACTATCTGAAAGAATGTGGGATAGTCTCACAATTGACTCCTCCTAGGACACCACAGTTAAATGGTGTAGCTGAGAGGCGCAATCGAACCTTGTTAGACATGGTTCGTTCTATGATGAGTCGGGCTTCGCTTCCTATTCACTTCTGGGGGTATGCCTTAGAGACAGCCGCCCACATCCTCAATCTTGTCCCTACAAAGAAGGTTGCCAAAACACCTCACGAAATGTGGACAGGGAAAGTTCCCTCGTTAGCACATATTAAAGTCTGGGGTTGTGAAGCTTTCGTAAGACGAGAGACTCACGACAAGCTAGCAGCTAGAAGTGAGAAATGTGTTTTCATTGGTTACCCAAAGCAGTCTTTTGGATATTTGTTCTACAGGCCTAGTGAGAACGTGGTCTTTGTAGCACGAAGAGGAGTCTTTCTTGAAAGAGAGCTCATATTCAAAGAGGACAGTGGGAGCACTATTGACCTTGAAGAAATTCAAGATTCAGCCAATGAAGGAACCTTAGATGACACTAGCACTCAACCAGAGGAAACAGTTCCTGTTGAACCAATTGATAACTCATTACCTCTTAGAAGATCCACTAGGGTAAGTGTGCCACCTGAGTTGTATGGTTTTCATATTACTTCAGATGGTGACACATTCATAAGTGACAGAACACTGGTAAACTTAGATGAACCAGTCACTTATAAGGAAGCAATGGCAGGCCCAGAGGCTTCCAAGTGGAAAGAGGCAATGGACAGCGAGATTAAGTCCATGTATGACAACCAAGTTTGGAATTTGGTTGATAGTGCACCAGGTCGCAAGACAGTTGGGTGCAAATGGATCTTCAAGAAGAAGACATACATGGATGGAAATGTGCACACATTCAAGGCTTGACTGGTTGCAAAAGGTTTCACTCAAACCCCAGGGGTTGACTATGATGAGACCTTCTCACCAGTAGCTAAGATTAAATCTATTAGGATATTGCTCGCCATAGCTGCCTTTCATGATTATGAAATCTGGCAAATGGATGTCAAAACTGCTTTCCTTAATGGGAAGTTGGCTGAAGATGTTTACATGAGTCAGCCAGAGGGTTTTGTTGATGCAAAGTTCCCCAATAGAGTGTGCAAGCTTGAGAAATCCATTTATGGATTGAAACAAGCATCTCGCAGTTGGAATCTTTGCTTCCATGAGAAAGTCAAAGAGTTTGGTTTCTCTAGAAGTGAAGATGAGTTTTGTGTGTATATCAAGGCTAGTGGGAGTATAGTAACTTTTCTGGTGTTATATGTCGATGACATATTACTCATTGGTAACGATGTTCCAACCTTGAAAGAAGTTAAGTCTTGGCTTGGAAAGTGTTTTGCCATGAAAGACCTTGGAGAAGCTGCCTATATTCTTGGGATTAGAATATTGAGAGATAGAAAGAAGAGACTAATTGGACTTAGTCAGAGCACATACTTGGATAAGGTACTAAAGAGGTTTAGTATGGAAAACTCCAAGAAGGGAGAGCTACCTATCCAGAGCAATACCAAATTGAGTAAGACTCAATGCCCGAGTACAAATGTTGAAATAGATGACATGAGTCGTGTACCTTATGCTTCCGCTGTCGGATCGATCATGTACGCTATGACATGTAATCGCCCTGATGTGGCATTTGCTTTGAGCATGGTCAGTCGCTATCAGGGAAACCCAGGTAGAGCTCATTGGATAGCAGTTAAGAATATACTCAAGTATTTGCGAAGGACAAAGGACTGGGTTCTTGTGCTTGGTGGCAGTGATACTTTGAGAGTGGATGGTTACAGTGATGCCAGCTTTCAGACGGATAGAGATAACTTCCGTTCTCAGTCGGGCTGGGTATTTTTACTGAATGGAGGAGCAGTTACTTGGAAGAGTTCCAAGCAAAATACGGTGGCTGATTCTACTTGTGAATCAGAGTACATTGCAGCAAGTGAAGCGTCGAAAGAAGCAGCTTGGTTGAGGAACTTCATCGGGGATCTCGGAGTTGTTCCAACCATCCAGGAGCCTATGGAACTGTTCTGCGATAATGAAGGAGCGGTTGCCTTGACAAAGGAACCGAGAGATCATGGTAAGACCAGACATATCGACAGAAAGTACCATTTCATTAGACATAGAGTTGAAGAAGGCCATCTTATAGTAAAGAGGGTGTCATCTGAAGATAACCCAGCAGATCCCCTCACAAAGGGTCTGAGTAGGGCTAAGCATATTCAGCATGCTCGGAGCATAGGACTGAAAGATGATATTAGTTTTAGTAGTTAGATTAGTTTTTGAAACTTGTAACAAAGTAAATGTAATTGACTTTTGGTGATTAAATAATAAAGTATTATTTATAAGTTTGGCTACTACCTTTTGTCAATTGTTTATTATTGTGTTTCATTTTTGCATGTTTTACTTCCTGAATAATGAGATTATTCAAACTCCACAGTCGCTCGTACTCTTGGAAGTAAGTAGTGAATTAAGACTGTCATGAATTGGATTGCAGATTGTCTAAGGATAGACATGGCAATAGAATTGCTGCAATGTTCATGAGTACTCAGAAATTGAGATTTGAGTATTGGATAAACCCTCGCTCAGAGTATTACTTCATGGAATTCATCACAAGTAATACTGAGACGATAATATCTTATAATCTTGAAACGAAGATATATGAGTTGTAATTTACAAGTCGGTTGTGCATTGGTGATATGAAAACACATCAGTAACTTGGTGTTATAAAACATATTGTCATGCATAATTTGATGAGTAAAAGATACAAGCATATGAGTCAACGTTTATTCGTTCCTTTTGCCCTAACAGGAAAAGCGATATCTGTGGGCCCCTCGATGATTTGGTGTTGACTTATGTGCTGGGCCCAGCCAGGACTAAATTGATGTGTTCGATTAGAAGTCCTACATCATCACAAATCAGGAATCGGGAAACATAGATTCTGGACAAACAGATTGATTACATTCCATGTCTTTTGTCTGGGGATATCAAGCAGAACGAAGGGTTATATGATCACTTATCTTAGGACACGTAACTGACTGGGTCAGAGTTCGACAGCAGCTTTTTGGAAGCTACAATTTGCTGGTCAAATTTAGAAGGCATACTAGCAATTATAGTTACAGACTTATCCAAGTGGGAGACTGTTGGATTAGGTGTCTAAGCCCATAACTATAATTGGTATGTACTTGAATTGATAGCAGCACAGTCCTTTTGGGTTGCCCTCAACCTAGCAACTGGACAAGGAAATTATGAAAGGAGAGATATTAATTTATAAGATTAATAAATTAATATATATGAATGATTTATTAATATGTTAATGGATTAATATATTAATTAGAAATCATTATGTTTAATTAATTGTTAGCTAGAAATTAATCAGAATTGATTTTGGGGTTAAAAGAATTAATTATAAGGTGCAGGGACTAGTTTGCAATTATCTAATAGTTGAGTGGAAGGCTCTAGAACCCCCTTGGAAGAGGGTGGACGAAATCTTTAGGGGAAACCCTAATAATTTCGTCCATAGGGGCTTGGATAAGGCCCTTGGGTTTGCTTAGGCCCTAAGCAAAGGATAACTAGGGTTTCCCTTAAACCCTAGATCCCTCAGCTATATAAGGAGCCTCCTGGTTCATGTTTTTGGTCACTCTTTCTTTTGAAGAAACCCTAAGGCCGAGATTTTGCATACTCCCTCTCCTCTCTCTTCTTCTACTTTCCTTCTTGCTAGTTTGGGTGTGATTCCATTAGAGGCATTACACTTGTGGTGCTAAAGCTTCCAAGAAGATCAAGATCAAGATCAAGGGAATATCAATTGTTTGCTATAACAATTGAAAGGTATGTAAACCCTAAACCCTAGTTTGTTAATTTCGAAATTAGCCTCTCTCCTCTAGGGTTCTTGTTTTGCAATTCAAAGTTGTATGTTCAATAGTTAAAACATAGATCCAAAGTAGGTTGCATGTGAACTTAGGAATTGTTTTCTAGTTTATTTGTTGTACCTAAAACCCATCAAAGATCCCCAGGGCGGTACGGATAGGCTGTAGGCCCTGCGAAGCGATCCAGTTAGGCCGAAGGCCCGAAGAGTAGTCCAGATAGGCTGTAGGCCCTGTGAGACGTCCAGTTAGGATGAAGGCTCATTTATGCATGTTGTTATCTATTTGGTTGGACGTGGTATTTTGGGGGAAACTCACTAAGCTTTGGATTACAGTTTGATGATTTGGTTTCAGGTACTTCGAAGGACAGGGGCAAGGCGAAGGCTTCATTGTGTACATCATCCTGGATTTTTATATGATTTGTGCTTTTGGGATACTCTGATTTATGTTTATGGTTTTGAGAAACTATGTTTTTATGTAACTTATGGAATTTGAAATGGTTTGAAAAATGAAAACTTTTGTCATGATTTTGGGATGTTACACCATGTGCACAGGTTGACATGTCCTTAAACCAAAGAAAAGTTTTGCAATGCCCATACATGATCGAAGCAAAATGAGCTCACTCTGTGGGTCATATAGTTGTGGAAGAAGATTCATCAAATCAACAACACTGGCAACTCTCTTCATTGCCAACCTACTAATAAACTCTGCGTCTCCGCTAACGACCCCTCCAAGGAGCTTCACCCCCTACGACAATCTCCTTATATCTGTTGGGAATAAATTGGCACGAAGCTTTCTACCATCACATGCGAGACAAAAAAATTTCCATTTCTTAATATTCAGCTCAAGACCCAAGCTTGGACCATTCACCTGAATAATGTTCAACACTCTAGCCACCTCCTCTACATCCCAATGACAGTCCCATCATCTAGATACCAAGCATGGAGAAGGAGCTTGCAATTGTTTTTAATCTTATGCACTAGCGGGTGCAAAACAAGGGCAAAAAGAAGAGGTCCCAAAGGGTCACCTTATTGCACCCCAGTGGCGAACCATATATAGGCTTATCTCATATATAAAGTCTCGTTGTTTGCCCATATAAGAAATCCACCCACAAAGAAATAGAATGGCACATCCTCCTAACCTCGTGGAGCAAGGCTGATCTGTCCACCAGGTTAAATACATTCGCAAAATCCACTGTAAGCATTGCAAGAGACCTATTAATGTAGTGTTCAATCAACACCCTATTGGCGCTTTGTAACACAACTTCAGCACCCCTGGACACACTGACCCTGAACTAAAATTCATTTAGGTACTTGGCCATTTCTTTACCCACACTTTTCATAGAAACCTTGGAAAGCAAACGTCTCCATTTAGTGCCTATTGTAATTAGACGGATCCGGTTGTCTGGTTTAATCAGAAGCGTGAGAGTAGCGGATGCAACAAACTCTGCCAAAATAGACGGACATCTTCCTGCTAACCATAAATTAACCACTGTAGTGATAACATGAAGGATAGTTGTAGCTATAGTCGACCCTTTTCCACAAAGGCCATCTAGAATATGTTGAGCCCTCAAGCCATCCCTCCTGCATGAAGTTTCTTTAGGGAAGGATTTAATGCAGCCAAATACACAATCAATCTCTACTACAAGGGGAGGTTCATAAAATATAGGGCTCGAGATGGATGGGGGAGGCCTGAAAGGGTGCTTGTCCTCCAGAGCTTTACAAGTATCACCATAGTATGACACAACATCAAAGGAGCGTAATGTTAGGATCACTACTAGCCCAACCATGCACAACATAGAAGAACAATGAGGTTCTATTTTCTAAAACCAATTGGTGATAGAAGGGATTACCCACTGCCTTATATGCAAGCATCTAATTTCTTTTTTTTATAGATGTGGGATTGGTTTTGCATCCCAACAATCCTCCTCTCAAACCCAAGTTCTGATTTTGGCCTTCCCTCAACGACTATTCATCAGATCCAGTACTTTTTCATACCGCCGATACTCTCGGGACACGCTCACCTAACCTAGGCCATTAGGAAGAATTTCGATACAAGGCTTCAGGATCAACTTCGTTGGACTGAGAATTAACGGGGGTTGTGCCACCTGCACCGACTACATCTTCCGGGCTACGACTGTATCTCTGATACCACTTGTTAGGATCACTACTAGCCCAACCATTCTCAACATAGAAGAACAATAAGGCTCCATTTTCTAAAACCAATTGGTGATAGAAGGGACTACCCACTGCCTTATATGCAAGCATCTCGTTTCCCTTTTTACCGATGTGGGATTGGTTTTGCACCCCAACACGTAACACTTTCCCTGTTGCGGTAAAATCCCCATTTGCAACCTTCTGGAGGCACTGCCTGATATTGGTGTTACTCGATGTTGTCTCTTTCTGAAAGATGCCTCCACCCTATCCCATGAACCCCAACCCGGGTTGTCTAACATATTTTCACTAACGTGATGATGCCATCCTCTTTCCCCATGTAGCCAAGGACTTCAAGATAGAACTTTGTTGTAAGGATTTTCTATTCACGGACCTACATTCTTCTCTATTCGTGGGCCTAAACACCTTCAGCGTACAACAGGGAAGGAGTAACAGACAAATGCATGCCTCATCAGAACCGGGTTGGGCAATCACCTTCTAAAGAACTATTTTCAAATCCTGGGAGAAAGCTATGCGACAACTATGGGGGATACTTTTGATAGTAGTGGAAGACGCTTTAAGAACACGATCAAGGAGCCCAACATCCAAAGCAAACACCCAATAATGTTTTCTGTGGACTCTTTGGTAGACGAATTTAAAATACTGACAATGTAACGACTCAAGCCGTTAGCCCCTGCAATAAAACGAACAGGACCATCCAGGTGATGACAAGGACGACTAACAACATGCAAAGTCATATACTTCTCACACATCCATTGACCAAAAGCCTTCAATTTTTCCTTCACCGCCATAAATAAACCATCGTCACCATAAAGTGCTTCATACAAAACACATTTACGATCCTCAATAAGGAGATGGTGCCTTTTGATGTGTGAAATCATATAGATGATCCCTTACTTCCCACTTTATCATTTGGGCAACAGTAGAAGCTTTTGAACAGACATGGGCGGATACCACTCAAATTTGTAAAAGAAGAACCCATAAAAGAAAGCAAGCCTCGAGATGAAGCTTAAGCTATAAAGCATGAAATTAAAGGAGGAAAGGAAAATGACACACCAAAACATAGTTGGTGTGCACATGAGCAGCTCAAACTAAACAAACTACATTATCCCGAAAAATAAAGATGCAACAAGAGGAAAACGTGGCATGGGAATTTTATCAAACACTTGGAGGGCAAAAGAAAGGTCTCATGGGAATTCTATCTTCTTCCACTGAAACACCAAACTAGAAAAAGAAATGAGAGTAGAAATCATGGCAGAGAGATTTGAAACTGTGTCTTCTCTTTATTCTCAAAAATACGCCGCCACTTCTTCTCTTCATTCTCTCCACTACCTCAAATTCTCAATCCAGTCACCACTTACACAGATAAGAGAAGAGACCAAATTGCTTTATTTTTAGTTTTAGCTTCTCGTATCTTTTGTGTGCATCTAACCTTTTCTAAATTTGTTTCATTTAATAATTTTGTTAGTCTGTTATATTATATGTTTAAGGCTGCAACAAAATGGTTAAATAGCTGAGTAGATGCTATTTTTAAAGTAGGTTGCTATTTCAACATGTACTCCAACTTTGAAAATCTTTCAGAATGGCAACCTACTTTCATTGAATGTCAAAATTACATGTTTCTTGAAAAAGTCAATTTCTTTAAAAGTAGGTTTTCATTTTGACATATTGCAAGGTTGTTAAATCTATCCCAATAGCAACATATTTTAGAAAGAAAAAAAATGTGAAAATATGAGCTATTTAACATGGCTCATGTGTTTTTGTGCCATTTCAAAGTAGGTTACTATTTTGAGATATTTTAAAACTTTGTAACATGTCAAAACAATAACATACTTTGATTAAATGTAAAAATAACATGTTTGTGTCGATATGTTTTTTTATTAGGCCAAAAATTATTTTAAATTATACTTTTGTTTGTTTGTTTATTAGAGATCCTAAACTATTACCTTCAACATACACAAATAGCAACAAAGTTTTAATCCACTAAAACTATCATTCTTACCGTCGCAGAGCGCATGACACCCTCTGGTTTAATATTATGAAGTGTAATTCATATAATAAATTAATCGTTAAGATTTCATGTAAATTTTATTATTGAACTTTAGTAGTGACTTTATATAACATTAATTTTTATATATTATTTATTTACTAGTTGCTAAAACTTAAAATATTAATATTGATTTATTATAAAATATTTTAATATACTCTAACATATAATAAAAATTAATACACAAAAATGTTTGTTTTTTTATCTAAAGACCATTACTCACACATATGGAAGTTCTACCAACAAAAAATTAACATATGGTAACACTTGTTTCATGTGTGGGTAAAGACCATTACTCACACATATGGAAGTTCTATCCACAAAAAAATGTGTATGGTAAGGACTTAATTTATTGAAAAGATATTGTCAGTTCTTCCGGATCGTAATAAAAGAGTACAACAGTTTGGATATTGACATTCCTCACTTTATTATGACCTTTGAATTAGTTAGGCGGATCGGGTGAAAACTATTACATGCAAAGAAAATATTTGTATGAGATTATTATGATGAATTTTTGGTTTATTTTTTAGTTTTTGCAAAATTATAATTTTGTAGTGGTTTGTTAAACATAGAAAAATTGTGTATATTTTCCAAACAATTATTTCTCAGCTTTTATGTTGGATTAGGTCGGTGGGAGTGGGTGTGACAAAGGAACACAACAAGGTTGATGTCGCCAATTTTTTCCATGGAAAACATTGCACTGTGACTTCAAAAAATGGAAAGAATATGCAAAACTTGACAACCTTTTTCTTTTTTCTCTCCCTTCCTTGCCACCATTCAACGACTATTTTTGTTTTAATTTTTTTAACCCTATATAAATATTAATCACCTCATTCATTTCATACAAACCAATACTTATATGCACGCTTCTTAAATTTTCTTAATATGTCATTATCATCTTCCTCTTCATGAGAAAGGGAATCGTTGATTAAGCTGGGGATGCATGCTACAAAAGTCAGGAAAAGAATCGACATTTTAAAAAACACTTAAGATGAAAGTTTATGTCTAAAGACATGAAAAATCTATACAAAGAACTCGTGTAGTTGCCGATGGGCTTCTTATACTAGACTACTTTGATGTGGATGCACTTTATCGAGGATGCAATTTTAGATGATAGTTCCGAATGTAGAAACGTTTATTTCTATATATAGTCTATGATTTGACTAGAGCATTAGGATATTTCACACAATGTTATGATGCAAGAGGTGCAAAAGGGTTTAGTCCACAACAAAAAAGGTAATTTAAAATTCTTTATTTAGCATCCGACACCATATGTAATTCATAGTATGAGTATTTCCAGATGTCTTACGGAAAATATGTCATTAGGCTTTATTGTCCATGATTTTATGAAGCCTACATTTAATGACGTTTGGGAATTATATGATCATCATACAAATGTACATGAGTTTCTTAGAATTCTAAGAAGTTTAGATTTCCTCCATTAGACATGAGAAAATTCCCTGATTCATACCATGTTTGATACATGTGAGGTGATCATGGACACCAAAGTATAATAACAGTGTATGATATTTGGATTTTGCAAGCCTACTTTGGTGCTCCTAAGTCGAACAACAACTTACGACCTTAACTTTCTAAACATACCCCAAATATTCAACTACATTTGTGATAGGGCTTCAGTGATTTTCCTTTTGAAGTAAATGGGGTGACATACATGATAATATATCTTGTCGATAAGATCTATTTTGAATTTATTGTACTTGTCAAATCATTGACATGTCCAGGTGACGTCAAATGAAAAATGTTTATAAGAGTTCAAGAAAGAGATGAAAAGGATGTAGAACGAACATTTAGAGTCCTTAAAAGACATTGGCACATACTATAACATCTAACACGTGAAGCCGAGGTGGAAAAAGTCACGGACATAATGTATAACATGTATTATATTATATAATAAGATTTTAGAAGACAAAGGAAAGTTAATATGTAAGTATTACGAA
Organism: Lactuca virosa; assembly: GCF_052849685.1. NCBI lineage: Eukaryota > Viridiplantae > Streptophyta > Magnoliopsida > Asterales > Asteraceae > Lactuca > Lactuca virosa. The sequence continues at coordinate 506,706,588 of NC_136429.1, forward strand.
AATGAAAATGTTATAAAGCAAAATGAAAATGTTATAGCGCCAGAGGCGGGTACCTCTAGCATATGTGGCAAGAAAAAAGGTGATATGTGACCGTGAAACACATTACAACTTCGCAATGAATTGACGGAACATATTTACAATATTCAACATATTAATCTCAATGTGGAACCCGTAGAGGATTCGTATGACGAATTTTCGGATTAAATGAGTTTATTTAAGTCTATTATAATTTTTAATATTTAATTGTTATTGTCAATGTTTTTAATTTTAACTTAAATTAATCAAATTTTAAGTTTTTAATCTAAATTAAATAGTTTAAAATTAAATTGTGACACCGCTCCATTGATGTACGACAAAAATAAAATGGTTATCTTGTTAGTAAGGTGGTTTTTGTTTTTCGTCTATAAATCTTTTTGGTATCTTTTGTCTATGCCGTGCAGACCACATGCAATCATTAACCTCGCAGACTATTTGTTTTCTAGAAGATTGCAGACCTAAAAAAGGTTTGTACGTCCTCTTGTAGGCATAAATATGGAGTAGAGTCTACTACCTTTTTCATACATCTTTTAACCTAAAAAACCATTCTGCCCATTTTAGTCATTTTATATGAATGACATAATTGCATTTATATTTTAGTTACATGTTTTGTGCATCTAAAATAAAATTACTCATCGTAAAGCATCCACAACGACTAAACTTATTAATATTTTTTGTTCGAATGTCTCATTTTTTCAATATTTTCTCATTTTATTTGCAACGAAATACAATAAATATTAAAAGTATCCGTTATTCATAGCATAATAATTTTTTTATATTACAACACAACGTTTTAAAAATTGCATAATTATCTTATTGTCATTGAAATACAAAATAATATAGACAGACATATTATTCATAATATAATGTCATGATAAAGAAATTAAATAAAAAATGGTTATGAAAATGAAATTGTTATACAATAATACATAAAATTTGATTTAAATTTGGTAACTATTTATAGTAAAATGATAAAAGTGCTAAGTTCAAAATAGAATTTATTATAGAAGATACCGACTAAAGACAAAATATGTAGTTTATCATTTTGTTGATCTCTGTGAATACGTAACAAATGGTTCTTATGATTTCAATGAAGAATTTCTTAAATGAATTGAAATTGAAATGAATTTGAATTTGATGGAAGCTTTCACTGTTGTAAACTGAAACTATTAAAATTTAAATATCGGAAAACTCTTTAGTTTTTTTAAAAATTACTTTATGTACATTTTAATTTATCTTAGTAGTCTAAAGACATTAAATAACAAATTGTCTTTTTCTTGCAGACTGCAAATATTTGATCCACCTATTCTACTGTACAGACGTTGTCAGTAAATTGCAAACATTTTGTCTCTAAAAAAACAAACAACACGACTTCTAAGCTCAATTTTAAATGAGTTGGTTAGTTATTAAAGATACCTCTTCATTGTAACATTTCTCTTGTATTACAATCTTGTTAATTTTTATAAAATTATATCGGGACGGAAAATTTAAGTCAAATAGAAAAAATAAAATTTGTATCCAAAAATCGTCGACCAATGGCATACTGTATATGTGTGTTTATTTACTTTTCTCATTTATTATAAGTTTATATAAGAATGAGTGTCAGGGTTTAGGAGGAGAAGTATGGTTTTGATATTTTGGTCCTATGTCTGGGTTACACGAAATCCATATTATGAGGATAATCCTTTAAGAAACAGTCTGAAATCAAGTCACTGATAAGAGACTACAAACTAGGGTTTTATAGAATTTTTTTTATTTTTTTATCATCAAAGATTAGACCAATCAACTTTAAATGATAATTTGATACCCTCAATTAAGGAGCCCTGTTAGGGGCGCTGCCCCTTGGACCCTGCCTACGCCCTAGTAAGGATGTTAACGGGACCAAACATAGCCGAAAATAGCCTCCCCCACTCCCGCCCCTAAACTCGTCTATTTCCCCCGACTCCAATTTTGACCTTGAATTTCCCTGTTTTCCTGCCCCGATCATGCCTCTGAATTTCAAGAGCACCCATGACCCCGTCCATGTTTCCTCGTTTCCCATGTTACCTCCTCCCCCCCCCCCCCCCCGGAATCCCACGTTAACTCTGTTTGGCACAAAATCTCCCATTTAACCTTATTTACCTTATTTTTAACTCGTTTATTTTTATTTTCCTTACATAACTAACTATTTAAATACAAAATATATATTACACAATGGCAACTATAAGTTTAATATTTTTTTGTAAATAAAATAATTAAATATTAGGTAATCAGGCCCCAACAGGGTATTTGGGATGGAACTCCCCGCCCTCGCCCTCAAAAACTGAATGGGTTAAAACCCGCCCCCGAACCCGAAATCATTGTAATAATACCTCCCGTACAGAAACGGGGTCTCGCGGTGTCGAGGACCCCTTATGGGTTTTTGACATCTCTAACCCTTGGGACCCTGCAAGGGTGCGTAGGCCCTTGACCCCACCATTTGGTCGAATTGAGATCACACTCGTTTTATACATGAATACACTTCCCCACCTTTTAACTTTGTCTAAATAGGAATTAAATTTTAATGATAATTTGTAAATTTTATTATATTAAAATGACATATTGACACTAAAATCACAAACAATGAGATGTCTATCAGCATAATAAGTTATTTAGGCTCTTTTTGTATTAGGCCTTATGTTTAGCCCATTAGTTAGGTTAACACTAGATATATTTCCTATTTATAGTCTTATTTATCTTTATTTGTATGCACAATATTCTATCAACAATGTAACCCTAGTTGTTTTCTCTCTATATTATTATTAGTTCTTTGTAGATTCTTATTAGTTCTCATGGTATTAGAGTCGTGTTCTATCCATCTTTTATTGTCTGGTATCTTTTTATGATCCATTTATGTATCTCGTATGATTTGATTTGTTCCATGTTTTCAATGTAAAGTTTTAATTATTGTTGTTATTACGTCACTTTTTGGTTAGTTTTGTTCGCTTTTCATCGATTTTCACTTCGCGATCTATTATATCGTGCCGCGAAAATACCTTTTGATCGATATTTACGATGCGATTGTGTTAATATCATGGCATTATGAATCTCTTCGTGAACATGGGGCTCCGATATTTGGCAATTTTGGGTATGATTTTTTTGATTCGCTTATGTATTTCTTTAGGCTTGATTTGTTCAATTTTGGCGATTTTGGGTATGATTTTCTGATTAGTTTCTATATTTAGTTTGCTTTGATTAGTTTGATTTTGTTGATTTTGAAGGTTTCGATTATTGTTGTATTTTGTTCATGTGATATTGATTCGTTCGATTATGATAGTATGGACCTATACAAAAAAATTGCGGCTCGACTGGTGAGCGACACATTTTCTTTCTGCTGTTTCATTGTTCATTGTTCGTATTGTTCAATGTTGCACTATTCATCGTTAGTGTTCATCGTTTGGTATTGTTCATCGTTTCTCCGTTTTGGTTATCATTAAATTTTTTGTTTGTTTAGTTGTTTCCGATATTCCATATTCATTGTTGGTATTAGTTTGCTTTTTTCAATTATGAAACCTAGTCGAAAGTTTTATTTGTAACACCTTGATTGGATCAATCTGTGATTCAGGGCCGTGGGCCGGAAGTCGATTGTGTAAAGGCTTTGGGCGTTAAGGAGACAAATTTTAGTCGTTGTGGAAGGAGGTAATGATGGTTGCGAGATCTTAACATTTGAATTGTGTTTTGGGCCGAAGGGTAAAAAGGGAAAATTATGGGTCGATAGTCTTGCATGAAATATGAATTTTTTTCTCGAGAAGTTTTTAGCAAAAGATATCTAGATAATATTGCAGGGCTCTTCAATACCTTTATGTGGATATAAAGATCGTTGAAATCGGAGTTAGAGCGAAGAAGTTACGACCGTTTGAAGTTAGGACGATTTTGGGTTAAGCCGCGTACGCTGGGCTTAGTAGGTAAGGAGGATCGCGGGGGATTAACCTGTTACGTTAAGCGTACCAGGGGCACATTGGGCATACGCGATCTGACCTTAAACCCTAATTTGAGGATTTCGATCCCGATTTAAGCTCATTAACTCCCCCAAACCCTTACCATTCTAAGCCTCCACCTCCCCAATGTCCTCCTTTGAAACCCTAACCCTTGTGAGCTAAAGAAGGTGTTTTTTTAGTGCTTTGGAGTGTGATTTGTGCATCTTGGAGTATAAGGAGCTCACTGGAGAAGTGTTGGTTGCATTGGAGCTTGTAGATCCAGACCTTGTGCACCTTGATCTTACTTTTGGAGGTATAAAGCTTGAATCTTGATGATGCATTTGTTAGATCTAGCTACTTTTGGGTGTGATGAGCTTTTGGTCACTTTAGTGCATAAAGTTTAGATCTTGAAATTTTGTGACCTTGTAATGGATAGAGTTGGAAACTTTATCCATCTAAACATCATATTGGTTCAAATGTAAAGGTTGGAGACTTGGACTTAATGTATTATGTTGAAAAAGATGCACTTTTGGTCCCTTTGACAGTTAAAGACTAGATCTTGGTGGTTTCGACCATTCAAATGGATAAAGTTGGAAACTTTATCCATTATGGAGCTAGTAGGAACCATAAAAATTTAATCTTGGTTCTTCTATCCCTTCCATGCAAGAGTTATGATGTCTTAATGGATTAATAAGTTAGGGTTTTGGCTTTTGGACCTTTTCTAGACATGGAAAGTCATAAAGGTGGGAACTTTATGACTTAGAATGATGTTATGGCTCTAGATCTGAGTGGTGGATGAAAGGACTTAAGAGAATAAGCACTTAATGGAAAAGTGTCATTTGACTTAGTACATTGGGCGTACCTTTGAGTACATTGCGCATACTCATATGGAGTCCTGTTTATGAATGGTGTGTACACCATGCATACGAGTTGAGTACACTAGGTGTAATCAGCCTGATGTTTGACTTCTTGACTTGTTGACTTTGGATTACATTGATCGTTGAATTTTTTTGACCAAGTTTGACCCAAGGTCAAACTTGGGGATTTTGGGCTATTAATTCAGATTTTATCTGGTTATGATGTTAATGGATTCGCGGGTGCAAGTAGTGCAAACAACGGATCGTACCGTAGTGCTTTAGAGTTATTCGATTAAGGTGAGTCTTCTCCCTGTGCTTGTGGGTCGATGAAACCAATGTCGGCTCACTAAATTGTGTATGTAGGATGCTAGATGTGTTTGTGACTATTGCATGTTTGTATTAGCCTGTGTGGTAGTGTGTGTGCGTATATATATATATATATATATATATATATATATATATATATATATATATATATATATATATATATATATATATATATGTTGACTACCTGGGGCTTATTTGTTGTTACTGTGCTATATGTTACAGTATACTGAGACTTCGGGTAGTCTCTAGGGTTGCTGATAACCCACCACGTGTGTTGTTTGCCCACTAAGACTTAGGGTAGTCTCCAGGGTTACTGATAACCCACCGGGCGTGCTACTTGCCCATTGAGACTTCGAGTAGTCTCTAGGGTTGCTTATAACCCATAGTTGTTTATTTATGTTGTGTGGTATGTGGTATTTTGGGGAACTCACTAAGCTTTGTGCTTACGATTTGTGGTTTAAATGTTTTCTGGTTTTTCTTATATTAAAGGAGGGACACGGTTCGATTGCATCACATCAATGGGAGATTTGTGCACATGATAACCTTTGACGATACTCTGATAAATGTCTTAAGATTAAATGGTCCTATTTAAGTTTTTGTAGTTGTGATTTGAATAAACACTTAAATTCTTAATTGAAAATTTTGGATTGAAATTTGAGACTTAACAAGTTGGTGTCAAGCCTTGGTTTGAGGGATGCATGTATACTCTCGAGTGTGCGTGAACTCAAACCGAGGAATTCGTAAAAAAAATTAAAAGAAAATGATTTTCTGAAAAGGTTTATATAATAAATGGGGGTGCGATGCGTGCAATCAGCCGAGCTGAAGGAAGTATTTCCTAATATACCCATACATGTTTTATGATTAATGTTTGATATGAGTATATGAGAATTGCATGCCAGATTAGGGCTAATGATCTGCTTAGTGTTGCATGGTAGGATGCCTGATTAGGAAGATACCTTATGATTGTTGTGTGAGCTGGTAGTGATGCATGCTAGTGATTAGAGATCTTCAGGAGCTTCTGAGATAAGACTGTCAGATTATGTAATACTTTTAGTTCTAGATGCTCGAACACTGCTTGCTTTGTGATTTGTAGGACTCATATTGATGCGAGTTAATTATTGCATGAATATGTTAAGTTACATGCTGCAAAAGTTAAATAAACTATGAGTGATTGAGCTGGACATATTGCACAACTCTTGGACGAGTCTAACCGTTGTAGGTCTGGGTGTTTTAGTCGAAGGATTATTTAGGTTTTGATGCATTTAATTGTATTCGTGAATAAATTAGCCTATATCGATGGGAGTCCTTCAACAACTGATGGCAGGGTGAGGTGGCACTCCTAGGAGAGCCTAGGAAGCACTTTAGTGCGAGAGGTGCCCTGTCTAGCAGATTTTGGAGGGTATCACTATGAGGAAGTGGCTTGGAGGATTCGGGATAATTTTGAGGAAAGTATGGATAGGTGTGGAAGGTAGTATTGGGCCCGTACTACTGGAATCATATGATCCATACTCGAATCAAGGAAGGTCCCGAAAAATTCTAAAGAGTTGGTTGAGGGTAGGAACATGGTTTGGCACCATGAATCCATTGCAACATTTTGGGTATTATCAGCCTTTCAATTATGACTACCTGGGGTGAAGATGGGTCTGATGATTGTTTGGGCCTTATTGGCCACGTTAGTTTGGGATTGAATGGTGTAGATCCAGATGAATATTTGATTTTGAGGTCTTTGGGTCCCTACTTGAGGTAGCGTCCGTTTGAGTCGCTAGACTCAAGGAGGTAGCGATTGGGATGAGCTGCTTGAGGATTGTAGCCTTGAGGTTGAGTAATCAACCGATGGCTTATGATGTCATTTTCTATGAAGAGGATTCTGTTCTTCCAGTTTTCTGTGTTGGGGGAAAGAGAGAGCGAGCATATGATTTTAGTGATTTGAGGACGACCTAGTGGGGGAAACCGGATGGTTGCTGTATCTAGCAGATTTTGGAGGGTATCCTTCAAAATTAGTTGATATCGATGGGAGTCCTTCAACAACTGATGGCAGGGTGAGGTGGCACTCCTAGGAGAGCCTAGGAAGCGCTTTAGTGCGAGTGGTGCGCTGTCTAGCAGATTTTGGAAGGTATCACTATGAGGAAGTGGCTTGGAGGATTCGGGATAATTCTGAGGAAAGTATGGATAGGTGTGGAAGGTAGTATTGGGACCGTACTACTGGAATCATAGGATCCATACTCGAATCAAGGAAGGTCCCGAAAAATTCTAAAGAGTTGGTTGAGGGTAGGAACATGGTTTGGCACCATGAATCCATTGCAACATTTTGGGTATTATCATCCTTTCAATTATGACTACCTGGGATGAAGATGGGTCTGGTGATTGTTTGGGCCTTATTGGCCATGTTAGTTTGGGATTGAATGGTGTAGATGCAGATGAGTATTTGATTTTGAGGTCTTGGGGGCCCTACTTGAGGTAGCGTCCGTTTGAGTCGCTAGACTTAAGGAGGTAGCGATTGGGATGAGCTGCTTGAGGATTGTAGCCTTGAGGTTGAGTAATCAACCGATGGCTTATGATGTCATTTTCTATGAAGAGGATTCTGTTCTTCCAGTTTTCTGTGTTGGGGGAAAGAGAGAGCGAGCATATGATTTTAGATTTGAGGACGACCTAGTAGGGGAAACCGGATGGTTGCAGTATCCGCAAAAAGGTGGAAATGCATGAGAGTATTCTTGTGGTCTTATCGCCTCGAGAAAATTTCATATGTGGAAAGAGAGTCATTTTCGTGGAGACTGTAAAAGATGGGAACAAGGGTATGCCTTCTTTGAGTTCAGTTAGAGCGTGTTTTAGCAGGTGGTTCCAGACCATCAGCATAAGTGAATCGGGAATGACAACTTTCATTGTCTATGTTGTACCTCGACTGTGAAGATGATGCATCTTGTATTCTGATTGGTTCTCACGATGAGGTGATGGTTAGGGATTCAGAGGTGAAGTGTGTGGTAACCAACTTTTTCTTGGATAGAGAATCGGTGCAATAAATGGACTATTAGAGTTATTGATTGTGCATCTGCATGGGATTCTTGATGATAGTGGGAGTTATGATTAGGAAGTTTCCGAGGTCTCTATCGAAGATTCAGAATGTCTCATTGTTGTTGGTTCCTTATCTGGGAGATCATCTTGTGTTATTATTCATTCTATGAGTCGGGGATGGTATGTGTCTGGTTGATCCAATTTGAAACGTCAGTTGCAGATAGTTTGAACCTAAGTAGGGGAGAACTAGGTATGCCACTTGGAAAATAATTGATCTGTTCGAGTTCATGGTTCCAAAAGAATAGGTTTTATGGATTGTCGGTTCGGGTATGCGAGTGCATGGAAATACATGAGTTGTCTTCGTGACAGGAAGCTGATGGTCAAGGAGCTCATTGTAGCCAGTGGTCCCTTTCGGGGAGGCCGATGAACTAATAAAGAGGTGGTTAGGTCGCTCAGGTCGATCATCGGTTGTTGAAGGATTTGTCAGCTTGATGTATAAATTGCTACCTATAGCCTAAGATAAGCAGTGGTTGATCTGTTAATCAATTCAGGGTTGGTTATATGTAGTTCCACATGGGGTTAGCTTAGAGGAAAAAAATTCGATTACTGGGTTGTTTTGAGTGCATTCTCGATCGTTGGTTGTTCTCGTTCATTGTCATTAGTTAGGATGCTTCGAAGGTGTCGATCCGCATAAGTTGGAGGTCAGTAGACGTGACAACCTATCGTCATGTTCTGTTTATGGTATATCATGGCTTCTGGGTACGTTTTCCCTAAATTGTTATATTATGGAATTATTGTGTAAAGCAAACTTATGTTTGATTCAGTAGTAAGTAGAGCAATGAAGTGAATATCTATTTGTTTCAAACTGTGGGTGTTTTGGGTTCCTTGTCATCAGTTGGGATTGTAAAAGGATGTGGAATTGTATAGAGGGAAGGTACTTTGGATATGACAATCTTTGTTGAGAGTAGTAAAGTTCTTCATATGGTTTGGGTTGTGAGCACCCGATATCATTTGATCATGGAATCTTAGCCAAGATAGTTCAGGATTTTGAGAGTGGAACAGACTACCGTTTAGTCGGTGAGGCCTTGAACGACTATTTAGTTGGTGCATATAAGATATTGTTCGATTAATGATTAACTGGGAAGGCCAGTCAACATGGTATCATCCTAAGTACACTAGAGAGTCAGTTCTGGTTGTAAAAGGGTTCAGGGTTAAGCAAGGAATAGTGCTATTTGGTCGGTAGTGAGCATCAGAGCAAATTATATGGATTCATGGCTAGGTTCGAGTTGAGGGTTGTGTTAGGACCTCTCTGCCTATTCTTCTCTGGGGAAGGCTTTGGGGTCTGAAGCACGACCCGAACACCTGATAGTGTCCGGTAGGACTAGGTTTTGACTCCCAGTGTTTTCAGTAAGTATGTGGTTGTGGAAGTGATGTAAGACTACGGAGCAGCCGTAGCATTCACCAAGTTAGTGTGTGGTTGTGGAAGTGATTTAAGAATGCGGAGTAGCTGTAGCATTCACTAGGTTAGTGTGTGGTTGTGGAAGTGATGTAAGATTGCAAAGTAGCCATAGCATTCACCACGTTAGTGTGTGGTGGTGGAAGTGATGTATGATTGTGGAGCAGCTGTAGGATTCACCTTAATGTGCTATTGTGGGAGTGATGTAAGGCTGTGGAGAAGCCATAACATTCACTAGGATAGGATGCGGTTGTGGAAGTGTTCTAAGCCTGCGGAGTAGCCGTAGCATTCACTAGGTGGGTAGACGGTTATAATAGTGATGGAAGTCTATGACTTGGCTCATGGCATTCTCTAGGATGATTTAGATCATCACAACTTTGGGTGAAGGGTTGTGAGTGGGCCTCAACATATTTAATACTTGGAAAATAGTAGGTTGGGTTACGGCCGAATGTGATGTAAGAACTTGGTTCGGATTTGTAGCCATCACTGGGGTAAAGCGGACTTGGTGATCATTCGCGTATTAGTTGTTAGAGTTGTCCTTCACCGGGAGTGAATGACTGTGATATGTGTTACTATATGCTGAGACTTGGGGTAGTCTCCATGGTTGCTGATAACTCATTGGGCATGCTGTTTGCCCATTGAGACTTCGGGTAGTCTCCAGGGTTGCTGATAACCCACCGAGCGTTGTGTTTGCCCACTGAGACTTCGGGTAGTCTGCAGGGTTGCTGATAACCCATAACTGTTTCTTTGTGTTGCGTTGTATGTGGTATTTTAGGGAACTCACAAAGCTTTGTGCTTACGATTTGTGGTTTAAATGTTTTCAGGTTTTTCTTATATTAAAAGAGGGGCACAACTCGATTGCATCACATCAATGGGAGGTTTGAGAAGATGATAACTATTGACGATTCTCTGATAAATGTTTTAAGATTAAATGGTCCTATTTAAGAGTTTGTAGTTGTGATTTGAATAAACACTTAAATTTTTAAACGAAAATTTTGGATTGAAATTTGAGAGGTTACAAGTTGGTGTCAGAGCCTTGGTTTGAGGGATTCGGGCATACTCTCAGGTGTGCCTGAACTCAAACTGAGGAATTGGTATAATTTTCTAAAAGAAAATGATTTTCTAAAAAGGTTTTTAAAATAAATGGGGGTGCGATGCGTAGAATCAGCCAAGCTCAAGTAAGTATTTTCCAATGTACCCATACATGTTTTATGATTGATGTTTGATATGAGTATATGAGAATTACATGCTAGATTAAGGCTAAGGATCCACTTAGTGTTGCATGGTAGGATGGATGATTAGGAAATATACCTTATGATTGTTGTATGAGCTGGTAGTGATTCATGCTAGTGACTAGAGATCTTCACGAGCTTCTAAGATAGGACTGCCAGTTTATGTAATTCTTTTAGTTCTAGATGCTCGAATATTGCTTGCTTTATGCTTTGTAGGACTCATACTGATGTGAGCTAATTATTGCATGAATATGTTAAGTTACGTGCTGCAAAAGTTAAATAATCTAAAAGTGATTGAGCTGGACCTATTGCGCAGCTTCTGTCTGAGTCTAACTGTTGTAGGTATGGATCTTTTATTCAAATTATTATTTAAGTTATGTTGCATTTAATTGTATTCGTGAAGTGGTTAGATGACATCGATGGGAGTCCTTCAGCAGGTGATAGCAGGGTGATGTGGGAATCCTAGGAGAGCCTAGGAAGTGCTTTAGTGCGAGTAGTGCGCTGTTTAGCACATTTTGGAGGGTATCATTATGAGGAAGTGACTTAGAGGATTCAAGATAATTATGAGGAAACTACTAATTGGTGTGGAAGGTAGTATTGGGCCCGTACTACTGGAATCACAGGATCCGTACTCGAATCAAGGAAGGTCCTAGAAATTTGTAACATTCGGAACCCTAAGGTGCTAAATTCATTCATTTAACAACATTATGAGAGTCCTCACGACGTAAGATCTTGGGGATCACATCATGATTGACCATTGACATGTGAACCCACGTTTTTGGAAACTCATGACGTGAGGCATAAAGTCTCATGACGTGAGGGGGTTTTAATGACCCAAAACCCTAATTTTTGGGTATTTAAGTGAATGAGAGGCTAGGGTTATCCATCCTCAACCTCTCTCACCTTCTTAGCCTCTAGAAAACCGTAATCTAGATTATCTTGAAGCTCTTAAGCATTTTTGACATCTTTGAAGCATTCTTTGGTGGTTTTTAGCTACTTGAAGTGGAAGAAGACCTTGGTTGAGCAACCTCTTGGCGTTTTCGCTTCCACCGTGCAATCTGTTGGAGCTTTTGGACCATTGTAAGTCATAAAGCTTGGACCTTTCTACCTATTTTATTCTAGATCTAAGTTATAAGCTCCTTTTTACATGTTTGGGTGGGATTTCTTGCATGGGGTCCATAAAGTTGGCAACTTTATGAATCATTGACTCATTCGCTTCAACATATGTATTAGATATGAGTTTTGGTATAGTTTGGGACTCCAAGTTTGAGTCTAGATCTCATTTTTCGCCACTTTTGGTCTAGTAAGAGTTTGAGCCATGCATTGGACATGCATAACTGAAAAGCCATGATTTTTATCATCCTTTGGGTAAAGGAAGACCCCCTAGAAAGTCCCAAGTTATGGCTATAAGGATTAAGAGATTAATGTTTTATGCCCGTCAGTCTATATATATATATATATATATATATATATATATATATATATATATATATATATATATATATATATATATATATATATATATATATATATATATATATATATATATCATGACGTGAGGTTTAGGACTGTCACGACGTGAGAATGTTGGCCATCCCGTCTATTTTTTCTAGATTGGGCCACAACGTGACTTAAGGTTGGGTCGCGACGTGAAGGGGCTGGAATCTTTTGATGGATTGAGTTGACTTGCTGAGTCGGTACTAAGTCGAGTTGGTCCCCACGATGTGACAAAGGTCTAGTCACGACGTGAGGATCCGTTTTGGGGGGTTGGACCGTTCGTTTTAGGCCCATGATGGGTTTGGGCCCAATTTGGAAAATTGAGCCATGTTTGGGATTTTGGTGATCATTTTAGAATTTGGGCCTTTCGATAGTTTGTTTGTGCCTTTTCTTTGGGCCAAGTTAGGTCTTTTACCTTGACTTGGAATCTTAGTGTTAGTCGGGATCCAATTATTAATTGGATGTTATTTTTTTATTGATACCGCGGGATTTCAGCCGACCAGCAGCTAGAGTTTATCTATGAGATTCAGCAGTCTGAGGTGAGTCTCCATCACTGTGCTTAGTGTGTCGAAGGCACCAATGCCGACACATGATTTGTTATGTTAGGGTGCTAGATGTCTATGTGACTCTTGCATGTGTAGGTATGCTTAGTGGGTGGGGCTTAATGGGTAATTTGTATTCCATTACTTGTTTTACTTGTATGTTCGTATTGTGGGCGGGGCCGGTTGTGAGAGTTAGGGTGGGGTCCGTTATACTTAGTGGGTGGGGCCCCTGTATGCGAGTTAGGGTGAGGCCTGTTATAATCTGTAGGCGAGGCCCGTAATGTGAGTTGGAGCGGGGCCCGTTACACTCATAGGACGGGGCCCATTATATGCTTGAAATGTAGGGTATGTGGTATTTGTGGCAAACTCACTATGCTTCGTGCTTACGGTTTCTAGTTTATGTTTCAGGTACTTCTAGTGCAAAAGGGAAGAGTTCGGGGTGATTGTAGTGCACACACGAAATAGTTCCGCATTTTCATGATAACTCTGATAATTTTTGATATTCGATACACTTGATCTTTTTGAAGATTTATGTTGATTTATTGGAATAACGTTTTATTAATTGAAAAATGAAATTTTTGGGCCTTATTTTTGGGACGTTATAAGTTGGTATCAGAGCCTTAGTTTGAGGGATTCAGACATACTCTCGGGTGTGTCTGGACTCAAACTGAGGATTTGGTAAAAATTTTCAAAAATAAAGGTTTTAAAGAAAAGGGTTTTCTATTACAAGAAAGGGTGTGGTGCATGCAATCGACCAGCTCAAGTAAGTTTTCCAAAAATAGCCATACATGTTATCTGATATGATTTGAATTGAGAATATGTAAATCGCATGCTAGTTAGGGCTAAGGATCTGCTCAGTATTTTCATGATAGAATGTTAAGAGAGATACCTTTGTATGCCAATTGTATGAGCTTGTAGACTTGCATACTAGTACTGATCAGTCAGTGATATGATGGCTTGATTAGGTTATGCTTAGTTCTAGTTACTCGATGATCGAATGCTACCTACTTTGTGCTCTTGAGGAGTTCTCACTAGTTTCAGCTAATTAGTAAGTGAATATGTTACGTTACATATTACTGAGACTAGATAATTTTAGAAGGTTAGTTTTTAACTCTATTGTGAAGCTCTTGTTTGAGTCCAACCGTTGTAGTGTGAGACCTTTTAGTGGAAGGATTATCTTGTTTTGGTTATATGTAATTGTATCCATTAGCTAGTTAGAGGAAGTTAGCGGGAGTTCCTTCTGCATCTGATGGCGGAGAGTGGTGTGGAATTTGCCCTAGGAAAACCTATGAATAGATTTAGTGCTGGGATCCTTATCTTGATGAGGGTTAATTATATGGATATAAAGTGACTTGGTGGATTCAAGGCAATACTTGAGGAAAGTACGGATATATGTGGAAGGTAGTATGGGCCCGTACTAGTGAAAGTAGAGGATCCGTACACGAGTCAAGGAGAGCTGCGATGAAACCAGGAAGCTTGTAGAGTTTTGTGATCCCTCACTATATTTTGATGTGTATTCTGATGGTATATATGGTCTATTTTCAGTATGGTGACTTTGCGAAGCAGGCCGGTTAGCAGTTCTACTGCTGGGGAGGGCTCGTGCTCAGGTTCTGGAGCCGGGCAGTTGGATGATCAGACGAGGGAGTTCATTTCGTCTGAGATTATGCGTTGCATTCTTGAGCAGACTCCTGTGATATTTGGTAAGATCAAGGAGGGCATTCTGGAGATTTTGGATGAGCGTTCGAGCTCCTTTCGTTTTGAGATGGTGACCTTGCTGGGAGCGCGTTCTTTAACCTTCAGGGAGTTTCGGGCATGTGGAGATCTAGATTATCATGGGGCGAACGATCCCATAGCAAGCAGGAGGTGGTTAGCGGATGTTGCTAACGCTTTCCGCACAAGCAATTATCCCGAGGGGGCAAAGATCAGACTTGCTTCCTGTCTTCGGATACGATGACATGGAATAATTTTACGATGAGATTCAGGGCTGAGTTTGCACCAACGATCGAGGTGCAATAGTTGGCGCGAGAGTTTCAGGATCTCCACCAGACTTTTGAGACAGTGGCTTAGATCACCGCGATATTTCGTGAGAGGGCCCTGTTGGTTCCGCTGTATGGGGTGGATGTGGAGATGAAGAAGGAAAGGTATCATGAGATTTTGAGGAGTGACATTCGGCATTTTGTGAGCCGATCCAGTTGCAAGACGCTGGAGGATATGATAGCGAGGGCTAGGGAAAGAGAGATTGATCTGGAGATGGAGAAGAAAAGGAAGCTAGATTATGTGCCGAGTGCAGAGGGTTCGGGCAAGAGGCCCAAGGTTGTTGATACGAGAGGGAAGGGCCAACAGGGTCGGGGCTGCTATGACAAGTGCGGAAGGTAACACGATGGGGCGTGCAGGGCGGGTGGTTCTAGCTGCTTCAAGTGTTGTCGGACAGGTCATATCAGAATGGATTGTACTGCTACTACCACCACCACCACCCCAGTATCTGATCTGATTTGCTTTCATTGCAATTAGAGGGGACACAAGAAGGCCCATTGTTTGAGTTTGACTGCAGCATGACCGGTGTCAGCACCTGCTCTTCCAACTCTACGATTTACTGACGGCCGCCTGAGCAAGGCAGATGCACCTGTGGGGAAGAGCAGGGTTTTCCAGTTGATAGCAGAGGAGGATCGTGCAGCTCCTGATGTGGTGACAGGTATGTATCTTCTCTTTATCTCTTTATTTATATTGAATTGCCTGCTTATATTTATGTGTTTTATTTTAGGATCATTCCTTGTGAATAATATTTCTGCGTTGGTATTGTTTGATTTGGGGGCTACCCGGTCCTTTGTGTCACTTGAGCTTAACAAGAGGTTTGTCGAAGATCCATGGGAGTTAGATTGTCCTTTAGATGTCGAGATTACAGACCATAGATCTGTCCGGGTAGAAAGGGTTCATCGGGGATGTATTCTCTAGTTGTGCAGCGAGAAGTATTTGGTTGATTTGGTTCCCATCCCTTTGCGTGGGAACAAGGTTTTTGTGGGTATAGATTGGATGAGCCCCAATGGGGCGGTGATCAATTATGAGCAGTAGTTAGTTCTGATTCAAACCCAAAGTGGGGGAGAGTTAGTGGTTCAGGGAGAGAGAGCTCAGAGTGGACCGATGTTGTGTTCAGCAGCGAGGGTCGGACACTATATTCAGCAGGGTTTTCTGGATTTACCGCCTATGTTAAGGATACCCGACATAAGGGTAAGGCGACTATGGATGATGTACCTATTGTGCGGGATTATCCATAAGTGTTTCAGGAGGACTTGACTAGGGTGCCTCCGGAGAGGCAGGTTGAGTTTAGGATTGATTTGGTTCTAGGTGTGGCTCTGATAGCGAAAGCACCATATCGGTTAGCTTCTCCCGAGATGCAAGATTTGTCTACACAGCTGCAGGAGCTGTTAGACAAGGGATTCATTCGATCGAGCAGTTCGCCATGGAGAGCACCGATCTTGTTTGTGAGGAAGAAATATAGGTCTCATCGTATGTGCATTGACTACCGAGAGTTGAATAAGTTAACGGTGAAGAACTATTATCCAATCCTGAGGATTGATGATTTTTTTTACCAGCTTCAGGGTGCGTGTCGGTTCTCCAAGATTAATTTGCGATCGGGTTATCATCAGATGAGGGTTAGGTATGACGATGTGCAGATGACAGGTTTCCAGACTCACTATGGTCATTATGAGTTCGTGGTGATGCCTTTTGTGCTCACCAATGCTCCAACTGCATTCATTGATCTCATGAACCGCGTGGGCAGGCCGATGCTGGATCGGACTATAATTTTATTCATTGATGATATCTTGGTCTACTCCAAGACCTACTAGCAACATGAGGAGCACTTGAGGAAAGTGTTGGAGACTTTGAGGAGGGAGAGACTTTTCACAAAGTTCTCCAAGTGTGAGTTCTGGTTGCGCGAGGTGCAGTTTATGGGACACTTTGTCAACCCGAGTGGTATTCTGGTCGATCCGTCCAAGGTCGAGGCTGTGATGCGGTGGGAGATTCTGAGGTCTCCATCTAAGATTCAAAGTTTCCTTGGTCTAGTAGGTTCTTATCGGAGGTTCATCTAAGATTTCTCCAAGATACCTGTTCCTTTGACCCGGTTGACAAAGAAGACGGCTACATTTCGCTGGGGGCCTGAGCAACAAGCAACTTTTGAGACCTTGAGATAGTGGTTGTGTGAGGCACCGATTTTAACCTTGTCGAAGGTTGTTGAGGATTTTGTGGTCTATTATGATGCGTCGATCATGGGTTTGGGAACTGTGTTGATGTAGAGGGTTCGCGTGATCGCTTACGCTTAGAGGCAACTGAAGCCTTGTGAGGCGAATTATCCGACTCTTGATTTGGAGATGGGGACTGTGTTTTTCACCCTCACGATTTGGCGGCATTACCTCTATGGGGTCCGTTGTACTATTTACACGGATCACAAGAGGCCGAGGTACCTGATGGATCAACCAAATCTGAATACGAGGCAGCGCCGATGGTTGGATGTGGTGAAGGATTATGATTGTGAGATCCTTTATCACCCAGGGAAAGCCAATGTGGTGGCCGATGCTCTCAACCGCAAGGCGGTTGCGGCTTCGATCATGGATATATGTTTAATGATGACAGTGATTACTCCGTTATTGGAGCGGATTCATGAGGCACACTTCGAGGCTATGATGTGTCACATCCCCGAACCGGTAAAACGACGGAAAAGTTCTGGGGCGGATGACGTCATGTACAGTATCATAAAAAATGAATAATAGAGATCAAAGCAAATACAACCTTCATAAATATAATTGATTATGTTACACGGTTTTTAAGTGTTACATGTTTCAAAAATCAATTACAATATGATGATATAAGACTTGACTGACATCTTAGCGTCTCGCCTTCAAAAGCTTGCTGTTACCTGTCTTAGTGATTCCCTGAGAATAGAAGTAGTTTTGAAAAATTGTCAACAATTAATTTGGTGAGTTCATAAGCGTTTGTATGAGAAATCTGTCGTTTTTCCTTGTATAATGAATGAGTGTGATGCCAGAAAATCCAATATTTTCTTTTAAAATGTAATGTAGTCTTAAATGTTCCAAGACCGAAATGTACAAGTATTTCCATACTTAAAATAGTAATATATAGTTTTATACTTATATAAAACCATTTAAATGTATGTTTCCCGAAATGTAAGTTGTACCATACTGAAATATAGTGTGTTGTAGTTGTATCTATGTAAAACCCTTTGAATGTATGTATCTGGAACTACCAATTGTACTATAAAATAGTGTAGTGTAGTTTTATTATTTAATAAAACCGGTTGTATGTAAGTTAGCCTCGTAAACGAAATGTATTAGTTAATACCTATGTGAGTTATTATAACCATGCTAGCGACTGGTGGCCTTCACGACATTCTTCAAGCGTCGGTATGGTACGACATTTGTCACCCTACACTTGTCGGTCGAACTGTAGCTAACAGTTTAGGTGCGGGATTGTCTGTACCATATAGATCTATACACAAGTGTCACGCTCTCCCTACAAGCGACTCTGGTTTTAAAACAGGACTTTAGTGTGTACTCTGGAAAGTACGTGAAGATAGTGTCTCACAACCTTGTATTAACCGGTTTACGTATAGTGTAGTGAAAATCCATTTTTCTTGTAATTGTATGTATTACCCTTTCATGGTGTTTACACAGCGTGAAAATAATTATTCTTTTAAATAATTATTTCTTTATCCCTAACAGGGTAAAATAGTGCGTACGTTCCATAAACTATACATATTATAGTTTATATAAATGTTTCGTTTGAAATAGTAAATCCTTTGTATGCTATTATCATTTTAACCTGATAATAAAATGAAATGAAATAATTATATATGTTCGTTTATATAATTATACCCTTTTTGTTCAATACAAAAGGGTTAAAGTTTTGTTGTAATCAAATTAATATCCATGTGTGTGTGTGTATATATATATATATATATATATATATATATATATATATATATATATATGTATATATATATATATATATATATATATATATATATATATATATATATATTGTGAAAACAACAATACAACGGTTTGTATGTTAACACAAGTTTTCTTGTGTTTTACTTGTTCCCCCCCCCCCCCCCCCTCTAACATGGAAAAATCGTGGAAAATGTAGGGGTGAACTCACCTCGGGTGTGTTCTTGGCTAGATAACGAAATGACAGGAATGTTCTTCAAGTTATAACACACGAAGATAGTCGTATTCTATTAGTCTCTAACACATAATAACGTCTATAAAATAGTTCAACTAATATGTAAGTGTTATAAAGACACTAGATTAAATAAGGGGACTTACAAAGTTTTTTAAGAATCAAATTATATAAAATAGTTTTCTGGGAAAATTTGATTAGTTCGTGGGAATATCTTGATGATGTTCTAGGAAATCATGAAGATTTCAAGAGGTATGTATCGATTTTGAGAGAAAATGTGGATGGTTTTTGAAGTGAAAATGAGACTTATGCATGAGGATTTCGGTTATATATATATATATATATATATATATATATATATATATATATATATATATATATATATATATATATATATATATATATATATATATATATATAGGCTTAGGTTATTTTGTTAACACTATGTATTGTGTTAATCATTGTGGGCCAATGAAATATGTAATATTTAAATGAAAATGATTTTCATAAAATAGATTTCAAATAAATGAAAAAGTCTTCACATTTAATGAAAAAGGATCAGGAAGGGTATATGTGTACATTTGCCCTCTCCATTAAAATAGGAAACTGCTCCATTTTCATAACTTCCCCCGCATAATCCCTACAACTACGCATAAGTCCGGATTCCACTTCCCTCTGTTTTGGAACACGAAATCAATGAAAATCTTCTATAATCAACCAAAAATAGCGGTAGATTGTGTTGTTTTCTTAGTATAAAGTGTTATAGTATTGAAGATCATTCAAAGAACGTGCACTGTGATCGTTTGAAAAAAAAGAAATTGCAGTAGAATGAGGAATACAAGGACGAGTTCTTTCAAATCGAAATTCAAGAACACACAAGCAACGATTTTGAATCTAGATGAAGACGATGATGATTTCGTTACTCCGCCTAGAGGTATTTTTTTAAAGTTTTTTTTAAGGTAATCGTTTGAGTACAAAACATTCTTTTGGAATTTTTGAAAAATGAAGTAGATGCATGTGGTTGTTAAGTTCGTTTACGTAACAAATAACAAAAATCTGTAAAAATGGAGTATTTTTTTCATTAGGGTTTTCTGAAATTGGGGATTTACAAACGAAGTTAAAATTTTTACTGTACAGATATTGGTAATGTGATTCTTGAAGAAATTATGTTTGTTATTGTGTATTTTGTGTGTTTTGTAACCGCGAGAATCGATGTTGTTTCTGTCCTGTATTTCGTTTAGAGATATGTTGTTGGGGTTGTGATGTAAGTCAGACTACATGATATTCTGTAAGAAGTAAAAGGTTAGTTATTGAAATGCATTCTTCCAGAATACTAACTATGTAAAACGGAGTGAACGTAGTTGCTGTTGTGGTAATTTAGGGTGTTAATGTTTTCTTTGTTATTGAAATTTTTTCTAGTATTTTGAGATATTTTTTTAAAAAAATGCATACATCTTTCAAGGTCTTTATGTTATGATAGAATCTAGTACTATAATGTTGTATTGTTTTAATTAATTTGGTATTTTTGTTTTTATAATTTGTAGTTTTATTCTTATTATTTTGATGCTGCAATTTAGTTGTATGTATGGTGTGTATGTAATTCTAACATAATTAGTTTAATTAAATGTATTAAATTCGTAAAGAATGTGTAACATGTGAAGGGGATGTAGTGGTTAAATAAGTCTAAGTCTCACACAATCTTTAAAAATTAATGTTCATATTGGGATTAATATTGGGTCTTTGTATATGTGTTTGTTTCTCTGTGTTTGTTATTGTGATCTGTGAGGATTTAGTGTTATTGTAGTAAAGATGTGGTTTTAATTTTAACATAAAAATTATACTTATGTTTATTGCGTTCTTACAGAATGAACAAAAGCAAAATTGTAATAGAAGCACTGTAACAGAATTGTGTTTGTGTACATTATACGTATTCTGCATTCTGATAGAATTTACTCCTACTAATTATAATTCTAGTAGAATCATTGTAAAATAGTCAATGTAACACATTTGTGTGTGTCTATGTTATTCTTATTAGCATTCTAATAGAATTTGGTCCTAAAAATTAAAATTCTAATAGAATCATTGTTAGGGTATGTGTGTACATGCTTACTTAATTGTAACAGAAGTAAGTGTATATTGGGGTCATACAGATTGGAATGTGACTGTTTAATATGGAGATTTCTATTAACTAAATGTGTATGTTTTTATTACTGAGAAGTTTGATGAATTGATTTTTTTTTAATATTTGGTTTTAACTCTTGTAGAAACATGTTTTGGATTTGTGTTTCATCCTTACAGAATGAAAAGTTGTATAATACTTTTAGTTTTTATAAGTAATGAACTATGGCTGGTTACTTTGAAAACTATTATTAACCAACGTTAATCATTCATTTCATTAGTTGTTGTAGAAGCTGATCCAGTCCCAATTAATGTTGATACTTCAAGCCAAACAAAGGTGAGAAGGAACTACCGTACCAGATCAACACCCGTTAAAGAGAATATCAGTACTCAACGTACAGGTAGATTAAAATTTTTTGGTTTATGAAGGAAAATAACAATAATTTTAGAAAATTTTGATAGCCAATATGTATTAATTGTTAATTAATGAAGCAGAAGGTGGCGGAAGTGGACAAAATGATATGAATATTGTTGGATCAAGCAAAACAAAGAAACAGAGGAAGAAAACTTCAAAATCAGAACATGGAAAGAACAATGTTGAATGTGGTAAGACACGTTAGATAATAAGTGCATGTAATTAATGAGTTCAACTATATGTTTCTGATATGGCTAATATAGAGTTTATTATTCTATTGAAGTTGTATTATACGATTAGTAATTGTTTTTTGTGATATAACAGATTTTAACAAAGATAAGAAAGACACAATACAAATTGACAGCACAAGTGTAAGAAGTCTGAAAAGGAAGGGTTCTGATAGAAATACACCTGTTAAGGACAAGAAGAAATCGTCGGATGCAAGTGGTGAAAGGAAAAAACCAAGAGGTTTAAATGAGATTTTTATGGAGAGTATTAGTGGGTCAAAGAAAAACAATGAAAAGGCTAATATTGGTGTGGATATGGAAGATAAGGAAGATGTTGTAGAAAGGAAAAAGGTGGTGCAAGATGCACATTCAAAGAAAGGTCCAAATAGAAAGAAAGGAAAAGTAGAACATCAAAATGATAAAATCAAAACAATGGAGGGGAAGGTCAGAAAAATAAGCAAGGACCATCCAGAAGGTTATAGAAGACTTGCAACTAGGATGACTCCTGGAAGGATAAGTTCAGCTGTGAAAGTAATGTCACCCGCACAGAAAAATGGGACTGTGTCAATGGGATTTGGTTCACTTCTTCATATTGACATAGACACTACTCCGGGTTTACTTAACTACTATCTGTTAGATCACTATGATCCATATAGTAGCCGTCTAATTCTGGAAAATATGGTCATAACAATTACGAAAGACACAGTGCATGAGATGTTGGGTTTACCAAATGCGGGGGAAGACTTTTTGAGGTTGAGTAGTTGTGATAAGGATAATGAAGTTCTGCAAGAATGGAAAGGCCAATATGATAAAAAAGGGTTCAATGGTGAAGAATACCTGAAAAGGATCAAAAACACAAAGCAAGACAGTCTTATGTTTAGGCTGAATTTCCTGACCCTTTTCATTAACACATTTGCTGAATCAACTTTGAGTGGTACAAATCAAATTAATGTTGTGAATAAGTTGGTCTTGGTAAAGGACTTCTCTAAAATTGATTGGTGCAAGTATATCCTAGATTGTTTGGTAAGCAGAAAACAACTATGGAGAAGAGATGATAAGACATGCTATTACAGTGGACCTATACTAGTTTTGACGGTAATATTGTTGTGTATATTAAATATTTACTTTATTTTATGATAGTAATATGTATAATGAATTACTTAATGAAGTTTAATCTTTTTTGATGTAGCTGGTGTATGTATATAGAATGAAGTTCACAGGTTTGAAGATAGTGAAAAGGTTACCGTTTGTTAGAAATGTTACTGGTTCTTTACTTGAAAAAATAGAGAAGATGGATATTAGTGCTGGGGGGTTTGGTAGGCAGTTACCGGAAAACTTTGAGGATATTGGTGATGATGATGGAATGGTTGATGAAGATGATATGTTGGACGGGATGATGAGGGATTATGGTGACGAGGAGGTAAGCTATAAATTCACTAAGAATTCAGAACAATATTTCTTTCAGAATTGTAAAAAATGATAGTTTAATATGAAACATAAATGCAGATGTGGCTGATTTAAATTGAATGACTTGATTTATAGTTATTGATCTATTTGAAACATTAATTTTTTTAGAATATTAATCATGATATGTTAATATAAAACTTACAGGCATACGTGGCTGTTATCAAGCATAGCTATGGAGTAATATTGTCTGAAAAGAAGAATATTGAAAAAGCTATAAAACATGGAATTGAGAAATTCCCAGACAGCTTGAGCTTGAAGGAGTGGTGTGAAAAAAACGAAAAATTGTTCAAAGAAGTTAATAATGCAGAGAGTGGAGGAATGAAAGACAAGGATCCTAGTTTTGATGGTCATAGTAACAAAGGAGATGCAAATGGTGGTAAAGAAGCAGAATTCTCGCCAATTAGAGGATTGGTAGTTGAAGGGGAAAAGAAGGATGATGGTGGAGGTTTCAGTACACCTCAAATGGATAAGGTAGATAATACAGATAATCTAACATGTTCACAATTCTTGGAGAATCCTGAAGTGTTGGCAACAGCAATTAAAATGACGGATGAGGCTGTGTTGGAAAGTTATAAAAAAGAGAAAAAAAGAGGAAAGAAAATCATGGAAACAGTTGAGGTATGTGAGGAAGATGATGACCATGGAAAAAGGGGAAAAAGAGATCAAAAGATACCTGTATATGGAAAATCACCTTTTGTTGAAAGGATTGTTAGAATGAGTGACAAGGTGAAGAAGGATGAAATGTCGTTATACAACTCAGTTTTTGCATCAAAAAGAGATTATGGGTAAATTAAATAATACAATTTAGTGGTTTGCTTTTAAAATGTGGTGTTATAACAGTGATCATTTTATAATTGTCGAGCAGGGAAGAGATATGGAACATTGGTAGCGGGCATGTGTTGCATCAAGGATTCGCATATCATTTTAAAAACAACACGTTTATTCATGCGATAATCATTGACTGTTGGTCATCATTACTCAACAGAATGGAGGAGCTCAGGGATGTAGGATCAGTTTCTAGAGTATTCTTTGACACAATTTTTTTGGTAAGTATTTAAATTAAAATTAGTTCCAGTCGAATAATATGTGTTTTATTGATTGGTTTATTAATCTGTACAGGCAGAAGAGATACTGGGTGGAGCATTGTCACCTGAAAGAACTCAAAAATTATTTGATTCGATGTTGAAACTCCACCTTAAAAGTCTACCAAAACAGGAAAAGCTGAAGGATATTGGACTGGTGATTTAATTAAACCTTGTTTTTTATCAATTACAACCATAACATACAATCCTATCTTATTGGACCACTATACGTTATGTAACAGGTTTTCTTCCCAGTAGTTGATAAAAGCAAATATTATCTGATATGCTTTGATCTAAGGGTTCCAACATACTACATTATAGACCATGTGACCCGAAATGGTTCTGTTGAAGAAATCTATGGAATAAAACACATTCATGTGGTATGTTGAAGCTTTATCATTTGAAAGATTTAAAATACATGAGTTTAATATTGAATTGTAAAATGATTGTTTTGTATCGCAGAAAAAGTTGCTTGGGAACTATTTGAAAACAGAGAATTACCAAAAGTCAACAGCTTTTAACAAGATTAAAGCTCGTGTAATGAAAATGACATGGAAAGTAGAGAAAGAAGGATCAGAATGTGGAGTATATCTTATAAGGCATATGGAGTCATATATGGGGGAAAATGAAGGGCGTTGGGATTGCGGTTTTACAGGAAAAAAACAGACTGATTTACTTGCATTAAATAATCTACGAATCAAATACATGGCAAAGCTTATGAAATCAGAGTACAACAAACATAAAAGTATGTTGGAGAAAGATGCAGAAGCATATAAGAGGCTTGATCCATTACATATATTGGCTATGATGAATGAAGTGAAGGAAATCAGGGAGAAGCCGAAACGTGGAAGGCGTTGATTTTAAGATGGGAGTGTTATGATGTTAGGATGGTTGGTTTTGAAAGACGTTTGGTAGTATGTTTGGTTTAAGTCTATGTTTTTTTATTTTGGTCTAGTATTGTGTGTTTTGGGGTAACAGTTTATCATGGTAGGATTGTTATATGGTGTAAGATTTTTGGTAACATTGTTTGTTTTGGTCTAACTTATTTGCTTGGGGAACAATGTTGATGTGTTTTATTATGTTCTAGAATTGTTTGTTTTTTAGAAACAGGTTAATGTGCATGGTGTTTGTTCTAGTGGAATTTATTTTTTGGTAATTGTTACTACTTGATTGATGTTGGAATATGTATATGGATATGAAAGCTATCAAAATATGCAATGTGTTGGAAGATGGTTTGTAATGTACATGTAAGTTTAGTTTATAAATCATATATTATGATATGCATTTGTTGTGGTAGTTTGATACAAGTTAGTGTAGACAGTTTTGGTGTATGTAAAATGTTTGAAGTATAATTACATGATATTCTGATGGAATGTATCTGTTTGAGTACAAGTGGTAGAATGTATGAAGATTATGATTTACCATGATTGTTTCGATGATATATGTCATATAGGATACAAAATAGTCATGTGTAAGAATTGTTAGAGTTGACTGTACATAATGTTCTGGAAGAATATAATAGCTTATGTTACAAATGGTAAAGTGTAACAAAATAAGTTGTTGAAAGATGGTTTTAATGCACATGTATGTTTTGTTTTTCAAGAATAATATGTGTACATTTGCCCTGTCCATTAAAAAAGGAAACTACTAAATGTTATGTTTACAAGATATTCTGACAGAATATATGTGCTGTTTTGCAAGTGGTAGAATGTATGAACATTATGATTTTCCTTGTTTGTTTCAATTTTGAATTTCAGATAAGATGCACATTAATAGTGGTAGAATGTATGAAGGTTATGTTGTTACATGTTAGGATACTCATTAATGGTAGATAAGAATTGTTACAAAATATGCAAAAGTGTATAACATTGTATGACAATTTTATTAAATACGATGAAATTTGTAAGCAGTAAAATAAATAAAGATGAAACAAAAAAGTTTTAATGTAATATAATATTAAAAGAAAAACTACATATAAAGCATACTACTTACACACGTTTTTTAAGAGGACAATTTCGTTTATCATGATTAGCCATCTGTTTACATAAAGCACACTTTCGCTTAGGCTTCAAACCAACTTTTTGCAGCATTTCTTTTTTTGATTTTAATCTCTTGCCACGACTGCCAGTTACCTTATTACGAATATCTGATGGGTTGTCAATATCGGGAGCATCATTAGTTAATTCTACGCCTATAATCTGGTTGTAGAATGCTTCTCTTGATGGCATCTCAGGGGCTGGACAATCATCTACAAACTTTTTCTTCAGCTTATTCAACTCTTCAAGGTATGACTTTAACTTCGATGCATCATGGCTTAAAAATGAAACACAACGATCTACGTTTGAAAAAATTTCAATAGCCGTCATGTCAGAGTTAGAGTCTAGTAAAGAATTAGAAAAACGCCTTTTAAGCAATTTTGTTGGAACAACATCCCGACGCCACCGTTTCATAATGTATTCTTCAGGAATCTGTTGAATACTATAGAACTTAAAAACACAAAATATGTGCCTACACAAAATACCGACATGTTCAAAATGCATGTAGGTACATTTATATGAACCATCTGTTGTTGAGTGTGTAACCTGGAATATGTATGAAAAAAATATGAGTTTCAGTAATAAAGTATTGTTGTGTGATTAACAAAACATAATTACGCATTGTTAAAGTAATAACGTACGATGTATTGGGTATCCTCTGTAAGACGATCGTAATGGTATTCCTCAAGTTTGTCATCAACAACAGGACTTGATGGTTGCCTTGTTGTTATGTTCTGTTGCTTCTCCAAAACAATAATAGTGTCAACACAATTATTAGAAGTAACACTCATTTGGAAACAAGTATTATCAGAATCCGATATCTCTTTCTGCACCTGATAAAAATTTTTACGAGTGTAAACCTTTGAAGCATGTGCTTCAATTGGACTAGATGTGATGAATCTAGGAAGTGTTGTAGCAGTGTTAAAGTCGTTGACAACTTGATTATGCCTTTGCCGTTCCATAACACCCTCAAATGTCATCATAAACATTAAAAGATAAGAACCAGTAAGGGTATTGTTCTGAAACGACCAATTTTGGCCTTCCGACAATGATGTAGTTCTCATAAGACCAGGCATCGGTATGTCCTTGAAAAATGTAGGTACCCAACGTCTACGCAACCCATACATCTCTTGCAACCACTTGTTATTTGAAATGTTAAACTCATTTAAACAAGATTTCCATTCCTTTTCAAAATCATGTGGTTCCAGCTTAGAATTCCAAATTATAGAGTGAAAACGGTTAAGAAAGGCTGAGTTTGTGGCTAGTTGCGATGTTATCTGGAAAAAAAATATATGTTAGTATAAAATAAATAATTGTGCTACACAAGGAATGCAGGGTCTGAATGGTGTAAACTATGAATTCTAACAGAATGTTCTTTAAAATTCTTAAAGAATGTATCTTAAAATCTAGCAAAAGTTGGTAATGAATTGTAGTTGTGGCATAGATTTTGTTCTGAAATATTTTATTTCTAATTGAAGAATATGTGCTAACAAGGTAAACATAGTGAGTTTGGGTTGAATATAAAAAAAATAATGACCTTGTTTGGAAGTTTTTTTGTAATATGCCACATACAAAACCTATGTGCTGACATTGGAAATACTTCATTAACAGCCTTGTTTAAAGCTGGATCTTGATCTGTAAGAACAAGTGTAGGTTGTTTTTTGAATGATTTCAAAAATGCTCTAAGCAACCAGGAGTAAGAACTAGCATCTTCTCTACTCAGAAGTCCAGCGCCAAAAGTCACACATTTCTTATGATTATCTATCCCAGTGAAAGGTACGAAAACCATATCATATCTGTTAAAAAATATAAAACTTGGTAAGCGTTATTGGAATCAAGAAAAATTATGTGAAAAGATTGCAAAATTTCAAAATACTTATTCATGCTAAATGTGGCATCCAGAGAAACAACGTCTCCAAAATCATTGTAGTTGTACTTTGCAGTTTCGTCAGCCCAAAAAATCGAATTCAATTTTTTCTCAACAACTCTAAAATCGAAAGAAAAACTTGGGATATTTTTTTTCCTCTCCAGCATCTTCAATACAAGGAATTTTGCATCCCTGGCACCTATGTAAGAATTGAGATTTCTCGTACTGTTCTTGAAATCAGAAACCAACCCACCTCGAATGTCAGAACCACCTTGAAGTCCGTAATACAATCTATGTGCTCTTGAGGCACCAATATTTTGCTTTGACAAGTTATGAATAAAGATCTCCTGTGAATAATCAAGTTTCCTCTTTGTACGAGACAAAAACATATTGTCCTTACCAGACAACATATGATTATGTTGTTCAACAAATTCAGCAACATTATATTTATTAGTACCATGTAGTAGAAGAACAACAATTTTCGCTTTGCATTCGCACCTAAATGAGTCTTTCCTTCTCTGAATCTTATTATGTTGAGGGTCCAAAGTATCCACTTTAGCGGTTGTTGGTTTACCTTCTCGATTGCATAGCAAATATCGTTGTGTGGTAATGCCAGATTCGGTTGTTCTAAATGGTCCAAGCCTGACATCAAAGCCTGCTAATGATGCATAATTGTAATACATTGATAATGCGGCTGTATATGAACAAAAATTGAATTGATTTTTGGTTTGATGTTGTCTGAAACAACAGGAATCCAATACGATGATCCACCAGGAGAGAAATAATCATGTGTAACATGAGATTGTTCTGCATAAAAGAAAAATCAAAAAAGTTTCAAAGAATTAATATAGTTTGTTAAACTTTTTTTTTCATATACTAACCTTTCTGAAATTCAATGTTATCATCGTCTATAGTATAATCTGCCTCATTATCATTGAACTCGAATTCATTTTCTGCATCTTTTAATAAGAGTATGTGTAATGGATACGTAGATATATATAAAAACGAAAAAAATACTTAAAATACATCACCTGGGTTATGATTACTAGATTCACCGAAATGATATTCGGAATTGTCATACATGTGACCTGGAATGTGTTCTAATGGATCCTCATCTTTGCAAGTGCAAGTTACGCCAAAACACAAAAAACAATAGAAAATTTCAACATTATTATTATACAAAATAACACATATTAAAAACTTATAAAGTAAATTCACCTAAATTTAGATTGCTACTCTCAGATATTTGAAAGTCGACATTATGTAGAGAGTCATGATCCCGTAACCCGAAATTTTCATACTCCTTAGGAAATTCATGTTGATCATGAATATGATCGTCACCAGCTGATACTGTATCATCCATAAGATAAGTAACAGCACGATTGAACACCAGTTGATATGAGAAAGCAAAATAAATGCAATATTACAAAATTTGAGCCAATTCAGTATATATTAAAAAAGGAGAAACCGTGTAATTGATATGTAACTAAAAATGCGTGATATCTGTATTCATTGTTATCAAATATTTGGTTTTTTAAAATTTTTAGAAAGATTGTAAGGATAATAATCAACACAAAATTGTATTATTCATCATGATATTGTAAATATTTGACATATTCAACTTCCAAATATAATAAATTGCGTATATATGACTTCAACACATCCTGCGTTTTAAATTAAAATTTTAAAAAATTAATTCTGCAAACTTTAAAAAAAAAAATTAATTGAATTTACAAATGATTTCTGGTTTGTTATGACATAAACGCGTATATGAAATAATCAATTAATATCACAAGCGTGTTATTCTGTGAGAAAATCACAAACAAGATCTACATTAAAAATATTTTTCACACATTTGTTCTGTATATTCTCGTACAACTTAACATAGACATACATATACCACGGTATCATGATACAACAATCTTATTCTGTAAAACTATTTGTGATAATAATAACAACAAATTTATTTTGCTCCTGTTTGATCTGTATATTGTAATACAAATTAGCATTCTGGTAGAATTTCATCCCAAAAATTCTAACAGAATCGTTGACTAATCAAAATGTAAAAGGAAATTAGAAACAGTTATTCTGTACGAATAATAAGCATTGTGTTTTTTTTAATGTATATTGTAATCAACAGTTACATTCTACTACTTTGGATAAAAAGAATTGTGTTTTTGTTTGTTCTGTACGAATAATAAAAATTATATTTTGTATCGCACATTCTTACAGAATGTGTAGATATGACATTAAGTACAACACAATTTACGACGAACTGTTATATCCAGAAACATTAGAACAAAAATACATTTACAAAAACAACTTTGTATTCATATGATAAATAAGAAAATGTATGGAATTTTAATCAAACTCAAAATGAGAATTATTAATATTAATTGAATGAAAACATAAACTTACAAGGATAACCCCCTATAATTCATGAATCCATATCATTATTATACTTAAATAAAACTCCATAAAATCCGATAAGACTAAATTGAAAACATTATTCAGATCCTAAAATATGTTGACGAAGTAAAAATTTACTCTCTGTTGACCCTTGCTTGAGGATAATTTCTCCTATCATGACCAACACCAAAACAAATCCCACATCTTCTTATTTTCTTCCGATCTTGATGCACTTGGCATTGATTGACATTCCGATCATTGTTATCAGAAAAGTCCTTCTTATTGTTATCAATATAATCTTTGTTCTGAAAAACACAACAATAAAATTGAAAACATGAATTTCATCACTGGAATATCGTAAAGAACAAATATGAGATGAATCATATAAATGATTATTCTTAACTATGAATATACAAAAATTTATATGCACATGATAAACAATACTTCAAAAATATAAAAAAAAATTCCATGAACAACATACCTCCATTAACGAACTATCAGAATAAGAAAAATGCTCTGAAGATGATGAACTATGAATCTGCAATGGATTGAAACGTATACGATAGATATATATATATATATATATATATATATATATATATATATATATATATATATATATGTTATTTTCGTTGATAAAATGCATATTTAATAGCCTGATATTTAGGAATTTGATTGATATCAATCAAAGTTTAATTAACTGGGAAAAAATAAATTATATTGCAAGATTACATTAATACCCTTTTAGAATAATTGGTCCACATTTATCTATACAATAACACAATACTTAGTTTAAACAAATGAACCTATCTCTCTCTCTCTTTCTCTCTCTCTCTCTCTCTCTCTCTCTCTCTCTCTTTCTCTCTCTCTCTCTCTCTCTCTCTCTATATATATATATATATATATATATATATATATATATATATATATATATATATATATATATATATATATATATATATATATATATATATATATATATATATGGGTAAAAGTGATGTGATATATGCATTGGAATGTGTATTTTATCATCTTAAATAGTGTGCCACCGTTTAAAAGCGAGGATTTCGGCCTATCCTAACTGAAATCATAAGTGATTTCGGTCCAAGCTTCAATCGTGATCAAGGTCTTCGGTCCAAAGGAGATTTTGGTCCAAGCGGTTCTAGGTGTAGTGGTTCTCGGTCAAGGGTTTAGGGGATTTCGGTCATGCCTTTGATTTCGGTCCTAATTGTTTCACAAAAGGGATTTCGGTTTTGGTGGGTTTTTTATTCCTAAAACTGAAAACCTTAGAAGAAATATTAATTTTCCTTATTTAATTTAAACTATTTAATTATTTTACTTATGTTTAACTCGTTTGAGCTTGGTTTGACTTACTGGACTTTTATTGACCCGGAATAACCGGTTGTTACATTATTCCCTCGTTAGAGGGAATTTCGTCCCGAATTTTTTTTTTCTAAAGTGGGTATTCATGAACTACTTAAAAGATGTGGGTACTTTTGTTTCGTCCGATCTTATCGTTCTCCAAGTGAATTCAGGCCCTCGCTTGGCGTTCCATCAGAACTTCACTATTGGTATACAACTTTGTTTCGTTCTCTTAATTTCCCTGTCCATGATTTCCACAGGTTCCTCTACGAAGTGTAGACTCTCGTTTATCTCTATTTCATCGAGTGGGATTACAAGAGTCTCGTCGGACAGACAAGTATTTAGATTGGATACGTGAAAAGTGGGGTGTATGTTGCTGAGTTCCTGCGGTAGTTGAAGTTTATAAGCCACCGGGCCGATTCTAGCAAGAATATCGAATGGTTCGATGTACCTTGGATTCAGTTTTCCACTGTCACACCCCAAAACCGGAACGGCAGAATCGTTCAGGGGTGGAGGACGTCATGTATAGTATCACGAGATATGTATATGGTAAGCAAGTAATGAACAACCATTTCATTTCGAAAGAAAGTGTTTACAATGTGTGTGTTCACAAAACATAGAATTCATAAACAAATAACAAAACAAGACTTGAAGCTATAATGCTGCATCTTCTGAATTCCCAGCACGAGCACCTGTCTAATAGTCTCCTGAGAATACAAGTTATTTGAAAGAGTTGATCAGCAATTAAGCTGGTGAGTTCATAAGATTTTAGTGATGTGAGTAAGTTGTAAAGTGTTGTTGAAAATGTAGATGTAAAATGGTGTTGAAAATGTAGTTGTAACATGTAGTTGTAAGATGTTGTAAGTTGTAAGTTTTGTTTTGAAAAGTTCGCATGTTCCTCTAGAAAATCGTATATTTCCTACTTTGATGGAAGTTTAAGTAAAATGACACTACAATCCTCTCTATGGGTACTAAGTGAGTACAAGATATATAAGACTCAGAGTAAACAAACAATCGATTGTGCACATCTGTCCTAAGCTCACAACCAAACGAGGAACAGAAATTAAGGCGGATAGCACACATCCCATTGGTTGTTAGATCATTGTCATATATAACCATGGTGTATTCACTTGTTACTCATGGAGTTAAATGTAATGGTTCCTTTATATCTAATGAAATGTTCTTTAAGAAAACCTATATTTATTATAGTAAAATGGTGACCACAGTGACTACTTTTATAATAGCTTAGTTTATACTGATATATATAATCTAATATCGGATAGAAAGTTAATTGAGTGAATCTGCCCTAAGCCCACAACCAAACAAGGAACAGGAAGTAAGGCGGAAAGCACACATCCAACTACCTATTAGGTATTAGTTTTATATATAAACATGATGTATAAACTAAGGTATTATAGAGTTACTCACCTAAGGTCCTTTAAATTGTACTGGTTTAATAAAATGGATTAAACCCTTTACTGAAACTGTGCTTTGACTCTGTGTCCTATAACCTGACCTATACCTGGTACCCTTATGATGACTTAATGTATACTGAGCATACATATATATAGAATCGGATAGAAAATAGATTGGGTGAATTCGTTCCAAGCCCATAACCAAACAAGGAACAGGAAATGAAGCGGAGAGCACACATCCTATTACCTGTCGGGCCCTATTGGTATATATATATATATATATATATATATATATATATATATATATATCCTGTGATGTATACATTAAGGAATCATAAGACTAGCATTATGGTCCTTTCTTTTAAACGTAGCCTTATACCAAGGTATCTTCTGTTATGTGCTAGACTCGAGTGTTTCGTTTGTCGTCTGTAAAAATGTATGTTTTCCCCTAGTTTATAACTATCTTAACTCGAAAATAGTTTGAGTTTGACTTTCAAGTGGTACTGTCACTTTATGAAAGTAATGGGAAATGTAAGTACACAGTTGTCATTTATAATGACATGCGGATGTACTAATGACCTAGAAACATGTTTGTTTTAATACGGTCATAATGCGAAGGCTAGAACCCCTACTAAGCGTTCTCCCTGACAAGAGAT
Organism: Lactuca virosa; assembly: GCF_052849685.1. Classification (NCBI taxonomy): domain Eukaryota; kingdom Viridiplantae; phylum Streptophyta; class Magnoliopsida; order Asterales; family Asteraceae; genus Lactuca; species Lactuca virosa. Next base: position 506,740,728 of record NC_136429.1, read on the forward strand.
TAAGGGAACCAAACGCGACCTCTGTAAATTCTTCCAAGCCATGTAATTCACATTTGTTATATGATCATGTATACCCAATATAATTATCACCTTTTGTTTAAAACAATGAGTTAGTGATCAATTGGTATAATTAGATCCTGTGTGTGTTCTTATGCTATAGAAACCTAACTTGTTTGTTGTGTACTGTATATTGTACGTTCTGTTTGTTTTGTGTGTTCTCTCTGTATGGTATTGTTTGTTTCTCTTCACTGTGTGTTTGACTCATGTATGAACTGACTCTTTGTGTGCTTCATTGTACTAGAAGTAGTGAATAGCATTCTCCTAAACTATACCTATTATAGTTTACTAATGTTCTACTTGGACTGTTATTGAAAAGACTCATTTATCTACTAAGTTATGCTTGTACTTTAAAAACAGAGTTTTGTATAACTATAAAGTAACGTAACTTTAAAAGAGTTTTTGAAATGTTTTGATAACTTATAAATAACATAAGTAACATTTTGAAAGATGTTTATAACAAACATTTACACAATTATCATTGTTTGTATTCCCCCCGTTAAAACATTTAAAACAGTTAAAAGATTCATTACGGGGTATGAACTCAGCTGATGTGGGTGATTCAAACGGGTATGCGTGTAAGGATGAGAAGTTCCACAAATGAAGTCCCGAGACACAATAGGTCCTAAATGACATATAAGGACACACATTGACATGAATATAGTGTTTATAAACAACTATATGAAAGGAAACACCTTAAGGACTAAGAAATCCTTAAATGGTAGTGTTATAATCACTTAGGATTGCATAAGAGGGTTGTAAAGCCACTTAAGGGAGTTTTCGGTCCAAGTGGTTTTCGGTTCTTGTGGTTTTCGGTCCAAATGGTTTTCGGTTCTTGTGGTTTTCGGTCCAAATGGTTTTCGGTCCAAAAGGTGACCGAAAACCCATGGTCTTTGATGCATAAGGTGATTTCCAAGGGCTTTCAACAATCAATTAAGTGTTCTAGACTCAATACTAAGTATTAGGAAAGGCTTAAAGCCATTTTGCACCATTTATAAGGGTTTTCGATCTAAGGAGATGCACTAGACCGAAAACACCTTTTGTTCTTGGATAAATGACGATTTCAAGGCCCTAAATCAAGTATCCTTACTAGATAACAAGTATAGGAGATATATACTTACAATATGGAAGCAAAGAAGGGTATTTTCGGCCCAAAACACTAGTGTGTGTTCTTGGTGTTCTTGGTGTTCTTGAAGATCTAACCCGAAAGAGATGATTTCATGGATGAAATCAAAGGGTTGTACTAGATAAAGCTTTGTAAGAACAAATCAAATGGAAAGAATTCTTACGATTTTGAAGATCAAAGTGAAGAACTCGATGGTACTTGAGAGAGAATGGATGTTTCTAGCTTTGAAAAGGAAAGAATGATCCAAATGATCATGAAATATATATGTAGGATGGGGTTTTCGGTCACCTTGACCGAAAACTCCTTTTTGAGGAGGTTTTTGGTTTGCTTCATGACTAGAGCTTCAATCTATTCATCCTAACACTGATTCCTTTGATGTACTAAGTTTAGAATACTCAAATAGATTCCAAACAATGCCAAAAGATAGCAAAATGGGTCTAAAACCAAAAATTTTCCGGGTTGTCACATCCACGTTTTCTCGAAACGTATCATTCCTTTACAGGGTGAGACCTTTAACAGGACACGGTCACCAACCTGGAACTCCAAGGGCTTTCGTCATTTATCAGCATAGCTCTTTTGTCGGTCCCTAGATGCTTTCAGTCATTTCCGGATTTGAACAATCTTCTCTGTAGTTTCTCGTATGATCTCGAGACCGGTGAGAGTGTTGTCAGGAACTTGCCTCTTTGCTAGTTGCATGTTACTCACTTCAGCCTAGCACATAGGGGATCTGTACTTGCGGCCATCTTCAAACAGATCAACTTTGATGCTAGTGTGCTAGCTGTTATTGTACGAGAATTCGACGAGTGGTAGATTGGTATCCCAAGCTTTACCAAAGTCTGTCACACAAGCTCTCAACATGCCTTCCAGCGTCTGAATGGTTCTCTCGCTTTGCCCGTTAGGCTGGGGATGGTACGCTATACTCATGTCGAGTTTGGTTCCCAAGGACTTTTGTAGTGATTGCCAAAACTGTGAGGTAAACCTACTATCCCTGTCGGAGATAATGGATATTGGCACCCCATGCAACCGTACGGTCTCTTTAATGTACGTCCTGATTAACTTCTCCATCTTATCGGTCTCTTTTATTGGTAGGAAGTGCGCGGATTTGGTCAACCTATCAATGATCACCCAAATGGTGTCAAGACCACTCGTTGTCTTGGGAACTTGGTTATGAAATCCATGGTTATCCGCTCCCACTTCCATTCGGGTATGTCTGGTTGTTGTAGTAAACCCGAAGGCTTCTGGTATTTTACCTTGACATTGGCGCAAGTCAGGCACTTGCCCACATAGGTAGCAATTTCTGCCTTCAGATTTGGCCACCAATAAAGTTTCTTGAGGTCCAGGTACATCTTATCTGAATCGGGATGAACGGAGTATCTGGTCTTCTTGGCTTCGTTCATAACAACGTCTCTGTAACCGCCGAATCTCGGTATCCAGACTCGATCCATGAGGCAGCGAGCTCCTTCATCCTTGACTTCAAGGTTTTTATCCATTCCTCTCAAGGCTTCACCTGCCATATTCTCGGGTTTCAAGGCTTACAGCTGAGCCTCTTTGATCTGCGTGGATAGGTGTGAATGGATGGTCATGGTTAATGACTTTACTCGACGGCCCGAGTACTCTTTTCGACTAAGGGCATCTGCTACTACATTGGCCTTCCCTAGATGATAGTGAATCTCACATTCATAATCATTTAGTAGTTCTACCCATCGTCGTTGCATCATACTGAGTTCCGTTTGATCGAAGATGTGCTGGAGACTTTTATGATCCGTGAAGATTGTGCACTTCGTACCATAAAGATAGTGCCTCCAGATCTTCAGAGCAAATACTACTGCTCCCAGTTCGAGGTCGTGTGTGGTATAGTTGACCTCGTGATTCTTAAGCTGTCTTGAGGCATTGGAAATGACCTTTCCTCGTTGCATTAGAACACAATCTAGCCCTTGCTTGGATACATCGCAGTAAACTACGAAATATTCTGTCCCTTCTGGGAGGGACAAGATCGGAGCGCTGCATAAGGCTCGCTTTAGTGTTTGGAAAGCAGTTTCTTGTTTTTCCTCCCAGTTGAAAGTTACACCCTTCTGAGTCAGGGTGGTGAGTGGCTTTGTGATCTTGGAAAAGTTTTGAATGAACCTCCTGTAGTAGCCAGCGAGGACTAAAAATTTACGAATTTTGGTTGGTGTTCTTGGGGTCACCGAGTTTTCGATTGCCTTGATTTTGGAGAGATCCACATATATACCTACCTCACTGACCACGTGACCTAGGAAATCCACCCTTCAAATCCATAATTCGCATTTCAAGAACTTCGCAAACAATTTCTCCGCCCTTAATGTTTCCAGAACTTGTCGCAGGTGCTGACTATGTTCTTCCTTACTTCGTGAGTAGACTAGTATGTCATCGATGAAAACTATTATGAATTTTTCTAAGTAAGGTCGACAAACACGGTTCATCAGGTCCATGAACACCGCGGGTGCATTTGTTAATCCGAAGGCCATTACTACGAATTCATAGTGACCGTAGCGAGTTCTGAATGCTGTCTTGGGAATGTCTTCCTCTTGGACTCGCAGCGGGTGGTATTTGGATCTTAGGTCGATCTTTGAAAAGAAACTTGCTCCTTGTAATTGGTCGAAGAGGTCGTCGATTCGAGGTAAAGGGTATCGATTTTTGATGGTGACTTTATTTAGTTCCCGATAGTTCCTTCTTCACGAACAAGTTTTTCACGAACAAGTTCGGTGCTCCCCAAGGCGAGAAGCTCGGTCTGATGAATCCTTTGCTTAGCAGTTCGTTCAGTTGACTGGATAGTTCCTGCATTTTTTCTGGTGCTAAACAGTATGGGGATTTGGATACCGGGGTGGCTCCGGGAATCAAGTCGATTCTGAACTCGTATTGGCGTTCGGGAGGTACTCCTGGAAGATCTTCGGGAAAGACGTTGGGGAAGTTACAAACTTCGAGAATATCCTTGATGTCTTTCACTTCCTGTTTCTTATCCACCACATGAGCTAAGAAGGTGTAGTATTCTCTGCGAAGATACTTTTGAGCCTTGACGTAAGAAATGATTTGAAGATTCATGTCGGGTTTGTCGCCATAAATGACGAGGGTTTCGCTACATGACAGATTAAGGCGAATGACTTTTTAGTAACATGGGATATCGGCATGGTGAGGAGTTAACCAATCCATGCCAATGATGACGTCGAAACTTTTTATTGTGACCGACATCAGGTCAATTTGGAAAGAATAGTTGTTTAGAGTGAGGGTACATCCTATGTATATATCATTAGTGCTCTCTGCCTTTCCATTTGCCATTTCTACGGTGAATGTGTCTTTTAGTGATTGGGGATTTTCCTTAAGTAAGTGTTTAAACTTGTGGCTCAAGAAACGTTTCTCCGCACCATTATCGAAAAGTATGCATGCATATGAATGGTTGAGGAGGAACGTACCGGTAACCACGGTAGGATCATTCACGGCCTCTTCTTGTCCCATTGTTAACACTCTTCCCATTCCTATAGCATTCCTCGCTTTTGGACAATTCCTCTTGAAATGCCCATTTCACCATATCGGTAACAAGCCTGACTCACTCTGGTATTAGTGGTTGGAATGGTTTGTTGTGCCGGTGCCTTACAGAAGCGGGCAGTGTGCCCCTTCTTGTTGCAAATAATGCAGTGCATCTCTCGACATGCTACATAATGGTGAAAGTTACACTTATCGCATTTTGGGAGACTTCCGGCATACTGTTTGGCGGTCGCTGGAGCGGTAGGAACAGTAGCAGCGTGGACTGCCATGGTTTGTTGCTTCTTTGCGGGCTCTTGTGTCGACTGGCCCTCTCTCTTGTTCCGAAATTTCTTCTTTTTGTCATTTCCTTTGGTTTGCTCGAGAGTAGCTGTCATAAAGCCCTAGCGGACTCCATGATCCACAAGTGTTTGCGCCAGGCACTTGGCACAGTCAAACGAGGACAGATTTGTAGATATCACATTTCCTTGAATTTAGGGGGATAGTCCCCAGATGTATCGTTCCACCTTCTTACTTTTCGGGGTGACCATCCCGGGAAATTGTACTGATAGGTCACTAAATATGGCAGTGTAGGAGGCTGTAATGTCAGAGTCTTTCATGGTAAGGTTCCATAGCTCCTGATCTAGCTTTTGTACCTCGCCCCTCAGGCAGTATTCTGCTAGCATCAGAATTTTCAAGTCCTCCCAGCTCATGGCATTGGCCACTGGGAGAGTCAGCGATTTGACATAGTCGTTCCACCAGGAGAGGGCTCTATCTATGAATGTACAGGCTACAAATTTAACCTTGCTAGATTCTGGGCATGCGCAGATTTCAAACACCGACCCTGCTTTTTCGAACCACCTTGTTAGAGAAATAACACCTCCGGTGCCATAGAAAGACTTTGGTTTACAATTTGTGAAGTCTTTGTAGGAACATTCCCTCGGGTGCCCCTGACTGTCTCCCTGGCTAGCATTATTACTACCGCCTCCTGACCCACCGACACCATTCGTGCTGATTTGTGCCATGGCGGCTGCCACAGCAGCTGTTACAACATCTTGGAAGATGGCAGAGTACATCTGTGGAGGCGGTGACTGTGACGGAGTTGGTGGTGTGTTGTTGACACGCCTGATAGATTTGTGTGGTGGCATCTTTCTGTCACAAGGTTTAAGAGTGGAATAATGATAAGTCTTTGATAATAGCTATGAATCGAGCATTATTGAAATAGAGTGTCTTAATTATTAGTTATGTTAACTGCGCAAGAATAGCAGTATAAAGACACATGAAGAGTCTAGTTGTATAGTTCTATAGTGTCATAAAATAGTCCTATAGTATTTTAAACTTTATGTTCTGTTCTAGAGTTTCTTGGTATATAGTGTTGGTAAGTTTTAGACTCGTTGTTCACCACGATCATTCCCAAACATATGTTAGTCGTATCTCACATAAATATAGTTAATCAGGCTATATTTATCCCAGATATTATTACATAACTATCTAGGCTTAACCGTAGTGTCCAACTTATCTAAATACTTTTATTTGGTTCTTACTATGATACTGTTTCTGGTATGTATGCATGTATGTAAACTTTTATAAAAATACTTTATATTTTAAAAGTATACTTTTAGTCAGAGCGTTTTAGCCCCAATGTATTTATAGTTGTATATCTTACATGGTTTGATATACTTAGCCTACTATAAACAATGCTCTGATACCAATCTGTCACATCCCCGAACCGGTAAAATAGCGGAAACGTCCCCGGGCAGATGACGTCTTGTACAGTATCATAACAATTGAATAATAGATATCAAAGAAAATACAACCATCATAAATATAATTGATTAAGTTACATGGTTTTTAAGTGTTACATGTTTCAAAAATCAATTACAATATGATGATATAAGACTTGACCGACATCTTAGCGTCTCGTCTTCAAAAGCTTGCTGTTACCTATCTTAGTGATTCCCTGAGAATACAAGTAGTTTTGAAAAAGTGTCAACAATTAAGTTGGTGAGTTCATAAGCGTTTGTATGAGAAATCTTTCGTTTTTGCTTGTAAAATGAATGAGTGTGATGCCAGAAAATCAAATATTTTCTTTTAAAATGTAATGTAGTCTTAAATGTTCCAAGACCGAAATGTACAAGTATTTTCCATAATTAAAGTAGTAATATGTAGTTTTATACTTATATAAAACCATTTAAATGTATTTTTCCCGAAATGTAAGTTGTATCATACAGAAATATAGTGTGTTGTAGTTGTATCTATGTAAAACCCTTTGAATGTTTGTATCTGGAACTACCAGTTGTGCTGTAAAATAGTGTAGTGTAGTTTTATTATTTAATAAAACTGGTTGTATGTAAGTTAGCCCCGTAAACCAAATGTATTAGTTAATACCCTATGTGAGTTATTATAACCATGCAAGAGCGACTAGTGGGCATGTACGACGATCTTCAAGCGTCGGAATGGTATGACATTTGTCACCCCAGACCTGCCGGTCTAACTGTATCTAACAATTTAGGTGAGGGATTGTCAGTCTCGTATAGATTTATACACAAGTGTCACGCTCTCCCTACAAGAGACTCTGGTTATAAAATAGGACTTTAGTGTGTACTCTGGAAAGTACGTGAAGATAGTGTCTCACAACTTTGTATTAACCGGTTTATGTATAGTGTAGTGAAAATCCATTTTTCTTGTAATTGTATGTATTACCCTTTCATGGTGTTTACACAACGTGAAAATAATTATTCTTTTAAATAATTATTTCTTTATCCCTAACAGGGTAAAATAGTGTGAATGTTCCATAAACTATACATATTATAGTTTATATAAATGTTTCGTTTGAAATAGTAAATCCTTTGTATGCTATTTTCAATTTACCCTCATAATAAAATGAAATGAAATAATTATATATGTTCGTTTATATAATTATACCCTTTTTGTTCAACCTGTTACAAAAGGGTTGAAGTTTTGTTGTAATCAAATTAATATCCATGTGCATATATATATATATATATATATATATATATATATATATATATATATATATATATATATATATATATATATATATATATATATATATATATATATATATATAGTGAAAATAACAATGCAACAGTTTGTATTTTAACACAAGTTTTCTTCTGTTTTACTTGTATCCCCCCCCTGGTCCCCCCCCCCCAAACCATGGAAAATGTAGGGGTATGAACTCACATTGGGTGTGTTCCTGGCTAGATAACGAAATGATAGGACTGTTCTTCAAGTTAAAACATGCGAAGATAGTCGTATCCTAATAGTCTCTAACACATAATAACGTGTATAAATTAGTTGAACTAATATGTAAGTGTTATAAAAACACTAGATTAAATAAGGGGACTTACAAAGTTTTCTAAGAATCAAACTATTTAAAATAGTTTTCTAGGAAAATTTGATGAGTTCCTGGGAATATCTTGATGATGTTCTTGGAAAGCTTTAAGATTTGAAGACCAATGTATGGGTTTTGAGAGAAAATGTGGAAGGTTTTTGAAGTGAAAATGAGACTTATGCGTGAGGATTTCAGTTTATATATATATATATATATATATATATATATATATATATATATATATATATATATATATATATATATTAGGGTAAAAGTGATGAGATATATGCATTGGAATATGTATTCTATCATCTTGAATAGTGTGCCACCGTTTAAAATCAAGGATTTCGGCCTATCCTAACCAAAATCATAAGTGATTTTTGTCCAAGCTTCAACCGAGATCAAGGTCTTCGGTCCAAAGGAGATTTCGGTCCAAGTGGTTCTCGGAGGGGTGGTTCTCGGTCAAGGGTTTAGGGGATTTCGGTCATGCCTTTGATTTTGGTCCTAATTGTTTCACAAAAGGGATTTCGGTTTTGGTGGGTTTTTGATTCCAAAAACCGAAAACCTTAAAATAAATATTAATTTTCCTTATTTAACTTAAACTATTTAATTATTTGACTTATGTTTAACTCGTTTGACCTTTGTTTGACTTACTTGACTTTTATTGACCCGAAATAACCGGTTGTTACATGAAGGAAGAGTACCGGAAGAGTGAGCGAATTGTGGGTCAGGTGGCTTCCATTAATTATGATAGTCATAGGTTGTTGACTCTTCGTCGCTGGGTTTGGGTTCCGTACTGGGGCGGTGTGCGACAGGTTCTGATTGAGGAGGTGAATAAGTCTAAGTTTTCCATTCATCCCGGGGCGACGAAGATGTATAGGGATCTTCGTCCTGATTATTGGTGGCTCTGCATTAAGTGGGATGTGGCTTTGTATGTGGAGCGGTGCTTGACTTGCAGGAAAGTCAAGACTGAGCATCAGCGGCCTCACGACATGATGCAGTCGTTGGAGATTCTCGTATGGAAATAGGAGGATATTACCATGGATTTCATCACGAAGTTACCTCGGACTGCGTGCAGAGTGGATTTGATATGGGTCATCGTGGATCGGTTGACCAAGAGCGTGTATTTGATCCCGATCCATGAGAGTGTTTATACGGAGAAGTTGGCCGAGGTGTACATCAGGGAGGTTGTGGCACGACCTAGGGTGCCGGTTTATGTGGTTTCAGACAGGGATATCAAGTTTACTTCCAGGTTTTGGAAGAAGTTCCATGATGAGTTGGGTACTCGTCTCCATTTTAGCATAATGTTTCATCCGCAGACCGTTGGTCAGAGCGAGCGGACCATTCAGACTCTCGAGGATATGTTGCGGACGTGTGTTCCGGACTTTGGTGGGAGTTGGGATACGTATTTTCCATTAGCGGAATTTTCGTATACAACAGTTACCACACCAACATTAATCGACCTCCTTTTAAGATGATCTACGGGTGGAAATGCAGGACCCCAATTTGTTGGGGGCAAGTTTAGTCAACGGGTCATGGGGAGTATCGAGGTGGTACTCAGGACCACTAAGTTGATCCAACAGGTTCGGAGTAGGCTTCAAACAATTCAGAGTCGGCAAAAAGTTATGCTGATAGGCGCTGATCAGATCTGGAGTTCCAAGTGGGGGATATGAGTCTCCTAAAGGTGTCACCTTGGTGTCATCCGATTGAGGAAGAGGGGCAAGCTGGGCCCCAAGTATATTGGTCCTTTCAGGGTTTTGGCCCGGGTGGGCCGGGTTGCATATTGTTTGAATCTTCCAGATGAGCTCAGTCATATTCACAACACGTTCCATGTCTCTTAGCTGCAGAAGTGCTTAGTGGACGATTCTGCAGTGGTACAGTTAGAGGAGCACTATCCGTAGATATTTGGTGGCGATTCTTGACCAGAAGACGAAAACCTTGAGTAACAAGGATATTGAGTTGGTGAAAGTTCAATGGCAACATCGCAAGGGTTCTGAGTGGACGTGGGAGCCAGAATATGAGATGAAGGAGCACTATCCGGAGATATTTGGGGCAGCGGACTTCAAGGACAAAGTCTGGTTCAAATAGGGGAGAATTGTAACATCCAAAACCCTAAAGTACCAAATTCATTCATTTAATTGGATTGTGAGGGTCCTTACGACGTGAGATCATTGGGATCAGGTCATGATTGACCATTGACCTGTTGACCCGCGTTTTTGGAAACTCACTATGTGACGCATAAAATTTAATGACATTAGTGCAGCTTAATGACCCCAAACCCTAATTTTCAGGTATTAAGTGAATGAGAGGCTAAGGTTATCCATCCTCAACCTCTCTCACCCTCTAAGCCTCTGAAAACCCTTATCTCGACTCTCTTGAAGCTCTTAAGCATTTTTGAGTTCTTTGAAGCATTCTTTGGCAGTTTTTACATACTTGAAGTTGAAGAAGACCTTGGTTGAGCAACCTCTTGGCGTTTTGGCTTCCAACTTGCTATCTCTTGGAGCTTTTGGACCATTGTAAGTCATAAAGTTTGGACCTTTCTACCTATTTTATTCTAGATCTAAGTTATAAGCTCCTTTTTTCATGTTTGGGTGGGATTACTTACATGGGTTCCATAAAGTTGGCAACTTTATGAATCATTGACTCATTCTCTTCAACATAGTCATTGGATCTGAGTTTTGGCGTAGTTTGGGACTCCAAGTTTGAGTCTAGATCTCATTTTTCCCCACTTATGGTCTAGTAAGAGTTTGAGCCATGCATTGGACATGCACAACTAAAAAGCCATAGTTTTTATCATCCTTTGGGTAAAGGAAGATCCCCTGGAAAGTCGCAAGTTATGGCTGCAAGGATTAAGAGCTTAATGTTTTAAGCTCGTCAATATAGATATTACGACATGAGGTATAGGACCGTCACGACGTGAGAATGTTAGCCATCCGTCTATTTTGTCCGGATTGGGCCACGATGTGACTTAAGGATGGGTCGCGACGTGAAGTGGGTTGGAGTTTTTTGATGGGTTAAGTTGACTCACTGAGTCGGGACTGAGTCGAGTTGGTCCCCATGACGTGACCAAGTTCTGTTCACGATGTGAGGACCCATTGTTGGGGGTTGGATCGTTGATTTGAGGCCCATGATGAGTTTGTGCCCAATTTAGAAAATTGGGCCATGTTTGGGCTTTGGGTGATCATTTTGGAATTTGGGCCTTTGGATAGTTAGTTTGGGCCTTGGATTTGGTCCAAGTTAGGTAAAGGGTTAAAAGGGTCTTTTACCCTAGCTTGGACTCTTATTGTGAGCCGGGATCCAATTATTAATTGGATGTTATTTTTTTATTGATAGCGCGGCGATTTCAGCAGACCAGCAGCTAGAGTTTATCTGTGAGATTCAGCAGTCTGAGGTGAATCTCACTCACTGTGCTTAGCGGGTCGAAGGCACACATTCCGACCAATGATTTGTTATGCTAGGGTCCTAGATGTATGTGTGACTCTTGCATGTGTATGTATGCTTAGTGGGTGGGGCCCAATGGGTAATCTGTATGCCATTACTTGTTTTACTTGTATGTTCGTATGCTGGGCGGGGCCCGTTGTTAGAGTTAGGACGGGGCCCATTATACTTAGTGGTCAGGACCCGTTATGCGAGTTAGGGCGAGGCCCGTTATAATTAGTGGGCGGTGTCCGTTACACTCGTAGGGTGGGGCCCATTATTTGCTTGATATGTACGATATGTGGCATTTATGGGTAACTCACTAAGCATCATGCTTACAGTTTTCAGTTTATCTTTCAGGTACTTCAAGTGCAAAAGGGAAGAGCTCGGGGTGATTGCAGTGCACACACGAAATAGTTCCGCATTTTCATGATAACTTTGATAATTTGTGATATTCGATACACTTTATTGTTTTGGATATTTATGTTGATGTATTGGAATAGCGTTTTGTTAAATGAAAAATGAAATTTTTGGGTCTTATTTTTGGGACGTTATAAAATTCTAAGGAGCTGGTTTAGGGTAGGAACATGGTTTGACACCATGAATCCGTTGCAACATTTTGGGTATTATCAGCCTTTCAGTTATGGCTACCCGGGAATAAGACAGGTCTAGTGATTGTTTGGGCCTTAGTGGCCATGTCAGTTTTGGATTGAGTGGTGTAGATCCAGATGAGAATTTTGTCATTTTCTATGATGAGAATTTTGTTCTTCCAGTTTTCTGTGTTGGGGGAAAGAGAGAGCGGGTAACGACCCACTAGGGGAAACCGGATGGTTGCGGTGTCCGCAATAAAGGTGGAAAAGCATGAGAGGATTCTTGTGGTTTGATTGCCTCGAGAAAATTTCATATGTTGAAAGAGAGTCATTTTAGTGGAGACTGTACAATTTGGGAACAAGGGTATGCCTTCTTTGAGTTTAGTTAGAGCGTGTTTTAGTAGGTGGTTCCAAACCATCAGGAGAAGTGAATCGGGAACGAAAAATTTTGTTGTCTATGTTGTACCTCGACTGTGAAGATAATGCCTCTTGTTTTATGATTGGTTCTCGTGATGAGGTTATTGTTAGGGATTCAGAGGTGAAGTGTGTGGTAACCCATTTCTTTGTGGATAGAGAATCGGTGCAATGAATGGACTATTAGAGTTATTGCTCGTATATCTACATGGGATTGTTGATGATAGAGGCAGTTATGACTGGGAAGTTTCTGGGGTCTCCATCTGAGATTCAGAATGTCTCTGAGTTGCTGGGTCCTTATCTGGGAAATCATCTTGCGTTGTTATGCATTCCAAAAGCTAGGGATGGTATGTATTTGGTTGATCCAGTTTGAAGTGTAGTCGTTTGCAACGTCAGTTGGTGATAGTTCAAACCCAAGTGGGGAGAACTGAGTATGCCACTTGGAAGATCATCGATATGTTCGAGTTCAAGGTTCTAGAAGAATGGGTTTCAGGGATCGGCGGTTCGGGTATTCGAGACTTTGGTTCGAGGCGAGGGTGCAGAGCATGTTGCCATCAGATGTATGTACTCAGAAATACATGAGTTGTCTTCGTGACATGTTGAATCATGAAAGTGACCCTCTTGAACTTCAGCTACCGCAACCATTTCTACTACCGCAACGGTTCAGCAGCCGCAGTCATATTGTTCATCAGCAACCACAACCGCACCCGGAGTCAATCTACAGCAGTCAATTTAGCTAGATTACTTTACTTGTTTTATTGTAATACACTCTATGGTCCAGTATGCCTTGCATGGCTACTCATAGAGATGTAATCTAGTGTTCTTCATGAGTCTCTATAAATAAGAGCTCATTCTCTTGTATTCAATACGATAACTTATGCATTCTATCTGAATACACATTTCTGAAGTTATCTTCTCTATCTCTCCATTACTCATCTCTTTGTACTTACCAGAATTCATCTGAATATAATCTCTCTTCGGAGCAAGTCTTCTGTGACTTAATCACTAAGTTTGATCTTCCTTATTAACTTGGTTTGAATGCATTCCTCGTTATGAATCAACTTAAGTGTATACTTGATATAACAATTGTTGTCATTTCTATTTCTTTACTTTTCCGCAACTAACTCTCTAACTCTCTAACTATAACTTATTAATATTATTGTTGAGCTTTTAGATCCTTCGAGATTAACTATTCCGCATTACTACTTGTTCTAACGTTTTTTCAAGTGTGTCTCAAAGTTTTTCTCTCAACAATTGGTATCAGAGCCATAGTGGTTGCTTTTTGAAAATGGAACTCTGATTTTTCAAAGGGTCTTCTATACCACTAAAGCTCATTTCTTTAAAAAAAAAAAATCTTCAAATGGCACAATCGTTATCTCTGAATGTTTCCAACAGTGTTGGTGGTTCTAACCGAGCCCCAATATGTTGGATTAATGTCCAAGTTCATAACTATATTTGGTATGTACTTGACCCGACCTGGCATGGTCCATTTGGGTTGCACTTCACCGACACAATTTATAGGGATAGTCTTTTGAGAATAGTATATTTATGATTTATATTAATATATTATAAGTTCTAATATATTAATATGGAATCATATTATTTAATTAGTATTGATCAAGAATTAATTTAGAATTAATTAAGTGATCAAAAAGAACTAATTAAATATGGACTCTTATATATATGGAATGGGCCAAGTTCATTTAGGTTGGGCTAAGCTTTCATGGATGGTCCATGGAGCTTTTAACCCATGGATCCTATGTAAATGAAAGGTCATGGGTATTAGGGTTTACATGGATGTAACCTTAATCCTCCATAATATATAAAGGGGTCCTTGGCTCACAAAAGTGGAACAAGTGTGTGAAAATAAGAGTGGGCCGATTTTAGTGTGCATACATATTCTCTTAAGTTCTTCCAAGGTGTTTTGGTGATTTGTGATTCCATTTGAGGCTTCCACACTATTGGGGCTAAGCTCTTAAAGCTTGAAGACATCAAGCTACATCAAAAGGTATGTCATCTAACTAGAACTTTGTAGTATAGGTGCTTCATAATATGCTAGTTAGGATGAAACCTTGGAATAGTTAATATTTGCATGTATAATAGAGAAAACATAGATCCAAGGTTTATAGGGTTGCATGTACACCATATGAGTGTTAGAATGCTCAAAACTCAACAGTTGTATCAGGGCCATGGGTTGTTTTCTGTTATATTGATGCAAATGTTTTATTTTCAAGTTGAAAAAAAAGGAAAAAAAACATGACGTTTGTCAAATGTTAAGATAATTACTTGTTTTTGTGAAAAACTAATTATTTGTAAAATTTGAATGATTTGCTATATGAGTTGAATTAGGTCAAATTTAGTAAAAGATAAAATGATATGATTATTTTATTAGTTTTAAAAGTTTGATCGAAAGAGTTTTTTGAAACCTCCATAAGTTATGGATATGAAAAGGTTTTAAAAAAAAATTGATTCAAAGTTTTTTATGGAGTTACAAAACTTGGTCTTAATGTTTTAAAGAATTTCATAACTTGTTCTTAAGTTATGGAACATGAAAAGTTTCATCATAAAACAAGTATTTAACTCCATAAGTTATGGAATCCAAAAGTTTTCAAGAGTTACAAAACTTGCCCTCAAGTTTTGGAATTTGGAAAAAGTTTTTTTATGATAAAAAAAAAGAATTGAATTCTAAAACTCTTGGGTTCATAACTTAAACAATTAATTAAATGGTTTTAATTTTGAATTTAATAATTGGAATTATGATGTTTTTATTGAATAATTCAATTAACTCTTATGGACTTTATTAATAGATAATTAAAGTGTTTAATTAAAAGAGAATTAATAATTCCATAATGACATGGTTTAAATTTAATTAAATTAAGAGAATAGTTTAATTAATAGATTAAACCACCAAGTATTTTAAATTTCTAAAATACACCCTTATACTATTATAATATTAAAAGTTTAATATATTATATGTATAAGAGCAGGTCGTCTTACCATTAGTAGGCCTCATTCACGAAGCCGGTCTATAAGGGGGTATAAGGTTACTGCCTATAAAATGGCAGTTTAATGGGTGTCCACTCTCACCCACCGCTTCCTTGACTGGTGGAGGGTCGTTAGCCGAACAGGTAGGACAAGGACTATAATTCTCCCTTCATTATAAGTATAATGATAAATACTAAGTAACTAAACACTTATAAATTCCCAATCTTAGTTACTTAGGAAAATGTGAATAAGGTGCTAATCCATGAAATTACACTTTGCACTTTGTTTAAGCTGTTAGTGGAGCGTGTGTGGTTAACCGGCACACTAACCTGGACTTAACAAGGTAGGCAAAGGGTAACTTAATTGTTATCATAGTATCGTTGGAGCGTGTGTGGTTAACCGGCACATCGATTGAGGGGTAAATATTAAGGGTACCAAGTATATTTACATGGTTACTTCACACCTTGTTTTGTGATCCTCGGCATCCCAGTCAGAAAACCTGAAGGGCACACTCGAGATTGAAACATGCCATTGAAAAGTTCAATGAATCTCAAAAGAATCTAGGAGTTTCAAAACCAATTAAAACCTAATAATACATTTCGTTTATCTTGGTGGAAATTGGTGAATCGTCATTCACCTACCTTCAAATATTTTATAGCTTGGATTACGACATCCCTCTTCCAAGTTATAAAATAGTTTGTTGGGTCCTAGCCTTAATATATCATATTGGGTGTTATATTAAGGACTTAAATCAACTTTACGTGAATTTCTCCCATTGTTGATGTCTGGTTTAGACAACAATGATCTTCCCAAACCAAGCTTTCCTAATGAATATGACTTCCCGAGTTTGGCTCATGGAAGTCATACTTCTCTTCCTCCACCTCCTCCAATTATTCTCCCTAACCCACAAGTTCAAGGTCACTCAAGCCGTAATGGCAAGCAAGGTCTATGTGTGATCACATCTTAGAGATGAAGTCACATATTGACAAGCCGAGAGAGTTGGGTGTCAAAGTCTTGAGAAAGTTGGATGTTCAATCACTTTCTAAGTCACATAGCGAGTTCCTTTAGGACTACTATGAAACAGACTATGACATGAACCTTAATGATCATATCTATTTGCTTGGTGTTGCTGAATCAGCAATGATTTGGAACGATAGTAAAGCAAATTTGATTAGAAGATCAACTTCCCAAAAACTTTATGGACAGTGACAATGGTGACACTAGAAATCCAGAAAAAGCATTCTCTTCCCAATGGAAAGGGATTGGCCATAGTCAACCCGGTTGACTAAATGGTAAAGAGAAAGGCTAAGTCTGAGATAGTCCCATTACCAAAGGGTCCATATGTTTATTTTGCCAAAGGAAGGGGCGTTGATTGCAAAGCTGCCAAATTTACCTAAGGATGTTAAAGTCAATTGGACCGAAACTTGGAATCATGCAAGTTGAATAGTATGATGAATGAGAACTTTCAAGCATTGGAAAATCAAGACTAATTACTTGTTCACATGGATGTGTGAGTCAAGTGAAGGATTAAAGGAATCGAGTACACATTCTTGTGCACTGGTCATGTCCACCACAAAGCTCGTTAAGACTATTTGATTTACTAAAGTTTAGTAAATATGGTTATACTTACAAGTTTAAGTATAATTCTGAAACATTGGAAAAGTCTCAATGTATGGCAGAACGAATGGGAAAAATCAAATTAGGAAGAAAGATAAAAGTTTCTCAAATCTGAAAAGATGGGAGAGTACTTTAGTATCATGTTTGTGATCATCTTAATGATTTAGAAATCATATCACAATTAGTACTCTAAAGGTCATCTTAGTGCATTCTTATGACTAAGAAGAGGAGTCATGAATTGTTGAAATGGTTAGATCAGGAAGATGAGTCATACTTCGTTCCAAAACAATTCTTAGAGTCATACTCCAAGATTGTAACTTGAGTGACATATCTTAAAGAAAGGTTTAAAACACTTGTCAAATGTAAGAGTAAAAGTGTCCTACTCTTGTACATTTGAAATTGGTAAGTTGTGATGTTTTGGATAAAACAAAGACCAACTAAGGACAATTGTGTGAAGTGTTTGTCTTGATAAAGAATCCGCACTATCTCTTGAATATTTGGCAAGATAGTCTTATATGTCAAGAGGATAGTGGGAGTCTTAAAGATCCTAAAAAGAATTTCAAGAACTAATCAAGAATAAAACCTGAGGTTCTTCACTAGCACACGACTTGAGGTTTATAACCTATCGTGTTGACATATTCTGTGCCCATTCCAGTTAAAGTTGGCTTTGCATAGGAGTTCTGAAAGTTCTCAATTGGTTGCATAACAACTTGGAAGCAATGGCAGGCCCTGTACTGCCAGGTGGCAAGAAGTTAAGATTGCATAAGTTCAGTCCATATGAGTTTGGATTTGTCATTATCCTTGTCTTGTGACTATGGTTTTGACGATTCACATGGATAAGAACACATACACCATAAAATCTAAGGGTCATAAGGATTCTCTCCGATTCATGAAAATGATGGTGAGGAAACACTTCCACCAAGTAGATTTGAAGCAGATGGAAAAAGGTCTAAACAATTGAGACTATGATTACGACATCCCTTTTCATAGTTCTGAAATTGTTTAGACACACATGCATGCTATCTAAGGAAAGGTGTATGATTTTGATAAAGTTTTATCAAAGCATCTCGTATCAGAAATCTGAACTTTGGTAAGAAAGTCAATAAAGTATTGATTTCTAGAGGTCCGGCTGATTTCTGAGTACATGTCAAAGCTAGTGGGAGCATAAGTGTTATGCTAATAATCATCATGTTAGTAGGAGCATGATAATTATTGTTAGTGTTGCAAGTTAGCAATGTTAATTATAGAAAAAAAAAGTTTCAATTCGTGAGGCTGTAGGGATGGAAAAAGTTGTTTTGCTATAATTAAGGGAGGATATACTTCATTTCAGTTCTAAAGGCTTAGATTGAGACCTTAATCATCTTTAGTCAAGAATATATATATATGAATTTCATGTTGGATTGGTTCAACTTAAGGAAATTCTATATATTGCGTTCTCAAAATTCGATTATGATTACGGCATCCCTCTTCATAGTCAAATTTTGAAAAACATGGAAAATAAAAATATTGTAGCAAAAGACTGGTCTAGAATCATGTCTTTATGTGAGACATCATGAATCGTGTACCATTTGCTTTGGGTACATGATCGATTGCATGTGCTATAATATTTGTCATTTCTAAATTTTTCCAAATGCCCAGAGGCATTAAGAAGGGAAAAGATCTAGAATTGGATATGACTAAAATGATTAAGCAATTGGCGAGGACAATCTGAGGTTTACCAAAGATTGGTTGCTCAGGGACAGTTGGAAGTATAGTGCTAATTTTGGAAGGACCATATTGACATATTCTGAAAAGAGGCATCTCTTATTCAGAAGTGATAGTCAAAATGAGAATATGGAGTTGTCTCCATAGGTGGATGTTATCTGTGTAAGATTAGAAAACTTAATGCAAGAAGCATGTCCAAAGCAATGTACTTTGAATATGAGACTTAGTTTCCATGGAGTTGATCTCCATTGGAATACCTTATAATGAGTGTTGACAAGTCTTTGTGACTTTGTACATATCCATTACAGGAGGGTTAGTGCATATAAGTTTAAAATCTAAACAGATTTCGATAAATGATAGGAATTTGAAATTCTCACATTTTTCGATAAGGATTTGGGAGTGTGAAATTAGAATCATTGAAATTATGTTCAATTGGTTTATTTCACAAAGTAAGGATCATAGACAAACATAGAGTGCATACTTGGTATATGGCAAAGCTATTGTTTAAGAAAAACATAGTGTACATGCTTAGAGCATAGGATAACTAGTGGTTTTAATTCAAGTATAAAGTTGATAAAACCGAAACAATGAATAATGAGTAATCAGTATGGTGATAAATAAAAGTGTTTATTTATATTCATAGGGTTTGATACCATATTTGATTCATTTATTCTTGTGTTTCACTTTGCATGTTTTGACTTCCAGAATAACTAAGTCGCTCTTCCTGAATGATTAAGTTATTCAAACCATCCACAGTCGGTCATATGTTGGAAGTAGATATGAATCAAGACTGTCATGGGTTGGTTTGTAGAGGTCTAAGTTGGTGGACAAAGTGGTGCTACAACACTCATGAGTGCTCATAAGTTCTGAGCATTGGATTCAACCCGCGCTCATTTGAATCACTTCATGGATTTTATCACGAGTGATCATGAGACGATAATATCTTATATTCTTCAAACCTAGAGATATGAGTTGTTACTATGAGTTGGTTATACATTGATTGCACGAAAACGCATTTGGTAACTCGATGTTATAAAACGTGCCATTGTGTATGATTCAACAAGTAGTAGAACAAGCCATATCAGTCGAAGTTTATCCATTCCTTTTACCTTCGGGATAAAAGCGATATCTGTGGGCCCCTCGATGATTCAGCGATGACACATGTGAGTGCTTGGCCAAGCCAGGACTGATTTGATTTGTTCAATCAGTCAGTCATCATAAATCGGAAATCGGGAAACAACAAATGGACAGAGAATGGAGGAATATATGATCCCTTACCTAATGGACAAGTCATTGACAAAGGTCAGAGTTCATCGGCAAGGTCAGAGTTCGACAGCGGCTTTAAGAGCTACGATTGCCAGTTAGGTTTTGAAGTCATACTCAATAATAGTTTTAGACTTATCCAAGTGGGAGACTGTTGGATTAATGTCTAAGTCCATAACTATATTTGGTATGTACTTGACCCAACCTGGCATGGTCAATTTGGGTTGCACTTCACCGACACAATTTATATGGATAGTCTTTTGAGAATAGTATATTTATGATTTGTATTAATATATTATAAGTTCTAATATATTAATATGGAATCATATTATTTAATTAGTATTGATCAAGAATTAATTTAGAATTAATTAAGTGATCAAAAAGAACTAATTAAATATGGACTCTTATATATATATGGAATGGGCCAAGTTCATTTAGGTTGGGCTAAGCTTTCATGGATGGTCCATGGAGCTTTTAACCCATGGATCCTATGTAAATGAAAGGTCATGGGTATTAGGGTTTACATGGATGTAACCCTAATCCTCCATAATATATAAAGGGGTCATTGGCTCACAAAATTGGTATAAGTGTGTGAAAATAAGAGTGGGCCGATTTTAGTGTGCATACATATTCTCTCAAGTTCTTCCAAGGTGTTTTAGTGATTTGTGATTCCATTTGAGGCTTCCACACTATTGGGGCTAAGCTCTTAAAGCTTCAAGACATCAAGCTACATCAAAAGGTATGTCATCTAACTAGAACTTTGTAGTATAGGTGCTTCATAATATGCTAGTTAGGATGAAACCTTGGAATAGTTAATATTTGCATGTATAATAGAGAAAACATAGATCCAAGGTTTATAGGGTTGCATGTACACCATAGGAGTGTTAGAATGCTCAAAACCCAACACAATACTGGTAGCAAATGAATATCATCACTGGTCACAAAGAATGAAAAGGTACTTGAGAAGACTTGGTAGAGATGTATGGCGATCCGTAGAAGAAGGACCACATGTCCCAGTCCTTACACCTGTTCAAACCGATGACGCTACAACCAGATTAGGAGGAGGTCAACCAGTCATGAGCCGTCCCACCAAGGATGATCTCGATAAAATGGAAAATGATGTTGTTGCTTTTTATGAAATCTCCTGTGGAGTTGCTCCTAACAACTCCGATATTATCATAAATTGCAAATCAGCAAAAGAGATCTGGGAAGTTCTCAAGAATTTGTACGAAGGATCAGAACAAGCACAAGACAAGAAACTCACTACCGCACTCAACGAGTTCAACAACTTCAAAGATCATACTGGAGAAAGTTTAGAAGACTCCTTCAAAAGGTTCAATCTGATATTCACCAAGTTATCCAATGCGGGCACCATCCGCAGTAACCATGAAACAAACCTTCAGTTTCTTAATGGTTTGGGAAGACATTGGACTACGGCTAAGATGATAGTCCAAGGCGACAAAAAGATTCACTCTTTGTCACTCTACAAGCTCTATGGAGAGCTGCAAGCACAAGAATCCACCGTACTCAAAGACTGTGCTGACTTCGGAGGACCACTTGCTCTCATAGCACAAGCTCCACCGCAGTCACCTCACTCTTCCTCGTATGAAACTTCACCGCAGTCATACGAAGCTGATTCAGAGTATGATGATGAAGAAGAATTTCAGAAGGCTATTGCTCTGGTTAGCCAACAGTTTAACCGTCTACCACCTCCTTCCTTCCGCAAGAATCAACAGTTCAACAAACCTCCATTCAACCGTAACTTCGGTTCCCAGAATAACCATTCTCGATATCCCAAAAGTTCTCATCTACCACCGCAATCTCAGAATAATCAACCAAAGGAGGTACCGCAGTCTCCTCAAACCACTGACTCCGGTACTCCTCCAGAAGACAAGACTGATGTTGTAATTTGTCACAAATGCAACAAAGAGAATCACTTTGCAAGAGATTGTAAGACCAATGTAGTGAAAGACAGAGCATTCTACCTTAGAATGGCTCAAGAGTTGGAAGATAAGGAAAAAGCAAGGGCATACGTGGCCCATGTCAAGAGAGACCATCAAGTTTGGTCATCCGGAGACGAAGATGAAGCCATCAGCAATGTCAAAGGAAAAGGGAAAATTTGCATGCTGGCCACTGCGGATGATGATGATGGGTCTACAATGCTGAACAAGAACTACTGCTACATGGCAAAGGATGGAACTCTAAGCATCGTCGAACAGGTAAAACTCATGATCCAAACTCTAAATTATAGCATGCATGACTGTCAACCCTACATAGATGATCTTAATGACACGTGTGCTGCCGTCCTTACAGACTATAACAAAGCCTTAGATGAGAAGAACATTGCATCCCAAGAGATGTTCCACGTAAGAGGACGACTGGATAACAAAAGACTTAAGATGGCTATGTTAGAGAAGGACCTAGAGTTAGAAAAAGATGCAAGAATGTTAAGTGAAACCCAATTAGAGATAGCTTTGAATCAGAGAGATTTAGCTCAGAGTGAAATTGTACGCCTAAATCTCTTAATTGAAAAATTGTTTAATGAAAGTGAAGCTATTGAAAATTTGGTGAACAATGGAACCGTGGACAATACATACAATTGGGGTTGGTCAAATGGATATCCTACCGTAATGGATTCCTCACCCCGGTTCAACAAAGACAGACTGTATGTCCCTCCTGACCGATAATATCATTTCCCAGTCAATGAGAAGACCTTTCCCGAAGATATCAAAACTCACTTCGGTAGACTGCATACTCTAAGCAATAATTGTGTCATTGAGGAAATTGTGCCTGAAGTTTCGGGTCACACATGTGATCTAATCCCTATCTGTGGCACCATCTACCCAAATTCTCAAACATCATCCGTAGTTGATGAAGAAATTGTCATTAAAGGTCCTGAAGTCTCAAAAGACTTTCCACCACTGTCCTCAGACCACAATGAATCACACTGTAGCCAAAAGTTCCACAAAAGTCCCACTGTAGTCTCAACTCAGACATACTCTGCAGTAGTTAAAACGTCACTACTGCAGTCCTCAGCAAAAGGAACTGTGACTCTTCAGGCGATTCATCATGAATTACTTATAGAGAACTTTGAAGTGGGACAATGCTCTCAGATCCCAGAATCTTCAAGTTCAGATGACTCAAGCCCACGTTTTCACAATCATTCTAAGAATTCCAAGAAACCGCAGTTGAACAACAATGACTGCGGTTCACCAAAATCCTTGGCCAAAAAGGCTTTCAAAGAGGAAATTAGATCTCGAGGCACAAACAGACAAATTTTTTCAAAAAATAAGAAGCATGTCAGAATTCCAAAGTCCAAGAGTCCAGAAAAATTTGTTTTCTCACACTACATGTCAAGAAACTCTCCTACCAAGAAAACAAACAATAAGGAATGTCAAGTTTGATCAGTCATTCCTAGTTCCTCTAACAAAAATCAAAAGAGTGTGATGTCTTTTCAAAACAATGGTTTTCAAGTGTATTCCTTGGACGACCCAAAATGGAAGGGTATCTTACCCATTCCAACACTTTTAAAGTCACATCAGAATTTCAAAAGATGGAAAGGTATTCTACCAACTCCACCAAAAAGAACTCAGAGATCTACATGTGCCAAATCTTTTCAAAAACAAACTTTTTCAAAACCCAACAACACTCATGTCAGGAGTTACCCACCTCGGACCGGTAACAGGTCCAATTCAACTTTTAAACCGCTAACCAAATATAGTGTCAGATAAAAAAAAACCTCTTTTTGTAAATGTCAGTGTAGTTGTCAGAAGGATTTATCTTATGACAAATCTAATCGGAGTCAGAAACCTCTTACTCTTTTAAAAACTCACAACACTCCAGATCTACTCAAACACCCAGGAATAGGACAAAAAATTAACAAGAGACCTGTCCCTGCAACCTCGGTCCATGCATTATTCAGAAACACATCAGTTGCCCCAGGCTCCAAACTAGTTTGGATGCCTAAACTAAATGTGTAATTCTCAGGCTTTGTGCAAGGAGGAACAAGAAGATGAGTGGTTAATTGACAGTTCCTGCTCCTTGCACATGACCGGAAGGTTAGAGTACCTTCGGGATTTCAGGCCAATATGCAATGGTGGAAATGTCACATTCGACAACAATACGAATGGTGTTATCCGCGGTTACGGTGTTCTCACTACGGGGAACTTTTCCATTCAGAAGGTTGCTTATGTAGAAAGCCTTAAACACAATCTCATCAGTGTTGGCCAACTATGTAAAGCAGGACATCGTGTTGAATTTGATGATCAATTTTGCTACGTAATGACAAGTGACAGACACACATGCCTGATCAAATCCCGATCCGAAGGTACCATGTACCCTTTGGATGTCTCTCTGATCCTTGGCAGACCGCAGTTGTGCTTCCTATCCAAAGCTGTATCTGAAGTCAGCTGGCTATGGCACCGCAAGCTAGCTCATCTCAACTTCAGGTACATCAACAATCTAGTCACCGGAGAACTAGTCCGCGGTCTCCCTATTCTCAAATTCAGCAACGATATTCTCTGTCCGGCTTGTGAATGTGGTAAACAATCCAAAGTAAGTCACCCTCTGATAATGGACTCTTCTATTTCTGAACCACTGGAGCTATTGCACATTGATCTCTGCGGTCCATCAACCATAGCCAGTCTCCACCACAAGAAGTACATACTGGTTATTGTTGATGACTATACACGCTTCACATGGGTCTTCTTCCTCAGACTCAAATCAGAGACACCGCAGATTTTCATCAACTTCATCAAAGAAATCAAACTTCAGATCAAGCTTCCAGTTAGACGCATCCGCGGTGATAATGGCACTGAGTTCACTAATCATCTTCTCAACAGTTTCTTGGTGTCAAAAGGCATCACTCACAACTTCTCAGCCCCATTTACACCGCAACAGAATGGAGTAGTTGAAAGAAGGAACCGCACACTAGTAGAAGCAGCCAGATCCATGCTTAACTTCGCCTATCTTCCTCTCTACTTCTAGGCTGAAGCTGTAGTAACCGCATGCTTTGTCCAAAACCGAAGTATTGTGTGCAAACGCCTCAATAAAACACCATATGAGGGCCTGAACAACCGCAAGCCAAATGTTCGCTTCTTTCATATTTTTGGGTGTAGATGTTTCGTGATCAACAACAGAGATCAGCTCAACAAGTTTCCACCAAAGTCTGATGAAGGCATATTCCTTGGTTATTCCACTAACAAGGTTGCTTATCGAGTGCTCATCAGGCGTACAAGGCTGGTCATTGAAAGCTTCGATGTGAAATTTGACGATTCTCACATCCGCAACGCCCCTCCATCCACTGAAACCACTGCAATCATGGAAAGCGATATTCCTGCCTCTTCAGGTCCCTTGAATCTAGTTGAAGTCAATTATGACGATCTTTTCGATCATGTTGAAACGGAGAAACTATCCGAAGTTCTTGTGTCACCCACAGCTCAACAACAACACGCTGATGTTTCTGGACCACCTCTATCTGAAGTAGCATCTCTCAATACTTTCACCTCTCCGGTTGAGGGGGAAAGCTCTACTCCGGATCAAGCACCAACCGTCGAGGTTCCAGTACCTGATGCTGTTCAAAGTCCCACCCGCAGAGAAGCATTACCATCAAACGTATCTTCGAATTCGGATGATAAAATCATAGAAAGCATTGACACTAGAATCGATCCAAGGATTATCACTCTCCCATCCGCAGTCTACGGGGAACCTTCTCAGGTTCCAGAGGAACTCCCATCAGCAATCCAGGGGGAACCTCTCCCAACTGTTCAAGAAAACTCCACTCTCGTTCCAACAAACCAAGATGACTCAGCAGGATGTTCTCAAATCCAGGGGGAACTGCCATCTCCAACCACAGATTCTTCTGATATTCAAGATATTCCCTCTACCGCAGCTGCTGATCATCTGCAGCCCCGTCTACATGTATGGACGAAGGACCACCCACCAGGTCAAATCATCGGCAACCCATCCGCAGGCATCCAAACTCGATCTTCCCAGGACCTATCTGACCACTGCCACTACGCAACATTCATGTCCTCGGTAGAGCCCAGAACGATCAAAGAAGCATTGCTTGAACCTGACTGGATAGCTGCAATGCAAGAAGAGCTAGAAGAATTTCAAAGAAACAAAGTTTGGCAGCTCGTTCCGAAGCCACGTGGTCACTTCATTGTTGGCACTAGATGGGTGTTCAAAAACAAGCTGGATGAATCTGGTACGGTAGTCAGAAACAAGGCAAGGCTAGTTGCAAAGGGGTATAGTCAACTTGAAGGCATTGACTACGATGAAACGTATGCTCCGGTAGCACGCATGGAAGCTATCCGGATCTTCCTTGCATACGCAGCCCACAAGAACGTCAAGGTACACCAAATGGACGTTAAGAGTGCCTTTCTCAATGGGGAACTAAAAGAAGAGGTTTATCTTCAGCAACCTCCAGGTTTTGAAAATGTTGAATTCCCAGACCACTGCTACAAGCTTGAAAAAGCAGTCTACGGTCTGAAGCAAGCCCCAAGAGCATGGTATGAGACTCTTTCTGAATTCCTCGTCTCATCCGGATACAAGAGAGGAGTGATTGACCCCACGTTATTTAGAAAAGCAAATGGTAACCACCTTATGCTTGTACAAATATATGTGGATGATATCATCTTCGGTTCGACTGATCAAGGCATGGTGGATGAATTTGCTAAGCTCATGACCAACAAGTTCAAAATGAGCATGAATAGAGAGATCAATTTCTTTCTAGGACTTCAAGTGAAACAAATTCCGCAAGGGATATTCATTCATCAAGAGAAATACACCATTGAACTTTTAAAGAAATATTCCATGGACAACTGTTCTTCTGCTAAGGTCCCCATGGCCTTCGGTTATAAGATCTCTGTTGATCCCGCAGGCGAATCTGTGGATCACAAGACTTATCGAGCTATCATTGGCTCTTTGATGTACCTCACCGCAAGCAGGCCATACATTGTCTTTGCAACTGGTGTATGTGCAAGATATCAGGCGGACCCAAAAGTGTCACATATGACCGCAGCCAAACAAATACTATGGTACCTGAAAGGAAGCAAATCTCTTGGTCTATGGTACCCTGCAGGCAATGACTTCAGCCTGCAAGCTTTCACAGATGCGGATCATGCCGGATGCATATTAGACCGCAAAAGTACTTTAGGAGGATGTCAATTTTTGGGCGGAAGACTTGTCAGCTGGACTTCAAGGAAACAAAGCTGTGTTTCTCTATCTACTGCAGAAGCTGAGTATGTGGCCGCAGCCAGCTGTTGCTCTCAAGTCCTTTGGATGAAAACTCAACTAATAGACTACGGGTATAGAATGCTGCGGATACCGATCTATTGTGACTCTGAAAGTGCTATTGCTATCTCTCACAACCCAATTCAGCACTCCAAGACAAAAAATATTGAACTACGGTATCACTTCATGATGGGTTTTTGAGCATTCTAACACTCCTATGGTGTACATGCAACCCTAGAAACCTTGGATCTATGTTTGACTATGATACATGCAAATAATTATTTTTCCAAGGTTGTTATCGTATCTAGCATGGCATGGGGAACTTGAATCAAATAAAGCTAGTAGAATTACTTACCTTGTAGTTGTAGTTGATTGCTTGGAGTTTTAGAGCCTAGCACCAATAGTATGGATGCCTCAAATGGAAATCACAAATCACCACAAACTTGGAACCTTGAGAGAATAGTCACAAACTTCTTGAAATCGGCCCTCTTAGTTTACACACATCAACTAGTGTAATTTCAAGAACCAAAGCCTCCTTTATATAGTGTGGTGGATTAGGGTTACATCCATGTAAACCCTAATACCCATGTCTTTTCATTTCCATGAGATCCATGGGTTAAAGCTCCATGGAGTATCCATGGACTTTCCATGCAAGCCTAGCCCATTCCAAATAAGCATTAGCCCACACTATATAAATACAAGAGCCCATATTTAATTAGTCATACTTTTGATCTCTAAATTAATTCTAAATTAATTATAGATCAATACTAATTAAATAATATGATTTTATATTAATATATTAGGACTTATAATATATTAATATATCATAACTTATACTATTCTCAAACGATTATCCATAAATTGTTCGGGTGAAGTGCAACCCAAATGGACCATGCCGGGTCGGGTCAAGTACATACCAAATATAGTTATGGACTTAGACACTATATCCAACAGTCTCCCACTTGGATAAGTCTAATAACTATAGTTGCAAGTATGACTTCAGGAACCGATCAGCAATCGTAGCTCTTTAAACTCTGTTGAACTATGAAGCGCCATTTTAGATAAGTGATCATATAATCCTCTGTTCTAGATATCAGCCGGACAAATACATGGAACATGGTCTTGCTTATTGTCCAGCATTTGTTTCCCGATTTCTGATTTGTTTGACATAGAACTTAGCTGAACACATCAATTTAGTTCTGACCGGGCCCGGTACATAGGTCAAAACAAAATCATCGAGGGGCCCAGATATCGCTTCTAATCCTAAAAGGAACAGATAAACTTCGACTAATATGTTTGCTCTACTACTTGTTGAATTACACACAAAAGCACGGTTTATAACATCGAGTTACCAATGCGTTTTTTTGCAATCAATGCATAACCGACTCATAGGCAACAAATCATATCTCTAGGTTTGAAGACTTATATGATATTACCGTCTCACGATCACTCGAGATAAATTCCATGAAGTGATACAAGTGAGCGTGGGTTGAATCCAATACTCAGAACTTATGAGCACTCATGAGTGCTGTAGCCCCGCTTTGTCTAACATCTTAGACCTCTACAAGCCAACCCATGACAATCTTGATTCATATCTACTTCCAACATATGACCGACTGTGGAGAGTTTGACTAATATGATATAAACCATAACATAGTTATTCTGGAAGTCAAAACATGCAAAAAGAAATAATAGTAAACGATTGACAAGAGATAGCAACATTTTACTCATAAATAACAGCTTTTATTTATCATCAAATGTCAATTACATTTTACAAATTTCAAGATTATCTAACTACTAAAACTAATATCATCCTTCAGCCCTATGCTCCGAGCATGTTGGAGATGCTTAGCTCGAGTCAGTCCCTTCGTGAGGGGATCTGCTGGGTTCTCATCCGAGGATACCCTCTTTGCCACGAGGATTCCTTCTTCTATTCGATGTCTGATGAAGTGATATTTTTTTTCAATGTGTCTGGATCTCCCATGATCTCTTGGTTCCTTGGCTAAGGCAACCGCACTATTGCTGTCACAGAAAATCTCCATTGGCTCCTTTATAGCTGGTACAACTCCAAGGTCTCCGATAAAGTTCTTTAGCCATATAGCCTCTTTTGCTGCCTCGCTTGCTGCTATATACTCTGATTCACAAGTGGAATCAGCTACTGTCTCCTGCTTGGAACTTTTTCAAGTAATTGCCCCTCCGTTTAGAGTAAAGACCCAGCCCGACTGAGAGCGGAAATTATCCCTGTCAGTCTGAAAGCTAGCATTACTGTACCCTACAACTATCAAGTCCTCACTACCACCGAGGGTAAGGACCCAGTCCTTAGTCCTCCGTAGGTACTTGAGGATATTCTTTACCGCAGTCCAGTGTGCCTTGCCAGGTTTCCCCTGATACCTGCTAACCATGCTCAAAGCAAAGGCTACATCAGGTCGAGTACACGTCATAGCATACATGATCGATCCTACAGCTGAAGCATAAGGTATTTGACTCATTTCTGCTATCTCATCCTCAGTACTAGGGCTTTGTGTCTTACTCAATCTGGCGTTACTCTGGATGGGTAACTCTCCTTTCTTGGAGTTATGCATGTTGAACCTTTTCAACACTTTGTCCACATAGGTGCTTTGACTAAGTCCAATTAGTCTTTTACTCCTGTTTCTCAAAATCCTTATCCCTAGGATATAGGCAGCTTCTCCAAGGTCCTTCATAGCGAAACACTTCCCAAGCCAGGACTTTACTTCCTGCAGGGTTGGGATGTCATTTCCTATGAGTAGTATGTCATCCACATACAGTACCAAAAAGCTGACTATACTCCCACTAGCCTTGATATAGACACAAGATTCATCTTCACTCCTTGAAAAGCCAAATTCTTTGACTTTCTCATCAAAGGAAAGATTCCATCTGCGAGGTGCCTGTTTTAATCAATAAATGGATTTCTCGAGCTTACACACTCTACTGGGGTACTCTATACTGACAAAACCCTCTGGCTGAACCATGTAAACATCTTCAGCCAACTTTCCATTAAGGAAAGCGGTTTTGACATCCATTTGCCATATTTCATAATCATGAAATGCAGCAATGGCTAACAGAACCCTAATAGACTTAATCTTGGCCATTGGTGAAAAGGTCTCATCATAATCAACTCCCGGAGTTTGAGAATAACCCTTTGCAACCAGTCGTGCCTTATAAGTGTGTACATTACCATCCATGTCGGTCTTCTTCTTGAAGATCCATTTGCACCCAACTATCTTACGATCAGGTACATTGTCAACAAAGTTCCAAACTTGATTGTCATACATGGACTGTATCTCGCTATCCATAGCCTCTTTCCATTTAGTAGCCTCAGGGCCTGCCATGGCTTCCATGTAGCCGTTAGGCTCATCCAGATTTACCAGTGTGTTATCACTGATAAGTGTCTCACCTTCTGCAGTAATATGAAAACCATAATAATGCTCAGGTGCATTCCTAACTCTGGTGGAACGCCTCAGAGGTATAGATTCTTCAATCGGCTCAACAGGAGTTTCCTCCTCAGGTTGAGGGCTAGGGTTTGAGGTTCCTTCACCACTTGACTCTTGAATTTCCTCAAGGTCAATTTGCCTCCCACTGTCTCCTTGGCTCATGAATTCTCTCTCTCGAAAGAATCCTCTTCTTGCTACAAAGACCACATTATCACTGGGTCTGTAGAAGATGTAACCAAAGGATTTCTGTGGGTAGCCGATGAAAATACACCTTTTGCTTCGGGGTTCGAGCTTATCGTGAGTCTCGCGTCTCACGAAAGCCTCACAACCCCAAATCTTGATGTGGTCTAGATTGGGAACTTTTCCAATCCACACCTCGTGAGGTGTTTTGGCAACCTTCTTTGTAGGGACTAGATTAAGGATATGGGCGGCAGTCTCTAAGGAATACCCCCAAAATGAGATTAGTAGCGAAGCTCGACTCATCATGGAACGAACCATGTCCAACAAGGTTCGATTGCGCCTCTCAGCTACACCATTCAACTGTGGTGTCCTAGGAGGTGTCAATTGTGAGACAATCCCACATTCCTTAAGATAGTCAAGGAACTCAGTACTAAGATACTCACCACCACGATCGGATCGAAGCATCTTAATGTTCCTGCCCAACTGATTCTCCGCTTCTTGCTTAAACTCTTTGAATTTCTCAAAGGTTTCTGACTTATGCTTGATTAGGTAGACATATCCATATCTACTAAAATCATCAGTAAAAGTCACATAGAACCGATTAGCATCTCTTGTGGCGGTTCTGAAGGGTCCACACACATCCGTGTGTATGAGGTCCAACAAACCTTCACCCCTAGCACAAGTGCCAGTAAAAGGTGACTTTGTCATTTTACCAAGCAAACAAGATTCACAACTATCATCTGACTTTAGGTCAAATGAATCCAATACACAATACATTATTTCCTAGACTATCTACAACAGATACAGTTTCATACACGCCATCACAAGGTAATGCTTTAAAATAAAGAACATTAATAAATAAAGCATCAATACTACCATTATTATTATCAAAATAAAAGGTAAAACCTTGTTTATACAATGCATGAAAGGAAATAACATTTCTTGCCATTTCTGGCGAATAATAACATTTATTCAAATCTAATGTAAACCCACTATTTAGCACTAAGGAATAAACTCCTATCTTGGTGACAGGTGAAGCTTTCCTGTTTCCCATGATCAAGTTTATCTTTCCCTGCTCCACATTCTCACTTCTTTTTAGTCCCTGCAAATCACAACATATGTGAATACCACAACTTGTATCAAGGACCCAAGACTTAGAATGAGGTGAGTTATTAGACAATATAGTGTATATACCTGCATGGTTGGGTTTTACTTTCCCATACTTCAAATCTTGCTGGTACTTTGGGCAGTTTCGCTTCCAGTGCGACTTTTCATGGCAATAGAAGCATTCAGCCTCATTAGGGTTAGCAGAAGGAGTGACAAAACCTTTCTTGGTTTTGCTTGAACAGGAGCCTTCAAGGGTCTTACCCTTGGTACCCTTAGAAGGGTTCTTTCTCTTCTTCCCTTTGCCATGCCCGCTTGCCAAGACATTGGCCGCAGTTGGAGTAGGAGTAGGAGTAGTAACAACCGACTTACCCTTTAGACCACTTTTGGCAGTCTTCAAGAGTCCTTGAAGTTTGCTGAGGGTGACTTCTTCCTTGTTCATGTGATATGTCATGCGGAATTGATCATAACACGATGGCAAGGAGTGCAAAATGATGTCTATTGCTAACTCCTCAGGGAAGTTCACATTCAGCTTCAGTAAACAGTCCACATACCTTTGCATTTTCTGCATGTGGCCCGTGATGGGTTCACCATCCTTCATTCGGGTTGTTATCATAGAGGAGATTATTTCATATCGCTCTTGACGAGCACTTTGATGGTAGCGGTCCATCAAGTCCTGGTGCATCTCAAAAGGATAATAGTCCTCATAGGACTTTTGGAGCTCGGCTGTCATGGTGGCCATCATGATGCATGCCACTTTTGTAGCATCTCTTTCATCTACCTCACATTCAGCAAGCTCTTCAGGAGTAGCAGTTGGCTCGGGTACCTTCAGCTCCTTGTCGAGAACATATTCTTTGTTCTCATACCGAGTGACCATCCTGATGTTTCTGATCCAATCTATAAAGTTGGACCCATCAAAGATGACTCTCCCACAAAGATTCATGAGAGAGAAGGACCTAGTAGGGTTTGAGCCAGAAGCATTGTTATTGGAAGACATCTGAAAAAGAAGAGGGAATAGATTAGATTAGATATAGAGATAGTCTTTAACAAAACACCCAAATGTAATATTAAGGCTAGGACCCAACACAATATTTTATAACTTAGAAGAGGGATGCCGTAATCTAAGCTATAAGATATTTGAAGGTAGGTGAATGACGATTCACCAATTTCCACCATGAAAAAAGAAATATTTAATTAGGTTTTAATTGGTTTAGAAACTCCTAGATTCTTTGAGATTCATTGAACTTTCTTCAATGGCATGTTTCAATCTCGAGTGTGCCCTTCAAGTTTTGTGACTGGGATGCCGATGTCACACCCCGCTAAAGCGGAAACGCAAGATATGACAGCGATAACGGTTTCATTGCAAAAGATAAAGATACATCACCATAGCAATATTCAAAAGTTTACAACCCATAGCTTAATAGAAACAAGTACAAGTTTTTCCAAAATAACATTGTTCAAAATATAACTTCATAAATAACTTCAACACGATGCAGCATGCTCTATGATGATGAATCTTTATATCCACTTACTAATTATTTCCTGAAAAAGCATGTAAAACGAGGGTCAACTATGAAAATAGTTGGTGAGTTCACAAGTTTATAAAATCAAGATTTGGAATAAGGCTTTTCATAAATACAAGTACATTGCTTTAATGAGAAACAAAGTTGATTGCTATGATTGATAACAAGTTTATTGCTATAACGAGAAACGAGTTTGTATGTGTATGAGCAAACAATGAGTCTCAACCAAACCTATGACTGAAGCCCTATCAAGATCTATGCTTATCGTTCCATAGATGAATATGGTATCATGCACTCCAGCAATAGGGCGAGTGAGGAGTTGTCAATTCCTAATAGCGCTATCCATAATGACCATTGGCTCAAAGAGTTAATGGTTAGAGATAAGGGAAGGGCCTTAGTACGGTAAGTTCTCATGTTCCGTGTTGCATAGACATACATAGAGAGACATAGCAATAAAATAGCAATCATGTTTGATACAAATCAATTTAAATACAACATTCAAATAATAGTTTTTCGGGACATGCTTTTCCACCCCAAAACATAAAAACTGAAAATAGGGGAGTGCGTGAATACTCACAATGTTTCGAGTAGGTACAAGTGGTGCCTCGGAATACACCAACGTCTTACTACCGGGATCCTACGACATCAAACACACACTAGTGAGTTTCCATGTCGAAATCCAATGCTAATATACTAAACTCTACATATAGAGAAATGCCAAATTTATGTTCTAATATCGGTTTTATATTAATTGGTCACGATTTTTCTGAAATGGTGAAATTCTATAAGTCATGTGATTTCAAGTCAATTAATGGTCTAAATGCTAAAGAAACAAAACTCCTTTCTGCTCCCTCATCGAATATTACTGATGCAAAATGGTTGTTCAGGAGAAACGTACCTGTTATCACCTCAGGGTTCTGACGAGCTTCTTTTGCACCAATCACAAAGGCTACACCCCTTGGCCGCCCACCTTGATTTCCTTGGAAGTTTTGCCTAGCTTGGCCTTGTCCATTGTTACCAGGCCCCTTGTTCAGTTTGGGACAAGCACTACGCAGATGATCAGTACTCCCACACTCATAACATGCCCTTTTTCCATCCTTATTCAGCTTACAATACTTCGGGTAATGGCCTGTCTGTTTACAGTTTTGGCACACTGGGCAAGCTCCCTTGTGATGGAAGTTACACTTATTGCACTTCGGAAGCGGTCCTGAGTACTGCTTTCGCTCCTGCACTTCCATGACTTTCGGCTCCTGAGTTTTCACTGGTTCTTGCTCCTGGGCTCTTACCATAAAATTTCTTGAGACTTTCTGCTTCCTCCCCAACTTGTCTCCATACTTCTTCTCTCCCTGATCTGCTGGCTTCCTCTTGCTACTAGAGTTTTCCTTTGCCGATGCCCCCATCCTTATCACATCATTAGTTAGTCGATTTGCTAGACTTACTGCACTTTGAATGGTAGTTGGGTTTGCTGAAGTAACCATTCCCCGAATCTCTGGTGCCAGACCCCAGATGTAATGATCTATCCGTTTCTCCTCAGGAGTAACCATGTGAGGTACCAGTTTTGCTAGTTCATGAAATCGGACTGTGTACTTCTCTATTTGTGTTCCAACCATAGAATGGTTCCAGAACTCAGATTCAAGCTTCTGAATTTCATCCTTGGGACAATACTCCTCTATTAGTAGCTTCTTCAGGTCTTCCCAAGTTAGCTTATATGCCGCTGCACGACCTCGGGTTTGCACTAGAGTATTCCACCAGGTCAATGCCCTATCTTGGAGTAGACAAGTTGCATACTCAACTTTGTTGCGCTCGAGGCATTTGCTAATATGAAGGACCGACTCCATGCTGTCAATCCATTTCAGCAACCCGACCGCACCTTCCTTTCCATGGAACTCCTTAGGTTTACAGGCCATAAAGGACTTGTAGTTGCATTCTCTTTCATTGTTTCCCCGGTTTCCTCCACTACTTCCTTGGTTTGCATTAAGTCCCGCAGTTACTTGAGTAACAATGTTTGGGATTGCTTCCAAGAGCTGTTGTGCTACAATTTGAGCAACATCGGGTGTTTCGTTCTGTGGGCGCCCGCGATTAGGCCTTCCTGACATGGTTCTAAGACACAAGAGTAGAAATACGTATAAATACATAAAATAATGTATAATATTTAGTTCACTACTATTTTGAAAACCGTAAGTGTTGTCAAATTAATGGTTTGCATTAATACTAGGCATATAGATTTGAAAAAAAGAAAGAAAAGAAAAATCTTTTTATTCGACCATTAACTAAGTAAATTCTAGGGTTTGACCTCATAGTAAAAGTTTTCAAACATAAAATAAACTTCTCATCACCATTTGAAATAGTCTTAAAACCAAAGCAATACATCAATTCCCAAAATAAAGTTTTAAATGTTTTTCCCCAAAAGACACCCAACATGGGTTTTCGTTTCATGACAAAATAAAATAAAATACTGAAATCAGAACCAAATACTAATCGCTATCCCAACAAGAAACATCAACACCACAATCAGTAATAGCCCTCCAAGCACATAATATGCGGTCATCGCACGACCTGCCACTCGTCCAGCAGCACTAGCAGTGTCAGCAGCCTCCATCGAATGCTGAAACAGGATTTCCATCCTTGTCAACACTTCATCCAAAACTTCCCGATGCCCAGCTATCACAGCGAGACTGTGACGTAGTCCCGCTGCCATCGACGGCATTCTCCGGGACTCCTCCGGGGTCATACCTGGCTGCCTGACAGGTATCCCTATGACTCGCTGTGGTGGGGGTGCTCTCGGTCCTGTATTGCTGGGTCCTACCCTACTGGGTCCTGCCGTGCCAAGTCCTGCTGTACTGGTTGCTATCCTTCCTGGAATAGGAACACACTTCCTCGCCATCCTCCGAATACGAAGCCCATAAAGTGGTGGCTGTGGCAACACCGATGTAGGCGATGCCTCGCGTTGCTGACTCGGGGCGTTGTCATTGCTGATCTCCACCGAGTTTCCTGTATCTTCTGTGTCTTCCGAGGGGTCTTCCTCCACCGAGGCGGGGGAATCACGTCGAGGGATAACAGTGACGTAGCCGGACTCATCAGCTGAGGCGGTAGCGTGAGAAGCTGACGATGTCGACATAGTGGACTGAGACATAGATTCAATGAGATATGAAATAAATGACAATGCATGCCTATAATATGCAATGCTTACACACACAAAAATTAACCTTTTTGAATTTTTGAAATAAAGTTTTCTCAAAAATTTTGTTGAACATATTCCCATTATAATTAGCTCAAGCTTTGTATAAATCTTTCCTTAACTAAACATAGGTGATCAGGCTATGTTTAATTGAGGTCCAACGATACAATTCCCGACCTAATTATATTAGTAATATGTTTGATGTAAAAAAAGAATTTTTATAAGTTTTGGTTATAGGTTGTGTTTTCTTAAAGGAAAACTGATGTTCTCTATAACTTTAGCTCTGATACCACTTCTGTCACACCCCGCTAAAGCGGAAACGCAAGATATGACAGCGATAACGGTTTCATTGCAAAAGATAAAGATACATCACCATAGCAATATTCAAAAGTTTACAACCCATAGCTTAATAGAAACAAGTACAAGTTTTTCCAAAATAACATTGTTCAAAATATAACTTCATAAATAACTTCAACACGATGCAGCATGCTCTATGATGATGAATCTTTATATTCACTTTCTAATTATTTCCTGAAAAAGCATGTAAAACGAGCGTCAACTATGAAAATAGTTGGTGAGTTCACAAGTTTATAAAATCAAGATTTGGAATAAGGCTTTTCATAAATACAAGTACATTGCTTTAATGAGAAACAAAGTTGATTGCTATGATTGATAACAAGTTTATTGCTATAACGAGAAACGAGTTTTATGTGTATGAGCAAACAATGAGTCTCAACCAAACCTATGACTGAAGCCCTATCAAGATCTATGCTTATCGTTCCATAGATGAATATGGTATCATGCACTCCAGCAATAGGGCGAGTGAGGAGTTGTCAATTCCTAATAGCGCTATCCATAATGACCATTGGCTCAAAGAGTTAATGGTTAGAGATAAGGGAAGGGCCTTAGTACGATAAGCTCTCATGTTCCGTGTTGCATAGACATACATAGAGAGACATAGCAATAAAATAGCAATCATGTTTGATACAAATCAATTTAAATACAACATTCAAATAATAGTTTTTCGGGACATGCTTTTCCACCCCAAAACATAAAAACTGAAAATAGGGGAGTGCATGAATACTCACAATGTTTCGAGTAGGTACAAGTGGTGCCTCGGAATACACCAACGTCTTACTACCGGGATCCTACGACATCAAACACACACTAGTGAGTTTCCATGTCGAAATCTAATGCTAATATACTAAACTCTACATATAGAGAAATGCCAAATTTATGTTCTAATATCGGTTTTATATTAATTGGTCACGATTTTTCTGAAATGGTGAAATTCTATAAGTCATGTGATTAAGAAAATTTTGGATATTAATTTTCCAGATTTAGTAATATAATTTGAGGGTATTTCAACACATTTAAAGGTGTTTTAAATTCCTAAAAACGCAAAATATTATCAAATAGTTTCCAAAAATTGTCAAACCTTGTATTTTCATTCTATATGGTTAACTACTTTTCCAAGTTTTTAAGCCTTCATAACCAAATAAATTCACTAAAAATAGCATTCAAAGGATGAAAATTCTCAAACTTTTTATTTTACTGTTATTACACATTACTAAGCTAGGAAAAATATAAAAATGGATTTCCAAGCTGTTTAATTATATTTTATGATTTTTGAGCATTTATTCTAATAAAAATTGGAATAAATAGAAAACAGGTTCCAAAATTACTCAAAGTTTTTATTTAACTGTTATTATACATAACTAGGCTGGGAAAAATATAAAAGATATTTTTCAGTGGTTATTTCTATTTTTCCTTGTTTTATCCCCTTAAATAATCATTAATTGAAGAATAAATAACAAACAGTTAAAATAAATTACCAAAAATTTTTGTAACATCATTTACAGTGTAAGTAATATGGGAAAAATACCAAAAGTGGTTTTCATATTGTATAATCCAGTTTTGGGTATTTATGTGTATTTAAGTGTATTTAAGTGTATTTAACCTTAGAAAATAGGAGAAAAATAGTATACAGTAGAGGAAAATCATCACAATTTTTATGTGTCCTCCTAATGTACAACATGATGTTCTGGTAAATTTTCATGAATTTTGGATAATCAGAACTATTTTTTCTATTTTTAGGCCATTATAATTACCAAAAATTGGGAAAAATAGAAAGGCATGATGGAAAATTCTGAAATTAGTTTTCTGAGTCTCCCACCACAGGTAAGAGCTGCGAAAATTGTTAGATAAAATTTTCACACTCTTTAAAGTGGTTTTGTGATTTATTGCACCCAAACAAAAAGAAAATCGAAAATCATACTAAACAGCAACATAAATCGATGAAATTTAGTGAGAGGTCATTACTCACCATAGGGGTCATCCACGAATTTATTCCGGATTTATAGACCTCTGGAAGTATTTTATGTGATTTATGCCCTTGTTTTCTTGCAACAATTTTAATAAATCAAGGAAACGATAAAAACTCTTGGGATTTTCCAGATATTCATATTACCTTAATGGGAATTTGGAAATATTTTGATTTGAACAGAAAAGAATTTTAGATATTTTTCTAGACAAAATCATTTACATGCACTATTAACAATGTACTTTGATCATCAAGCTCTTTAGCTTGGTGTTCTTCACATGCATCACGGTTTGAAGACCATGCATGGACATATGTTTGTTATAGTGATGTTTTTAAAGGAAATACTTGAATGCATAAGGTGTATGAGCCTTTAAAACTTGTAAAAATCCGAACCTTAGTGTTTGACATAGGTTTTGGTCCTTGGATTTCACCATTAAACAACATGCATGTTGTTCTTGGGTGAAACCCTACCACCATCATCATCAAACACGACATTCATGAACATGTTCATGAATGTTCATAAAGAATGGTGTAGAAGGAGGAGAAGTACAAGAAAACCCTTTAAAAACAAGAAGGAAAAGTAAGGCAAATGAAGGATTTTCGTGAATACCTTGAAGAACAACCTTAGAAGATGAAGATTTGAGTGTGGAGAGGTGTTCTTGGCTGATGATTTTCGTGGGTTTGGAGAGAGAGGAGGAGAGTTTGAGAGTTGAAAGGGTGGAGTGTGAGAGAGAGTGAAGAGAGAAGTGGAAGAGTGGGGATTGTGTTTTAATGATTGAAGTTTTGGGAAGAGAGAGGGCATGGGGGAGAGGATGCACAAATTTTATGAGTGAGAGAGGCTCCCTCTCTCCTAAAATTCAAATTATATAATTCTCCCTTCAATTTTTATAAAACCTAAATTTTTATAAAAATGTCTCTTTAAGCAATTTTTGATTTATTTAAAAATCTTGTTTTTTTTTACTAATAAATTATGATTAATGTATGATAATTTAAATTTCTATTTCATTGATTATAATCTATAATTTGATTAATAAAAATTTTATATTAGGAAGTTTATAGAAATTTTATAAAGTTTTTAAGCTTTAAAGTTTATAAATTTGGATTTTTGGGCTCTTTAGAGATTTTTGGAACATTGTTTGATATTCACCATCATATTGGGATGAAATTAGAATATTTTAATTTACTTTTAGGGTTTTATACCCTTTTTCAATTGTAACAAAGTTTGAAGTTTCATTCTAATTATGGTATTGGCATTTCCTATTGTAGTTAAACAACTTACTAGAATCGTAAGAGTCAAGTATATTAGTCCTAGATCTTAGTTGGATCCTAGTTTATGCAAGATTTTGACCTAATTTATACTACTAGGCCATGGCATGTTGTGCATGAATGGTTTTTATAAAGATGCATGAGTCCGAGAATGACCTAAATTGACAGTTGTCACAGTATCCCCCACTTAAAAAGAATTTCGTCCCGAAATTCATTCTATGTCATCGTTTGTCATCGCATGGGAAAAGTTGTGGATACTTTTCCTTCATGAAGTCCTCACGCTCCCAGGTGTACTCCGACCCGCGTTTTGAGTTCCATCGAACTTTCACAATCTGAATCTTACTCCGCTTGAGTTGTTTTACCTCCCTGTCAAGGATTTCTATCGGTTCCTCAACAAAGTTTAGCTTATCATTGATCTTAATTTCCTCCAGGGGTACTATCAATGCTTCGTCGGCTAGACATTTATTAAGATTGGAGACGTGGAATGTGGCGTGAATGGCGCTTAACTCTTGGGGCAATTGGAGTTTATAAGCCACCGGACCAATCCTTTCAATGATTTCAAAGGGTCCAACATATATCGGGCTTAGTTTTCCTTTCTTACCAAAACGTACAAGCCCTTTCCAAGGCGACACTTTTAAAAGTACCTTGTCTCCTACTTGGAATTCTAATGGTTTTCGACGATTATCCGCATAACTTTTCTGACGATCTCTGGCAGCTTTAAGCCTATCTTTGATGATAGCAATCTTGTCAGATGTTTCCTGGATAAGTTCGAGTCTAGTCAATTGTCTGTCTCTGATTTCTGTCCAACATAAGGGCGAACGACACTTGCGTCCATACAATGCTTCGTATGGGGCACATTGGATACTCGTGTGGTAACTGTTATTGTAGGAAAACTCAATTAGAGGCAAATGAGTATCCCAATTTCCTTTGAACTCAATGACACACGCCCGTAGCATGTCTTCCAATGTTTGTATTGTTCTCTCTGTCTGCCCATCTGTCTGAGGGTGGTAAGTTGTGCTCAATTTTATCTTGGTTCCTAGTGCCTTCTGTAACATCCACCAAAATCGTGATGTAAAACGACTATCTCTATCAGAAATGATAGATAGGGGTACACCATGCAGAGAAACAATTTTGTCGATGTAGATTTGGGCCAATTTTTCCATCTTGAAGTCTTCCCGAATGGGGAGAAAGTGAGCAGATTTCGTCAGTCGATCCACTATGACCCAAATTGAGTCGTGACCTTTAGAAGTTCTAGGAAGTTAGGTAACGAAATCCATGGATATCTGCTCCCATTTCCATTGGGGAATTTCGGGTTGTTGCAATAAGCCTGATGGTTTTTGATGTTCAGCTTTGACTATTGAGCAAGTTAAACACTTCCCAACATATAAGGCAATATCCCTTTTCATTCCAGGCCACCAATAGTACTCTTTAAGATCCTTGTACATCTTATCCACTCCAGGGTGGATTGAGTATTTAGATCGATGAGACTCCTCTAGTACTATGTCTCTCAGATTGTTAACCCTTGGAATCCAGACCCTGTCCTTAAAATAACGAACTCCATCAGGTTTGGTTTCAAATCTCACTTCTAAACCATGTAAAGTTTCACCTGGAAGATTTTCCTTGAATAAAGCTTTCTCCTGGGCATCAATGATTTGAGATTTCAAGTTTGTCTGAGTTACCATTCCCAAAGCTCTCACACGGGAAGGTTTCACTCTTTCTTTTCTACTAAGAGCGTCAGCTACTATGTTAGCCTTGCCTGGGTGATATCGTATCTCACAGTCATAATCACTAAACAACTCTACCCATCTCCTCTGCCGCATGTTTAACATTTTCTGATCTAGGATATGCTGAAGGCTTTTGTGATCGGTATAAATGATGCACTTGGTTCCGTACAAATAATGCCTCCATATCTTAAGAGCGAAAACTATTGCTCCCAGTTCTAGATCATGGGTTGTATAATTCTTCTCATGCGGTTTGAGTTGTCTGGAAGCATACGCAATGACCTTATCTTTTTGCATTAACACACATCCTAGTCCTTGATGAGACGCATCACAATACACTACAAAGTTCTCTGATCCCTCTGGTAAGGCCAGAATTGGTGCATTGCACACCTTGTTTTTCAGGATTCGAAACGCTTCTTCGTGTTTCTCTTCCCAGAGAAATTTTCTGTCTTTTTGGGTCAAAGATGTTAATGGTTGAGCAATCCTAGAGAAATTCTCAATGAAGCGTCTGTAGTACCCAACTAATCCTAGGAACTGTCGTATTTCTGTCGGGGTTTTGGGGGCTTCCCATTTCTTGATTGCCTCGATCTTAGCTGGATCTACATGAATTCCTCTTTCGCCGATCACATGACCAAGGAAATGTACTTCCCGAATCCAAAATTCACACTTAGTGAACTTGGCATATAATTTCTGCTCCTTCAACAGCTCCAACACTAGCTTCAGATGTCTCTCATGATCTTCTTTGGTTTGTGAGTAAACAAGTATGTCATCGATAAATACAATTACAAACTTGTCTAGGTATGGTCTACAGACCCTATTCATCAAATCCATGAAAACAGCGGGTGCGTTCGTTAGTCCAAAAGGCATGACTAAGAACTCATAATGTCCATAACGGGTTCTAAATGCTGTTTTGTGAATGTCTTCTTCGTGAACTCTTAGTTGATGGTATCCTGATCGGAGGTCGATCTTTGAGAAGTATGAAGTGCCCTGCAACTGATCGAACAAGTCATCAATTCGAGGAAGAGGATATCGATTCTTGATTGTCAACTTGTTCAATTCTCTTTAATCAATACACATTCGGAATGACCCGTCTTTCTTTTTGACGAATAACACGGGGGCTCCCCAAGGTGAAGAACTTGGTCGTATAAACCCTTTGTCTAGAAGTTCTTGAAGTTGTCCGGACAGTTCTTGCATCTCGGATGGCGCGAGGCGATATGGTGCTTTTGCTACCGGTGCCGCTCCGGGAATTAAGTCTATCCAAAATTCGACCTGTCTGTGAGGGGGTAGACCGGGTAATTCCTCCGGAAACACTTCGGGATAGTTTTGAACCACTGGAATCTCCTTGAGTTGCTTAGCTTCGGGTTATCTTTCTAGCACGTGGGCCATGAATGCAATACAATTCTTCTTCAGGTACTTGTGAATCTTCATGCTTGATACAATGTTTAAACTTCTTCCTGGCTTCTCACCGTGTATGATAAGGGTTTCTCCATTGGGGAGAGGTACCCTGATGACTTTCTCGTAACAACCAATGTTCGCTCTATTTTTGGATAACCAATCCATTCCTACTATTACATCAAAACTACCTAGCTCTATAGGAATTAGGTCAATGCTAAAGAGTTTATCAGCTAAATTCAGAGTACAGCCAGGAATTATTTCATTAGCCCTAATTTCATACCCATCAGCAAGTTCAATAGCATAAGTATTCCTCATCTTTCTCGATTTCAAGTCAATTAATGGTCTAAATGCTAAAGAAACAAAACTCCTTTCTGCTCCCGCATCGAATATTACTGATGCAAAATGGTTGTTCAGGAGAAACGTACCTGTTATCACCTCAGGGTTCTGACGAGCTTCTTCTGCACCAATCACAAAGGCTACACCCCTTGGCCGCCCACCTTGATTTCCTTGGAAGTTTTGCCTAGCTTGGCCTTGTCCATTGTTACCAGGCCCCTTGTTCAGTTTAAGACAAGCACTACGCAGATGATCAGTACTCCCGCACTCGTAACATGCCCTTTTTCCATCCTTATTCAGCTTACAATACTTCGGGTAATGGCCTGTCTATTTACAGTTTTGGCACACTGGGCAAGCTCCCTTGTGATGGAAGTTACACTTATTGCACTTCGGAAGCGGTCCTGAGTACTGCTTTCGCTCCTGCACTTCCATGACTTTCGGCTCCTGAGTTTTCACTGGTTCTTGCTCCTGGGCTCTTACCATAAAGTTTCTTGAGACTTTCTGCTTCCTCCCCGACTTGTCTCCATACTTCTTCTCTCCCTGATCTGCTGGCTTCCTCTTGCTACTAGAGTTTTCCTTTGCCGATGCCCCCATCCTTATCACATCATTGGTTAGTCGATTTGCTAGACTTACTGCACTTTGAATGGTAGTTGGGTTTGCTGAAGTAACCATTCCCCGAATCTCTGGTGCCAGACCCCAGATGTAACGATCTATCCGTTTCTCCTCAGGAGTAACCATGTGAGGTACCAGTTTTGCTAGTTCATGAAATCGGACTGTGTACTTCTCTATTTGTGTTCCAACCATAGAATGGTTCCAGAACTCAGATTCAAGCTTCTGAATTTCATCCTTGGGACAATACTCCTCTATCAGTAGCTTCTTCAGGTCTTCCCAAGTTAGCTTATATGCCGCTGCACGACCTCGGGTTTGCACTAGAGTATTCCACCAGGTCAATGCCCTATCTTGGA
Source organism: Lactuca virosa (assembly GCF_052849685.1). Classification (NCBI taxonomy): domain Eukaryota; kingdom Viridiplantae; phylum Streptophyta; class Magnoliopsida; order Asterales; family Asteraceae; genus Lactuca; species Lactuca virosa. Next base: position 506,785,412 of record NC_136429.1, read on the forward strand.
GTAGACAAGTTGCATACTCAACTTTGTTGCGCTCGAGGCATTTGCTAATGTGAAGGACCGACTCCATGCTGTCAATCCATTTCAGCAACCCGACCGCACCTTCCTTTCCATGGAACTCCTTAGGTTTACAGGCCATAAAGGACTTGTAGTTGCATTCTCTTTCATTGTTTCCCCGGTTTCCTCCACTACTTCCTTGGTTTGCATTAAGTCCCGCAGTTACTTGAGTAACAATGTTTGGGATTGCTTCCAAGAGCTGTTGTGCTACAATTTGAGCAACATCGGGTGTTTCGTTCTGTGGGCGCCCGCGATTAGGCCTTCCTGACATGGTTCTAAGACACAAGAGTAGAAATACGTATAAATACATAAAATAATGTATAATATTTAGTTCACTACTATTTTGAAAACCGTAAGTGTTGTCAAATTAATGGTTTGCATTAATACTAGGCATATAGATTTGAAAAAAAGAAAGAAAAGAAAAATCTTTTTATTCGACCATTAACTAAGTAAATTCTAGGGTTTGACCTCATAGTAAAAGTTTTCAAACATAAAATAAACTTCTCATCACCATTTGAAATAGTCTTAAAACCAAAGCAATACATCAATTCCCAAAATAAAGTTTTAAATGTTTTTTCCCCAAAAGACACCCAACATGGGTTTTCGTTTCATGACAAAATAAAATAAAATGCTGAAATCAGAACCAAATACTAATCGCTATCCCAACAAGAAACATCAACACCACAATAAGTAATAGCCCTCCAAGCACATAATATGCGGTCATCGCACGACCTGCCACTCGTCTAGCAGCACTAGCAGTGTCAGCAGCCTCCATCGAATGCTGAAACAGGATTTCCATCCTTGTCAACACTTCATCCAAAACTTCCCGATGCCCAGCTATCACAGCGAGACTGTGACGTAGGCCCGCTGCCATCAACGGCATTCTCCGGGACTCCTCCGGGGTCATACCTGGCTGCCTGACAGGTATCCCTATGACTCGTTGTGGTGGGGGTGCTCTCGGTCCTGTATTGCTGGGTCCTACCCTACTGGGTCCTGCCGTGCCAAGTCCTGCTGTACTGGTTGCTATCCTTCCTGGAATAGGAACACTCTTCCTCGCCATCCTCCGAATACGAAGCCCATAAAGTGGTGGCTGTGGCAACACCGATGTAGGCGATGCCTCGCGTTGCTGACTCGGGGCGTTGTCATTGCTGATCTCCACCGAGTTTCCTGTATCTTCTGTGTCTTCAGAGGGGTCTTCCTCCACCGAGGCGGGGGAATCACGTCGAGGGATAATAGTGACGTAGCCGGACTCATCAGCTGAGGCGGTAGCGTGAGAAGCTGACGATGTCGACATAGTGGACTGAGACATAGATTCAATGAGATATGAAATAAATGACAATGCATGCCTATAATATGCAATGCTTACACACACAAAAATTAACCTTTTTGAATTTTTGAAATAAAGTTTTCTCAAAAATTTTGTTGAACATATTCCCATTATAATTAGCTCAAGCTTCGTATAAATCTTTCCTTAACTAAACATAGGTGATCAGGCTATGTTTAATTGAGGTCCAACGATACAATTCCCGACCTAATTATATTAGTAATATGTTTGATGTAAAAAAAGAATTTTTATAAGTTTTGGTTATAGGTTGTGTTTTCTTAAAGGAAAACTGATGTTCTCTATAACTTTAGCTCTGATACCACTTCTGTCACACCCCGCTAAAGCGGAAACGCAAGATATGACAGCGATAACGGTTTCATTGCAAAAGATAAAGATACATCACCATAGCAATATTCAAAAGTTTACAACCCATAGCTTAATAGAAACAAGTACAAGTTTTTCCAAAATAACATTGTTCAAAATATAACTTCATAAATAACTTCAACACGATGCAGCGTGCTCTATCATGATGAATCTTTATATCCACTTACTAATTATTTCCTGAAAAAGCATGTAAAACGAGCGTCAACTATGAAAATAGTTGGTGAGTTCACAAGTTTATAAAATCAAGATTTGGAATAAGGCTTTTCATAAATACAAGTACATTGCTTTAATGAGAAACAAAGTTGATTGCTATGATTGATAACAAGTTTATTGCTATAACGAGAAACGAGTTTGTATATGTATGAGCAAACAATGAGTCTCAACCAAACCTATGACTGAAGCCCTATCAAGATCTATGCTTATCGTTCCATAGATGAATATGGTATCATGCACTCCAGCAATAGGGCGAGTGAGGAGTTGTCAATTCCTAATAGCGTTATCCATAATGACCATTGGCTCAAAGAGTTAATGGTTAGAGATAAGGGAAGGGCCTTAGTACGATAAGTTCTCATGTTCCGTGTTGCATAGACATACATAGAGAGACATAGCAATAAAATAGCAATCATGTTTGATACAAATCAATTTAAATACAACATTCAAATAATAGTTTTTCGGGACATGCTTTTCCACCCCAAAACATAAAAACTGAAAATAGGGGAGTGCGTGAATACTCACAATGTTTCGAGTAGGTACAAGTGGTGCCTCGGAATACACCAACGTCTTACTACCGGGATCCTACGACATCAAACACACACTAGTGAGTTTCCATGTCGAAATCTAATGCTAATATACTAAACTCTACATATAGAGAAATGCCAAATTTATGTTCTAATATCGGTTTTATATTAATTGGTCACGATTTTTCTGAAATGGTGAAATTCTATAAGTCATGTGATTAAGAAAATTTTGGATATTAATTTTCCGGATTTAGTAATATAATTTGAGGGTATTTCAACACATTTAAAGGTGTTTTAAATTCCTAAAAACGCAAAATATTATCAACTAGTTTCCAAAAATTGTCAAACCTTGTATTTTCATTCTAAATACAATAGAGGTTTTCCAGAAAATTTCCCTTGAATTTTTGATATGGTTAACTATTTTTCCAAGTTTTTAAGCCTTCATAACCAAATAAATTCACTAAAAATAGCATTCAAAGGATGAAAATTCTCAAACTTTTTATTTTACTGTTATTACACATTACTAAGCTAGGAAAAATATAAAAATGGATTTTCAAGCTGTTTAATTATATTTTATGATTTTTGAGCATTTATTCTAATAAAAATTGGAATAAATAGAAAACAGTTTCCAAAATTACTCAAACTTTTTATTTAACTGTTATTATACATAACTATGCTGGGAAAAATATAAAAGATATTTTTCAGTGGTTATTTCTATTTTTCCTTGTTTTATCCCCTTAAATAATCATTAATTGAAGAATAAATAACAAACAGCTAAAATAAATTACCAAAAATTTTTGTAACATCATTTACAGTGTAAGTAATCTGGGAAAAATACCAAAAGTGGTTTTCATATTGTATAATCCGGTTTTGGGTATTTATGTGTATTTAAGTGTATTTAAGTGTATTTAACCTTAGAAAATAGGAGAAAAATAGTATACAGTAGAGGAAAATCATCAAACTTTTTATGTATCCTCCTAATGTACAACATGATGTTCTGGTAAATTTTCATGAATTTTGGATAATCAGAACTATTTTTCCTATTTTTAGGCCATTATAACTACCAAAAATTGGGAAAAATAGAAAGGCATGATGGAAAATTCTGAAATTATTTTTCTGAGTCTCCCACCATAGGTAAGAGCTGCGAAAATTGTTAGATAAAATTTTCACACTCTTTAAAGTGGTTTTGTGATTTATTGCACCCAAACAAAAATAAAATCGAAAATCATACTAAACAGCAACATAAATCGAGGAAACTTAATGAGAGGTCATTATTCACCATAGGGGTCATCCACGAACTTATTCCGGATTTATAGACCTCTGGAAGTATTTTATGTGATTTATGCCCTTGTTTTCTTGCAACAATTTTAATAAATCAAGGAAACGATAAAAACTCTTGGGATTTTCCAGATATTCATATTACCTTAATGGGAATCTAGAAAATTTTTGATTAGAACAGAAAAGAACTTTTAGATATTTTTCTAGACAAAATCATTTACATGCACTATTAACAATGTACTTTGATCATCAAGCTCTTTAGCTTGGTGTTCTTCACATGCATTACGGTTTGAAGACCATGCATGGACATATGTTTGTTATAGTGATGTTTTTAAAGGAAATACTTGAATGCATAAGGTGTATGAGCCTTTAAAACTTGTAAAAATCTGAACCTTAGTGTTTGACATAGGTTTTGGTCCTTGGATTTCACCATTAAACAACATGCATGTTGTTCTTGGGTGAAACCCTACCACCATCATCATCAAACACGACATTCATGAACATGTTCATGAATGTTCATAAAGAATGGTGTAGAAGGAGGAGAAGTACAAGAAAACCCTTTAAAAACAAGAAGGAAAAGTAAGGAAAATGAAGGATTTTCGTGAATACCTTGAAGAACAACCTTAGAAGATGAAGATTTAAGTGTGGAGAGGTTTTCTTGGCTGATGATTTTCGTGGGTTTGGAGAGAGAGGAGGAGAGTTTGAGAGTTGAAAGGGTGGAGTGTGAGAGAGAGTGAAGAGAGAAGTGGAAGAGTGGGGATTGTGTTTTAATGATTGAAGTTTTGGGAAGAGAGAGGGCATGGGGGAGAGGATGCACGAATTTTATGAGTGAGAGAGGCTCCCTCTCTCCTAAAATTCAAATTATATAATTCTCCCTTCAATTTTTATAAAACCTAAATTTTTATAAAAATGTCTCTTTAAGCAATTTTTGATTTATTTAAAAATCTTGTTTTTTTACTAATAAAATATGATTAATGTATGATAATTTAAATTTCTATTTCATTGATTATAATCTATAATTTGATTAATAAAAATTTTATATTAGGAAGTGTATAGAAATTTTATAAAGTTTTTAAGCTTTAAAGTTTATAAATTTGGTTTTTTGGGCTCTTTAGAGTTTTTTGGAACATTGTTTGATATTCACCATCGTATTGGGATGAAATTAGAATATTTTAATTTATTTTTAGGGTTTTATACCCTTTTTCAATTGTAACAAAGTTTGAAGTTTCATTCTAATTATGGTATTGGCATTTCCTATTGTAGTTAAACAACTTACTAGAATCGTAAGAGTCAAGTATATTAGTCCTAGATCTTAGTTGGATCCTAGTTTATGCAAGATTTTGACCTAATTTATACTACTAGGCCATGGCATGTTGTGCATGAATGGTTTTTATAAAGATGCATGAGTCCGAGAATGACCTGAATTGACAGTTGTCACAGCCGAGGATCACAAAAGAAGGTGTGAAGTAACCATGCAAATTACTTGGTACCCTTAATGTATTACCCCTCAATCGATGTGCCAGTTAACCACACACGCTCCATCAATACTATGATAAACATTAAGTCACCCTTTACCTACCTTGTTAAGTTCAAGTTAGTGTGCCGGTTAACCACACACGCTCCACTAACGACTTAAACAAAGTGTAAAGTGTAATTTCATTGATTAGCACCTTATTCACATTTTCCTAAAATAACTAAGATTGGGAATTCAATAAAGTTTAGTTACTTTAGTATTATCATTATACTTTTAATGAGAATTTATAAGTCCTTGTCCTACCCGTTCGGCTAACGACCCTCCACCGATCAAGGAAGCGGTGGGTGAGAGTGGACACCCATTAAGTTGTCATTTTATAGGCAACAACCTTATACCCCCCTTATAGACCGGCTTCGTGAATCAGGCGTACTAGCGGTAAGACGACTTGATCTTATACATATATATATATATATATATATATATATATATATATATATATATATATATATATATATTATTAACTTATAATATTATAAAGTATAAGGGTTGAATTTTAACTTTTAAAATTCTAAGGGTTGGAACTAAAGTGTTAATCATGACTTTACTTGTTCCAAAACTTGAGGGCAAGTTTTGTAAACTTTCAAAACTTTTCATTTCTCATAACTTATGAGTTAATGGTTATTAAAAATGAAGACTCTTCATTTTTTTTGTAACCTATGTGTTCTTTTAATGGTTATTTATAAATGTGACTTTTGGTTATCCATAACTTAAGAACTAGTTATGGACTCCATTAAAACACATAAAGATCAAGAATTAATCTAATCAATTATTAGCACATAATTTCTATGATCTTCTAAACTCATATGTTTATGAATGTTCATATCAAAAATTTCAAGAATCGTAAAAACATATACAAAACTTAAAATTTTGATACGACCTTTTGAACAAAACTTCGATTTTCAAGTTTTTTTTTTTTTTGTTTTTTTTTTTTGCATCAAGTATCAAATAAACAAACCAGTCTCTGAAACCACTGATGGGTTTTTGAGCATTCTAACACCCCTATGGTGTACATGCAACCCTAGAAACCTTGGATCTATGTTTGACTATGATACATGCAAATAATTATTTTTCCAAGGTTCTTATCCTATCTAGCATGGCATGGGGAACTTGAATCAAATAAAGCTAGTAGAATTACTTACCTTGTAGTTGTAGTTGATTGCTTGGAGTTTTAGAGCCTAGCACCAATAGTGTGGATGCCTCAAATGGAAATCACAAATCACCACAAAATTGGAACCTTGAGAGAATAGTCACAAACTTCTTGAAATCGGCCCTCTTAGTTTACACACATCAACTAGTGTAATTTCAAGAACCAAAGCCTCATTTATATAGTGTGGTGGATTAGGGTTACATCCATGTAAACCCTAATACCCATGTCTTTTCATTTCCATGAGATCCATGTGTTAAAGCTCCATGGAGTATCCATGGACTTTCCATGCAAGCCTAGCCCATTCCAAATAAGCATTAGCCCACACTATATAAATACAAGAGCCCATATTTAATTAGTCATGCTTTTGATCTCTAAATTAATTCTAAATTAATTATAGATCAATACTAATTAAATAATATGATTTTATATTAATATATTAGGACTTATAATATATTAATAAATCATAACTTATACTATTCTCAAACGATTATCCATAAATTGTTCGGGTGAAGTGCAACCCAAATGGACCATGCCGGGTCGGGTCAAGTACATACCAAATATAGTTATGGACTTAGACACTATATCCAACACTTCATCAAAGACCACATCTTAAAAGGTAACATTGAACTCATCTTTGTCCCTTCTCATGAAGAGATTGCTGATGTGTTCACAAAAGCGCTCGACTCCACAAAGCTTAACACCTTCCTACAAATGTTAGGAATGATGAATCCAGACCCGCAATTCTTTTTGAGTTGTTAGCTACCGCAGACCATCCTTGGTCTCCGTTGCGGTTCTAATTAAGAGTTACCTATGATAGATGGTTTTGGTACCGCAGTCTAGGTACCGCAACCATATATCATACTTATCTCTCATGGGTCTTTATTGTCTGTTATTACTAATCTTTGTACAAGTGTTTCTTCTCAGTTCCTCACTGCAGTCTTTTCCTTGTCCATCCACGATGACGTTCCCAACCGCAATGAAATTTCCATCCGCGATGACGTTCCCAACCGCAATGAAATTTCCATCCGCGATAACATTCCCAACCGCAATGAAGTTTCCATCCACGATCATTGTGATAATTTCTTAACTGTTTCATCAATGCTTGAACCTTTGTGTGCTATTTAATGATCCTTCATTAAATAGAACATTAAATAAAAAAAACATTCCCTTGAGAAACTGTCTCATTCTCTTTCTGAATAAACCTTGAGTCAGACCTATTTTAGGGATGATGACAAAAAGAACGTGTTTCCATAAACTCATCCTTAATCTGTCTTTTCCTCTCCGCAGCACGTCCCATCCGTTACAACTTCCTTTCCCCTCACCCCACGATTACCTGACACATTGATAGGTGTCTGACTTTTCATTAAATGCAGCCCTCTTTTAGTAAATCTCCCAAATCTTTTTAAACCGTTTTAATTATTTGTGGCTGAGATTTAATCCCAAATTCAAAGATTCCCCCCAAACACCAAACGACATTTTTACCCTATCTTTACCCTGTACCTAGGGTTAAAATCTTTCAACCCTTTATAAACCCATCTTCTTCCCCAAATTCACTTTACGCTTTCTGAAACATCGATCATTCCCTCTCTAAAAAAAACCTTCAAGAACTCTGTTTTCTACTTTTTTTTCTCAAACTCCAACAATGGTGAAATCAGGTGCATCAAAGAAGCAATCCAAGGCTTCAGGCTCAGCAAATCCCACTGGTTCCGACTCTCCAACAATCGCGTCAAGCAATTTCCGAGCAGTGTTTGAAGATCATCCTTCATACAATGCTCCAACCAAGCTTATGATCAAATTTCTGAAGAACCATCCACTGTTTGGTCCCTTCGACGCATTTACAGATGTTGTTCCAGTTTCGACCCTCTTCAAGTGTGCATTCTCAACTTATCACCCAAAGGAAAACCCCCAAGAAGTTCATCTTAACCTAATAAATGATTCTTTGGTCATATTGTCCAAAGAAAAGTTTCTCACCGCTATAAACCTTCTGCTTCATCCATCCATGAAGATATTTTCTCCTTCAATGGCGGACATTACCTCTACACTCTACCAAATGGGGTATCAGAAACCAATTCGAGGGATTGGTGAATTCAAGAAAAATCAGTTGCCTGCGGTATGGAAGTTTGTGTGTCATTTTGTCATCCGCTGTCTATCCGGCAGAACCGGAGGCATAGACAACATGGGACTCAAGCTTTTGGAATTGGTGTGGAGCATATTCACCGGACACGACGTAAACTACGGGCAGATCCTATGGGACGATTTCCTTCAATGCATTCCCAAAGAAAGCCCAAGGGAGAACCCAACCGAGCTCACATTTGCACGATTCTGGTCTCTCTGCATCTCAGACTTGCATGCGGACGCTGGAATTAATATGGGCAGTGAAATCAACTTCTTTGTCACTAAGGATCTCAAAAGGTACAATCCTTCTTCTGATCAATCTGTTTTTGGACCTATCCGCAGACTCCCTACCCACATTCTTACAACACTTGGTCTTGAGACTGCTGATGTCTCGGACCACATTGAGGCTACGGAAGGTATTGCCCCATACCCTCCTACCCCGCCTCTTCCACAACTATCCGCAATTGTTAACCCTGAAGGTACCGCAGTCCCTTCTGCCACTACACTCTCCAATCTTTCTCAAAGAAGAAAGCAATTGGCAACCAAGAAGAAACAAAAAACCCCTAAGAAGGATGCTCCTAAATGAACCGCACCCACCAAGAAACGTAAAATCACATCTCCCATAATCTCTTCTAGTAGTAATTCTGATGAGGATAGGCAACCAATTGCTATCCTTAAGAAAAGAAAAACCGATTCCCCTGGCCAAATGCGTGACCGGACCTATACTGAAGCCTCTCAAAAGGCTCCAGTAGTCCTTGGGGTGGCCGCAGACCCATTCAACACCACCATCGAATACCACTCAAGCTCAGAAAGTGAGTTTGTTTCATCACATCAAGGAAACTCCCCCCCAGTTCACTCCCAAGGGGATGACACTGGTGCACGCCCTAAGGTCTCCAGGGCTTCCCGACTGCATTTCTTTTCACCCGAGGAGTTGCGCTCCATCCTTTCGAACGTCACCCAAACACTGCAAACACCTTCCCAACCGCAGGGCACTTCTTCCGCCCATGCCAGAACTGAGCCGAGGCCACACTTGACCACGGGTCAAGGAGACCGAGGAAGCTCAGGAAATCGTACTCTACTTACATCTGTAGTAGGTGGTTTAGGCACGGTGAGCACAAACGTGCAAGGATCCGTGGACCCGAAGGACACTTCGGTGCGTTTCGAAGGATTTGACGGCAATGAATCCAACGACTCATGGTTACAATACAATCCTGTAACTGAGTCTGAAATCAAGAAGTATGCTGCTTTCAAAAGGGCATTCCAAGCCCGCAAGGAACAACAGATCAAGCAACAACAGCTGAAGGAGCAAGAAATCCAGTCTGTGGCCAAGTATTGGGCAAATGCTATCAGCAATGCCAATACTGTAGCCACCATTCTCAAAGTTCAAGACTGGATGGACCAAATGGCTGAAACGATCCGTAACGCTCAAGCAACAGGTGCAGCTGCAGGTACCTCCAGAGTAACTCCAACTCCCAATCTAATTCCCACTCCATCAATCCATGGATCACAAGACGAAGGAACCGCAATCGAACTCAGTTCAGCTCCCACCTTCGGTCTTGATGATGACGACATACAGGAAGTCAACAAGCCCAGCCCTTCTGATGATGACCTCATGATGTTTGATGAGGAAGAGGAATCCAGCGGTTCTCAACATTCAACCTCCAAACCAAAAGAAAAGAAGAAAAATAAGAAGAATGTTGTCACTAGGAAGGAGTTCATGAGCTTACAAGCCAAAGTTGATCAGATCGTAGCTGCGGTCAAGCCAACAAAACCGCAACAAGAAGACACCCCGAGACCGCAGTCCCTGATCGAACGTATTGAACGTCTGGAAACAAGGGAACGCATGGCTGCAGAGAGAATCTCTCTCAAAGTGGAGATGGGGATCCGGTCCCTTGACAACAACCGCAAGGCCGACCACAAGGAATTTATGGCAGCAGCGGAACGCCTCATCACTGAGGTAACCGCAATCAAAACGGATCTCCAAGCGGCCATCGCGGATCAAGCTACTCAGTCTAAGAAATTGATAGATGAGACTCATACTGCTTATGAGTCCACTATCTCTGTTCTTCAAGCCACAATTAACAGACTGCAGAAATCCCTGTCCTCCAACTTCCATGGTCCCGAGATCCTCCAGCTCACAAAAGAAATTCACAAGCTTCTCTTCAGCTCCTCCATTCCTAACAATCAACAATTGGCAGAAGTCCTCAAAGCTCAATTCCAAGAAGTATATGCCAAGATTGATGGACTTAAACAATGGCTTGAGGAATCTCCTCTGTTGCATCCCTCAAGAGGGGGAAGTAAAGAAGAAGAAGAAGAAGTCCATCATTCTGAGCAATCCATCTCTCAACATCAGAGCCCTCCCATCATCATAGAAAAAATTCCCACACCGCAGCCTTCACCGCAACCATCTCAAGATACTCCATCTCCTCACACTTCACCTCAAAAGGAGTTCACTCCCAACAAGCCATAGACTCCTCCCCACTTCAAAAACCTTGCGGAGAACATGTCATCTCCAAGCTCAACAGACTCCCCTGGCACTGCCCAAAGGAAACACGACTGGAAGGCAGCCAAACTGGCAGAGCTTATCTGGAGAGAATGCGGTTTTGATACCATGATGGATGAATCCTTGATAAATTCTTGGATCAATCCTCACCGCAAGTTGCTGGATGAAGACTACCGACCCCACCTTACCTACGCTGAACCCCCCTCGGACGGTTACTGGGATGTACCAATTTCACCAAATGCCAAATACTTCACAGTATTTGAGCAATTCGACCGCAGCCTTCCTGACCACAAGAGACTGCCAATGGAGTTTGAGAGACTTAATATTTTTCACGGTAAACATGCCTCCTCCATTGAAAATATATGGTCTAACGATAGACCATCCGCAGTCAAGAACTACAAAGTACGGAAATTCATGAAGGCTGACTACATGCAGTACACCCTCACGAGAAGGGAGCATGACTACGTCCGCACCCAGGTAGACTTCCCTTGCATGAATCGGGAAGAAATCTTCCTCATTGCCAAGGTGTTTCAAAATAAATCAGAAAAGCACCCCAAAATGAAGATTGCGCTTGAGAAGGCCAACACTTTTCTGAAGGAAACTGTCTGCGACTTTGCCAAGATTGATGCGGATATCTACCCCACCATCCTCAAGAAGTTTGACCTCCCACCTCTTGAACCTGTGCCAATGCCTACTGAAGGCTTTCAAGAAAGATCTCTAGGCGCAACAAACTTTCCTGAACTTGGAGTCATATTCAAAAGGAAGACTGACAATGTCAAATACTTCATTCCTATGAGTGTCATGCATCTCCTTACCAGAAAACAACTTGACATCTGTCGAACCGCAGTTGAAAGATTGAAGCACACCACTACAGAAGTCAAGTTCGAGATCTCAAGAAGAATCACCTGGCTGGAAAACGTCAGGAAGTTTTGGTGGATTTTGATCAAGTTCCTCAAACTTGATAGCTGAACCGAAGTTAAAGAGGTCACTTAGGGGGAAATTGTTGAATCATGAAAGTGACCCTCTTGAACTTTAGCTACCGCAACCATTTCTACTACCGCAACGGTTCAGCACCCGCAATCATATTATTCATCAGCAACCACAACCGCACCCGGAGTCAATCTACAGCAGTCAATTTAGCTAGATTAATTTACTTGTTTTATTGTAATACACTCTATGGTTCAGTATGCCTTGCATGGCTACTCATAGAGATGTAATCTAGTGTTCTTCATGAGTCTCTATAAATAAGAGCTCATTCTCTTGTATTCAATACGATAACTTATGCATTCTATCTGAATACACATTTATGAAGTTATCTTCTCTATCTCTCCATTACTCATCTCTTTGTACTTACCAGAATTCATCTGAATATAATCTATCTTCGGAGCAAGTCTTCTGTGACTTAATCACTAAGTTTGATCTTCCTTATTAACTTGGTTTGAATGCATTCCTCGTTATGAATCAACTTAAGTGTATACTTGATATAACAATTGTTGTCATTTCTATTTCTTTACTTTTCCGCAACTAACTCTCTAACTATCTAAGTATAACTTATTAATATTATTGTTGAGCTTTTAGATCCTTCAAGATTAACTATTCCGCATTACTACTTGTTCTAACGTTTGTTCAAGTGTGTCTCAAAGTTTTTCTCTCAACATGACAGGAAGCTGATGGTCAAGGAGCTTGTTGTAGACAGTTCTGCCTTTCAGGGAGGCCGATGAACTAATCAAGAGATCATTAGTTTGCTCGGGTCGAGCATCGGTTGTTGAAGGATTTGTCAGCTCGATGTATAAATTGCTACCTATAGCCTAAGATAAGCAGTGGTTGATCTGTCAATCAACTTCGGGGTTGGTTATATGTAGTTCCGCTTGGGTTTAGTTTAGTGGAAAAACATCGGATTACCGGGTTGTTGTCAGTTCATTCTCGATCGTTGGTTGTTCTCGTTCATTTTCAATAGTTGGGATGCTTTGAAGGTGTCAATCCGCATAAGTTGGAGGTCAGTACACATGACAACCTATCAACATGTTCTGTTATGGTATATCATGTTTGCCCTAAATTGTTATATTGTGGAATTATTGTCTACATCAGACTCGGGTTTGATTCCGTAGTAAGTAGAGCAATGAAGTAAATATCTATTTGTTTCAAATTATGGGTCTTTTGGGTTCCTTGTCATCAGTTGGGATTGTAAAAGGATGTGGAATTGTATCAAGGGAAGGTCCTTTTGATATGACAATCTTTGTCGAGAGTAGTAAAGTGCTTCATCTGGTTTGGAGTGTGAGAAACTGATACCGTTTGATCATGGGATCTTAGTCCAAGATAGGTTAGGATTGTGAGAGTGGAATATACTACCGTTTGGTCAGCGAGGCCTTGAACAACTATTCAGGTGGTGCAGATAAGATATTGTTTGAATAATGATTAACTGGGGAGGCCAGTCAACATGGTATCATCCTAAGTCAACTAGAGAGCTAGTTCTGGTTGCAATGGGGTTCAGAGTTAAGCAAGGAATAGTGCATTTCGGTCGGTAGTGAGCATCAGAGCAAATGATATGGTTTCATGGCTAGGTTTGGGCCGAGGGTTGTGTTAGGACCTCTCTGCTTGTTCTTTTCTGATGAAGGCTTTGGGGCCTGAAGCACGACCCGAACACTTTATAGAGTCAAGTAGGATGAGGTTTTGACTCGCAATGTTTTCAGTTAGTATGTGGTTGTGGAAGTGATATAAGACTGTGGAGCAACGTTAGCATTCACCAGGTTAGTGTGTGGATGTGGAAGTGATGTAAGACTGTAGAGCATCAATAGCTTTCACCAGGTTAGTGTGTGGTTGTAGAAGTGATGTAAGATTGCGGAGCAGCCGCAGCATTCACCAGGTTCGTGTATGATTGTAGTAGTGATGTAAGACTACGCAACAGCCGTAGAATTCACAGGATAGGATGCGGTTGTGGAAGTGTTGTAAGACTGTGGAGCAGCCGTAAAATTCACTAGGTGGGTAGGCGGTTGTAACTTTGATAGAAGTCTATGACTTGGCTTGTGGCATTCTCTAGGATGATTTAGATCATCGTAGGTTTGGATGAAGGGCTATGAGTGGGCCTTAACATTTGTAATACTTGGAAAATCATAGGCTGGTTTGGGGCCGAATGTGATGTGAGAACTCGGCTTGGTTTGTAGCCATCACTAGGGTAAAGCGGACTTGGTGATCGTTCGTGCATTGGTTGTTTGAGTTTTCCTTCACCGGGAGTGAATGACTGATGGGGTCGTTTTGGCAGATAGACCAGGACTGCCCGTACTTGTTTAGTTCGGAGTGTGTATGTTTTCGTTACCGTTAAGTGGTCGAATTGTATATGTTTTCGGGTATCGGTAAATTTGTTCAGGACAGATAGGTTTGGTCAGTTCGGATTGTGAAGTTTAGGTTGATTCTTCATTAGGGCTTGTGATTTCTACTAATTTGGATTCGAAAATAATAAGTGTGGGCGGTCATCAGAGTGTTGTGATTTCCCCAGTCATTTTGGGATTCAGGGTGTTCATTCAGGATCGTTTGGTTCGACAAAAGAGATAGTAAGGAATGATTTCGAGGACGGAATATACTTTAAGTGGGGGAGAGTTGTAACAACCTGATTGGATCATTCTGTGATTCAGGATCGTGGGCCGGATGTAACATCCCAATTTTCAAGGCCAAAAATTATGTTTTTAATTAAGTAACTTATAAAGCAATTTACTAAAAAACATCAACGATTCATATCATTTCATAAAACCTCAGTCGCGTGTCTAAAAACCATAAAATAAAATAGTAATAATGTCAGAGTACAATCCCATTGATCTCAAAGTGCAGAAATCATATGTGTGTCGGTGATGTGCAGTTACCGCGCCGACTCCTTCCCTTTTGCTGAAGAGGTACCTGAAACAAAACTGAAAATTGTAAGCACGAAGCTTAGTGAGTTCCCCCACCATACCACATACCACATAGCATACATACTTCCGGGCAATTCTGGGGTGCCTGACCTACCCTGTCCGGCCATTCTGGGGCGCCGACCTACCCTGTCTGGGAATTCTGGGGTGACGACCTGCCCTCCGGTTTAACCCAACCGGCTACGGGGACTATTTCACCCCTACTACTAACACGGAATGATATCACATTAACATATTCTCAGACATATCTGGGGTGCCCGACCTACTCTGTGGTCTTTACGACCGTAACTTGGGGACTATTCCCCTACTACTTACTATCACATAACATCGTATCGTGCTAGCACATAATCATAACAAATAACAACAAACCACATAATTATCATGAAGACCATTATCTCTATTATGACTCTTATTAGTGGGTCGGCCTTGGTGCCTTAGACCCACCTCTACTGGAAGGTAACTCACCTCAGTGTTGTGAAGTGTCTGAACTGTCCTCGCTGCCGGGATCAACTCCTCTCAGCTCCTATACATAACAACCTTACTTAATTTACCATTACATATTCTTAACCCTTACAAGGGTAACTCAAGTCAAAGCCCAAGTCAAGGTCAACACCTTGGTCACAGTCAACTCTAGGTCAAAGTCAACATCTGGTTGACTCAACTCGCCGAGTTGACCCTACAACTCGTCGAGTTCCATAATCCTGAGAACGCTAAAACTTCAACCCTACTCGCCGAGTCTTACAAGAACTCGCCGAGTTCTCCTTTAACAAAGTCGGGACCTTCTACAACCGACTCGCCGAGTTCATCCTTGAACTCGTCGAGTTCATCTTCATCCGGCTTAAAGTGTTTAGTCCTTGACTCTCCGAGTTCGTCTTCATATGGTTCGAACATTGCCTTGAACTCGGCGAGTTCATTCTTGAACTCGTCGAGTTCTTCGATCTTCAAGCCTATAATCCAGTCCATCATGTTTAGTCCTCTTCTAGACCCAACCAGATCGATCCGAAGCCAAAAAGGTTGGGGAACCATACCCTGACTCGCCGAGTCTCATGAACGACTCGCCGAGTCCCCCAAAGTCCATGTCCAATTAGTTGATTTCAGTCGATCTCAATGCATCCAAAACATAGATTTCACCTCCTAGGGTCCATATTACACGTAAAGCCACAAACTTTACGTCCATGCATGGGTCTTCAAACCCAAAAGGTCCAAAAATGGAGTCTACAAGATGCATGGGGCTCTTATGGCAGTAAAGTTGCACCTTTATTCCATGAGAACCCTCCTAGGTTCAAGATTTGAAGTCATCACTCTCTATTACGTTCTAAACCCGAAGGTGACTTAGAAATGCCCCAAAAATGACAAGATTCAAGCCCTAAAGAGGATCTAACACATGGAAAGTCAAGGTTGAAGCTTTTTACCTTGGATGAGCTTGAAATGAAGTTAAACCTCTAGATCTAATTGCTTCCTCTAGAACCCCAAGCTTCCACTTCTTTCTTCAAGCTTCAAACAACCAAAAACACACAAAAATGGCTCAAGAACACTCCAAATGCTTTAGGGTTTCGAGTTAGGGCTTTTCTGGACTAAGAGAGACGATGGAGGCTGAAATGGAATGAGATAAGGTGTTTAAATAGGGTGCAAACCCTAAATATTAGGGTTTCACCCAGATAGACCTACTCGTCGAGTAGGGCTCCCGACTCGTCGAGTAGATTACTTAAAGCCCGCATCCAAAGTCTTGTCTGCTCGACGAGTTGGGCCTCCAACTCGCCGAGTCCCAGTGCAAAAACATACCTTTATTTAAATTTAAACTACATATCGGGAACCGGGTGTTACACCGAAAGTCGATTTTTAAAAAGGCTTTGGTTAGAGCTAAGAAGTTACGACTGCTTGAAGTTAAGACGGTTTGGGTTAAGCCGCGTACGCTGGGCGTACTAGGTAAGGAGGATTACAGGGGATCAACTTGGTACGCTGGGCGTACCAGGAGTACGTTGGGTGTACGCGATCAGACCCTAACCCTAATTTGATGGTTTTAAGCCCTATTTAAGCTCCTTAACTCATCCAAACCCTTACCATTCTCAGCCTTCACCTCTCTAACGTCCTCCCATGAAACCATAACCCTAATTTGAGCCTTGTGAGCTAAAGAAGGTGTTTTTGTTTTCTTTGGAGTTTGCTTGGTGCATCTTGGAGAATATGGTTCTCATTGGAGAAGTGTTGGTTACATTGGAGCTTGTAGATCCAAACCTTGTTCACCTTGATCTTTTTTCTGGACGTATAAAGCTTCGATCTAGCTAGTTTTGTGTGTTATGAGCTTTTGGTCACTTTATTGCTTAAAGTTTAGATCTTGAAAGTTTGTGACCTTGTAATAGAATGATGTTATGGGTCTATATCTGTGTGTTGGATGAAAGGTATTAAGAGAGTAAGCACTTAATGGAAAATTTCCGTCTAACCGAGTACGTTGGGCGTACCTGTGAATATGATGTTCGTGCTCGTATGGAGTCCCGTTTCTGGATGGTGTGTACACCATGCGTACGAGCTGAGTGCGCTGAGCGTACTCAACCTGAAGTTTGAATTCTTGACTTGTTGACTTTGGCTTCCGTTGACTGTTGACTTTTTGGCCACGTTTTACCTTTGGTCAAACATGGGGATTTTGGGCTATTAATTAAGATTTTATCTGGTTCTGATGTTAGTGGATTCGCGGGTGCAAGCAACGCAGAAAAGGTATCGTATCGTAGTGTTTTTGAGTTCTTAGATTCAGATGAGTCTTCTCCCTGTGCTTGTGGATTGAAGGCACCAATGTCCGCTCACTAAATTGTGCATGTAGGATGCTAGTTGTCTTTATGACTCTTTCATGTGTGTATGAGCCTATGTGGTAGTATATATATATATATATATATATATATATATATATATATATATATATATATATATATATATATATATATATATATATATATGCTAACCAGATGAGTCTTTTTTGTTGTTACTATGATATGTATTACTGCATATTAAGATTTCGGGTAGTCTCCAGGGTTGCTGATAGCCCACCTGGCGTGCTGTTTTCCTACTAAGACTTTGGGTAGTCTTAAGGGTTGCTGATAACCCACCGGGCGTGTTGTTTGTCCACTGAGACTTCGGGTAGTCTCTAGGGTTACTGATAACACATAGCTGTTTATTTGTGTTGTGTTATATGTGGTATTTTGGGGAACTGACTAAGCTTTGTGCTTACGATTTGTGGTTTAAATGTTTTCAGGTTTTTCTTATATTAAAGGAGGGGCACGACTCGATTGCGTCGCATCAATGGGTGACTTGTGTACATGATAACCTTTGACGATACTCTGATAAATATTTTAAGATTAAATGGTCCTATTTAAGATTTTGTAGTTGTGATTTGAGTAAACACTTCAATTTTTAATTGAAAATTTTGGATTGAAATTTGAGATGTTACATTATTACACTTTTCTTTTGTTGTCGGAACTCTTGAAAACCTTGATCTTAGAAAGTTTCCTACTCTCGTTATTCTTAATGTCTCTGGTTCAATTCATGTTCTTTTTTTTGTTGATTTTGCAAGCTTCTTAAAAAAGGGTTTTATTATTTTGAATGATTGGTATAATCTAGGTCGTCTTCCTTGAAAATAAAACATTTTTGTGTTACTTTTGCAAGAATGTCACTTAATGTTAAGGGCAATTATAATGCTTTCGTCTTACATTCTTGTTACAAACACAATTTGTTAAGGTTTTAATGTTTTTCTATTTAATTTTAGTGTTATGAAAAATATAGATGTTATGCTTCGTTTGATATTATTTAAAAAAAAATCTTCTTGTTCTCTTTTTGTTTTGCTATTGTTAGTCACTCCATTTTGTGTTTTTGTTTTTTATTTGTTTTTATTCTAGCGTTCTTGTTCCATTTCAAGTCCTTTGTTCGTTTTCCTGTTGTAGCTTCCATTTCCAGTTTCGGTTACAAAAATATTTGATTCGGGTTTGTGTTCGTTTGATATGTTATATGTGTTTATCGGTTTAGTACGTTGTGATGCTTCCGCTGGTATCTTTGGGGTTTGTTTGTATACTGTACAAATGCAGATTGGGTTTTCTTGTGCTGCAAAAATGCATATTGTTGTTTTTTTTTTCTTTTGTGTATGTGTTCATATTGTTTTGTTTTGGCTGTTTTCATGCAGATTGTTTGGTTTTGGTTTGGCTGCTTTCATGTAGATTGTTTGGTTTTGGCTGATTTCGTGCATATTGTTTGGTTTTGGCTGCTTTCGTTCAGATTGTTTGGTTTGGGATGTTTTCACGTTGTTTGGTTCCGCCGCTTCTCTTGAAGACTGTTTTGGTATTGCTACTTAGATGAAGATTGTTCGCCGCCACTGGAATGCAAATTGTTTGGTTGCTTGCAGATATGAATGTTTGCTAAGGCACACTCAACTTCTCGTTTTTGTTTCTTTGAAGACAAACTCTCAATGCTTGTTTCAACCGCATTGTGAGTTTGAGGGGTATGTTAGCATAATAAGTTATTTGAACTTTTTTTGTTTAGCCCATTAGTTAGGTTAACCCTAGACCACTTTCCTATTTATAGTTTAATTCTTCTTTCTTTGTATATACAGTTTTCTATCAATAATCTATTCGTTTTCTTTTTATATTATTATTAGTTTTCTATTGATTTCTTATAGTTTTCGATGTAATATTCTTGTATCTAAACTTTTATTAGATTTTAAAAGTCTTGTTTTCATGTTAAAGTAGAAAAAAGGATATTAAGCCTTCCCTTTGTTAAATTTTATCTTAATATCATAATTTTTCAAAATATTGACATTTTTGTATAGTCGCGATCGCTAAGTCAAAAACGGATGACTATTAGTTCAGAATAAAGCAATAAGGTAGTGTAATATTCGGGTGCGGTGGCTTGACCTATTTGTGTTTTAGTGGAATCAAGTCGTTATCATCGTATATAATGAGTTAATGAGTTAGACTACTATCTAAGCTTCCTATTTCTTGATTGATTTAAAATTCATCTTCAAGCTTTACGTGCATTATTATCGCCCATTCTTAGTTAAATTAATTTATTATAAATACTCTTTTTTAACCATTGCATGCAACCAATGTCAGATGAAACATCCAAAAAGGACAAATAAACGCACCGAACACACCTCGTACTTTTCTTTGTTATTTTCCTTTTGTTGTCGATATATTAACCTCGACCATTAGATGACAATCTAAGGCCGCACAAAACTAAATCCGGAAATCGAAAAGTCGATAAAAACCAACAAAATCGAAATAAAAAAAACCAAAATCGAAATAGAAACCAACGATTTGGGTTTGAGTTCTTTTAAAACGGATATATTTGGTTTGGTTTCGGTTTTAGACAAACATATAAACCGTACCATTATAAAAATATAATGTTTTTGTGTATATATATATATATATATATATATATATATATATATATATATATATATATATATATATATATATATATATATATATATATATATATATATGGCTAGGTTATTTTGTTTTAGGTAACTATTGTGTGCATGTAAGGAGAATTCTGGACCAATAATAGAAAATAATGAATGGTTATGATTTTGAGGGTCTATGATATTACAATAGAATATCATGTACCATAATATCACTCAAATTTAATTAAAGGGGTATTTTAGACAATTAACTATATTTAAAAAAGGAAATTTTCGAATTTGAAGGGATAATTCTGATTTTTTTAATTAATTCAATTTCAATTCTAATTTAATTTGTAATCATAACCGATTATAACTTATTTTATTCTGTCAGAATTCGATTATGTTAGAATGACATTATGTTAGAATAACAGTTTATGACATCGTTTAAGAATATATAAATAAGAAGAAAACATTAATAAGTATATTATGAAACAATATACAAAATCGATTCTTAAACTAATAATATATCAAATAATTATATTCTATGATTGTAATACAAAAAGAACATTCTTGAATAATAACAACATTCTGAAAGAATAACAAGTGTAGTTTTAAAAAACAACAACATTCTTAAACTATGAGTATGATCAATCTTTGATTCCTTCTTCACGCCATTCCTATAAGGTCTTCAAGTCATTCCTATCACAAATGCAACAAAAACATCAAAATCCAACGAAAAAACACTAATTCATTCTGAAAGAATAATATTGCTAAGATTCATTTTATACATTCTGGCGGAATACATTCTACTATAAAACACTATTGTTATCCATATTTTCTTTCTTTTTCACATGAATGACAAACTCTTCAAAACCTAAAGAGAAAAAAAAACCATTAAAATCTAACAATAACAATAATCCATTATAAAATAATATTGTTGATAAGATTTGTTTTATAAATTTTGGCAGAATACATAACATACATTCTGCTAGAATACAAACATTTTGAAAAATGGATTTATATAAATAGATTCTGACAGAATACACACAAATCCATTCACACCTCATACTCAACTTTAACACCATAATAGACTAATTTCTTCTAAAAAACAACACCAATTGCATTTTTTATACATTGCAACAGAGAAAAATTAAAAAACAAACACTAATGGTATCCTATTGAGAATTAGTCAATTACCGGGAATTTGGCATGAAACATCTCTTATTCATTCTATCGAACAACTTCTGTGCATTCTCAAATGCTTCTGTGTAAAAGAAAAACCACCAACAAAAGATTAGCTCAATACAAACATAAAGCGTAAAAGGAAGCAACAACAAACCATACCAAACCTCCAGGAAAAACCCACCACACTACCATTAAGCAGCAACAAAAAAAATTGCACACAAGCCAAAGAACCAGCAACATAGCAAAAAAAACACCAGGGGTAAAAGGGTCAACTACCCTGAAAACCATTCCGGATAGCAAGAATCGCAGAGGAGCCCCAACAAAACCAAACCAGACAGCAAAACTCATTCTTGTTTCCTGCTTTTGTATCTTGTACCTCATATTATATTTTGACATATTGGTATAGTGAATCTTAATTGTCATGAAATTATCTTTTAATTTCCATCCACCATTGTTGTTCCAAGAAACCTTGCTTCATTTTGAGTAGTCCTGAAACAAGACACATACAAATAATGAAGTTCATAAACATTTTAACATTTTAACAAACACCTGGTAGGCATCAATCTATCATAAACTTACACATATAAAATGAGACATATCTTTGATTCCTTCCCTGCGAATAATGAAATTCATAATTCTTAATAATAAACAACCAAACAAATTATAGACAAAAGTCAAAATTCTAATTAAAATAAGCAACAAATTAATTAAAAAGCCACCGAAGAAGGGATGTTTTCAAATGCAATCTGTTTAAAAGAATCATAAAAACGTATTAAGCACTTTGAGTCATTTATCTTATCAATATCAAATAATATAGTTGAAAATTTGACGATTTAAGTTTTACCGAAGCTATATTCAATTTATGGTCCAACTTTATGATTGAGTTTCATTTTGATCGACTATACATACCCTTATGAAGAATTTCTTTATGACATATATTGCGCTACTTTCAATAAATATATATTCTTGTTTTGGAGCCATGTGCTAGGGACGATAGACATGTTGACCTAACATTACTAAACAAACGAAACTTCAAAATATTCTCAAAAATTTAACAATTACTTATAAATAAATAAGAACAACCTGTAGCAACAACCGTTGAGATATTATGGCCAGTACAACCAGTAAAATCGACAGTAATGGTGAAGAATGTGATTGTGAGTTATGACATAATGGATGTAGGTCAAAAAAATTTAAGGAATTTAAGATAGAAAAAAAAATAAGAACCTTGATATAGACAATGCATTTGTTTTGGTCGAACTGGGTGGTGCTGGTGGTAAATAAAGAAGATAATGGTTGGTATTGCAGGGAGATACGACAGTGACGTTGGGGTGCAGGGGCAGTTGGAGATAATGGTTGGTATTGCAGGGAGATGCGATTGTCTCCGATGAAGAAAGAGACGTCGGTGGTTGTGATTTGGTGTTTGGCGGATGTTGTAGGGAAAGAACACGTCGATTACTTTTTTGTTATGGTGGTTTTTGTAGGTTTTAAAAACTGATTGCAATTTTATAGGGATTTGAATTGATTTTAATTTTGGAATTTTATTTAATATACATGCAATATTACTAATTTATCCTTATTGATTTATTTAAAAATTTAATTTGTACTAAATTCTGATTGGTCCATATGTGCACACAATACTTGTTGAAAACATTTGAACCTAACTATATATATATATATATATATATATATATATATATATATATATATATATATATATATATATATATAGATATATATATGTGTGTGTGTGTGTGTGAAAACGTTCGCGTACAGAGACGATGATGGAAGATGAAACACTCAAATGTGGCCCAAAGCAACTTTATCTCGAACAAAGTATATGCCGATCTATATATGTTTTATCCTTTGGTGTTGAATTGAGTTTGTTTAAAGGTACACAACGCTAACATTATCACAATACACAATCGTCGCGTTAGAAAAGAGACATAGACTTTGCTTAATGGGTTTTGGATCCATCCAGTCTCAACAACAACATTTGGAATGCTACAATACTCTTGTTCAACACTTGATTGAGATATAGTACCTTGTTGTTTTAATGGCCACAAGAGCAAGTTGTCACCAAGAAACATACAGTAGCCAGATATGGACTAAAGAGTCATGGACATCCCTCCGATCAACATCAAATAAGGCAGCGATACCCTAATCTGTGGATATGTGAAGCTGAAAAGCATGATGAAGAGTTCCATGAAATTATCGCATGATGCACTTAAATGAACCAAGATGGGGTTCTTGATGTTTATGTATGTAGAAGCATACATATTGAACTACAAGTGTAATGTGTGGACGGGTAAATGTAAGATACTGAATGGAAACCTCTAAATTGTGATATAAAGTAGCATCAGGAACTAGCGATTTGAAAGCATCAATCTTTATGCCAGTGTCATCCAGTGTCCGACAAGGTTTGCGTATAGTCATGTTGGCGCGATCAAGGATCTTTGTGGCATATTTTTTTAATGAGAAACATCTTAGAAGAGGTACATGTGGCCGAGTACCTAGAAAATAATTAACCTCTCCAAGATTGGTCATTGATAACTCTCGGAAGAGATATGTAATAATTCGTTGAAGTGAGGTGGCAGGTGAGACGGTAGAGACGATATCATCTGCATATAAGTGCAAGTAATCCATAGATGAACCATCTACGTATCAACATAAATAAATCTCAAATACTCTGAGAGAAACTTATATGGGTAGCAATTTGTGAAAAATAGTGATACTAGGTTTGAGGAGCCACTTTGTGTCATATAAACAACTTTAGAGGTGACATTCATCATCGGGGATATCGAGGATACTAGAACCCTCATGGTTGGTGCATATATATGTTGGATTAGGTGTCTAAGCCTATAACTATATTTGGTGTGTACTTGATTTGATCATGAGCTTGGTCCTTTTGGGTTGCCTTCACTCATGCAACTTGATAGGATGACTAGAGGAGAGAGAGAGAGAGAGAGAGAGAGAGAGAGAGAGTAGGATTTATTATATGAATAATAAATTGCTACTCAGAATGATTTTATTAATATAATATAAGATTAATATATTATTTAGAAATCATATTATTAATTAGTAATTAATCAAACATTAATTTGATGTTAATTTTAGGATTAAAAGGAACTGATTAATAATGGAGGGTTTGTTTTGTAAATCGTTGATAGTTGTGAAACTGGGCATAGAACTCCTTGTAAGTGGAGTGGACAAAATTTATGGATTACCCCATAAGATTTCGTCCAAGGAGGTCTATGGATTGCTTTGGGCTTAATTTTGGAACTAGGGTTTCCTTACTCAAGTACAACTTGAAGACTAAGCAACCTAGCCTTATATAAAGCCTCTAAACCCTAAGGAAATCATCCATATGCTTCTAGGAGTTGTCATGGCCGATTTTCTTCTCTCCAAGTCATCCTTGTTGTGTTGAGTGTTTGTGACTCCATTAGAGGTGCAACATTTGGGGCACTAAGCTTTCAAGAGTCAAGGACTTCAAGGATTGTTCTTATTATTACAATATAACAAGTGAGGTAATCTTCTAACCCTAATATATATGTGAATTTTGAATTGTATATACTAGATCTAGGGTTTTGCTTTGGATAATTGATTTGCATGTATAACTTGAGAAAAACCTAGATCCAAAGCATTAGGGTTGCATGTGCACCATATAAATGTTGTAATGCTCAAAAACAATCAATGGTATCAGAGCCTAGGGTGTTTTTTTGTTATAATTGATGCATTTATGAATTGTTCAAAGCAAAAGGAAAATCATTATTTTTTGTTTCTGCCTGATGAACACTACGTGTTCATAATGGAACACGACGTGTTGGTCCTCCACGACGTGTTATGGCATGACACGACGTGGAGACCAGTCAGTTGGCATATTTTTAGATTTTTGGCCTAAATTAGATTTGGATAATTACCATAAGTTGTTTTACTAATTAAAATTTGAATTTTCTGATATGGTAATGAATATCCTCATCTAATTGAAAGATAATTGTCAAATTTTAAGATATTATGAGATTTTGTGATAAATTAATTATTTGTAAAATTTGATTTGAATTTTCATGCCAATTAAAATAAAAGGTCAAAATTATGATAAAGATAAAATTATATGATTAATTTAATTGTTTTAAATTTGATCTAGATGTTTTGAAAAGTTTCAAAATTTGCCCTTACGTTTTGGAATTTAAAATTTGATTAAAAGTTTTAATTTTGAGATATTAAATTCTAAAACCCTAGTATTTTAAAAGTTTGAAAATACACCGACATGGATTTTATTAATTATTTATATTAAATGTTTTAATTAGAAGACTATTAATAAATCCATAGATAGATTTAATTTAATTAAATTAAAAGATTAATTTATTAAGAGTTAAACCACTTAGTATTTTAAATGTATAAAATACACCCTCATACTATATACGATTAAAAGCTTAATTTATATATATATATATATATATATATATATATATATATATATATATATATATATATATATATATATATATATATATATATATATATATATATATATAAAGGTCAGTCTTATCGTTGGTAGGCCTCATTCACGAAGTTGGTCTATAAGGGGTGTTTAAGGAAGCGGCCTGTAAAATAACCGTCATTGGGTATCCACTCTTACCCACCGCACCCTTGACTAGTGGAGGGTCGCTAGCCGAACGGGTAGGTTAGGACACTAAACTCTCATTAAAAGTATAATGAATTATAAAGTAACTAAATGCTTTTATAAATTCCCATGTATTAGTTACTTTATGAAAATGTGAATTTGATACTAACCCATGAAATTGCACATTACACCTTAATGGTCAGTTAGTGGAGCGTGTGTGGTTAACCGGGACACTAATGTGGACTAGCTAATGATGGCAATGGGTTTCTCGTAAATTATCGTTGATCAATGGAGTGTGAGTGGTTAACCGGCACATTGATTAGGTGATAAATGACATCGAGAGTACCAAGCTAATTTGCATGGTTATTCACACCATGTTTGTGATCCTCGGTATCCTAGTCACAAACTTGACGGACATAATCGAGATTAAACATACCATTGAAAAGTTAAATGGGTCTCAAAAGATCTAGGAATTTCATTTAAAACTTAATTCGTTTAAAATTTCATTTTCGTGGTGGAGTTGGTAAATCATCAATTACCTACCTTCAAATAATTTGCAATTGGATTACGTCATCCCTCTTCCGAATTGTGAATTATTGTGTTGGGTCCTAGCCTTAATATTTCATTTGGGTGTTATATTAAGGATTAAATCAACTAACTTGAATTTCTCCTTTTGTAGATGTCTGGTTCTGACAACTATGGTCTTCCTCATCCTTTTGGAAAAGGCTTTCCTTCTGAAGATGATGTTCCAAGTGTCGATCAAGGTGAAAGATCATTCCCTTCTTCGAGCATCGGTGGAACTGGAAATCATACTTCTCTACCTTCACCTCCTCCAGTGATTCTCCCTGACCCACGATTTCATCGACATGATAAGTTCAAGGTTACTCAAGCCCTATTGGCATGCAAGAACGAAGATGGAAACTCTGTATGTGCACATGTTCTAAACATGAAGTCGCACTTGACAGACTGGGAATGTTGGGTGTCGTTTTCCCAAAGGAGCTGCCTGATAACTTGGTTCTTCAATCACTTCCCGAGTCATATGGTCAGTTTGTTAAAGACTACTATATGACAGATCACGACGTGACGCTTATTGATCTAACTTATTTGCTAACTGCTGCTGAAGCAGCAATACTTTTGCGCACCTGTCAAGCAGATTTGTCTGGAATATCTACCTCCGAAATTTCCATGAACATTGGTGATGGCAAAGGTGATAGTCCGGAAACGGTTTCTCCTCCTAAGGAAGTGAAATCCGCCATGGTCGAAAAGTTTGATCATAAGAGAAAGGAAAATTAGGAGACAATCTCATGTGTCATTCCCAAAGAGTCCACTTGTTTCTATTCCCAAGAGAAGGGGCATTGGATGCCAAGCTGCCGTATCTACCGGAAAGATCGCAAGGATAGTAAAGTCAAATTGTATGACTCTACTTCAGGTAAATCCACTATCTAACTCTTTTAAGTTCCCATTTATAGATTCTTAATACATAATGTGATAAGATTGCATTTTGATGTTTGGTAGGATTGAAGAAAAGGAAGGAATCTTAAAAGAAGAGCAAGCTGAATCTGATTGTGGAAAGATGGATTTCGATCGCATGGTTCAAGGATCAGATTTTTGAGTTGCTGCGTAGGAGTTATGATAGATTGCTTAGTAATATCTAGAAACATAGTTTTCATTTGTATTTGCGTTGTAGGGTCAAGTTTTTCCGCAATTTTGTTTTTAAATAAAGTAAAATTTGATTTTATCTTATTTTATGTTTCCTTGCAATGGCATTTGTGAAAATTGGTGTTTATATTTCTATTGTTAGTAATATTGAAAATGGATTTGATTCTTAGTTATATCGTTTGTCGTAATATCTTAATTTACCAAGTGAGGAAGGATTCTCATCGCCCAAGTTTCAATTTGACAGAAACTTGGAATCATGCAATATTGAATTATGTGATGTATGAGAATCTTGATCCTTGGGAAATTGGGACTGATTCCTTGTTCACATGTATATGTGAGTCAAGTGAAAGACTAAAGGATCTAGTACACATTTATGTGGGGTAGTCAGATCCGCCACAAAGGACGATAAAGTCTATTCGTTATGATTTACTGTTTATTCAGTAAATATGGTTATACTTACAAGATTAAGTATAATTCTAATACCTTGAAAAGTTTCAAATTACAGCCGAACGAATAAAAAGAATCAATTAGGAAGAAAGTTAAAAGTTTCTCCAATCTGGAAGGAAAGGAGAGTACTTTGGTATCATGTTTTATGATCATCCTAATGATTATGTCACAATTGATCCTCTAAGGACACCGTAGTGAAATTACATGACTATGAAGAGGAATCAGGAATTGTTGAAATGGTTAAAATCAAGAAGATGAGTCATACTTCGTTCCAAGACCAAGTTTTAGAGTCATACTATAAAAACTACCTTGAGTAACATGTTCTAAGTAGGTTTATAACACCTCATAAAATGTGGAGTAGAAATGTTTTCTAACTCTTGCACATTTGAAATTGGTAGTTGTGATGTTTTGGCTAAAACAAAGACCAACGAAGACCAATTATATGAAGTGTTTCTTGATAAGAACCCGCACTAACTCTTGAATATTTGTTTGTCAAGGAATGTTTCTTGACAGTGAATCTTATATGTCAAGATGTCAGTGGGAGTCTTAATGATCTTGAATAGTTTGAAGAACTATTCAAGAATAAACCTTTTAGTTATCACTAGCACACGACCCGAGGTTAACAACCTATCGTGTTGACATATTCTTATTTCTGTACTTATTCCAGCTAAATTAACTATGCATGTGAGTTCTCTGAGTTCTCATTTGATTTCATAAGGCAAAGCACCTTGATCAGTGAAAGTACATTGATCTGTATGGGTGAACTGCTCAATAACCTGGAAGCAATGGTAGGCCCTTGTGCTGTCAGATGGCAATAAATTAAGAATAAGCAGGTTCAATCCATATGAGTTTGAATTTGTCATAAACATTGTCTTATGATAGTGGTTCGAAATGACAAGTTCACATGGATAGGAACACATACACCATAAAATCTAAGTGGCAATAGGTTTCTCTCTACTTCATGAAAATGATTGTGAGGAAACGCTTTCACTAGTAGATTTTAAAGGATTAAAGTAACCAGTTTTGATAATTACATTCTCAAATTCAAGTATGATTAGGGCATCCCTCTTCATAGTTCGAATTATGAGAAATGGCAATTATTTTGAACATTCGGGACTTATTGTTATAATTTCTGAAAAGGTTTAGACACACGCATAAGCTGTCTAATGAAAGGTGTATGAGCTTGAGAAGTCTAGATAGACACCTTATCAAAGCACCACATATTAGAAATCTGAACTTTGGTAAGAAAATCAATAGGTATTTATTTCTAGAAGTCCAGCTGATTTATGAGTACATGTCAAAGCTAGTGGGAGCATAATTGTTATGCTGATAAGAACATAATTGTTATGCTAGTGGGAGCGTGATTATTATGTTAAGTGTTGCAAGATTAGCAATGTTGATTATAGGAAACAAAGTTCTAAATTTGCAAAGTTGCAGAATTTGGAAATTGTTTCGCTATAGTAAGACTTAAGGGAGAGAGCATTAATACTTCATTTTGAATCTAAAATCTTAGATTGAAATTTTAATCAAATTTAGTAATGGAAATAGATGAATATCATGTTGAAATGTTTCAACATAGGAAATTCTATATATGGGAATATTTTAGCAAAAGACTAGTCAAGTATCATGTCTTTATGTAAGACATTATGAATCGTATCCCATATGCTTCGAGTATTGGATCGATTACATATGCTATAATATTCACATGTTCTGATATTTCCAAATGCCTAGCGCATTAAGAGGGAAAAGGGACCGGAACCGGATATGACTAAAGTTGTTAAACAACTGTAAAGGACGATCTAAGGTTTGCCAAAGATTGGTTGCTTGGGACAGTTGGAAGTATAGTAATGAATGTACCATATTGATATAATTCTGAATAGATACGATTCTATTAAGAATGGATAGTCATATGGCAATTATGGAAATATTTCCATAATGGGAGTTGGATGTTAAGAATCTATGTGTAAGTTAGAAACTTTTATGCGAGAAGGACGTTCAAGGAATGTACCTTGAATGTGAGACTTCATTTCCGGGAATTGTCTTGTAACAATCTCCAATGGAACGTTTTGTAATATCGTTGGTTAAGTCTTTGTGACTTTGGATCCTCAACATTACAAAAGGATCGTTGCATGAAAGGTTAGACTCTAACACGTTCTATTAGTGGCAAGAATTTTGCATTCTTACACTTATAGGGATGAGGAAATTGTGAAATGAGCATCATTAAAAATGTGTTCAATTGATCTATTTCAAAAAGAAAGGACCATAGATGAACATAGTGTGCATGCTTGGAGCATAGGATGACTATTGTTTTAATTCAAGAATTGAATTGATTAGTCGAAACAGTAAACAATGAATAAGGTCTAATTATTATGTTTATTAAATAATAAGTGTTTTATTTATATTCAAAAGTTTGAGACCATATTGGATTAGGTTGTTCTTGTGTTTCACTTTGCATGTTTTACTTCCCAAATAATAATATTATTCAAACATCCACAGTCGATCATACTTTGGAAGTAAGTAATGAGGTAAGACTATCATGAATCCGACTGTAGATTGTCTAAGTGCTTAGACATAGCAAATGTTTGATGCAGTGTTCATGAGTACTCCTGAAATAGGAATTGAGTATTGGATTAAACCCACGCTCATTTGAATCACTTCATGGATTTTATCACGAGTGATTGTGATACGATAATATCTTATATTCTTGAAACGGAGACATATAGTTGTTGTTTACAAGTCGGTTGCACATTGATAATACGTAAACGCATCAGTAACTTGATGTTATAAAACGTATTATTGTGTGTGATTTGATGAGTAAATAGTACAAGCATATGATTCGAACTTTATCCATTCCTTTTACCCTAGATGGGATAAAAGCGTCTGTGGGCCCCTCGATGATTTACTGATGACACCCTAAGCGCTTGGCCAAGCCTGGACTAAGTTGATGTGTTCAATTGTAGTCTGTTGTGAGTCGTCATAAATCGGAAATCGGGAAACAACACATGGACAGAGAGAATGATTATAATCCATGTCTAATGTCCATACGATATCTTGTAGAACGGAGGAATATTTGATCACTTATCTAAAGTACGCGTTACTGATAAGATCAGAGTTCAACAACGGCTTTTGAAAACTACGATTGCTGATCAGATTCTGAAGTCATACTTGAAATAATAGCTATTAGACTTATCCAAGTGGGAGACTGTTGGATTAGGTGTCTAAGCCTATAACTATACTTGGTGTGTACTTGATTTGATCATGAGAATGGTCCTTGTGGGTTGCCTTCACTCATGCGACTTGATAGGATGACTAGAGGAGAGAGAGAGAGAGAGAGAGAGAGAGAGTAGGATTTATTATATGAATAATAAATTGCTACTCAGAACGATTTTATTACAATATTATAAGATTAATATATTATTTGGAAATCATATTATTAATTAGTAATTAATCAGAAATTAATTTGGTGTTAATTTTGGGATTAAAAGGAACAGATTAATAATGGATGGGTTGTTTTGCAAATCGTTGATAGTTGTGAAACTGGGCTTAGGACTCCTTGTAAGTGGAGTGGACGAAATTTATGGATCACCCCATAAGATTTCGTCCAAGGGCTTACCAAGGAGGTCCATGGATTGCTTTGGGCTTAAGTTTGGAACTAGGGTTTCCTTATTCAAGTCCAACTTGAAGACTAAGCAACCTAACCTTATATAAAGCCTATAAACCCTAAGGAAATCGTCCATATGCTTCTCGGAGTTGCCCTAGTCGATTTTCTTCTCTCCAAGTCATCCTTGTTGTGTTGAGTGTTTGTGACTCCATTAGAGGTGAAACACTTGGGGCACTAAGCTTTCAAGAGTCAAGGACTTCAAGGATTGTTCTTGTTATTACAATATAACAAGTGAGGTAATCTTCTAAAGCATTAGGGTTTTGCTTTGGAGAATTGATTTGCATGTATAACTTGAGAAAAACCTAGATCCAAAGCATTAGGGTTGAATGTGCACCATAGGAATGTTGTAATGCTCAAAACCCATCAATATATAATATTTTGAAGAGGACAGTCAAAGATGACATTCTTGACGTCAAGTAGGTGAAGCGACCAATGATGAAAAATAACCAAGTTGAGGAATCTGAAAGACTTTGTGAGAAACTGATATGGGTAGAAATTTGTGCAAAATAGTGATACTAGGTTCGAGGAACCACTTCATGTTGTATAAAGAGTGAAGGGGTGACATTCATGATCTGGATACCGAGGATAATAGAACCCCGATCGTTGGTGGATATATATATATATATATATATATATATATATATATATATATATATATATATATATATATATATATATGTATATATATATATAGTATTTTGAAGATGATAGTGTAGCATGACATTCTTACCGTATAACTAGTGAATCGACCAATAAAGAAAAATAGCTAAATTGAGGAGTAAATGTGCATATAATATCCAGTTTGACAACCTGACCAAATGCCTCATCACAATCAATAACTAACCATTGGCTCTTGGCGTGAGCCACCAAACATGCATTATATCGAGCCAAGGAACCATTTACATTCTTTTTTCTTTAATATCCATATAGATAAAATAATATTAACACTTATTGTCTGGGAACATGGTTCCATGTGTCATTTACAATAAGAGAATTATATACATGTAAATAAGAACAATGTATGAATGACTCATTTTGAGTGAGGAGATTAGGACATTAAACATGTTTATACATACTAGTTTTTCTACGAGTAGTCACAGAATGGAGAGGTGTTGGTTGTTGGGACAAAGAGATTTTTTTGGCGATGATATATGTTTGGAAGAGGTTTTTAGGACAATGAAATACACTAGATAGTAAGCTGGTGGGTCGATGGTTTGCTTGTGGTTGAGATAGGGCTAATAGGACTTTGATCGGGAATGGAGGTATATCATGGTTTGATGTAAAATATATTTTAGTTTTCTAGAGAGTTGATGGAAATGGGGTTGGTGGTGGTGGATGTATAACTGGAATGAGAGTGGAGGACGATGATCAATTGTTAGTCAAAGTGGATGGAGATATCACTGATAAAGATGGAGTGGATGTGAGAAAGTAATGAGCTATATGAGACAAGTCAATATATTCAATAAGGAAGTTGTATGATAGGGGTGGTTCAATACCATGGACTGATACAAAAAAATAGTTTCGTTAAAGGTAACATGATAAGAGATAATAATTTTCTTAGAGGCAAGGTCATAACATTAGTAACCCCGATGATTAGAATGATTATAGATGAGTGTAGAATGGGTGCATTTATGAGCTAACAAATGGGTATTCATGTGATGCAAATAACAGATACACCTAAAAACACGATGGTGTTAGTATGAGGGTTGTCTACCGAAAATTTTAAAGTTTGTTGAGTTGTTGAGGGTAAAATGTGTACTAGGTGGTATGAAATATGAATAGCTTCCACTCAAAATTTGGGTGGGAGGTAAGCGTTCAACAAAAACGAACAAATGTTGTTTTTTTATCGGACAAAATCTTCATTAAAAACATATAAAACTAACAAGGTGCTAAAGAATTACAGTAAAAAATAAAGG
This sequence comes from Lactuca virosa, assembly GCF_052849685.1. Lineage (NCBI taxonomy): Eukaryota > Viridiplantae > Streptophyta > Magnoliopsida > Asterales > Asteraceae > Lactuca > Lactuca virosa. The sequence continues at coordinate 506,819,259 of NC_136429.1, forward strand.
AAAGGGACTTCGAGCCAACTTTCGCAATTTACCCTAGGTTTGGAATTTATATTATTAAAACATGAAAAATAGTGCATAGTAATGCTATCAATAACTCATATTTTCTATCTTTTTCATATTAAAGCTTGTATGTGTTTCCATAAGCCCCACATTGAGGTCAAAACAATCACTACCAAAGTCTATCTTTTCGAGTCCGATAATCAAGTATCATAACCCTAACATCACCACTATGTAATAGGAGTGTTAAGATGAAGATATAAATCAAATCATCTACCATCCTTTAAGCAAATGTCAATACCCAAAGGACAATCCAAAAGGACATCACCAACTGTCTCAACACAAGCTCCATACATGAGGTCATACCAGACTCAATTTGAAACCATTTTCTAGATAAGTTTCTCCTAGAATACAATTGATTCTAACAAGCTCTCTAAATTAAAATATTCTTTTCGGTAGTAATTTACACAATCTCACACTTTAAACATCCCCTACAAAAGTAAAATCTTTAATAAGTCTCCTTGTAAAATTAAACGAGGCATGCATACAGTCATGTTGGCACGATCAAGGATCTTGGTGGCATATTTTTATTTACTGAGAAACATGTTACAAGGGGTACGTGTGGCCAAGATAACTAGAAAATAATCAACCTCTCCAATATAGGTTATTGATAACTCTCGGATGAGATATATAATAACATGCTGAAGTAAGAAAGCTCATGAGGCAGTACGGATGATGACATCTACATATAATCGCATGTAATCTGTAGACGAACCATTCCAATATATGAATAGGAAGGAATCTTAAAGACTCTTAGATAAACTTATATAAGTAGCAATTTGTGTGGTTCGAAGAGCCACAACATGTCGTATAAATAGTGTCATAGGTGACATTCACGATCGGGATACCGAGGATACTAGAACCTCGATGGTTGGTGCATTTATATACAATATTTTGAAGATGACCATCTACGAAGACATTCTTGATGTCTAACAAGTGAACCAACCAATGATGAAAAATAACCAAGTTAAGTAATCTAAAAGACTCAAGGAGAAACTTATTTAGGTATCAGTCTGTGCATAATAGTGATACTACATTCTAGGAGCCACTTCATATTATATAAAGAGTGTCAGAGGTGACATTCATGATCGGGATATCGAGGATACTAGAACCCCAATGGTTGGTGTATATATATATATATATATATATATATATACACACACACACACATATATATATATATATATATATATATATATATATATATATATATATATAGTATTTTGAAGATGTTGGTGTAGAAAAACATTCTTGATGTATATCTAGTGAATCGAGCAATGATGAAAAATAACCAAGGTGCGGATTAATTGTGCACATAATAACCAGTTTAACAGCCTAACTAATTGTTTTGTCACAATCAATAACTGACCATTGACTCTCGTCGTTAGCCACCAAACAGGCATTGTATCTTGACAAGGAACCATTTACATTCTTTTTTCTTCAATATTGATATGGATCAAACAATAGTAGAACCTATTTGTTAAGAACATGCTTCCATGTGTCACTAGTAATAAGAGCATTATATGCATGTAAATAAGAACAACGTATGGAGGACTCAGTTTCAGTGAGAAGATTAAGACACTAAACATGTGTATACCTACCAATTTTTCTATGAGTAGTCATGGAATGAAGATGTGTTGGTTGTTGGGAAAAAGAAGGTTGTTTGGCCAATAATATAAGTTTAGAAGAAGTTTTTAGGAATATGAAATAGGCTCGGTAGTAAGGTGGTGGGTAAATAGATGACTAGTGGGTCAAGGGAGGGCCGGTGGGAGTCTGGTTAGTAGTAGAGGCTATTAGGGTTGGATGTAATTAGTAAGTTGGGCTTCCAGGGAGTTGGTGGTAAGGGGTTTCGTGGTTGTGGAGGTATAACTGGCATCAAGAGTGGAGGAGGATAATCAAGTGTTGGTCAGAGTGTTTAGATATGTCAATGATAAATGTAATGACCCTAAAATTCAGAATACTATGTTGTGTGTGAATAGTTTGAGTAAAGGGTAATTTGGTCATTGTTGATAAAATCACAAGATAATGAAGATTAATCTTGTAGAATTCGATAAATATGTTATAGGACATTGTATGATGACTTATAATGTTGGTTCAAGTGATTTAAGTCATTGAATTGTCTATATGAGCCAAAAAGGGTAAAATGGGAAAAGTTAGTATTTTTGTCTTTTTGTATGTCTTAATGGATTACGTTTGTATACATTAAGCCAAAAGTAAGTGGATATATTTGTGGGGTTTGTTAATACCTTCATCTTCATATAAACATCATTGAAAACGAGTTTAAAACAATCAAGTTATGATTGTTTGAAGTTTGAATGAGAATTGGCCAAAGCTGAAACGAAATCTATGAAATGCAAATTTACCGCAACGCAGGAACTGGTACCCACAACATAGGTGACGTTGGGTATTTGACATAATTTGGGAAGAGCATCATACTTACATGACGCAGGTTCCTAAAGGTTAATGTTATAATAAACATTATTTTCGCGACGAAGTTATATGTTTGTCGCGGCATGGTTACTCTAATTTCCAGAACAAATATTTAATATGTGAAACCTCTTTTCTTGAACCACACTTCACAATAACATATACCAGAGCTCTATAAGAGCGATTTCTAGGTCAAAGGAGTATTCAGGAGTGTTTAAGAAGGAAGATAACAAAGAATTAACCTTCAAATACATCCAAAGGTATTGTTTTCTTCTCGATTAAGCTTTTTACCTTTTATGGAAAATGTTTAATCCAAGTTAGGAACTTGAATTAACTAATGAATATATCGATTATGATGTTATTTTCAATGTTTAGAAGCTAGTTATGAGCTTCATATGATCTTTTCATGGTTAAATTCATGATTTTTGCTAGTAAGGGTATGAACCCAAATTATGAAAGTTATGAAATGATGAAAATGAGTTAAGAACTTAATGAGTTAATTCATATAGAAGCTTAATTCATGGAGCTTATTTAGTTTCTTGACAAAGATTTGTCAAGTTGTTATTTTGGGACAAAATATGATTTTTTTTGTACATGGATTGTTATTAAGCTCTTAAAGGATTAAGATGAATTCTGAGGAACATCATATGTTATGTGAATAGTTTTTTGGCCAATTAAAGGAGCAAGTTCATCAAAGGAGGATATGAAGATAATCGGAAGTTAGCATTCACTAACTTGAAAGGTGAGTTATGAGCTTTTGTTAAATAACAATACATTGATTATAAATAATACTTTATGAATTAAGTATTTATTTATCGAGATATGGTAAAATGAACTTGATAATATGTTATTCAATGAGTTGTGAAAGTATGTTGCTATAACAAGTTAAAAATGAATATCATTAAGCAGAGATAAAGAGATAATGTGTTATTCAATGGATTGTGAAATTACATTTTTCTAATATGTAAACATTGAATAACTAAGGGTAAAAGATAAAAAGATGAAAGAGATTGTATGCTTGTTTATGGCTCCCCAGGTGGACCAAGTCGGAACCATGTGGATGATTTGTCTCTAGTATGAGTTGTTGTAGTTATTTGACAAGACTATTTGTCAATCGTCGTAGTTATTTGACGGGGCTGTTTATGAGTCGTCGTAGTTATTTGGCGGGATTGTTTATGAGTCGCCTTCGTTATGTGACGGAACTATTTATGAGTCACTGCAGTTGTTTGATGGGACTATTTATGATTCGTCGTAGTTATTTGACGGGACTGTTTGTCAGTCGTCGTAGTTATTTGACGAGACTTTTTATGAGTCGCTATGGTTATTTAATGGGACTGTTTATAATTTGTCGTAGTTACTTGACAAGATTGTTTGTCAGTTATCATAGTTAGTTAATGAGAATCTTTATCAGTGGATGTAGTTTAGTTTCGGGGCCATACTTCAGTTATCATAGTTGTATTGAGTGATAAAATCATAGCATATTCTACATTATGTTTATAAATGCACGTCAAAGACAGTTTTATCAAATGATTTTGATAATGATTGGCATTAAAATACTTGCAACTCACAAGACAATTTCGTCTTATGTACTATGTTTAAATGCCATTTATTTCAGGTTCTGAGATAAATAATAGGACTCGATGTTTAGACAGTTAGTAGAGAGCCAATAGACATGAACTGGGTTTAGCTTCCACGACGTGAGCAATTTTGAAGCTTTCCTATGGTTTAATTGCATCGATTGTAGTACCAAAAGGAACATTTGTAAAAATGTGTTTGTGAATGAAATAAGAAATATTTGGGGCCATATTTCATAAATGGAACCCATTGATAGAAAATGTTTTATAAACCACGATATTTTAGTGTGTGGAATTTAATGTGTTACAATAAAGATGGATTATGTGAGAAGGTGATGAACTAGAGGATGGGGGCTAATATATTCGACAAGGAAGTTATTTGATGGGGATGGTTCAATGACATGGACTGATATGAAAAAATTGTTTCGTTAAAGGTAACATGATAAGAGATAATAATTTTCTTAGAGGCATGGTCATAACATCTGTTGCGCAAATGATTAGCAAGGTAATAGAGGAGTAAAAAAAGGTTGAATTTATGAGATAATATACATGTATTCATGTGATGCAAATAACAGAGACACCTGAAAACACAAAGGTGTGAGTGTGAGGATTATTTACTAAAAATTTTGAAGTATTGTGAGTTGTTGATTGTAAATGTTTATTAGGTGACATGAAATATGAAGAGATTCCACTCAAAATGTTGGTGGGAGGTAAGACTAGAACAAAAGCGAATGAATGTTATTGTAGTTTTTTAACGGCCAAAATCTTCGTTTAAAAGAATAAAACTAATAAGGAGCTAGAGAATTACACTGAAAAATAATGGAAAGGGAAATTGAGCCAACTCTCCCAGTATACCCTAGGTTTGGAATTTAAATTATGAAACCAAGAAAAATAGTTCCTAGTAAATCTATCAAATAACTATTATTTTGTAGCCTTTGTGTATCAAATATTGTATATGTTTCCACAAGGCCCACATCAAAGTCAAAATAATCACTTCCAAAACTGATCTTTTTAAGCCCGATAATTAAGTAGCATAACCCCCAACATAACCACTATCTAATAGGAGTGTCAAGAGAAAAATATAAATCAAATCATCTCCCATCCTTCAACCAAAAGTCAAGCCTCAAAGGACAATTTGAAAGTTCATAACCATTATCTCAACACAAGCTCTACACATCGGGCATATTCAAACCCTCTTCTAGATAAGTTTCTCCGAGAAGACAACCGTTCCCATCAGAATTTGTAATGAAAGTTTTTCTTTTCGATAGTAATTTACACTACCTCATAATTTCAACACCCCCTACAAAAGTAGCATCATCAATAAGTCTCCTTGTAGAATTATTCAAGGTTTGCACAAAATCATGTTCGAGCGATCAAGGATCTTAGTGGCATATTTGATTTATTGAGAAACATGTTAGAAGAGGTATGTGTAGCTGAGATCCTTAGAAAAAAAATTCACCTCTCCAAGATTAGTCATTGATAACTCCTAGATAAGATATGAAATAATCCGTTAAAGTGAGGAGGTTGATGATGTAGCAGGGACGATGCCATCTACATATAATCGTAAGTAATCCATAGATGAACCATCATAATATATGAACATAAGGGAATCTCAGACTTGAGAGAAACTGATATGGGTGGGAATCTGTGCAGTTCGAGGAGCCACTTCATGTCGTATAAAGAGCCTCATAGATAACATTCATGATCAGGATATCGAGGATACAAGAATCATGATTGTTGGTGCATGCATATACAATCTATTGAAGATGACAATGTATGGAGACATTCTTGACATCTAACTGTTGAATAGACCAATGATGCATGTTGAGGAATCTCAAAGACATTGGGAGAAACTGATATACATAACAATCTATGTAAAATAGTGATACTAGGTTAAAGGAGCCACTTCATGTGGCATAGAGAGTGTCATAGGTGACATTAATGATCAGGATATCGTGGAATCTAGAACCCTGGCGGTTGGTGCATATATAAAGTATTTTCAAGTTGATGTTGTAAGAAGATATTCTTCACGTATAACTGGTGAACCGACCAATGATGAAAAATAACCAACTTAATTATTAGCTATGCATATAATATCCTCTTTGAAAACCTGACAAAATGCCTCATCAAAATCAATTACCGAATGGTACCTCTTGGCGTTAGCCACCAAACGGACATTGTATCGAGCCAAGGAATCATTTACATTCTTTTTTTGTCAATATCTATATGGACTGAACAATATTAGCACCTATTAGCCGGGAACATGGTTCCATGTGTCATTAGCAATAAGAACAAGGTGTGGATGACTCAATTTTAGTAAGGAGATTAAGACCCTAAACATGTTTATACTTATTGCTTTTGCTACAAGTGGTTATGTAATGGAGATGTGTTGGTTTTTGGGACAAACAGGATTGTTTGTCCAATGATATATGTTTGGAAGATGTTTATAGGACAATGAATTAGGTTCAGTAGTAATTTGGTGGATCGATGGATGGATGGTGTGTCGAGGGAGGGCTGGTGGGAGTCTGGTCGGTAGTGGAGGCTATCGGGGATGGATGTGAATAGTAAGTTAATTCGCCGCAAACATGGTGCCAATAAGGTTGGTGGTGACGGTGTAATGTCCCAAAAATTATAGAGAATTTTTTTTTCATAAAATAGATTAACCTTTTGTATTAAATACCATTGAATAACATTTGATTGATCAAAAACTATACATTATCATAGTTAAGTTTACGAAACCACGAAAACAAATATCCTTGATGCGTGTTTACAGTCTCGTTCAGTTCTTCTCACGAACGACCTGCGAAATGTTTAATAAACAACTCTAAGCATAAAGCTTACTAATTTCCCCAGTATACCACATATACCATCATACATATAATGCATCCACATACAATCCTCGACTCTATCGCCGACCAACCAAAACTCCTAACCGCATATATATATATATATATATATATATATATATATATATATATATATATATATATATATATATATATATATATATATATATATATATATCATACACAACGGGCCCAATTCAACTCACATAACATGCCCCGCACAAACATACATAACGGGCCCCGCCCAACCATACATAAATGGACCCGACCAAGGAGTAAACGGGCCAACCCTAAAACTCCATTTTCGGGACCTACATCTTGGTCTTTCATACAATGCCAAAGCCATATATAGTCAGAATCAGATAGACATTCGAACAGATAATCCACCGAAAAGTAATAAATCAAACAATAACCATGCAGACGTGCATTAGATAAAGAGCTCTCATGCTATCCAACTTGACTGTATACAATAACGTAGGGTAAAAATTCAACAAATAGTCAGTACTACCATTACCTTAACCAATCATGACACCTAGTAGTATCATATAAACCTCGGACAAGACTCTATATGTCTAGCATGTCGTGACACCAAGTGTCCTATACTGCGCAAGCATAACAAGGAGTCCTCTTAGTTAACTAGAATACTCATACCCTAATAGTACCACTATCCTACCGTGAGAATGATATACAATGGGATACGTGGCATAGTGAAAAACTCACCTGGACTAGAGAACAGGAGAACCACAACAAGACTCTCACACCTTACACTGCTCAATCCTATGAACCAACTAACATCAGAAGTGATAAATCCTACATAAATAACCCAAATCCTCTAAGTTCGAACCCAAGTAAAACTGGCCAAAAGTCAAAGGTTAACGGTCAACAAAAGTCAACGGCCAACCAAGACAACAACCACCACGACGTGGAGACCTCTTGGCCACTTTGTGGGCATGAAAGGACAAAATAGACGACATGCGAGAAATCGACACGTCATGGACCCTCCTTGGTCACGTCGTGAGCATGTCCAGACAAAACAGTCGTAAGGTTGAACCTCTCCACAATGTGGTGACCTCTTGGCCATGTCGTGCTTACTGTTAGAAGCTGATTCTCTCATTAAGAGCATAATCCTTACAGATCAAGGATCAAACTTCCAGATATGATTCATCTTAATGACTTAATGGATAAAGTTTCCAACTTTATCCATTAGTGCCTCACCACAAGAAAAGAACTTAAACCATAAGTCCATAACATCCTTAATATGACTTCAAATTGAGCATGGCACAAAAGGGTTTATGACTTAACACGTTTTCCATCAAATAAAATTAGAAGATGATCACCAAATCAACCTAAGGTTCTCGAGTTACCCAAAACTCCAAGAACATTCTTTCAAAAGATTTCAACGTATCAAATAAGAGAATAGAATGATAAAGGTGGGAGCTTTATACATTCCCAAGCTCCACAAGATGCAGTAGATGCAAGATCTGAAGTAAATACACTCTTCCAACTAGCAAACACATCTTCATATTCTACCCAAAATGCAAGCCAAGGCTTTAAACCTCAAGAACACCAAGAATACAACAAGAATCACCCAAAGGAGGATAGTGTTTCAATTTGGAAGGTTAGAGGTTGAAGAGGATGCCCTAATCTTAAAGTTAGAGGCTTTAAATATGGAAAAAATCCTAAAAATCATGGGCTTGGGCTGCAAAAACCACCACATTGTGGAATGTTGATACATAAAAACTGATCCTTTAGCAATCCAAGATAAAGCCTTCCAAAGTGAGAGTCTTCCAAAGTGAGAAGTGTTCCGAGATGAAGCCAATTTTGAAGTGAAGATCTATCTGAGATGCATCTCTTGTTTCTTGTTATTTGAGTCTGTAACGTGCATTAAATGTTCCTAGTACTATTTTGTTGTTTAGCTATTGTCTTATAGTACAGTACATGGGACAAGATCAACAGAAACATTTGTGTCAATTTGTTGATCTTCAGTTGTCTTTTAGTCCGTGCACTATATCATATTTGTCTTTTTGTTGTTATTCCTTGTCTATTTAAGGAATTGTAACCTTAGTAATAATGTTTATAACATTCTCTTTCACATCAATACTAAGAATCATTTAGTCAAATCAGTATCTCTATCATTTTTATTATTCTTGAATCTTTTTGCACTGTTCATACTTTTATCATCCTTGAGCACTTTGTTGAAATTCTTAATTTCGAAAAAATACTAGTTCACCAGACTTGATTGGAACTCTAATATTAGCAGGATACATTAATCTTAAGTTAATTCAAGGTTTGAGTTTTCAAACCTTGTCAGTGTAGATCGCTTTTTGCATTCACAATTGGTATCGAAGACTAAGTGGTTGTCCTTTGAATCCATAACAACATATTATAGTTGATTGAAGATTACATTGGTATCTTAATTATCTCTATGTTTAGGATAAAATTTCATCTATATACCACTTCAACTCTAATATCTTAACTTCAATGGCTGCTTCTAATCAATCCCAACAAATGTATTCAATGCAAATAGCAAATAGCATGGGTTGCCCAACGTGTGCCTTATTGCTAGTTGTTGAAGAGTATGAGCAATGGGAAGTTAGGATGGAGAGATTTTTTCTTGGTAAGGAAAAAGGTAAAGAGATATGAAGATCAGTGAAAGAAGGTCCTTAGGTTCCTGTAAGACAAATGATCAAAGATAAAGTTTCCACTCTCATTGGTAAAGAAGAGGCACAACCGGAACCACTAACTGCATCCGACCTTGTGAAGCTTCATGGAGGTTAAGTTGCTTTCTCGGAAATGGTGTTTGGTGCTCCTCCGTCTCTCTTTGAGCACATAAGGCTATGCAAATCTGTGAAAGATATTTGGGACAAACTTCAATACTTGTTCGAAGGGTCTAAGAAAATGAAGGATAAGTGTTTGACTTCATTTGTAAACGACTTTGACACCTTCACTACAACTCCTGGTGAATCTATAGTCTCTAAATCAAATCGGTATAGGATCGTTGTGAACAACATGATTGCATATGGAGTAGTTCAAATTCCACTCGAGTACAATCTGAAGTTCATCAACAACCTTGGGCAAAGATGGGGAAATGTTAAGTCTTGTCTTCAGAGTAATGGATCTCAAAAGAAACTGAAGCTCTACCAGTTTTTTGATGAACTGCAAGGTCATGAATCCAACATTACCCAAACGTTAAGAGAACTTTCAGGAGGTCCTCTCCCATTAGTAAGCTTAGTCAATCCACTAATTCCAAACCCATCTGTTTCGGATCCTTTTGGAACCATCCCATCTGTTCCACCAATTCAACATACATGACCCATTCAACATGTTGCACCTATTCCTCCGATTCCAAACTACCCTTACGATGTGAACATTGATCCATAAGCCGCTAATTCCGAACTTCATTTCCAGCAAGAGTTTGCACTTCTATCCATGAAGTACAGACATCCTTGGAATCCCAATCAAAAACTACCTCAAAACTGATTTCAAACTCATCACTAAAGCAATCCTCAACCTTACCCAAAACACAATGAAAATCCACCAGCATATCAACCCAACATTCCAAATCGCTCTTCAGACCTCAGGAAGCTATGAATCCAGCCAAGCCCAAGATTGTGTGTCACAAATGTGGTCTCAGAAACAACTTTGAAAACGACTGTTTCGCTGAAACTCCTCAAAAACCAAAGGTGAAAGACTCTGCCTACTATACTCGTAAAGCACAAGAACTTACTGAAAATGAAAAGCATTTTGTTACCACAGTTTCAAGGAAAGTTGATGGGTATTGTTTGTCTAGTGATGAGGGTGAAAAAAATGTGCAAGGAATTTGTGTCTAATGGCTAGACAGTCAATTGAGTGTGATGAAGGTTATTGGTCTTCTGGTTCAGAAGCTGATGATGACGATGCTGAGCCAAATTAATGCTACATGACAACAAATCATCCACCTGGTCAAACCATCATCCAGCAGGTAAAATCCATGATCACTGATAATAATTTTGATTTATTTGTTTGTGAACCTTATCTAACTCAAATTAAATCAGATGTGACAATTATTCATAGAGCCTATGATTTTGCCATAAAAGTTAGTGAGAAACTGGATAGTGAATTGACTAGACTTAGACTACGCTTTTAAGACCGCAAGCTTAAGATTGAATCATTAGAAAGAGAAATTATAATGGCTAAGGATGAATGTATCATTTTTAATGAAAAATGTGAAATTACTCTTAGTTAAAGAAACATCTTGGTTATAGATAATAAATGTCTTAATGCAAAAATTGGTGCCTTGCATAGTTCTATTGATGTTCTTGAAACTAACGAAAGGATGAAACATAATTTTCTTCACCCTTAGTCCAAAGCACTAGGTCTTGGAAGCGAGATTCCAAAACTACTTGCTCGTCCTTTGAAGGAACTTCAAAACCTAACGTTCATGGACATTCCAATCCATACTTGTAACGCCCATAATCTAGAAGGTAATTATGGAATAAATCATCCTTGCTAAAGGCCATCTCGTCGACTTTAGGGAAGTAAAATCGACGTGTTGGAGGTCTTTGGCACGCGTATTTTTGAGAATCAACTCGACGAGTTGGTTAAGGCCAACTCGACGAATTGGATGTTATTTGAGAAACCCTAATTTCGGGGTTTTGCACCCTATTTAAACACCTTAAGTCCCATGTGTTGGCCTCATTTCCAGCCTCCATTTCCCCTTACCCTATTCTCGAAACCCTAGAGCCTCCTTGAGTGTTGTGAGCCATTTTGAGTGCACTTTGGGGTGATTAAAGCTTACTAAAGGAAGAGGATCTTAGTGCAAGGTGGGGATCCAAGAAGGAGCTTTCAGATCTCGATTCCTTGCTCCATCTCCAGTATTTTTCGGGTATAAAGCCTCAACCTTGTTTATTATATGCTTAGATCTCCTTGTTAGGGCTAGTTTCCATGGTTTAGCCATGTTTGAGTGGTTGTTGGGGCTGGTGGTCGTCCCAAAGGAGTTATTCTTTCAGATCCATGGTTCTTGGGAGCTCTTGTGGCATATAGGTGCCAACTTTACGGTCTTAAGGGCTCCATGCATCCATTAAGCCCTTATTTTGGCCTCTTTTGAGATTTTGAGCTTCTTCTAGCCTTGCATGAGAGCAAAGTTGGAAACTTTACTTGACCTTTCAGCCTTTAAGGTCCAGATCTGCATCTATGAACTTTGTCTTGATGATTCGGTGATTAATGATTAAGCCCTTAACCTCTTAAGCTTAGCGTTTGGGTTTTTGACCCGTTGGAATAGTTCTTAAGGGTAAAGTTGGAAACTTTACCCTTCCAGGTGTTATTTTAATTAAGATCTGAGTGGTGGAGCTTTTAGTTTCGAGATTGGTGACTTAATAGATTAAGAGGTTTTGTTGACCGTAGAACTCGATGAGTTCGTGGGTGAACTCAGCGAGTTGGAATGGTTTTTCCCGATTCTGCTGTCTAAAGGGGAAACTCAGCGAGTTCATAGGTGAACTAGGCGAGTTGGATCGACTTTTCGTGATTCTGTTGATTTGTGGGGGAACTCGGCGAGTTGAGGGACAACTCGACGAGTTGAGTCAACTCGGCGAGTTGAGTCAACTCGGAGCTTTGACTTTGACTTTTGACTTATGCCTTTGACCAAGTTGTCCCAAGGGGTGTTTGAGGTAATCTGAATTGTGTTGAAGGAAAATATGCGCTTAGGATAAGGCTCAAATGGGATTGGGCCCAATTTGGAAAATTGGGCCATTAGTGGGCCTTTGTGGATCTTTTGGTTTCAGGCCTTTTGGTTATAGAAGTTGGGCCTTAGTTTTGGTTCTTGTTTGGGGTAAGGGGTAAAATGGTCATTTTACCGCAAGTATGGTTAGTACGCTTGGGAATGGAATCCGATTGGTTATTTGATGTTATTTTGATATGATAGATGGGAGGCATCGTCAGGGCAACAACTAGGGATTTATTTCAGGGAGCTTTTGCATTCGAGGTGAGTTTTACTCACTGTACTTTCGGGTCGAAGGCACCAAGGCCGGCCCTTTGGTTTTATAACCTGATATTGTTGATATGTCGAGTATGGAATAGATATGCATGCCAGTCTTGTGATGTTGGTCTTGATATGCTAGTCTGGTAGGTCTGTAGGACTACCTGTGATACTGTCTGTTTATTTGTATATGATGCGGGTTAGGTTGAGGTTGTACTGCTTTGTGCTATAGCCAACAAACCATGGAGTATGCCAGATATGAGCTGAGGGCCAGGGAGGGCATGTCAGACTCATACTAAGGACTCATTAGCATTCCAGATATGAGCTGAGGGTCGGGTAGGGCAACCAGACTCATACTGAGGGCTTAGTGGCATTCCAGATACGTGTTGAGGACCAGGTGGTATGCTAGATTCGTACTGAAAGCTACTCATTGGTATTCCAGTCTAAGGACTGAAGGAGTAAGCCAGACATAAATTTTGGGCGCAAGGGCAAGCCAGACTTAATATGTGGGCTCGAGAGCAAGCCAGATATGAGTTGTGGGCCTGATAGGCAAGCCAGACTTATACTGTGGGCTCAAGGCGTAATCCAATATTTAGTTGTGGACCCATTGCATGTTGTTATTTGTTTCTGTTATTTGTTTGGGTGTTGGTACTTTGGGGGAACTCACTAAGCTTCATGCTTACAGTTTCTGTTTATGGTTTCAGGTACTTCAGTGGATCGTGGCAAGGTGAAGACGTGACCGTACACATCCTCGCATTTTGGACTTATGATTTCTGGGAAACTCTAATAATGTGAATGTCTTGGAAAACTATGTTGAAAGAGATTCTGAATTTTAAATTATGATTTGGGAAAAACAGCTTTTGTAAAAACTTCTATAGAAAAAGGGTTGTTTTGAAAAGTTTAAAATTTTATGAAATTTTGGGATGTTACAATACTTATTCGGATACCCTTGTCTCACCATTGTCGTCCCTTCATGAGACTTCAGACAAATATCAATTATTGATTCCTAAGTTCAAACCTATCACTGTTAAATGTCCTGATTCCACGCATCTTTCGCCTCTGATATCCCTGGACCTGAATCAGTCTTCGGAATCTTCACATAACACATGCAGTACTAGAGTTTGCATTCCGAACTCTAGTCCTACAAACAATTCTGTTTTTGAGGAATTCAATCCTGAGACAAATGGACATGACTCATACCAATCCAACTCGTTTTGGGCGTCTCTTGATAGTGATGTAGAACTTAAGAGTGATGATGACATCTCGTATGATTCCTGTGTCTCCAACTCTAAGATAGTCTCAAAATCGACTCTAGTTCCAATTAAGCCTCGTTTTAACAATCCATCGATTGGATAAACTTCCAAGTCATCATCTGAATCTCGGAAGAAACCCTAGATGTAAAAGAAACACATTGTTCATCTAGAGACCAAAGCTAGGAAAGCTCTCGAAAAAGAAAAAATGTCTAGGCAATGCTCTAAGTTTCTTGAGAGATCCAAGAAGAAAGTATCTCAAATAGTTAGTCCAACTACTAGGAATCACAATAATTTCATGCATGTTATGATTCTTAAAAGTCCATATAATCCTGTTAGTTCAGATGTTCGGAACACATCTGTCAATAGTTGTGTGAAGAATGTTACTGTTGAGACATCATCTAAAAAAATTGGCTCTCTTCGAACAGTTTCTCTTCAATGTTTATTGCTACCTCGGATGGCACTATTTTTAAACTAAAGCTATTTCCGAAATCAAATGTGTCTACGAATGCAGTAAACAAAGGAAAAGATGTTCGGAACATTGTTTTTCAGAAACATTTTAAAGGTTCAAAACAAAAGTTTGAATGGAAAGTAAAAAATTCTGGAAAATCAGTTGAAACATCTTTGAAAACAGTTCTTCCAACAACATCTCAGAAAACTGTTCCTCCAAGGAAAGTAGTACCTAAACAACCAATTATTGAGTATGATTTTTGGATAAATGAAAAGACAATGACCTTCTGCATCTTTCCAAAGGAATCTCGGAAAAATCCTTCTGAGATACCAGATGCTCAGAATTCACAAACCTAGTCCAAAACCCATGCTAAAGTCCCTAAATCTAAATCGGAGCCAAAAAACTCCAAAACTCACTGATTTTGCAGGCTTTTGGTGCTTCGAAACAAGATATAATATGGTATATTGATAGTGCTTGTTCCATGCACATGACTGGGCAGAAAGATTTTCTACGTGATCTAAAGCTTGATCTAAATGCTGGTTACGTTACTTATGGCAACAATTCAAATTCTCAAATTTGAGGTTATGGCGTCTTGACCAACGGAAATTTATCTGTCTCAAACATGGCATATGTAACTGGTCTCAAGGATAATCTAATTAGTGTGGCACAACTCACTGATGCAAATCAGAGAGTTGAATTCTGCAAGAAACATAACTACGTTATGACAGAAGATCGGAAAGAGTGTATTATCAAATCAAATCGTATCAAGAATATGTATCCTTTAGACATCAACATGATCATCGGAAAGCCTCAACTTTGTCTTCTTTCGAAAGTCGTTCCTGATGTTAGTTGGCCATGGCATCGGAGGCTTGCTTATCTAAACTTCTGATACATGAATGATCTGGTTTCTGGTGAAATTGTTCGAGGTCTTCCACTCCTAAAATTTGAAAACGATAATCTATTTGTTGCGTGTGAATGTGGGAAGAAATCGAAGAAAGGTCATCCTGTGATTACTAAAAAGTCAATTTAGGAACCATTGGAACTTCTTCAGATCGATCTCGATGGACCATCTGTGGTAGAGAGTTTACATCAAAAAAAGTATATTCTCGTGATTGTTGATGACTACACAAGGTTCACATGGGTTTTATTCTTAAGGCTAAAGTCAGAAAATGCTTCTGAGCTTATAAACTTCATCAAAGGCATTGAAGTCCTAATTAAACTCCCTGTCAGAAGAATTCAAAGACACAACGAATCCAAGTTCACAAATGCCACCGTTGAAAAGCTTCTCACCGACAAAGGCATCGAATGAAACTTTTCTGCTACTTAAACTCCACAGCAAAACGGTGTGGTTGAAAGAAGAAACGAACTTTAGTTGAAGCCGCTCGGTTGATGTTGAACATTGCAAACATTCCTCTCTATCTTTGGGGCGAAGCCGTCTCCACAGTCTGCTTCACGCAAAATCGAAGTATCATTAATCGTTGTCTCAACAAAACACCGTATGAAGAAATGGATGGTCGGAAGCCGAGTATCTTGGTCTTGCACATCTTTGGTTGTAGATGCTTTATCAAGAATAATCGTGAACAACTTACCAAATTTTAACCAAAATCTGATGAAGCCATCTTACTGGTATACTCAGCCAAGTCTAAAGCTTGCAGGGCTCTAAAACGCAGAACTCGTGTAATTAAAGAAAACTTTGATATCACTTTTGATGACAATTTTCTTCGAAACTCAGATCCTACTCATGTAACAACACATATCATGGAGTCAAACGCTCCACTTTCTGTGTATCTGAATCCTTAAATTATCTATGAAGTTGATTTCGAAGGTCTTTTCGGACCAATAGAAGCCGCTATTGATTCGAAATCTCAATCAAGACCGTCATCATCGCCCATTCTGGTTTTTCGAAATGTCTCTCGTCTGACCCCAACCTTTCCTCCATTTGATTCTGATCCATTTCAACCTTCTCAGGTTGAGGGGGAGAATAGTCGTCCAACTCTCGAATAAAATGTCGATGGATTTCAAGATGCAACATATCAATTTGTTGAATTTAATCCCATTCCAAACAACAATGAAGGTGATGACAACTTCTTTGACTTTCCGAACGATGACAACGTGGACATATTCGGTTTAAAAGTTTAGGGGGAACATCATCCTCAAATTCAAATTGTTCAGTAGGAGTAACATAACCCCATTATTGATATCGATTCATCCGCTACACAAGAACTTCTGAGATTGCATATCTGGACAAAGGATCATCCTCCGAATAAAGTTATTGAAAATCTTAACGCTAGAGTTCAAAATCGCTCTGCTGCTAACATTCAAAACGAGTGTCACTTCTCAGAATTCATATCAATTGTTGAACCTAAATCCATCAAAGAAACCCTATAACATTCTAATTGGATTACAGCCATGCAAGAAGAGCTAGCAGAATTTGACAGAAATCAAATGTGGACTCTTGTCCCTCCTCCTAAGGATCACCCTATTGTCAGTACAAGATGGGTCTTCCGAAACAAACTCGACGATTTCGGAGTCATAATAAAAAACAAAGCGAGATTGGTAGCCAAAGGATTTACTAAGATCGAAGGACTCGAACAAGACTTTTGCTCCTGCTGCATGTCTTGAAGCTATCTGAATCTTTCTCGCTTATGCTTCTCATAAAGGCTTTAAAGTTTACCAAATGGACGTCAAAAGTTCTTTTATCAATGGTGAACTTGACACTGAAGTATATCTTCAACAACCTCCTATTTTTGTAAATCTCGTATATCCAAACTACTGTTACAAACTACAAAAAGTTATTTATGGCCTCAAGCAATCTCCACACGACTGGTACGAGACACTCATTGATTTTCTGAAGCATTCTGGTTTTCAAAGATGAATTCTTGATCCTACGTTATTCCAAAGATTGAATGGAAATCATCTCATGTTAGTTCAAATATATGTCGACGACATCATTTTTGGATCAACTGATCCAACAATGGTTGCTGATTTTGCAAACTTAATGGTTAGTCGATTCCAGATGAGTATGAATCATGAATTGACCTTCTTCCTCAGACTGCAAGTTAAGCAGACCAAGAGAGGAATCTTCATTCATCAATAGAAATATATTTCTGAACTTCTGAAGAAATATTCTATGGACACATGTGCCTCTACAAAGGTTCCAGTGGGTTTCGGACACAAGATCTTCTCGGACCCATCAGTTGTTGTCGTTGATCAGAAGAAGTATAGTGGAATGATTGGATCACTACTTTACCTCACTGGAAGTCGCCCGTATATCATGTTATCTACATGTTTGTGTGCTAGATTCCAGGTTGATCCGAAGATGTCTCATCTTTTGGCCGTCAAACAAATCTTCTGATATCTCAAAGGAATTAAGCACCTCAGAATTTGGTATCCTGCAAATGAAAGTTTCCTTCTTCAATCTGATTCCGACTCAAACTGTGGAAGACTTCAACTTGATAGAAAAACCACATCTGGTGGTTGTCAAGTTTTGGGTGGAAGATTGATTAGCTTGTAATACAAGAAATAGAACAGTATTGCTCTTTCAACGGCCAAAGCAAAATATATTGCTACTGCAAGCTGTACCTTGCAAGTTCTTTGGATGAAATCTCATCTTTTGGACTATGGTTACCGATTTCAACAGATTCCTATCTATTCTGATTCTCAAAGTGCAATTGCGATCTCTCACAATCCAATTCAGCACTCCATGATCAATCACATTGATATTTGGTATCATTTTATTAAATATCTTGTTTTAAAAGGTAACATTGAGCTCATTTTTGTTCCATCTGATGATGAAATTGCTGATGTCTTTACTAATGCATTAGACGAATCCAAATTTAATGGGTATCCGAACAAAATGGGTACGATGATGCATGATCCTCAATTCTTCCAACATGTTTACACTCTGTAATGGAAACATTAGAGAATTAAATAATTCCAAATTAAAACTTTTTCTCCTCGAAATTGTTTCGTATCGGAAAATAAAGGATACTTATATCTCTTTTTGTCTACCCCTTCTTTTAGTCTTAAGTTTTTCAGCCTTTCTCGTCATTTGCAGTTTAGTCCAATATAGTTACATCGGATATCATGAGATATTTTCATCTCAGAGTATTTTACCTTGGAATGATATCTCTAAAGTACACCTCGAAATTCAAATCCGAAATGGTAATGTGATTTTGTCACTTATCTCCTTCCGAGCTTTATTCCTTCAGCTCTCGGAATTTCAACTCTCTTTCAAAACTTGTCCTCTAAAATCTTCATGCATTTTTACCTCTGATAATCAATTAGATATTGTGCCATCTTGAATTCTATATCATGTACTAATGATGTATTTGATTTCTTTCGAAAGTATCTTATGACACTTCATCTCGAATCTGATTATTCCAAGATTCTCAGCAATAAATGAATTTTAAGGTTATCATTAAAGTTTTTATTCTGAAAAGTTTTTCCATGAATATCTTAACGATAATTTTCTTTATGATTATCCTCTTAACTCTCAATAAACACGCTTTGGCACACGTTTCAAGAAATTATTGAGTGTTTTCTGAATTGAATTGACGATTTCCCATTTTTGAACAAACAAACATCCCTTCATTGTGTTCTCAACTGTCACTTAGGAAGCCTTTTTGGCCTATGCATTAAATACAACTCGTTTCAGTTTTCGGGTGTCATCATTTCATTCTACGACCCGACCTAAAACTTCCAACTTATATAAGGATATTGAATCCTAACCATTCCCACTTTTCTCTTCAGCTATCTTCTTTGTAGTGCGATTTCTTTTGTACACTATTCCTCAAATATTTTCCAAATCACCGACAATGGCGTCAAACTCTTCTGCTATGGCATCCAAATCTTCAAAACCGGCAACATAGAAGAAATCATCAAAGGGGTCTGCTTTGTCTTCATCCATTGAGATCATTCTCAGAGAAACCAACTAGTTGTTTTCACTCGACCCCATGGATTACGATGAATCTGTGAGAATAATGATCGAGTTCATCTCCCTCCATCTCGTCGCTGTTCCTCTCACCAAAATCCCTAACCCTAACTTCCCACTCAGACTTCTTCATGAAGCCCTTGAAAGATTGAATATCGATAAAGACGTTCTTGATGTGAAGATCCACCCCCCTACGACTACCTTATTAACATGCATTTGCTAAGGAATACCCTAAGTAGTGTTGTCTACTCTGATGCTTACAATGATCCTTAGGGTAGGTCCCTTGAGACTTGTATTTAGGGTCATATTGTGAGGATAACAAGAATGGGCAATCGAGTTGAATTGTTTGATGAAAAACAATATAATTAAAGAATTTAATTACTGTGGGTTGAAAACATATGTGCTCACCAGACTTTCCCAAGTCTTACCCACTCAGTTTCCTTGTATCACAGGTAGCGGTACGAAAGCACATGTGTGTTGAGATGATTCTGATGAGAGGATAATGGAATGTAGGCCAATAGGTTAATGCAATGTTGTAAGGCATGTAGTCTTTCGTTTATGCTTATCTACTGTATTGTCGATGACATCCCAGAGTTTTTAATATAAATAAAGTACATTTCTTCAGAAATGCATTGATAATATTATTATCATGTTTTTGGGAACAAATTCCGCATTATAATTCTTTAACAAGAATAATCTGATTTTTAATAAGCATAAATAAATCGGTCTTTTCTGGCCGTGAAATTGGGGATGTCACAACTTTAGACATAAAGTTGTAGAAGGTGCACTCCCGGTGAAACGTGTGTCATCAGAAGAGAATCATGCAGATCCTCTCACAACAAATTTAAGAAAGGTCAAGCATATCGAGCATGCTAGGAGCATTGGGCTAAGAGACAATATTAGGTTCTAGACTTTAGTAGTTAGTTGATATTTTGAAACAATGTGACAATGATAAATTGTAATTAAATGGTGATTGATTAAATAGAGATTTATTTATATTCAAAGTGTGAGATACCATTTGTTAATTAATTTATTTCCATGTTTTACTTCCAGAATATTAATTTAATTGAAGTTTCACAGTCCGTTATACTTTGGGAGTAGGTATTGATATAAGGCTATCATGAATCGTTTGTGGATTGTTCATAGGGACTGGACATGGCATAGAGATTGCTGCAAAATTCATGAGTACTTAGAAAATGGGATTTTAAGTATTGGTTAAATTTGCGCTTAAAGATGATATCATGGATTTAATCACGAGTAATTCTAAGACAATAATATCTTCTATTCTTGAAATGGAGATATATAAGTCATACTTTACAAATCGATTGTACATTGGTTTACTCCAACGTATCTCGTAACTGGGTGCCATAAAGTGTAATTTCGTGCATGATTTGGTGAGTAAAATGTATGATTATGTAGTCAAAGTTTATTTGTTCCTTTTGTCTTATTGGGAAAAGCGATATCTTTGGTCCCCTCAGTAATTTGATGTTGACATTATATTGATGGGCTCAACCGGGACTAAATTGATGTGTTCAATTAGTAGTCTAATGACTTCATCACAAATCGGGAAATTGGGAAACAAAATATTGGACAATGAAATTGATTTAAATCCATATCTCGTGTCCATACGATATAAAAAATGAAGGGATAGCTGATCACTTATTTTAGGACCAACATCTAATCAGAGTTTGGTAGTGTCTTTGGAAAAATACTCTTCACTGGTTATTCGGAGTTGTATTTACAATTAGAGTTAGCGACTTATCTAATTGGGAGATTGTTGGATTAAGGCATCTAAGGTCATGACAAAATTGGTATAATGTTGAAGAATAAAAGTAAAGTCCTCTTTGGGTTTCCCTCATAACCAAGAAATGGCTTAGATTGATTATTCGGAGTTTTATTCTTCAACATTATATATATATATATATATATATATATATATATATATATATATATATATATATATATGATTTGTTAATACATTATATGATTAATATATTAATTAGAAATTGAAATAATTAATTAAGAATTAATCAAAATAACCTTAGAATTAATTTTGGGTTAATTAGAATTAACTAAAGGTACAAGGACTAAGATGTGATAGTTGAACAATAGAGAGGATCCAAAACCTTCCATCATATGGACGGTTTTGGAGGACCCTATTAGGGTATCTGGAAGCCTCCATTTGATAATTAGGAAACTAGATAATTACTGAATTTGAAATATTATTATTATATTTTCAAGTCTAGGGTTTCTATGGTTTCTTAGTAGCTATAAATAGGGTCTTAACTCCATGCATTTTCAGTTGCCCTATTCAAAATAGCAAATTTGAAAATTCCTTCTCTCTCCCCTCTCCCGTCTCAATCTTAGGGTTTCTTGTGTTATAGTTGTGAAATATTATAGGCTCAAATACTATTGGAGCTAGGTTTTCCAACGAGACAGCAAGGTGTTGATTAGACTGATTGGAATCATCAATGGTATGTATCCCTAACCATGAATTTCGATTCATAGGGTTTTAGTTTATATTTTCATAAGTATGTTGTTATTAACGGTGAAAAGGAAATAGATCCAAATTAGGTTACAAGATTTCAGAGAATTTCTGCATGTACAATTCTTTTGTAACCTAAAATCCCCAATAGAATACACAAGAAACCAAAAGCACACATAGATACATTATTTACATGATTCGGTCAAGGTGACTTACGTCCACGGGCATGAGGGGGTATTATTGTTGGATTAATGTTTAAGTCCATAACTATATTTGGTATGTACTTGACCCGACCCGGCATGGTCCATTTGGGTTGCACTTCACCGGCACAATTTATATGGATAGTCTTTTGAGAATGGTATATTTATGATTTATATTAATATATTATAAGTTCTAATATATTAATATGGAATCATATTATTTAATTAGTATTGATCAAAAATTAATTTAGAATTAATTAAGTGATCAAAAAGAACTAATTAAATATGGACTCTTATATATATGGAATGGACCAAGTTCATTTAGGTTGGGCTAAGCTTTCATGGATGGTCCATGGAGCTTTTAACCCATGGATCCTATGTAAATGAAAGGTCATGGGTATTAGGGTTTATATGGATGTAACCCTAATCCTCCATAATATATAAAGGGGTCCTTGGCTCACAAAATTGGCACAAGTGTGTGAAAATAAGAGTGGGCCGATTTTAGTGTGCATACATATTCTCTCAAGTTCTTCCAAGGTGTTTTGGTGATTTGTGATTCCACTTGAGGCTTCCACACTATTGGGGCTAAGCTCTTAAAGCTTGAAGACATCAAGCTACATCAAAAGGTATGTCATCTAACTAGAACTTTGTAGTATAGGTGCTTCATAATATGCTAGTTAGGATGAAACCTTGGAATAGTTAATATTTGCATGTATAATAGAGAAAACATAGATCCAAGGTTTATAGGGTTGCATGCACACCATAGGAGTGTTAGAATGCTCAAAACCCAACAGTGGTATCAGAGCCATGGGTTGTTTTCTGTTATATTGATGCAAATGTTTTATTTTCAAGTTGAAAAAAAAAGGAAAAAAAACATGACGTTTGTCAAATTTTAAGATAATTACTTGTTTTGTGAAAAACGAATTATTTGTAAAATTTGAATCATTTGTTATATGAGTTGAATTAGGTCAAATTTAGTAAAAGATAAAATGATATGATTATTTTATTAGTTTTAAAAGTTTGATCTAAATGTTTTAAGGAGTTACATATTTTGTCATAAAATTTTGGAGCTTAAAATTTTTTTTAAAGTTGTGATCTTAAGGGTTTTTGAAACTTCCATAAGTTATGGATATGAAATTTTTTTTTAAAAAAAGAAAAATTTGATTCAAAGTTTTTATGGAGTTACAAAATTTGGTATTAATGTTTTAAAGAATTCCATAACTTGTTCTTAAGTTATGGAACATGGAAAGTTTCATCATAAAACACCATTAATTCCAAAAGTTATGGAATCCAAAGGTTTTCAAGAATTACAAAACTTGCCCTCAAGTTTTGGAATTTGAGAAAAGTTTTTTATGAAAAAAAGAATTGAATTCTAAAACTCTTAGGTTCATAACTTAAACAATTAATTAAATGGTTTTAATTTTGAGTTTAATAATTGGAATTATAATGTTTTGTTGAATAGTTCAAATTAACTCTTATGGACTTTATTAATAGTTAATTAAAGCGTTTAATTAAAAGAGTATTATTAAATCCATAAATATATGGTTTGAGTTTAATTAAATTAAAAGTCTAGTTTAATTAATAGATTAAACCACCAAGTATTTTAAATGTCTAAAATACACCCTTATACTATTATAATATTAAAAGTTTAATATATTATATATATAAAAGCAAGTCGTCTTACCATTAGTAGACCTCATTCACGAAGCCAGTCTATAAGGGGGGTATAAGGTTACTGCCTATAAAATGGCAGTTTAATGGATGTCCACTCTCATTCACCGCTTCCTTGACCGGTGGAGGGTCGTTAGCCGAACAGGTAGGACAAGGACTATAATTCTCCCTTCATTATAAGTATAATGATAAATACTAAGTAACTAAACACTTATAAATTCCCAATCTTAGTTACTTAGGAAAATGTGAATAAGGTGCTAATCCATGAAATTACACTTTCCACTTTGTTTAAGCTGTTAGTGGAGCGTGTGTGGTTAACCGGCACACTAACCTGGACTTAACAAGGTAGGCAAAGGGTAACTTAATGTTTATCATAGTATCGTTGGAGCGTGTGTGGTTAACCGGCACATCGATTGAGGGGTAAATATTAAGGGTACCAAGTATATTTGCATGGTTACTTCACACCTTGTTTTGTGATCCTCGGCATCCCAGTCACAAAACCTGAAGGGCACACTCGAGATTGAAACATGCCATTGAAAAGTTCAGTGAATCTCAAAAGAATCTAGGAGTTTCAAAACCAATTAAAACCTAATAATACATTTCGTTTATCTTGGTGGAAATTGGTGAATCGTCATTCACCTACCTTCAAATATTTTATAGCTTGGATTACGGCATCCCTCTTCCAAGTTATAAAATAGTTGGTTAGGTCCTAGCCTTAATATATCATATTGGGTGTTATATTAAGGACTTAAATCAACTTTACGTGAATTTCTCCCATTGTTGATGTCTAGTTTAGACAACAATGATCTTCCCAAACCAAGCTTTCCTAATGAATATGACTTCCCGAGTTTGGCTCATGGAAGTCATACTTCTCTTCCTCCACCTCCTCCAATTATTCTCCCTAACCCACAAGTTCAAGGTCACTCAAGCCCTAATGGCAAGCAAGGTCTATGTGTGATCACATCTTAGAGATGAAGTCACATATTGACAAGCCGGGAGAGTTGGGTGTCAAAGTCTTGAGAAAGTTGGATGTTCAATCACTTTCTAAGTCACATAGTGAGTTCCTTTGGGACTACTATGAAACAGACTATGACATGAACCTTAATGATCATATCTATTTGCTTGGTGCTGCTGAATCAGCAATGATTTGGAACGATAGTAAAGCAAATTTGATTAGAAGATCAACTTCGCAAAAACTTTATGGACAGTGACAATGGTGACACTGGAAATCCAGAAAAAGCATTATCTTCCCAATGGAAAGGGATTGGCCATAGTCAACCCGGTTGACCAAATGGTAAAGAGAAAGGCTAAGTCTGAGATAGTCCCATTACCAAAGGGTCCATATGTTTATTTTGCCAAAGGAAGGGGCGTTGATTGCAAAGCTGCCAAATTTACCTAAGGATGTTAAAGTCAATAAGTTTGACTCTACATCAGGTAGAGCCCATTATCTAACTCTGTTAAGTTCTATTCTGAGATCCTCATTACATGATGTGACTGGGTCACATGTTGATGTTTTAAGAATCAAAGAATAGAGAGAAATCTTAAAGTAAGTATATGCTGATTCTGATCGCGAAGGTGGATTTCGATCGCATCAGAATTTTGAGCAGTTGCTTAAGAAGTTATGATATATTGCTAAGGAATAGATAACAACAATTTTCCATGTGGATTGTAAGGATAAGTTTTTCCGCAAAGTTTTAAAATAAAAGAAAATTGTTTAATTTTATTTATTTGAAGTATCCTTACAATGGCATTTGTGGAAAATTGTTGCTTATATGATTCCACTAACAGCAATATTGGAAAATGGATTTGATTCTTTCATTTGTGGTAGTGTCTAAATTTACCAAATCAGGAAAGTTCCTCATCGCCCAAGTTTCAATTGGACCGAAACTTGGAATCATGCAAGTTGAATAGTATGATGAATGAGAACTTTCAAGCATTGAAAAATCAAGACTAATTACTTGTTCACATGGATGTGTGAGTCAAGTGAAGGACTAAAGGGATCGAGTACACATTCTTGTGCAATGGTCATGTCCACCACAAAGCTCGTTAAGACTATTTGATTTACTAAAGTTTAGTAAATATGGTTATACTTACAAGTTTAAGTATAATTCTGAAACATTGGAAAAGTCTCAATGTATGGCAGAACGAATGGGAAGAATCAAATTAGGCAGAAAGATAAAAGTTTCTCATATCTGAAAAGATGGGAGAGTACTTTAGTATCATGTTTGTGATCATCTTAATGATTTAGAAATCATATCACAATTAGTCCTCTAAAGGTCATCTTAGTGCATTCTTATGACTAAGAAGAGGAGTCATGAATTGTTGAAATGGTTAGATCAGGAAGATGAGTCATACTTCGTTCCAAAACAATTCTTAGAGTCATACTCCAAGATTGTAACGTGAGTGACATATCTTAAAGAAAGGTTTAAAACACTTGTCAAATGTAAGAGTAAAAGTGTCCTACTCTTGTACATTTGAAATTGGTAAGTTGTGATGTTTTGGATAAAACAAAGACCAACTAAGGCCAATTGTGTGAAGTGTTTGTCTTGATAAAGAATCCGCACTATCTCTTGAATATTTGGCAAGATAGTCTTATATGTCAAGAGGATAGTGGGAGTCTTAAAGATCCTAAAAAGAATTTCAAGAACTAATCAAGAATAAAACCCGAGGTTCTTCACTAGCACACGACTTGAGGTTTATAACCTATCGTGTTGACATATTCTGTGCCCATTCCAGTTAAAGTTGGCTTTGCATAGGAGTTCTGAAAGTTCTCAATTGGTTGCATAACAACTTGGAAGCAATGGCAGGCCCTGTACTGCCAGGTGGCAAGAAGTTAAGATTGCATAAGTTTAGTCCATATGAGTTTGGATTTGTCATTATCCTTGTCTTGTGACTATGGTTTTGACGATTCACATGGATAAGAACACATACACCATAAAATCTAAGGGTCATAAGGATTCTCTCCGATTCATGAAAATGATGGTGAGGAAACACTTCCACCAAGTAGATTTGAAGCAGATGGCAAAAGGTCTAAACAATTGAGACTATGATTACAGCATCCCTTTTCATAGTTCTGAAATTGTTTAGACACA
Organism: Lactuca virosa; assembly: GCF_052849685.1. Taxonomy (NCBI): domain Eukaryota; kingdom Viridiplantae; phylum Streptophyta; class Magnoliopsida; order Asterales; family Asteraceae; genus Lactuca; species Lactuca virosa. The sequence goes on from NC_136429.1 coordinate 506,846,198, forward strand.
CATGCATGCTATCTAAGGAAAGGTGTATGATTTTGATAAAGTTTTATCAAAGCATCTCGTATCAGAAATCTGAACTTTGGTAAGAAAGTCAATAAAGTATTGATTTCTAGAAGTCCAGCTGATTTCTGAGTACATGTCAAAGCTAGTGGGAGCATAAGTGTTATGCTAATAATCATCATGTTAGTGGGAGCATGATAATTATTGTTAGTGTTGCAAGTTAGCAATGTTAATTATAGAAAACAAAAGTTTCAATTCGTGAGGCTGCAGGGATTGAAAAAGTTGTTTTGCTATAATTAAGGGAGAGGATATACTTCATTTCAGTTCTAAAGGCTTAGATTGAGACCTTAATCATCTTTAGTCAAGAATATATATATATGAATTTCATGTTGGATTGGTTCAACTTAAGGAAATTCTATATATTGCGTTCTCAAAATTCGATTATGATTACAGCATCCCTCTTCATAGTCAAATTTTGAAAACATGGCAAATAAAAATAATGTAGCAAAAGACTGGTCTAGAATCATGTCTTTATGTGAGACATCATGAATCGTGTACCATTTGCTTTGGGTACAGGATCGATTGCATGTGCTATAATATTTGTCATTTCTAAATTTTTCCAAATGCCCAGAGGCATTAAGAAGGGAAAAGGTCTAGAATTGGATATGACTAAAATGATTAAGCAATTGTCGAGGACAATCTGAGGTTTACCAAAGATTGGTTGCTCAGGGACAGTTGGAAGTATAGTGCTAATTTTGGAAGGACCATATTGACATATTCTGAAAAGAGGCATCTCTTATTCAGAAGTGATAGTCAAAATGAGAATATGGAGTTGTCTCCATAGGTGGAAGTTATCTGTGTAAGATTAGAAAACTTAATGCAAGAAGCATGTCCAAAGCAATGTAGTTTGAATATGAGACCTAGTTTCCATGGAGTTGATCTCCATTGGAATACCTTATAATGACTGTTGACAAGTCTTTGTGACTTTGTAAATATTCATTACAGGAGGGTCAGTGCATATAAGTTTAAAATCTAAACAGATTTCGATAAATGATAGGAATTTGAAATTCTCACATTTTTCGATAAGGATTTGGGAGTGTGAAATTAGAATCATTGAAATTATGTTCAATTGGTTTATTTCACAAAGTAAGGATCATAGACAAACATAGAGTGCATACTTGGTGTATGGCAAAGCTATTGTTTAAGAAAAACATAGTGTACATGCTTGGAGCATGGGACAACTAGTGTTTTTAATTCAAGTATAAAGTTGATAAAACCGAAACAATGAATAATGAGTAATCAGTATGGTGATAAATAAAAGTGTTTATTTATATTCATAGGGTTTGATACCATATTTGATTCATTTATTCTTGTGTTTCACTTTGCATGTTTTGACTTCCAGAATAACTAAGTCGCTCTTCCTGAATGATTAAGTTATTCAAACCATCCATAGTCGGTCATATGTTGGAAGTAGATATGAATAAAGACTGTCATGGGTTGATTTGTAGAGGTCGAAGTTGGTGGACAAAGTGGTGCTACAACACTCATGAGTGCTCATAAGTTCTGAGTATTGGATTCAACCCATGCTCATTTGAATCACTTCATGGATTTTATCACGAGTGATCATGAGACGATAATATCTTATATTCTTAAAACCTAGAGATATGAGTTGTTACTATGAGTTGGTTATACATTGATTGCACGAAAACGCATTGGTAACTCGATGTTATAAAACGTGCCTTTGTGTATGATTCAACAAGTAGTAGAACAAGCCATATGAGTCGAAGTTTATCCATTCCTTTTACCTTCGGGATAAAAGCGATATCTGTGGGCCCCTCGATGATTTAGCGATGACACATGTGAGTGCTTGTCCAAGCCAGGACTGATTTGATTTGTTCAATCAATCAGTCATCATAAATCGAAAATCGGGAAACAACAAATGGACAGAGAGAATGATTATAATCCATGTCTCAGTCCATATGATATCTAGAATGGAGGAATATATGATCCCTTATCTAATGGACAAGTCATTGACAAGGTCAGAGTTCGACAGCGGCTTTAAGAGCTACGATTGCCAGTTAGGTTTTCAAGTCATACTCAATAATAGTTTTAGACTTATCCAAGTGGGAGACTGTTGGATTAATGTCTAAGTCCATAAATATATTTGGTATGTACTTGACCCGACCCGGCATGGTCCATTTGGGTTGCACTTCACCGGCACAATTTATATGGATAGTCTTTTGAGAATAGTATATTTATGATTTATATTAATATATTATAAGTTCTAATATATTAATATGGAATCATATTATTTAATTAGTATTGATCAAGAATTAATTTAGAATTAATTAAGTGATCAAAAAGAACTAATTAAATATGGACTCTTATATATATGGAATGGACCAAGTTCATTTAGGTTGGGCTAAGCTTTCATGGATGGTCCATGGAGCTTTTAACCCATGGATCCTATGTAAATGAAAGGTCATGGGTATTAGGGTTTACATGGATGTAACCCTAATCCTCCATAATATATAAAGGGGTCCTTGGCTCACAAAATTGGCACAAGTGTGTGAAAATAAGAGTGGGCCGATTTTAGTGTGCATACATATTCTCTCAAGTTCTTCCAAGGTGTTTTGGTGATTTGTGATTCCATTTGAGGCTTCCACACTATTGGGGCTAAGCTCTTAAAGCTTGAAGACATCAAGCTACATCAAAATGTATGTCATCTAACTAGAACTTTGTAGTATAGGTGCTTCATAATATGCTAGTTAGGATGAAACCTTGGAATAGTTAATATTTGCATGTATAATAGAGAAAACATACATCCAAGGTTTATAGGGTTGCATGTACACCATATGAGTGTTAGAATGCTCAAAACCCAACAATTATTTATTCAGAATGTTCTCAAACAGATATTACAAGTAAAACTCAAAAGCGATTTGAGCTACTCAATAAGGACACAAAAGACACATCGGATGACTTAGCAGGCATCCCTATTTATACTGAGGGGATCAGATCTAAAAACCTAATTGGCCAATGGTATCAACCAATCATAATCCGCCATGTACTAGATTTTGGAACATTCATCCTTGATTTACATTGCATAAGAACCAGGAACACACATGATGGAGCATCATGATCCACAATGGCTCATCATGATGCAAGAGTGGCACATCAAGATCACCATGGATCATCAACCATCATGGTGGCACAACAAGCAATAATAAGTAATGCTCGCAACTTCGGGCTAGAAAATTAAAATATAATAAGTGATAACTATTATAATTTGAACCCTTGAATAGGGAGATCACTAGTCTTGCGCATTGCAGACTACATATTATAAGTTTTTTTTTGGAATTTATCGAGAAGCGATAAAATGACATTTTTATGGAAGGTTATTATGATAAATAATCTTAGCCAATGTTGTAGTAGGTGTAACAAGGATTTCGTACATAGAAAGAACTCTAAAATCCAACTTCGTATGGCGAGGTTATGCTTCTTCGAAGTTCTGCGATTAAACCGACACAACTATACGTGTTGTAAAAAGTGAATCTTTGATAGGGTGCTTACAAGCCTAAGTAACCTAAACAAAATTCATAGTAATCATAAAACTGAGAGTGTGCATATAGAGAAAATTTCCAAATCTGACTTCATATGAGGAAGTTATGTTTTTTCGAAGTTTCAGCATAATAGTGCGGACACAGAAATCAAAATTCAAATCAGTTGATTGTTAGACAAAAACTCTAAAAGAGAGTTGAAGCTCTTGTGATTAATTAGGAGTTTGTCGATATAAAGACAGTCGAGAATAGAGTTCGTATGAAAGAGTTATAAAATTCGTACGAACTTTGACAATCTAAACCACTCTAAATATAAATATTAGTTAGAGTGAGAATTATCTGTTGCAACCTTAACGAAAGTTGTGTATCTCATCGAGAGGATTCTGAGGATATAAAAAAGGTCAAAAACTGAGGTCGTATGTGAAAGTTATAGTCATCCAAAGATCTGTTATAATTTATCTGGACTAATGACATGTCACCACCTGGTGGCGCCACTTGGGGTGGTCGGATAGTCGGATCCTCCAAGACACATGGTGACATGGCGTAATATGGGCGTGACACGTAGCGTAGCGAGAATAGGTCACGTTGCAGCTTCTAAAAGGAAAGGATGTGGATGAATCTGAGCACGGCACGTTGCGAGCAATCAATGGAGGCAGCACCACCTTGAGGCACGGCGCGCCTCTTGTCTTGGTGCGGCGCACCCCCTCCACCTATATATACTCCGTGTTTTTGGCCTATTTATCACACAAAACCTTCTAAACACTCTCAAATCCTCCCAATTTCTCTAGATCCAACTTTAGGGGTTTTTATTGATCAGTAGCGGGGCTCTAGTGCATCAGAGGGCTCGGGAAATAGAAACTTTCGGGTCGGAGTTCTGCCCACTAAATTTAATGTTTTTCGCTAAAATCTCTATATTTTACGCTACACTTATTTTATTTCAAGTGTAACTTATATTTATATGCATAGGCGTTGTTATGAATTTATGAATAAGATTTATCAGTGATTCCAAGTCATTATACTTATTGATCTACTTGCGGGGGTGATGTCTAGGCTAGATTTAGTAAAGTGTTTAAAGTGGATTTCCAAACAATATACTATGTATACCAAATGGATCATACCTCTAATATGGTCTTACGTGGTTGCTCCTTACTTGATAGATCTTGATGTAGACATTGGGATTGTTGAGGAATCTAGACTATCATTGGTCATAAGAAACTAAGACTTAGTGATAATCATACCTAGGTCACGTAAAAGGAAAACCTAAGGTGTTAGGCGAAGCTCTGCCCAAATCACCAGTCATCCACCTAAGTCAGGTGAGTGCATAGTCCCTTTCAAGAACATGATTTTAATACAAGTATTAATTAAATTATTAAATATGTGTCAGAAAGTTTATATGTGAGTTATATGCTTATTGCCTAGAATATGTGTTAGAAATGTATTTGATGATATACGATATGTGAACCATATATGGTTCTATATGTGTTAAGATATATAAATATATATATATATATATATATATATATATATATATATATATATATATATATATATATATATATATATTATTACGTGATAATGATAATAGAAGTATTATTAGAGAGAAAGATAAAAGCATATTAATACCTAAATACTCTATATACACTGAATTAGGATAGTGTTGCCTAAATAGAGTTGGTATTAGAAGCCTAGTAGTTTTGCTTGTTAACGATATAAGACTTATTATGGATGTCTAGTTTAATTAAGTTTGATATTAGGTAGTCTCATTAGGAGAATGTGTGTGTAAGTTAAGAACAGAGAGTAGAGTTGTGTTCTATGACACTTTTAGGTGTCGATGGTACAAATACGAACCTGAGTACAATATAGTATTCCTTCCGAATGACCAGAAATGGTAGGTCCAAATCAGGCAACTGTAATGGTATGTCTGGTCATCTCCCAGAGTAAGATGACAAAACTTAATCATTCTAGATTGTCTTGTGAATTACGTTACTAGTTTGGGATGCCATATTCATCATATACTCTGATAGATTGAGTGCCTTTATGAATTACACCGGCCAAGGAATCCCTAATTGTGTAGTCAAAGGCTTGCTTGAAAACGGTTTATCTTCGTGATAATCGTGGACTAGTATCTATGAGGAATGGTTGGGATGGGTATGATTGGTATATAGGTATCTAAGTTTGAGATGCATTGTTTAGTAACAATTGGTTTTGTAGGATATATATATATATATATATATATATATATATATATATATATATATATATATATATAACATTGTAGGATTGAAATCCCTATGTATCTCACCAGGTTTCCCAACTCGACCCATTCAGTTTGTATGCATCACAGGCATCAAGACTTAAGCTACTGGAACTTGATTAGGATGTTGAGTGATTAAGAGAAAGTCTGCAATGGTGTTCAGGATCACTAAGTCTTTACACTTTAACTTATGTATATGTATTGATTATGACATTCTTAGGATTTTATTTGAGGAAATCTGGTTCTCAAAAGATTTTTATATACTGTAATTTTCCACAAATGAAGTATCATGATTTTTAAAGCGTAAAGAAAGTTATTTTTGGTTATGAAAATTAGAGGATGTCACATAACCCTTTAGCATATTCAACATCTGAGAAACCGTGGACAATCTTGAGCATCATAGAGGACTTCAAAACATAAGTGACGCATCAAGGGATATGATGGCTCATCAAGAACACATATGGCACATCAAGAACATATGTGGTGCATCAAGCCACCTAATGGTGCATCATGATCATTAGTGGCACATCCATGCTTCAACAACACATCAATACTCTGGAGTACTCCCTGGCACACTAGGGCGGTGCACCTTGTGCATGAACGGCAAACTTTGTGCCTAAGGTGGTGCATATTCCTTAATCATGACACATCTAGCCTCAAGACGGTGCATCCTCACTCAAAAGTGGTGTATCTCATTCTCATCCGGCGCAACTTGCTACCCAATTGTCACACCCCCAAACCAAGGATGGCGGAAACGTCCGGGGGTGGATGACTTCATGTATAGTATCATAACAACAATTGTAATAGTAATTGAAGCAAACACAACCAACATATATATAATTGAAAAAGTGACATCATTGTATGAATTACATGTTTACGAATCAATTACAATATGTTGACAAAATATGAAATAGTAGACGCCTTAGCGACCCATCCTCAAAAGCACTTGGTTACCTGTTTAATGATTTCCTGAGAATACAAGTTGTTTGAAAAAGTGTCAACACAAAGGTTGGTGAGTTCATAAGGTTTTGTTTGGTATTATTAAAAGCCTTTCGTTTGTAAAAGTAGTATTTGTGTTAGAAAATCCAATATTTTCCTTAATGTGTAAATGTAGTCTTAAAACCCAAAGACCGAAATGTACAAGTAATTTGTCATATTTATAGTAAAACAATGCAAGTTTAAATCGACATAAACTCGTTAAATTTTAATGAAGTTCCCGTAAATTCCAATGTTTATTAATACTTTATGTGAGTTTATTATAACCATACTATGACCAAGGTTGCCTAAAACGACGTTCTTCAGGCGTCAGAAATGTTATGACATTTGTCACCCCAGACCTATCGGTCTAACTGTTGCATGCAGTTTAGGTGTGGGTTTGTCAAACCCAATATAGATCTATACACAAGTATCACGCTCTCCCTCGAGGAGACTCTGGTTATAATACAGGACTTATTTGTAAATTGAATCGAATGTCTCACAGAAGTCATTAACGAATTTACGTGTAGTGTAATGAAAACTTGGTACCGTATGGCCGTACCTTGCTTAATGAAAATATCCTTTGTATAAATGTACCCTTTTTAAATGTATGTGTTATGTAATGTTTCATAAAGTCATTAACGGAATTACGTGTTATGAAAACTTGGTACCGTATGGCCGTACCTTGCTTAATGAAAATATCCTTTGTATAAATGTACCCTTTTTAAATGTATGTATTATGTAATGTATCATAAACTATACCTATTATAGTTTATCAACCAAGGGTAGTACGTAGTAATGTATGCAAACTATATTCAAAATAGTTTATTAAATGTTTGAATGTATCGGTTGTACTTTGATTATAATCACTTGATTTACGTGTAGTGTGATGAAAACTTGGTACCGTATGGCCGTACCTTGCTTAATGAAAATATCCTTTGTATAAATGTACCCTTTTTAAATGTATGTGTTATGTAATGTTTCATAAAGTCATTAACGGAATTACGTGTTATGAAAACTTGGTACCGTATGGCCGTACCTTGCTTAATGAAAATATCATTTGTATAAATGTACCCTTTTTAAATGTATGTATTATGTAATGTATCATAAACTATACCTATTATAGTTTATCAACCAAGGGTAGTACGTAGTAATGTATGCAAACTATATTCAAAATAGTTTATTAAATGTTTGAATGTATCGGTTGTACTTTGATTATAATCACTTGTTATTCTTTATATTTTATATGTCCAAATCCATTTGTAAACTGATGTGTGTCTAAATATTAAGATAAAATGTCATATATTGCAATAACATATAATCACATAAAGATGTACACCTTGCTCAACATGTTACAAAGTGAAATGAAATTGACAGCAACTTTTCGTTGAATACAGTTTTTGTTACTGTTTTTAGAAAATTTATAGAAAAATTATCAAAGCTCTAAATCCAAATCCGCAAATTTTGAGAGTTTGGAATATGAGTCTAGTTTGTTCTTAAATTTTATCATGATTTTTAGTGATCTCTAACAGAGGTGAAAATGTTCATAATCACAGACTGGTCCGGGTTTGCCTCTGAAATGATAGGCAGTTTTGTAAAAATCACCATACATTGTAGAAAAATCATATGGAGATGTGCAAGTAGCCATTTTAAAGCTAAGAGTTTGAACTACTTGCACCTGGAACAGTTTTGAAAACTAAAATATTTAAGTTGACCAAAACAGTCCGTGATCGAAGTTTATCTTTTCTGATGTAATCTGATAGAAAAAGTTTAATTGTGTTCTTGATGATTTTACTTGTATTCCCCCCTTAAAACTTAAGAAAAACATGTAAATGTAGGGGTATGAACTCACCTTATGTGTTCTTAGAGGATGGATGTTGGAGAAGAGAAGTGTTCAACTCAAAAACACTTAGAAGATGCCTTGACGAATCGAGAACCAAGAGTGGAAGAAAGCTTGATGATTACCTTGGAAGTCTTGAAATTGAGAGAGAATGGTGTAGAAAATGAGTGACTTAAGCCTTGTATTTATACTAGTAAGAATTACTATTCATATATAATTCTTTAATAATAAGTGTTAAATGTTGACATTCTCCATATAACTAGTTAGTGTATATGACATATTCATGATGTAATCATGACAAATGTTTCTAGAAGATGGTTAATACTAATTGGCTAATAATAGTAATTTTTAAAACGTAAATAGTAAATAGTAGGTACTAAATAGTAAATAGTAAATAGTAAATAGTAAATATGATGAGATTTTTACAATTGTCATATTTGTAAACCCCGTTAAGCCATGTTTAAGAGTCTTACACAGCCCCCGATAATTGTGCAATAGTGTTTTATCGCTTTGGTTCGTTGTTTAGCACTGTTAAGGCTAAGGAAAATCAAACACATGAATTTTCCAAATGATGTTTTCTCATTAAAATAGCGAATTGTACAACGTAAACCTTAACATACAAGGGTTAATGGAGTTGACCGGTTTGACTTGTTGACTTTGTTTGACTTTGACTTGACTCAATTTTGACGGTTGTCACATCATCCCCCCGTTAGAAGGAATTTCGTCCCGAAATTTGCATTTGACTGGGACATCAAGAGTTTCGGAAAAGATGTGGGTATTTTTGTTTCATTTGATCTTCGCGTTCCCAGGTGAACTTAGGCCCTCGTTTAGCGTTCCAACGGACCTTCACGATGGGAATACGACTTTGTTTCGTTCGTTTGATTTCCCGATCCATGATTTTGACTGGTTCCTCCTTGAAGTGAAGATTTTTGTTAACTTCGATTTCGTCGAGTGGTATTACGAGGGTCTCGTCGGATAGATTTTGTCAATCATATTTTCGGGGTAAAAAAAAATAAAGTTTTATTAGTTACCTATAACGACGACTTGTCGTCACCACAGGTTTAATCTATTACGATGACTTGTTGTCGCTATAGGGTTTTAACAAGAGCCAACGACATACCTATAGCGACACACAAGTCATAATTTGCATGTGTGAAGACTTGGAGTACTTTCTAACTGGTTCATGTGTGAAGACTTGGAGTACTTTCTAACTGGTTCATGTGTGAAGACTTGGAGTACTTTCTAATGAAAACTGTGCTACTGGGGAAATTGGAAATATGAACGTAGCTTCAAAGTCAAGAATATGCAGTAGGCATGTGATGCATTAAATGCATGAGGCACACAAGTCATAATTTGCAGCAACATATCCGTATATGTGTGTGAATTGAAGAAGAAGGTTACGGCTCAAAGAATATATATATATTCATTTTCTCTTCATTTGTTAGATACACAATAACCATAACATCATAGACTATATATATTCCATTTCATTTGTAATTTTCACTAGTTTATATTCCGCGAGTGTTACCGAAATCATTTATCAATTTTTCAGAAGTGCTTAACTTGTTTTGTTGCATTCCCAACAATTTGCTTATTAATTACTTCTCCCACTTTACTTATATAAATCATCACATTCTTACCGCGACTTTTAACTTCTCCCTCACAAATGGATCCACCTGCAGATCATCAAAACCCCATAGATGACCTCGATTGGTTTCAGTACTTTGATCATCAAGATCTTTTCAGGTATATATAAACGTCACTCATTACACCATCTTACGCACAGAAAAGTGATTTTGTCGACATTGATCAAAACATGGTTTGGATTTGTAGTGATCAAAAAGAGTCTTTCATCGTGTTGGATTTGATTATCTTGAGTTTTTTTTTTTTTTTTTTGGATTTTTGCAGTGGTGACATGCTCAACCATCATGATTACGAGTTGTCGGAAAAATTGCATGAAGGGCTCGATCAGAACGTTTCCACAGTACTTAACAAGGATCAAAACATCATTTCTAGAAATGAGTTTCACGATCTTGATCCCCTTGAAGATATAAGCTTATGGGATTGTTGGGAGGATGGTAATTTACCATTGGTTAGTTTCAGTGAAGACTATAAATCTGGTGGTGAGGCTACATGTAGTGCTAGTGCTGTCACCACTGATCACGGTGGCCGGAAGGTGGCAAAGAGATTGAGACCATTGGAGTTTGAAGAGATAGAGAAGTACTTTGAGATGCCGATAATCATGGCAGCAAAGGAACTAGGGATAAGTTTAACAGTGTTGAAGAAAAGATGCAGAGAGCTAAACGTAAACAGATGGCCTCATAGAAAACTTAAGAGCCTTCAATCCCTCATTGAAAATGCCAAGGTAAATTATGATAATAACCTTCTATACATTACTCATGCACTTGGTAACCAAAGTAGTTTTGGTATTTTCTAAAATTTTAATCGTTAGCTTCTTTATAACTAAACATAGGTCCTAGGCATATGCCACATCAAATCAATTGATTTACTACGATCTCCTGATTTATATTTATATAAACTTAACTCATTGTAAATTTTGTGAACTCACATGAAAAATATATTGTATCTACCTTTAAAAAAAAATTTAGGAGTTGGGATTAAAGGAGGAGATAGAGACGTTAGAAGGGCACAAGAAGATGATGGAGAAATTGTCAGGTATGGAATTGACAGAAAGAACAAAGAAGCTTAGGCAAGCTTGCTTCAAAGCTATTTATAAGAAGAGAGGACTTAACAATCCTTAGCCATTTTGTTATCATTAGTGGATTTTAATCTACATTGTATGTGTTTTTCTCTTGATAGTTTGATAATCTTTTTAGTTTCATTTTATGTATTTGTCTATTGATTTTTAATGCAGAAAATTTTGTATAATTTGGGTATTATAGTTTGTATTATGTATTTAGCCATATTCTAGATTGCCGATACGACTACGCCGACGACTCTATACCAGAGGTCTATATAAATAGACTTATGAATTTAGTAGGAATAACTTGATTATAATCTTGTGATTTGTTCCATGTCTGATCCACTCCTAAGATTCACTTGACATGCCCCCAGTTATGTGTAATTAAAATTTTATTAGACTGTTGATCCTAATGAGTCTACCCTAAGTCCACAACCAAACAAGGAACAGGTCCTAAGGCGGACTCACCATTTCTAGGTCAATCATTCCTTAATTACACATAACTTCGAGGTACACCTAAAGAATCCTAGAGTTACCAGTTGTAAATTGTTTGTAATACCAAGTAGTGAGATTCAATGAAATAAAATGCATGCCTATTTCATTGATAAACCTTTTAGTAAATATCCTTACCATTTATATACACATGTATAATTTCGCACTTTAGTGAACTATTCTTGGTGTTTCTGTTAACGTCTTGGAGATGGAGTTATGGTAGTGGGTAGAAGTAGGTTTTGTACGGGCGTTAAAATTTACACATCATGTTGCTCGTGCGAGAATAGGAGTAGAAGAGATAATTAATAGACGCCTAATCCTATAATTACTTATAGGGGTGATCCTTATTAGTTACGTCTATAATCACGTAGTGCATATCAGTTATACATAATTTGAGATAGAATAGACTTTCGAATAAATGACTCTACTCTAAGTCCACAACCAAACAAGGAACAAGAAGTAGAGCAATAGTCATAGATTCTGAGTCTATAATATCTTTAATTATGTATAACCTTGGCGTATGCACTCAGTTATCATAGGCCTACTAATAGAGGTCTTTAGTTTTCACATAAGTTGGTTATAGTATCACCAAATACTCCTATAGTATTTTTAGCTGTTTAGATTCGATTCTTAAAGTATTCTCTGTAGGGTGTAGTTAGGTTGATAGATTTGTTGCCCATTATGACTATCCCCCAGTATATGCAAGTCACTCCTCGGACAGATATAGTTGATCAGGCTATATCCTTCCCAGACTTGATTTACATATACCAAGGCATACCCATAATGTACAACTCCTCTTCTTTTATTTTATGTTCTTCTAGTTATGACACTATATGAGCATGTATGCATGTATTTATACTTTTAATAAAAAAAATCATTTATTTTCTAAAAGTATATTTATTTGAAAAATGCACAAATCAGAGACTATTAGTCCCAATTGTGTTTATAGTTTGTATATCTTATGTGGTTTGATATACTTAATTCACTATAAACTGTGCTCTGATACCAATCTGTCACACCCCCAAACCAAGGATGGCGGAAACGTCCGGGGGTGGATGACTTCATGTATAGTATCATAACAACAATTGTAATAGTAATTGAAGCAAACACAACCAACATATATATAATTGAAAAAGTGACATCATTGTATGAATTACATGTTTACGAATCAATTACAATATGTTGACAAAATATGAAACAGTAGACGCCTTAGCGCCCCATCCTCAAAAGCACTTGGTTACCTGTTTAATGATTTCCTGAGAATACAAGTTGTTTGAAAAAGTGTCAACACAAAGGTTGGTGAGTTCATAAGGTTTTGTTTGGTATTATTAAAAGTCTTTCGTTTGTAAAACTAGTATTTGTGTTAGAAAATCCAATATTTTCCTTAATATGTAAATGTAGTCTTAAAACCCAAAGACCGAAATGTACAAGTAATTTGTCATATTTATAGTAAAACAATGCAAGTTTAAATCGACATAAACTCGTTAAATTTTAATGAAGTTCCCGTAAATTCCAATGTTTATTAATACTTTATGTGAGTTTATTATAACCATACTATGACCAAGGTTGCCTAAAACGACGTTCTTCAGGCGTCAGAAATGTTATGACATTTGTCACCCCAGACCTATCGGTCTAACTGTTGCATGCAGTTTAGGTGTGGGTTTGTCAAACCCAATATAGATCTATACACAAGTATCACGCTCTCCCTCGAGGAGACTCTGGTTATAATACAGGACTTATTTGTAAATTGAATCGAATGTCTCACAGAAGTCATTAACGAATTTACGTGTAGTGTAATGAAAACTTGGTACCGTATGGCCGTACCTTGCTTAATGAAAATATCCTTTGTATAAATGTACCCTTTTTAAATGTATGTGTTATGTAATGTTTCATAAAGTCATTAACGGAATTACGTGTTATGAAAACTTGGTACCGTATGGCCGTACCTTGCTTAATGAAAATATCCTTTGTATAAATGTACCCTTTGTAAATGTATGTATTATGTAATGTATCATAAACTATACCTATTATAGTTTATCAACCAAGGGTAGTACGTAGTAATGTATGCAAACTATATTCAAAATAGTTTATTAAATGTTTGAATGTATCGATTGTACTTTGATTATAATCACTTGATTTACGTGTAGTGTGATGAAAACTTGGTACCATATGGCCGTACCTTGCTTAATGAAAATATCCTTTGTATAAATGTACCCTTTTTAAATGTATGTGTTATGTAATGTTTCATAAAGTCATTAACGGAATTACGTGTTATGAAAACTTGGTACCGTATGGCCGTACCTTGCTTAATGAAAATATCATTTGTATAAATGTACCCTTTTTAAATGTATGTATTATGTAATGTATCATAAACTATACCTATTATAGTTTATCAACCAATGGTAGTACGTAGTAATGTATGCAAACTATATTCAAAATAGTTTATTAAATGTTTGAATGTATCGGTTGTACTTTGATTATAATCACTTGTTATTCTTTATATTTTATATGTCCAAATCCATTTGTAAACTGATGTGTGTCTAAATATTAAGATAAAATGTCATATATTGCAATAACATATAATCACATAAAGATATACACCTTGCTCAACATGTTACAAGGTGAAATGAAATTGACAGCAACTTTTCGTTGAATACAGTTTCTGTTATTGTTCTTAGAAAATTTATAGAAAAATCATCAAAGCTCTAAATCTAAATCCGCAAATTTTGAGAGTTTGGAATATGAGTCTAGTTTGTTCTTAAATTTTATCATGATTTTTAGTGATCTCTAACAGAGGTGAAAATGTTCATAATCACAGACTGGTCCGGGTTTGCCTCTGAAATGATAGGCAGTTTTGTAAAAATCACCATAAATTGTAGAAAAATCATATGGAGATGTGCAAGTAGCCATTTTAAAGCTAAGAGTTTGAACTACTTGCACCTGGAACAGTTTTGAAAACGAAAATATTTAAGTTGACCAAACAGTCCGTGATCGAAGTTCATCTTTTCTGATGTAATCTGATAGAAAAAGTTTAATTGTGTTCTTGATGATTTTACTTGTATTCCCCCCTTAAAACTTAAGAAAAACATGTAAATGTAGGGGTATGAACTCACCTTATGTGTTCTTAGAGGATGGATGTTGGAGAAGAGAAGTGTTCAACTCAAAAACACTTAGAAGATGCCTTGACGAATCGAGAACCAAGAGTGGAAGAAAGCTTGATGATTAACCTTGGAAGTCTTGAAATTGAGAGAGAATGGTGTAGAAAATGAGTGACTTAAGCCTTGTATTTATACTAGTAAGAATTACTATTCATATATAATTCTTTAATAATAAGTGTTAAATGTTGACATTCTCCATATAACTAGTTAGTGTATATGACATATTCATGATGTAATCATGACAAATGTTTCTAGAAGATGGTTAATACTAATTGGCTAATAATAGTAATTTTTAAAACGTAAATAGTAAATAGTAGGTAGTAAATAGTAAATAGTAAATAGTAAATAGTAAATATGATGAGATTTTTACAATTGTCATATTTGTAAACCCCGTTAAGCCATGTTTAAGAGTCTTACACAGCCCCCGATAATTGTGCAATAGTGTTTTATCGCTTTGGTTCGTTGTTTAGCACTGTTAAGGCTAAGGAAAATCAAACACATGAATTTTCCAAATGATGTTTTCTCATTAAAATAGCGAATTATACAACGTAAACCTTAACATACAAGGGTTAATGGAGTTGACCGGTTTGACTTGTTGACTTTGTTTGACTTTGACTTGACTCAATTTTGACGGTTGTCACACCAATGGTGAACCATACTACCTAATGGTGCACCATACCTCATAAGTGGCGCATGTATGCTTGGAGTAGAAAATCTTGACCATGGATGGCACATTCATGTACCAAGGTGCTCCGTTCCACTACCACGTGCTCCATATCCTTCTCAGATGCTCCATTTCTTTCTCAGGTGATCCACACCCTTCTCAGAGGCTCTATTCCCCCTTTATGATGATCCGTTCCTTTGTCACATGATATCTTCCTTTGTTACATGAA
Organism: Lactuca virosa; assembly: GCF_052849685.1. Classification (NCBI taxonomy): domain Eukaryota; kingdom Viridiplantae; phylum Streptophyta; class Magnoliopsida; order Asterales; family Asteraceae; genus Lactuca; species Lactuca virosa. The sequence goes on from NC_136429.1 coordinate 506,862,065, forward strand.
CCATTACCTTGTCACATGATCAATTCCTTTGTCACATGTTCCATGAACCCCAAGTGCTCCATTGAGTTCCAAGTGCTCCATTGAACTCTCCATACGAATGCTCCAAATGCTCAAGTCACATTTAACAATATCCACCTTGACCTGAACATCCTATGAACTCCACCTTAAACAAGAACTTCCTTTTCCTTATTATCATCCACCCCGAAGGGACCTACTCCTGTTAACATCAACCAAGTCCATGCAAAGCTTGAACTTCTGTCTGGGCAACGTCCTTCTCACCATGTCTTCCAGGTTTTCCTTGGAACCAAACTTTTGAATGCATAACCTGTTGGATTTGGTGTCTAAGCCCATAACTATAACTGGTATGTACTTGACCCGATTGTAGCATGGTCCTTTTGGGTTGCCTTCACCAGTGCAATTTGATAGGATTGACTTTTGAGAATAAGGTTATTATGATTTATTAATATATTACAAGTATAATATATTAATCTGAAATTATATTATTTACTTGGTATTGATCAATAATTAATTTGAAATTAATTTTGTGGTCAAAAGAGACTAATTAAATATATGGGGATTGATTGTGTAAATCAATGATTCTTATAGTGTGGGCTAATTATCCACGATTATTTAGATGGGCTAAACTAATGAGTTAATCCATAGATAGTCCACGGAGGTTAACCCATGGAGCTAAGTAATATGAAAGGTTATTAGGGTTTACAAAGTGTAACCCTAGCATTTTGCTACACTATAAATAAACCCCCTTAGAGCCAAAATCGGTTACATAAGTGGCTATATTCATTCTAAGAGAGTGAAGTTGATTTTGTGCTAAGTAACCTATTATCTCAAGCCTCCTCTTGCATATTGGTGTTTGTGAACCATTAGAGGCATCACACTTGAGGTGCTCAAGCTTTCAAATGTCAAGAACTACAAGTCCTTCTAAGAGGTAAGTAATCTAACTAGTTGTGTTGTTCATTTGGCAATTTGTATGCTAGTTAGGAGAATGCTTTGGAAAATGAAAATATGCATGTATACTTAGAGAAAACATAGATCCAAAGCATTTAGGGTTGCATGTGCACCATAGGAGTGTTATAGTGCTCAAAACCCAACAGTGGTATCATAGCCTAGGATTGTTTTCTGTTATACTTGATGCTTATTGGTTTTCAAAGTTGAAAAAAAATCGATTTTCTGCCTTCTGACTGGTGAACTCACCGAGTCCGCTGGCTGACACGACGAGTCCACCCAGTAATAGACCAACTCGACGAGTCCAGTTCATGTACTCACCGAGTTGGTGCTCCTGTGTGCAGAATTTCGAGTTTTTGGCCAGAATTGGATTAGGATCATTACCCCAAACTGTTTTTCGAACCATTAAATCTGTTTTTGATATAGTAATGATCATGCTTGTCCAATTAAAAGATAATTGTCATAATTTCAAGATTTGTATTAGTTTATATGATTAGGCTAATTTCTTGAAGATTGTTGATATGAATTATCTTGTTCTTATGAGTTTAACCAGATCATGGATGAATTATTTGATTATTGTGTTAATTAAAATAATGATCTAAATGCCTTTAATGGACTCCATAACTTGTCCTCAAGTTATGGAAAATGAAAAGTCTCATACATTAAAATGACATTAAACTCATAAGTTATGGAAATGAAAGGACAATTGTCAAATATTAAGATAACAGGTTAATTATTCGTATTATTTTATATGAATTGCCTTGCTATATGAGTTAGATTAGATCAATAAAATATTATAGGATAATTTTCCTTGTTAGAATTGATCTAAATGTTCCTTGATGAGTTCCATAACTTGTCCTCAAGTTATGGAACATGAAAAGTCTTGTCATAAATGTTTTAATGAACTCCATAACTTGTACTCAAGTTATGGAAAATCAAGAGTCATTTCATAAAACCAACATTAAACTCATTATGAATATGAAAAGTTTTGACAAGTTTCAAAACTTGCCTCAAGTTTTGGAATTTGTAAAGTCTCACTAATGAAACTTTAACTCCAGACCCTAGAGTTTTACAAGTTAAAATTCAACCCTTATACTTCATAATATTATAAGTTTAATATATATATATATATATATATATATATATATATATATATATATATATATATATGTATAAGACAAGTCGGTCTTACCGTTAGTAGGCCTCAGTCACGAAGTCGGTCTATAAGGGGGTATAAGGTTACTGCCTATAAAATGGTGGTTTAATGGGTGTCCACTCTCACCCACCGCTTCCTTGACTGGTGGAGGGTCGTTAGCCGAACGGGTAGGATAGGACATTAATTCTCCCTCATTAAAAGTATAATGATAAAAAATAAATAAGGTAACTAAACTTTTTATTAAATTCCCAATATTAGTTACTTTAGGAAAAATGTGAATTTGGTGCTATTCCATGAAATTGCACTTTACACCTTGTTAAGTCGTTAGTGGAGCGTGTGTGGTTAACAGGCACACTAATCTGGGACTGACAATGTGTGGAAAAGGGTAGCTTGATGTTAATCATAGATCAATGGAGCGTATGTGGTTAACCGGCACATTGATTAGGTTATTTGTAACATTGAGTGTACCAAGCTAATTTGCATGGTTATTCACACCTTATTTGTGATCCTCGGCATCCCAGTCACAAACTTGAAGGGCACAATCAAGATTTAAACATGCCATTGAAAAGTTCAATGAATCTCAAAGAATCTATGAATTTCAATCCATTTAAAACTTAATAATCTATTTCATTTTTCATTGTTGAAATTGGTAAATCATCATTTACCTACCTTCAAATGTTTTACGATTGGATTATGGCATCCTTCTTCGCAATTGTAAAATATTGTGTTGGGTCCTAGCCTTAATATTTCGTTTTGGGTGTTATATTAAGGATTTAAATCTACTAACTTGAATTTATCCATTATAGATGTCTAGGTCAGACAACTATGGTCTTCCCGAATCTATTGGAAAAGGCTTTCCACATGAAGATGGTATTCCATAATATCATACTTCACTTCCTCCACCTCCTTCAATAATTCTCCCTGACCCACAAGTTCAAAGACTTGAAAAGTTCAAGGTCACTCAAGCCCTATTGGCTAGCAAACATGAAGATGGAAGATCTGTGTGTGCATATGTCTTGGAGATTAAGTCATACATTGACAGGTTGGGGATGTTAGGAGTCGATGTCTCAAGGAAGTTGGTTGTTGACTTGGTTCTGCAGTCACTTCCCGAGTCGTATAGTCATTTTGTTAAAGACTACTATATGATAGATTGCGACATGTCCCTTATTGATCTTACATATTTGCTTATTGCTGCTGAGTCGACAATGATTTGGCGCACTGGTAAAGAAAATTTGATTAGAAGATATACTTTCCAAACTTCCATGGACATTGACAATAGAAGCAATGGATGTCCAGAAAAGATTTCTCTTTCCAAGGGAAAGGGAAAGACTAAGTCTGAGATTGTCCCGTGTACCATTCCCAAAGAGTCCATATGTTTCTATTACCAAGAGAAGGGGCATTGGTTGCGAAGCTGCTGTATCTACATGAAGGATCATAAGAATGGTAAGGTCAAAAAGTTAGACTCTACTTCAGGTAAGTCCGTTATCTAACTCTATTAAGTTCCTGCTTATAGATTCTTATTACATGATGTAAAGTTACATTTTGATGTTTTGTAGAATCAAAGAGAAAAAGGAAGCTTAAAGGAAATAGTAAGGCTGAATTTGATCGCGAAGAGATGGATTTCGATCGCATGGTTCGATGATCAGATTTTCGAGCTGCTGCTCAAGAGTTATGATAGATTACTTAGAAATTTGTAATAACATAGTTTTCATTTGTAATTGCATTGTAAGGAAAAGTTTTTCTGCAATTATATAAATAAAGAAAAAAATTTATTTTATCTTATTTTATATTTCCTTACAGTGTCATATGTGAAAATTGGTGTTTGTATTTTTAGCAATATGGATTTGATTCTTTCGTTTGTGGTAGTGTCTAAATTTACCAAATAAGGAAAGATTCTCATCACCGAAGTTTCAATTGGACAGAAACTTGGGATCATGCAACTTGTATTGTATGATGAATGAGAACTTTCATCTTTGGGAAATTAGGACTAATTCCTTGTTGACATGTATATGTCAGTCAAGTGAAGGACTAGGGGATCGGGTACACTTGGTTGTGCGCTGGTCAGGTCCATCACAAAGAACAATAAGACTATTCGTTATGGTTTACTAAAGTTAGTAAATATGGTTATGCTTACAAGATTAAGGATAATTCTGAGTCATTGAAAAGTCTCAATGTATAGCAGAACGAATAAGAAGATCAAAGTCGGCCGAATGATAAAAGTTTCTCCAATCTGAAAGATGGGAGAGTACTTGAGTATCGTGTTTTATGATCATCTTAATGATTATGAAAACCATATCACAATTTGATCCTCTAAGGACGCCTTAGTGCAGTTGCTTGGCTAAGAAGATGAATCAGGAATTGTTGAAATGGTTAAATCAATTAAGATGAATCATACTTCGTTCCAAAATCAAATCTTAGAGTCATACTCCAAGATTGTATATTGAGTGACATATCAGCAAATGTAGAGTAAAATGTTTTCTACTCTTGTACATTCGAAATTGGTAAGGTGTAATGTTTTGGATAAAACAAAGATCAACTAAGACCGATTGTCAATAGTGTTTGTCTTGATAAGAAACCGCACTGACTCTTGAATATTTGTTTGTCAATTAATGTTCTTGACAGATAGAAACTTATATGTCAAGAGGTCAGTGGGAGTCTTAAAGATCTTGAAAAGTTTTAAGAACTAATCAAGAGTCGACCTATTTTTAATCACTAGCACACGACTTGAGGTTTGTAACCTATCGTGTTGACATATTCTTTTTCCTGTGCTCATTCCAGTTACAGTTGACTATGCATGTGAGTTCTAAGAGTTCTAAATTGTTTGCATAGGGCAAAACACCTTGGTCAGTGAAAGTTCATTGATCAGTTAGGTGATCTTCTTAACAACTTGGAAGCAATGGTAGGCCCTTGTGATGCCAGGTGGCAAGGAATTAAGATTGAACAAGTTCAGTCCATATGAGTTGGGATTTGTCACTAACCTTGTGTTGTGATTATGGTTTTGACAAATTCACATGGATAGGAACACATACACCATAAAAAATCTAAGTGTCATAAGGTTTCTCTCCAATTCATGAAAATGATTGTGATGAAACGCTTTCACTAAGTAGATTTTAAAGAGTTAGCAATTGTGATATTTGCATTCTCAAATTCTATTATGATTACGGCATCCCTCTTCATAGTTCAAATTGTGAGAAATGGCAAAAGGTCTAAACATTTGAGACTTATTGTTGTAAGTTCTAGAATTGTTTGGACACACATGTGAGCTATCTAAGGAAAGGTGTATGAGTTTGAGAAGCCTAGATAAAGTCTTATCAAAGCGTCTCGTATCAGAAATCTGAACTTTGGTAAGAAAGTCAATAAAGTATTGATTTCTAGAAGTCCAGCTGATTTCTGGATTTAAGTCACAGCTAGTGGGAGCATAAAAGTTATGCAAGTAACAAATAATTGTTATGCTAGTGGGAGCATAATCATTATAGTAAGTGTTGCAAGTCAGTAATGTTAATTATAGAAAACAAAGTTTTCAATTCGCAAAGTTGCAGGGGTTGAAAAGTTGTTTTGCTATAATTAAGGGAGAGGAACTTATACTTCATATCAATTCTAAAAGTTTCGATTGAGATTTTAATCAAATTTAGTCAAGGATTTATATGAATACCATATTGAAATGCTTCAACATTGGAAATTCTATATATGGAAATATTATAGAAAAAGACTAGTCAAGTATCATGTCTTTATGTAAGACATTATGAATCGTATCCCATATGGTTCGGGTATAGGATTGATTGCATATGCTATAATATTCATGTGTTCTAATTTTACAAATTCCTAGGGCATTAAGAGGGAAAAAGGACTAGAACCGGATATGACTAAAGTTATTAAACAACTGCTACGAATAATCCAAGGTTCGCCAAAGATTGGTTGCTTATGGATAGTTAGAAGTATAGTAATGGATGGACCATATTGACATTATTATGAATAGACAGGATTCTATTAACAATGAGTTGTCATATGGTAAATATGGAAATGTTTCCATAATGGGAGTTGGATATCAAGAATGTATGAGAAAGTTAGAAACTTTTATGCAAGAAGGATGTTCAAAGGAATGTGCTTTGAATATGAGACTTCAGATCTATGGAATTGTCCTGTAAGAATCTCTAATGGAAAGTTTTGTAATTGACAAAGTCTCTGTGACTTGTGTACATAGTCATTACAAAAGGATCACTGCATATAAGTTTAGAATCTGACAAGTTACAGTAAGTGGCAAGAACTTGGAATTCTTACACTTACGATAAGGATTTGGAATTGTAAAATGAGTATCGTTGGAAATGTTTACAATTGATCCATTTCACAAAGTAAGGACCGTAGGTAAACATAGTGTGCATGCTTGGAGCATGGGATAGCTATTGATTTTTTTCAAGTATTTAGTTGATAAATCGAAACAATATACAATGAATAATGTGTAATAAATATGGTTATTAAATAAAAGGTGTTTTATTTACACTCAAAAGTTTTGGGGCCATATAGGATTAGTATTATTCTTGTGTTTCACTTTGCATGTTTTGACTTCCCGGATAACTAGGTTATTCAAACTATCCACAGTCGATCATACGTTGGAAGTAAGTATGAAAGAAGACTGTCATGAGTTGGCTTGTAGATGTCTAAGGTGTTAGACATAGAAAAAGTTTGCTACGCCATTCATGAGTGCTCCTAAAATAAGATTTGAGTATTGGATTCAACCCACGCACACCTGAATTACTTCATAGAATTTATCACGAGTAATTGTTAGACGATAATATCATATAATATTTAAACTAAGATATATGAGTTGTTGACTACGAGTTGGTTGTGCATTGATGATACGCAAACGCATCAGTAACTTGATGTTATGAAACGTATCGTTGTGCATGACTTAATAAGTACTTAGTACAAACATATAATGTCAAAGTTTATCTGTTCCTTTTATCCTAAGAGGATTAAAAGCGATATCTTGGGCTCCTCGATGATTCTGTTTTGACTATGTGTCGGGCCCGGTCATAACTAAATTGATGTGTTCAGTTATGTTCTATGTCAGACGAATCGGAAATCGGGAAACAAAGTGCAGGACAATAAGTATGACTATGTTCCATGTGTTTTTCCGCATAGATATCTTGAGAACAGAGGAATATATGATCCCTTATCTGAAGGACGCGTCACTGACTAGGTCAGAGTCGACAACGGCTTTTGAAAGCTTACGATTGCTAAGTCGCATTGGCAGTTATAGTTATTAGACTTATCCAAGTGAGATACTGTTGGATTTGGTGTCTAAGCCCATAACTATAACTGGGATGTACTTGACCCAATTGTAGCATGGTCCTTTTGGGTTGCCTTCACCAGTGCAATTTGATAGGATGGACTTTTGAGAATAAGGTTATTATGATTTATTAATATATTACAAGTATAATATATTAATATGAAATCATATTATTTAATTCGTATTGATCAAGAATTAACTTGGAATTAATTTTGTGGTCAAAAGAGACTAATTAAATATATGGGGATTGATTGTGTAAATCAATGATTCTTATAGCGTGGGCTAATGATCCATGATTATTTAGATGGGCTAAACCAAAGAGTTAATCCATGGAGAGTACATGGAATTTAACCCATAGAGCTAAGTAATATGAAAGGTCATTAGGTTTTACAAAGTGTAACCCTAGCATTTGCTACACTATAAATAAACCCCCTTAGAGCCAAAATCGGTTACATGAGTGGCTACATTCATTCTAAGAGAGTGAAGTTAATTTTGTGCTAAGTAACCTATTCTCTCAAGCCTCCTCTTATATATTGGTGTTTGTGAACCATTAGAGGCATCACACTTGAGGTGCTCAAGCTTTCAAAGGTCAGGAACTACAAGTCCTTCTAAGAGGTAAGTCATCTAACTAGTTGTATTGTTCATTTGGCAATTTGTATGCTAGTTAGGACAATGCTTTGGAAATGAAAATATGCATGTATAATTAGAGAAAACATAGATCCAAAGCATTTAGGATTGCATGTGCACCATAGGAGTGTTATAGTTCTCAAAACCCAACATAACCTATCATAGAACATGATAGTTTTCTCCACCTTTAAAAGAATACTCTGAATGAGACCAACCGCCAATGATCTTTTTATCTCCAGATCGCTTCCATGGTCTGAGTCTATCAATCCAACCAAGTCCGTATGTCATGAATTGGAACCAGACATTAGGCAAACATCAAACGTTCCCTTCAAGTGTCACAAGATCCACTTGAACACTTACCAATGAGCTTTCACCCGATTTCCTTGAATCGCTAAAGAAGTACCACCGCATTTAGACCGATCACGACAGAAAGACTGAAAGACTTTCTCAACGTAGTGAGAAATGTATAACTATCATGCTCATCTATCCCTCCGAATCTCCATCGATGTTATCTTCTTTTCAACTCCTATATTGTTAATCACAAGCTCATTCTCCATAAGCTTCTTCAAGTTGTCTTTCCTGGCATCAACATCACCAGACACTTCTTCCCTGGGTTGTTCAAGGGATTCCTCATGTCTATGTTGTTCGATGCTCACTGTTGTTCCTCATTTATAACAAAATTATGTGGGTTTTCTGTTTCAAACACCACCTTTTGGCTAGTACCTTGATCGTTCCCCGCAAAACTTGTACCACCTCCTCTCTGGTTACACATAGTAGATTCAAAGGTCACATCTATGCTAACAATAGATTTTGGAGTCTTTCCTTCTTATGTACACCACAAACGATGACCTTTCCCTCTGGATACATACCCTAGAAATATTCATTTCATTACCTTCGACTACAGTTTACCATCATTCACACGAGTGTAAGTAGGGAATCCAAACATCTGTAAACTGAAATTATTAGAAAGTTTCCCATACCACACCTCTTAAGGAGTCTTACAATTGGTTATAGTTGATGGAGTTATATTCGTCATATAACAAGCAGTGTTGACTGCTTCTGCCCATAATTGCTCTGAGAAATTAGTAGATCATTGTAGACACTGAGCATGCTTCACCAGCGTTTAGTTCATCTATTATCTCACTCTGCTTTGTTATGGTGTTAGCCTTATGGTGCAATGCCTTAATATACCTTCTGTTTTGCAGAAGTTGTCAAACGAAACCTTGTAAAACTCCAACCCATTTTCTGTTGTGAGTGACTTGACTTGGTTTCTGGTATGTTTTACAACCATAGTCTTCAATTCATTGAACCGTCCAAACACTTCATCTTTGTCCTTTGTCTTCAGAAAGTACACCCAGGACTACCGCCCAAACACTTCTTCTTCGTCCTTTGTCTCCAGAAAGTACACCCAGGTATTCCTTGAGTAATCATCGATAAAATTCACAAAGTATTGACATCCACCATGAGACTTCACAGGAAAGGTACCCCATAGATCTGAGTGAACTTTACCCTATGTTGTGTCTCCTGAACACAAGCTTCACCAGGTTTAGCATTTCGAGCTGCATCTCCACCAAACAACCTGTTCTCGCTCACATGTACCAACTTATGATGCCAAAACTTTCTTTAATCATCATGCTGACCAAGGATTGGGATACAGTCACCGTTCCTCTAATCGTAGAGCCTTCCATGATATAAATCCTATGATGATTCATCTTTCCCTTCATAACTACAAGATAACCCTTGGAAACTCTTGTCCAGTTACAATCTCCAGAATACTATAATCCATCCTTTGCCAAAGTGCCAACAAAGATTAGGTTCTTTCGAAGGTCAGAGACAAACCAACAATCTAGTTTCCTAACCATACCTTCGTGCATCTTAATCTGTATTGTGCCAATGCCCGTTACCTTGCTTATCCAATCACCACCCATATTTATTGTGCCATTCCATCTTTAAAGGAATCGAACCTGTCTCGATTGTAAGTAATGTGATAGGATGCTCAAGTATCCAAGACCAAGGCATCAAAATAACTAGATGTACATACAGTTAAAAGTCCACCATCATCCCCATCATCATAATTTCCTTAAACCATATCATCATTGTTGTTGCTTGATTCAACACCATTATTCCCTTTCTTCAGCAATAGACATTCTCTTCTGAAGTGGCCATTTTCCTTACAATTCTAACATTTGATGTTGGATTTAGATTCAGAACTTGACTTACCTTTGTTACCTCCACTTCTATCTAATGTTCTTCAGCTGCCTGCGAAAAAAATTGAACTTGAAACTTCTTCTCCAACTGAAACTTTCCTTTTCAGTTCCTTGGACATCAAAGAATCCTTAACATCATTCACAGTGATCGATGGTCTAACATACAACACGGTTATCAATGAAATTCTCATAAGAATTCGACATTAAATATAAGAGGATAAGTGCTTGATCTTCATCTTCAATCGTTACATGTACGCATTAAATCCAAGATGATCATATTGAAGTTATCCTAATGATCTTTCACTTGGGTGCTTTCCGACATCGTAAGAATATACAAATGTTGCTTCTGATAAAACCTGTTAGTCAGAGAATTTTTTGATACTTGTCACGCAATTTCTCTCAAAGCCCACATGCACTCGTTTATCCACGACCTATATCGGTACTTTTTATGTCAAACTCAACAGAATAGCACTATGCTCTCTTTCCAGAATATCCACCTTCCTTTAAGCCGATATCTCCTTTGGCAGTTTCGCTTCACCTTCCAATGGCGATGCACATCCTTGTTGAACTAGAAGAGCCTTCATCGTCACCTTCCATAAAGTGAAATCATTCGAACCATTGAAGTTCTCCAAATCGAATTTGTGAGATGCCATCCTTAATCAATAGAACACCAACCGCAACTCTGATACCACTTGTTAGGGAAACCAAACGTTAGTTGTCAAGACTCAGAACAAATATGATGCCACTCCAAGTTCTGATGACCCTTGTTAGGAAGTAATGCAGATAACACACGAAATCAAAAGCATACAAGGATAGTGTATTTATGTGGTTCGGTCAAGGTGACCTACATCTACGGGCAGGAGGGGAGTATTCTTTATTCACATAGTTCTCAAACAGATATTACAAGTACAACTCAATAGATATTCGACCTACTCACTAAGGACACAAAAAGACACACCAAATGACTTAGTAGGCATCCATATTTAAATTGAAAGGATCAGACCTAAAACCCTAATGGGCCAAGCCCATTGGCCCATAGGCCCGTAAATCGTGTCAACTAATCACAATCTGCCATGTAGTAGCTTCTGGAAGATTCGTCCTCGATTTACATTGTGTGAGCATCAACAACACACATGACAGAACATCATGATCCATAGTGGCTCATCATGATGCAAGAGTGGCACATCAAGATCACCATGGCTCATCAACCATGATGGTGGCACGTCAAGCAATAATCCCTGAGCAACTTCAACATATGAGAAACCTTGGACAATCTTAATCATCATAGAGTACTTTAAAACAAAAATAGCTCATCAAGGGATATTCTCAGATGATTCGTTCCTTTGTCACATGTTCCATTAATCCCAAGTGCTCCGTTGAGTTCATAGTTCTCCATTAAACTCGAATGCTCCATGCGAATGCTCCAAATGCTCAAGTCACATTTAATAGATGCCAATAATAAGATTATCTTTTATTCATCTAGTAATGGTAAAGTCTTTCAAAAAAAAATTTATAAACCAATTAACCTATCTAAATGTCATGCCAAAATTGTGTAGAACACCCATCACTCACCTTTTTCAATAAAAAATGGAATTGAATTCAACTCATTGAACCCATAATATTTGACCAGGTATTTGTTATTTTACAACCTCCTTCGAAGCCTCCACTATATTGTTGATGGATTTAATCAACCAAGCCACATAGAGTGTCCCCTATTTAGAAACCTCAACCTCCATTCCATTTCCGAAGTAAAGGTAGGAAAAAGCATATAAAATTCCACCACCCAAACCTCCTTTATCTAACCTTGCTAAAATCACCTCCCATTTAACCCACACATATCTCCTCCCTATAAAAATGGACTTATAAGGCTTTCATTGGTCTTAATAATTTTATATGAAGCTTTAAACATAGAGATGTACAAAACAACAAAACTCCTCGAATAAACTTATCAATGTGAAACAACCACCATTTGAAAGGATTCTAACCTTCCACATAGACAATATACTCCAGACTTTATATAGAGGTTATTCCACCCTACAATTCAAGCCATGTTAGACCCAACAAGAAGGCCCAAATATATAAACATAAGCTTCCAAGGATAACAACCAAAAACTATACCCATATTATCTACCTTAGCTCCATCAGTGCCAACCTCATACAAATTAGATTTGTTTAAATTAAATGTAAGAAGCTATGGAAAAATATCTTCAGGCCCGAACAATGTTCTGGATATCAACTTGTGATCACTCTGAGAGAAACATGACATCATCTGCATAAAAGGGTGGGACATGTGTACATCATCCCTACAAATACAAACTCCTCTGATCAACCCGTAATTGTGTTTTAGTTGATTCATTCTAATCATATATCAACGTAACAAATGACTGAATATTTGTGATGCCATATAACTTTTTTGAACACGTGGTGGTGGAGGTTAATCATGTTGTCGTTAAAGATCAGAGGGAGAGAAAGGGTGGTCGTTAGCCAGAAGTTAGGGTTGCAACCGATAAGGTAAGAATAGAAGAGATAATGAGAAGGTTTAGGAGGATTGCTCAAATACCAATATAAGGAACGTCCTCCCTTAAAAATCCTTCATTCAACATATCAAAATTATATATACAATGTATCTCATGCCAAGGCTTATACAAAAGATAAATAGACCAAACCTAATACAAACATACACACGAATACAAACACACAATATACTAATAGTCACACAAGATGCAACACAAATTTACCGGGCTAAAATTCACCATAATTGTGTGATGAGATTCATAAAAATTTATGTGTTTATTTATTGAATATAATTAAAAGATACCAAAATTTTTGCACGTTTATATGGGACAACAGAAAGTCACACCAAACACCTTTTTTCCTGTATTTGCTACACCAAAATACCATTACCATTAATGTAGTATACAGTATACACATTCTGAATTACATTAAACATTTGTACTCGTAAAATATTACAAAAATACAAGAATTTTGACCGTTTTTTGAGTCTTAAATACATTCTAGTGTCACTAAATACTATATTATTATACACCTTTTCCCTTTCTTTCATAATTGTAGTTTATACACATTATTGATTATTATTGTGGTGGAAGTTTTTATTATTTTATATTATTTATCACCACCCCCCTAAAAATACTAAAACTAAAATAAATAAAAAAGTTTTAATGACAAAAAATTTGGCCACTGTCCATTGTCCACTCACCTTTCAAATATTTTTGTCTTTATAGTCGCTACGACCAATTCGATTGGTTTCCCTGGCAGCAGAAACTGTATTCGCTTTTCCATCGACGTCATCACGGTGGTCCGGCGACAACGCCGCCTTCTTCCTCCGCTGCTTCAGATGACTGTTGACATAGAAATTCAAGAAAAGTAGCAAAATTGCGACGTTGAGCACCGAATTAATCCCCCATGCGCCGATTCCATTGCACCCACCTTTATTCAAGTGGAGAAGAAGAACTCCGACATGGCAGACGATGTTGCAAGCAAGCAGAACCATCTGACAATTGATGACGAACGGGAAACAAGCGCTCCGGAGGCCAATCGCCGTCCAGAATCGGTACCCGTACACGACGGAGTAAATAGAGGTTGTTAACAAAATTCCAAGGATTTGAAACGATTGGGAGAATTCAAGCCATAGAAACGACATGAGGATGAGGATTGAGTGGTTGAACAGGCGGAAAAATGAGAGGTTCCGGCGGCGGAGAATGGCGAAGAATGTTCGGAAAGTATGGAGGAAACGGGTCAAGTAAAAGATATACGACCAAAAAAAGACCCGACCCGACGGACGCGTACCTAACGGAAAACACAGAAACCATTGAAAAGGCGTGGTCTTGGTCCGTCGCCAGAACCACCGAGTGTCACGGATCTCCGCCGCCGCTGAGAAAAGAATTCCGGTGAAGATTGTGAGGGAGATGAGGGCCATGAAAAGCGAGTGTAGAGCGGGGATTGGGCCGAGAGGTACAGGGCGACGGCGGTAGTACAGGAGGAGGTGGAGGAGGAGTGCAAGGAGGAGATAGGCGGAGATGGAGGTGAAGAGGAAAGACCAGGTGGAGCCCCATGATTCGGTGTGGCTCCACCTGAATTTGACTATGGTGGGGTGTTCCGATAGGTAATAAATAAGTGTTTGTTGGGTCATCGTCGTGATGATCGTTGACCCTTGGTCGGAACACCGATCAACCGTGGTGGCCGGCGGTGTTTCAAGAACGTATATAGAAACGATAGAGAAGGTAAAGGGCCATGAGGAGGGGTTAAGGTGGTTCTGGTATAAAAGAAAGCTTAATTTGACTGGTTCTTATTTATTTGGGGATGGAATTTTGTATGGTTTTTGATTTTTAAACAAAATCCACAAGAAAATAAAATAAAGAAACGTTTATTGTATAAAAAGATTATATTATTTTTGTTTCAAAGATAATATATAATATTAAATATAATAAAGATGCACCTACGTAACGCATTGGGCACGTTTTCAAAATTGTAGGGTAATTTCTACATAATTTAAACATTAATGTTTTTAAAAATGTTGTATATTTGTTATAAATAAATAATTTTATTAAATCTAAAATAAAACATAATGGTTGTAGTATTAAATTTTTATTAAAAATCAATAAAATATAAAGATCGATATCACGAATTCACGATGTGCACAAAATGGTCTACGTCAAAAAGTTCCATTAATCATGAAAATTGGAAAAAAAACACAATTGGGTAGGAATACAATGGGGCATTATATCTCATTTTAATCACGAATATCTTTTATATGACGGATGCTAAAATAGTATATATCGACTTGCTTCATTGGTTGGCCCGCAATTAAATTTATGAACTTTATATACTATTCCATTCAAATATCACAAATTCTTTGTTTTTGGAACAATAGTCACACATATTTAGAAAAAATATAAGAAATTTTGTATTCTTAAAAGAAAGGTATTTGTATATGAATAAGTCTTTGAGAATAGAGATATCTTCCATGTGGCACCAACTTTCTTTTTTCTATTAAATTTAAGAAAAATGTCCAATAAACTTTAAATATTTTAGTCTAGTTTATGAAAACAATCTCAAATTAAATATTATTCATAGAAAAACATAAAATACTATCTAAAATTCCAAAAAAATATTTTTTTCGTTAGTTTCCTAGATTTAACGGGCATCATGTCCTTTTCAATTAATTATATTAAAATATAATGAGTTTTTTTTAAAGATTATCCTATTTTAACTATTAACCAAAATATTATAATTTTTCTGAAGATCACCCTTTGACCCTTTGAATTAATGCATATTATATATATATATATATATATATATATATATATATATATATATATATATATATATATATATTAAATCCAAAGGAGCTTAGGAATAATACTTTTTTAGGTTTTAGGTTTCTGCCACAAAAGTTTGCTGAATTTGACACTTTTAGTCCCTAAAGTGAAAATTTTTACATTTTTGCCTTTTGATTAAGTTTTTGTACCTTAAGGTTTTTGCCACAAATCTTTAATGACTTTGACACTTTAGTCCTTGCAGTCAAAGGTTTTACATTTTGGTGTTTTTGCCACAAATCTTTAATGAATTTGACACTTTTCGTCCTTATAGTCAAAACTTTTACATTTTGACATAAAAAACACAAAAAAGCTCCCTACAAATGTTTAGTGAATTTGACACTTTTAGTCCTTAAAGTGAAAACTTTTACAATTTTGTGTTTTGATTAAGTTTTTGTGCTTTTAGGGTTTTACCACAAATCTTTAGTAACTTTGACACTTTTCGTCCTTGCAGTGAAAAGTTTTATATTTTGGTGTTTTTGCCACAAATCTTTAATGAATTTGACACTTTTCGTCCTTATAGTCAAAACTTTTACATTTTGACATAAAAAACACAAAAAACCTCCTTTAGAATTTTGCCACCATATTTTTTCAACTTTGGCAACTTTCATATTATTGCCACAACATTTTTGGATTTTCTCCACCAGTGTCCCTTCTTTTGGTTGTCGTACACTTTGGACATCTAATTTTAGGGGTTGTCGACATTCTCTCCTATTTGCGGTGATTTGCACTTTCAGCACGTATTTTTTAAAGTTTGCCGATTTTCCCCATATTACCCCAAAAGCGGCGTAGCCGCGAGTTCTTGGCTAGTTATTATTAACAAATAAATATAATTCATATTTTTATTACACACAAAGGAAGTGTAACATACACGTTTTGAAATCGTGTTTTAAGTAAATAATATTATGAAATATTATGTGATATTGAGTATTGAGTTCTAACAGATAGTTTTACTTGATATAAGGTAAAACTATGTTTAGAATCACTCGGAAAATATTGAAAGTATTATGAGATTCCAATTAAAAGTTAAAATATCGAAATTTAACGAAAAATATAAAATTTGAAATAAGTAAAATTTTATTATTGAAAGTTGTAGAGAATCTAGTTAGAAACATTTAGGCGAAAATCTCATCGAAATCCGAGTTATAACGAAGAAGTTATGACAAATCGAAGATCCGCGACAAAACCGGCACGGTGCCGAATGACGTAAAAAGTGAGTTTTTGATAAACTACTTTTTAGCCTTAGTGATCTAAATGAAAGTCGTAGTATTCGTTAAATCGAGAATTTTGGTAAAAAGAACGCCGAAATCTGACTTCGTATGAGAAGTTATGATTTTTCTAAGTTTCAGCTTATAGTAGACAACTAAAAACTCGAATTTTAGATCGAGTGATTTTTAGCCGACACAACCTAAACGAGAATCGAAGGTCTCGTCAATAGTAGTACAACGGTAAAAAGTCTGACGAAAACAGACGTTAGATGAAGAAGTTATGAATTTTTAACGGATTTTCCTGTCCCGGTCTGTTAAAAATAATAATATTAAAAATAAGGTCAAAATTAGCCGACGAAGTCTAAACGAAAGTCGTAGAGCATAATTTTCCCTAAACGTGCATATAAAGAACGTCAAAAACGGAGCCCGTATGCGAAAGTTATGGATTTTAGAAGAATTGGGTGCAATTTTCGAGAAAATTCGCATGGAATGGAGCTGGTCACGTGATCCTCGCATGCTTACCTCGTGCCCGAATCGTGTGTCGCATGATGATTCGACCGAGGATGCGGTCCAATGAACTTCCAACGCGCATCGCTGCTGACTGCTTTGTGTCCGAAGTGGTGGACCAATCTGAAGCTGGCACGCAGCCTCCTCGCATCCGAGCCTCGCCCAAGCAGCTACCTGGTCCGAGCCTCGCAGACACCTGCCCTCTTCCCCTCGCTTCGGATCCGAACCTAGGTACTATAAATAGTAGCTGCGAGATCTCCCAGGTAAACTTTAGAAATTTGCCCTTTTTCACCCTTTTTCCACATTTTCACTACTTTGACATCCCCCGAAGCCCCGGTATTAATTCCAACGCCCGAAACACGCCCCGAAATTCCCGAGAAGCCCGAAAAATTTATCTTTTCGGTTTCGAAGCCCAACCCTCGCAGGGCCCGGTTTTCAACGAAGAAAGCTAATTATAGTAACGAAGTGCTGCCCAAATTACTATTTTAACACCCGGTTATTTCACGGTGAGTTTAATATATAGGAACAATTGTATGTTATGTGTTATATGTGCTACGTGCTTTTATGTGTTATTATTCCGGTTTATTTTCCCGTGTTATTTTTATTCGTTATTTTTAATAGCAAAAGAAATACCTTTGACCATGTGATCAGTGAAATGACTTAGATTCATATTGGTACTTGTATGTAGCCTCTGGCCATGTAGAATATGTCTCCGTAAGAGAATGATTTCTATTCTATGGTATTGTCAGAAGGTTAGACAGGGCTATAAGCCTGAAATCTACCAAAAGGTTAATCCGAAGTTGTATGTCTTCTGTGCCATTTGGGCCAAAGCTTTATTGATGTATATCAAGTATGTAAATTGTTATGTCTCATGGATTGTATATCTTTGAATCAAATCAATGATTGATATGGAAAGTTTGTCACATGATTCACATATGCCTTTGTTGTTCCTTGATCCTCTTTGCCTCTGCCATATTGAAGTATATATATGGCATAACGTTATATTGTATCTATTATTGAACTCACTAAGCGTCACCGCTTACCCCTCTCAATGTTTAACTAATTTGCAGGAGATAAGCTTCCAGTATAGTTATATACTGATAGAAGATTTTTGAATAGTTTGAAACTATTGTATTGATAGAAGATTTTCGAATAGTTTGAAACTATTGTGTTTTGCACCCCCATATGTATAAAACTATAGAATCCTGGGAAGTTATGTAATATATATAACACTTTGAAATAGTTGGTTTGTATCCAGTAGTTTGTAATCACTTTATCAATATAAAATATTGTTTTTATGAATATGCATATAACATGTTTCGGAGTAACAATTGTCATGTATGAAAGTGTGGGTCTTTCAATCATGGTATCAGAGCAGTGGGTTAAGTGAACTAAATTCCACAGATTGGTATTTAGACTTAAACTATTGGAAGTTCAATATAAGAACTTAATCATTTTAAGTATATGGATACAAACCATAGGAGATATTTAAGTAAAAGTATTAGGTAATAATAAACCCTAATATTCTAAAATACAAAGTTACTCCATATTGCAGAGCAATGGCTGAACAGGTTAGTAGCCATACCCCTGAGGTTGGTGGAGGTCCTCAACCTGAGGAAGTGAATACTCCAGTATCTCCTCGTGAGGAGCGACTCTTGGGTAAACTTACCGGTGTTATTCGACAGACTCTCGAAGAACACAAAAAGAATGGTGATAAAGGAAAAGAGAAAGCCACTGGAGAATCTTCAAAAGGGGAGGTGAAGCGTCCCTCATTCAAAGATTTCAAGAGTAGTGGTGCTACAGAGTTTTCTAGTGTTCTTAATCCCATTGTTGTTCTTACCTGGATCCAGAACACATAGAAAGTATTTCGTATTTCTCATGTGGATAATGAAGACAAGGCTAATTATGCTTCAGCAATGCTCATCGGAGAAGCCTTGGTCTGGTAGGAAGCAACATATGAAGCTCTAAACGAGTTTGACCAGGAGAATTTAGCCTGGGAAATGTTCAAAACTCGTTTGCTAGAGAAGTATTGTCCTCTAGACATGAGGAGGATATTTTAGAAGGGATTCCTCGAAATTAAAAAGGGAGGAATGACTGTGAATGATTATGAAACTCAGTTTAATCAAAGAGCAAGGTTTGCTACAAAGTATATTCCAACTGAAGACGAGAAGATTCAGTTATTCATGGAGGGACTACGGCACGAAATTCACGATTTCGTTGCCAATCGGGAAGTACTATCATTCGATAAAGCCGTTGAGTATGCTCGAATACGTGAGCATGACTTAGAACTACGTGGTGCCACTCTTACTGTTCCGAAGCATCCACGTACTGAAATAACTGTTCCTGTTCCTTCTTTTCTACCAGCTCGATCCGTTCGGACTGAGCCTGGTAATCAAGTGCAAACTCAAAATGCCTCTCATGGACGCGGTAGATGACAATCTTTTTCTATTCAATCGCCTTCATGTCGTGTTTGTGGAAGGAATCATCCGGGCCAATGCAAAATCGACAAGGAATCCATTGTCTGTTTTGGATGTGGAGAAAAGGGTCATATAAAGCCAGCTTGCCCAAGAAAGGATGTTACTTGTTTTGCATGTGGTATTACTGGCCACAAGAAGCATTTTTGTCCTACTCTTACTAGTCAGATGACGGGAAGTCAAGCTTCTGTTCAACAACCGGCGAGAAGTCAAGCCCCTGTTCAACAATCAAAGGGTACTCCAACTAAAAAGGAGGAGGTGCCAAAAGCTAAGGGCCGTGCATTCCAGATTACCTCAGAGGAGGCACGCGAGGACCCGAATGTTGTGACGGGTACATTTCTTGTTAACTCTAGACCTGCTCACATCTTATTTGATTCTGGCGCCTCAGATTCTTTTGTGTCTTATGAATTTGCGCATTCCTTTCAAATTGCTTGCTATGTACTCGCGCAACCATTTCACGTAGATACTGCTGGAAATATATCATTACTTGCTGATAAAGTCTATGGGGATTGTATTATAGAAATTGAAGGCTATAACTTTCTTGCTAATCTAATTCCTATCTCCTTGCCCAACTTTGACATTATTCTCGGCATGGATTGGTTGTCAAAGAACCACGCAGAACTCTTGTGCTATGAAAAGATAGTACGTATTCCTATTGAAGGGGAGAATCCTATCTATGTCTACGGAGAACAAAGAACCTTAAAAATAATATCTTTCCTCAAAGCTCGTAAATTCATATCAAAAGGGTGTTCTATCTATCTGGCCTACACAATCGATGTCTCAAAAGAGGAGAAGAAAACGGTGAATGATGTTCCCATTGCTAAAGAATATCCAGATGTTTTTCCCGAAGAATTTCCTGGACTTCCTCCGGACAGGCAAGTAGAATTCCGAATTGACCTCGTGCCTGGTGCTGCTCCGATTGCAAAAACTCATTATCGTCTTGCACCAGCTAAGATGAAAGAAATGATGATCCAACTACAGGAATTACTTGACAAAGGCTTTATCCGATCGAGTACCTCTCCCTGGGGTGCTCCGATATTGTTTGTCAAGAAGAAGGACAGATCGATGCGGATGTGCATTGATTATCGTGAGCTGAATAAGGTGACTATCAAGAACAAGTACCCACTACCTCGCATCGACGATTTGTTCGATCAACTTCAGGGTGTTAGCTATTTCTCAAAGATTGATCTAAGATCTGGCTATCATCAGTTAAAAGTTCACGAGCAGGATGTACCGAAGACTGCTTTTCGTACTCGGTATGGGCATTATGAATTCCTTGTCATGCCGTTTGGTTTAACAAATGCTCCTGCTGTATTCATGGATATGATGAATCGGGTATGCCGCCCAATGCTCGATAAATCTGTCATCGTATTCATTGACGATATTCTAATCTATTCCAAGTCTGAAGCTGATCTTGCCATTCATATTCGTGCGGTATTAGAACTTCTTCGAAAGGAGAAACTATATGCTAAATTCTCGAAATGTGAATTTTGGCTTCGTCAAGTTCAATTTCTCGGCCATGTGATTTCTAGTGACGGTGTATCCGTAGATCCTACTAAAATTGAAGCTATTCAAAATTGGGAAGTGCCCCGTAATGCTTCCGAAATTCGTAGTTTCTTGGGTCTCGCGGGATATTACCGGATATTTATTAAATATTTTTCTCGTATATCCGTACCTCTCACGAGTCTTACATGGAAGGAAGTGAAGTTCGAATGGGGTGAAGCTCAAGAAAAAGCTTTCTCAACCCTAAAAGATATTTTGACTTATGCTCTAATCTTATCACACCCAGAAGGTGATGATGATTTCTCTGTATATAGCGATGCTTCAAGATTGGGACTCGGTTGTGTGTTGATGCAACGTGGTAAAGTGATAGCCTATGCCTCAAGACAACTGAAAGATTATGAAAAGAATTATCCCACTCATGATCTCGAACTCGCTGTAGTGGTATTTGCCCTAAAACTTTGGAGACATTACCTTTTTGGTACAAAATGTCAATTGTATACCGACCATAAGAGTCTCAAGTAGATATTCAGTCAGCAAACTTTGAATATGAGACAACAACGAGCCATGGAGCTGATCAAAGACTATGACTGTGAAATCCTGTATCATCCTGGAAAGGCTAATGTAGTTGCCGATGCACTTAGCAGAAAGGTTTATCGTAATAGTATGTGTTACGCTATTACTCATACTACAGTAAAATTCACTATTCTAGATGAACTAGAGAAATGGCAAGAAGAGGCCCTAAATCCAGAAAATGTGAAGAAATAAGGGATGATACATTATAATGATGCTTTACTTGATGATCCACGAGGATTAAAGGTATTCAAGAATCGGCTATGGATTCCAAATATTGGTGGATTAAGAAAGAAGATTTTAGATGAAGCCCATAAGTCTAAACTGTCAATACATCCTGGTACAAGTAAAATGTACTATGATGTAAGAGCTGATTATTGGTGGCCTGGATTAAAGAGAGACATTGGAAGATATGTACAGGAATGCTTAGTATGCTTACAAGTCAAAGCAGAACACCAAAAGCCTTACGGAAACTCAGAAAGTCTTAGTGTTCCTGTATGGAAATGGGAAGAACTGTCCATGGATTTTATTACCAAATTGCCAAAGACTGCTAGACAGCATGATAGCATTTGGGTAATCGTTGACTGCCTGACTAAAAGCGCTCATTTTCTTGCCATGCGTGAAACGGCTCCAATGGAGAAATACGCACAAGTATACTTGGATGAAATTGTTGCAAGACATGGTGTGCCACTAAAGATCATTTCTGATCGTGATACTCGCTTCACTTCTCACTTTTGGGCGAGTATGCAACGTGAATTGGGATCTCGAGTTGCTCTCAGCACAGCTTATCATCCCCAGAGAACAATTCGGACATTAGAAGATATGCTTCGTGCATGTGTCTTGGAGTTCGGTGGTAACTGGGATAAATACTTACCTCTTGTCAAATTCTCGTATAATAACAGTTACCACGCTTCAATCAAAATGCCACCATATGAGGCATTATATGGTCGCAAGTGTCGTACTCCATTATGTTGGCGTGAAATAGGACAGAAAATCCTTGGAGGCCCTGAAATGATTCAAGACACCACCAATAAGATTCAAATTGTACGAGAAAGAATGAAAGCGGTCCAGGATCGACAAAAGTCCTATACGGAAAAGAGGAGGCGACCAATAAAATTCCAGGTGGGTGATTTCGTAATGTTGAAGGTATCCCCATGGAAAGGTCTTATGCGATTTGGAAATAAAGGAAAACTAAGTCCTAGATTTGTTGGTCCTTTCAAAATCCTCCAGAGGATTGGTAAACAAGCATACCGCTTGGAATTGCCTGAAGATTTGGCAGGTATTCATGATGTCTTTCATGTGAGTTATCTGCGCAAATGCTTAAGCATGTATGATGAAGCAGTTCCATTATCCGAGGTGAAACTGGATAATAAGTTAACTTATGTAGAAGAGCCTGAAGAAATCGTAAACGAAAGAACGACTAAGCTACGTAATAAATAAGTAGAGTTGGTGCTTGTCAAGTGGAAACACCATCGAGGCCCGAACTATACTTGGGAGAATAAGAATGGGATAAGAGCGAAATATCCCCATTTATTTTAATCGATGTAATTTCGGGGACGAAATTCTCAAAAGGAGGAGGTATTTGTAACATACACGTTTTGAAATCGTGTTTTAAGTAAATAATATTATGAAATATTATGTGATATTGAGTATTGAGTTCTAACAAATAGTTTTACTTGATATAAGGTAAAACTATGTTTAGAATCACTCGGAAAATATTGGAAGTCTTATGAAATTCCAAATAAAAGTTAAAATATCGAAATTTAACGAAAATATAAATTTTGAAATAAGTAAAATTATTGAAAGTTGTAGATAATATTGTTAGAAACATTTAGGCGAAAACCTCATCGAAATCGAAGTTATAACGAAGAAGTTATGACCAATCGAAGATTCGCGACAAAACCAGCACGATGCCGAATGACGTAAAAAGTGAGTTTTTGATAAACTACTTTTTAGCCTTAGTGATCTAAATGAAAGTCGTAGTATTCGTTAAATCGAGAATTTTGATAAAAAGAACGCCAAATTCTAACTTCGTATGAAGAAGTTATGATTTTTCTAAGTTTCAGCTTAGCAGTAGACAGCTAAAAACTCGAATTTTAGATCGAGTGATTTTTAGCCGACACAACCTAAACGAGAATCGAAGGTCTCGTCAATAGTAGTACAACGGTAAAAAGTCTGACGAAAAAGGACGTCCGATGTAGAAGTTATGAATTTTTAACGGATTTTCCTGTCCCGGTCTGTTAAAAATAATAATATTAAAAATAAAGTCAAAATTAGCCGACGAAGTCTAAATGAAAGTCGTAAAGCATAATTTTCCCTACGCGTGCATATAAAGAACGTCAAAATCGGAGCCCGTATGGGAAAGTTATGGATTTTAGAAGAATTGGGTGCAATTTTCGAAAAAATTCGCATGAAATGGAGCTGGTCACGTGATCCTCGCATGCTTACCTCGTGCCCGACTCGCATGTCGCATGATGATTCGACCGAGGATGCGGTCCAATGAACTTCCGACGCGCATCGTTGTTGACTGCCCGTGTCCGAAGTGGTGGACCAATCCGAAGATGGCACGCAACCTCCTCGCATCCGAGCCTCGCCCAAGCAGCCACCTGGTCCGAGCCTCGCAGACACCTGCCCTCTTCCCCTCGCTTCGGATCCGGACCTAGCTACTATAAATAGTAGCTGCGAGATCTCCCGGGTAAACTTTAGAAATTTGCCCTTTTCACACTTTTTCCACATTTTCACTACTTTGACATCCCCCGAATCCCCGGTATTAATTCCAACGCCCGAAACACGCCCCGAAATTCCCGAGAAGCCCGAAAAATTTATCTTTTTGGTTTCGAAGCCCAACTCTCGCAGGGCTCGGTTTTCAAGAAAACTCCCGGTTTTCAACGAAGAAAGCAAATTATAGTAACGAAGTGCTGCCCAAATTACTATTTTAACCCCCAGTTATTTCACGGTGAGTTTAATATATAGGAACAATTGTATGTTATGTGTTATATGTGCTATGTGCTTTTCAGTGTGATTATTCCAGTTTATTTTCACGTGTTATTTTTATTCGTTATTTTTAATAGCAAAAGAAATACCTTTGACCATGTGATCAGTGAAAGGACTTAGATTCATATTGGTACTTGTATGTAGCCTCTGGCCATGTAGAATATGTCTCCGTAAGAGAATGATTTCTATTCTATGGTATTGGCAGAAGGTTAGACAGGGCTATAAGCCTGAAATCTACCAAAAGGTTAATCCGAAGTTGTATGTCTTCTGTGCCATTTGGGCCAAAGCTTTATTGATGTATATCAAGTATGGAAATTGTTATGTCTCATTGATTGTATATCTTTGAATCAAATCAATGATTGATATGGAAAGTTTGTCACATGATTCACATATTCCTTTGTTGTTCCTTGATCCTCTTTGCCTCTGTCATATTGAAGTATATATAAGGCATAACGTTATATTGTATCTATTATTGAACTCACTAAGCGTCACCGCTTACCCCTCTCAATGTTTAACTAATTTGTAGGAGATAAGCATCCAATATAGTTATATACTGATAGAAGATTTTTGAATAGTTTGAAACTATTGTATTGATAGAAGATTTTCGAATAGTTTGAAACTATTGTGTTTTGCACTCCCATATGTATAAAACTATAGAATCCTGGGAAGTTATGTAATATATATAACACTTTGAAATAGTTGGTATGTATCCAGTAGTTTGTAATCACTTTATCAATATAAAATATTATTTTTATGAATATGCATATAGCATGTTTCGGAGTAACAATTGTCATGTATGAAAGTGTGGGTCTTTCAGGAAGTACAATCTCTGCTAATTTTTAGGAATGAAAATATGAACTAAAAACTTCTATGTTACTTGCTTAGAACTTCAGATTATTTATATTCCACTTATGCATCGTTGTGAGTGACATGATGAGGTGCACTATGTGATGTGTTTTCTTTGATATTAGTGTTCCTCTTATGTTCTTTAACCTAACTACCACCCAACATCAACATGACACCCACAACCTTGTAGTTATCATGATAATTAGGTTAAAGAACATAAGAGGACACCTACCATGATGTATAAGAAAAAATATAAAGAGTTTAAAGTGGTCAGCAAACAATAAGAGACTACTTAGTCCACTTTTCTATTTCTAGAAATTAACGATAACTTTATTTCCTTTTTTTAATAATAATATACATTAATACAAAGACAATCTTCAGAAAAGTCTCAATATTTTAGTTATTTTCTTAAAATAGCGTAATCTTAAGAAAAGTTTCAATACTTTGGCATAATTAACAGAAAAATACGGGATATCGGCTAACTCTATGAAACCGGCCAAAAGCGTTTTTTCAGAGGTTTTAGCCGATATTCTATACTTTTCTATAGATAAAATTTCGTTTGAGATTTTTTTTTATAAAATAAGCTAAAATATTGGGACTTTACTTAAGGTTAATTACGTATAAGGAAAATAATATGTGGTTCATATACATAGCTTGTCACTTTTGCTATTTTGTATACTCATTATTTATGGTAAACTTTTAACATTTTTACATGGAATAACGAGACTATGCAGTTTTCCACCGAATCTGCATCCGATCATCTTCTCCAGTAACTTTGCATTCATCTTTTTTTTACCATGTTTTTCAAAAGTATATGTGTTTTTGTTATGCATCAATATGCCGATGAAAGAAAAAACAAGTGTATGAAGAATGAATAAATTGAAACCAAAAAAATTGAATTCAGTGGCGAAGAAGAGTTAGAAGAGGAACATGTTGACATGTTTTGGATTTTGGGGCAACCCATGTGTTTGAAAAGACAAAAGGGTAATAATAGCAACAAAGCTCACTTTAAGGCACAACATCATGTTGTTCATCTACATCATCGAATCCTTGTGATATCGTTCAAATTGACCAAAGAAAAGTACTGAATTTGTGTCGAAAACGTTATATGCCAAATGGAAAAAGTATTGTTTTAGAATTCAATTTTCTTTAAAATCCTTTCATACAATGTTAACCAACAAACATGTATTACATATTTTGAAAATCTTGTAAATAAGGTACTTGATCTTTACCTAAAGATATTGAATGTGCAACATGGCCCAAAGCAATCATCTTATTGCTACTTAGGTAAATTGTTTGCAATAACAATTTTAATTCATTCAAATGGAAACATCAATTTACTGGGAACAAGTTTGCATTTGCAACAGGATAGTGAATTGGTGAATAAAAAAATTTTCAATGAAAAATCAAATACCCTTTCTTTAAAATTTCATCGATTTTTCTACATTTCTTCATTATTGTCCTAATTAAATTGGATTTTTGAGGTGTCTTCAATTTCCATTGATTGTGTTGGCACCTTATAGTAGAAAGGGAGATGAGGATTTTGGTCATGTCCAACCCAAACAATGTGAACAAGGTAAATATGAGAAATATGTAGGTTTTGATGGTGGGAGGAATTTGTTAACATCCTCATCGATGTCTAAACCATTAGGCGTTGGATGAAGTGAAGATTTATAGTCATATAATTTCCTTAAGTTCTAATTCTAAGACTAAATAAGTTACGTCAAAGATATTGAATAATCTGTGGAGATGCCTTGATTCACAAAATGATAATCAATGCGAAAGTAAGCAGTCACCAAATCCATCTACATCAAAAAGAGGTAAAAATGGAAAATATCGGACTAAATGTCAGTTTGAAGATGGTTTTTCACTTACAGAAGATATGGAAATGTAAGTGCAATTGCAAAAGGATTAGGTTACGATATGAAAGGGTGTAAAACAAATCTTAATGTTTTGATTAATAGCATCGATGAAATAGTAGATTATGTAGAAAATCATGTTAATTTTTTGGTTGTTCAAGAAACTCAAATGACTTAGTTTGATTTTACGAAAACATATGGTTTTTATAGAAAATTTCATGAAGTGCTAGAAGTCTTTACAGTGGTATTCTTTCTGCATGGGATGCTACAGTCGATACTTTATGTACATATGGTGTTGTTATTATGAATGGGGAATGAGTGTTTACTAAACTGAAGTGTTATGTGATAAATATGTATGGTCCTCAAAATAATAGAGGGAAACAAATGTTGTGGGATTATCTATCAAGATTCATGTCAATAAGGGAATGATATTGTGGCAACTGGCAGTTCTGGGTCAATCAAAGTCAACAAGTCAACAAAAGTCGAACAAGTCAACAAAGGTCAACTGATTAGGACATAAATCATGATTTATACTTTGCTTTTAAGGTTCTCGGCTTAGGACCAAAAACAATATAACTTTGGCTGATACTTGGACCGAAGTCACCATGGGATCTCGACTGATACTTGGACCGAAATCACAATGGGATCTCGGTGGTACTTGGACCGAAATCACCATGTGATTTCGGTGGACTTGTGATGTGATTGATGCATCTATTCCCAACGAAAATATTATCCAGCTTGTATCAAGACTATTATCCATCAAATAACAATGCAAACATCACTTCACCCTCCCCCTCTTTAATTCGGCCGAGAACTCCCCAAACCCCCACCATTTTCAAACTCCTTCACTTTTCTCTCAAGAAACAAGTTCAAACCTTCCAAGGATTAAATCTTCAAGTTGGTTCTTAGAAATTTTGGAAAGTATTTCTTGTTAATCTAGTGTTTCTACACACTTTCATGCTAGTTTCATCTCATTTACACACATTATCATGTGTTAAAACTCATAGGATAATACCATCTTCAAAGAGTTCTTTAACCACCTTCAAGTATTCTAGGCTTGAAGATCTTCACCATCACCTCTTTATCCAACCACAAACACACTTAAGGTGAGTTCATACCCCTATATTTTCGAGTTTTCATGTTTTAGGGGAGGGGGGACAAGAAATATTTGGAATATTTACATGAATGTTTGCATGTTTCATTCCTATGTTGAATATAAAGCATTATTTGCATGAAATATGGTTATCACTAGTTTTTAGAACATTTATTTGTGATATGCTAGTTTTGAGATGTAAAACTAAGAAAAACAAAACATAAACTATGTGATATATTCATAAGAAAAGTTATAATTACAAAACTACAAAGACTAAGATTTTCTTTGGACAAAAGATGACATTTCTAGCAAAAATGGTTGTAACCTAGTTATTGTACCATTTTTTTGGGATAAAACCCAAATAAGTTGTTTTGGTTATACATTTTGAAACTAGACAAAATATCAAGGAGTTAATTCTACAAAAAGAAATCTCAAGAATTTATCATTTTATGTAAAAATGGATTTTTAAACAAAAATGGACATAATAAGCTTATGACATCATTTTGTGAGTTTTAGCTAAAAATATATAGTTTTAAAACGTATGAAGCTATTTTGAGTTAAAATACCAAAAAGGATAGAAACAAGTTTTATCAAGTTACATTTTCCTAGTTACCGGTAAATATCGTTAAAAAGAGGCAAAAGCTAGAAATGGACCTTTTCATACCAACTTCTCATACATGTGTTAGATGTAAGTGTTTATGATATAATCTTTTAAAAAGATCTAGATAAGATAACTATTATGTATTTATATAAGTGATTATAAAAATGAATTTAACAAAACATTCATAATAAACTATAATTGGTATAGTTTGGGAGACACCAATACTACTTGATAATTTCGGAAGAAAAATATAATTATTTAAAGGTATAATTACTTTTACACTATGTAACCACTATGGAAGAGTAATACTTTCATTAACAAGAAAAATGGATTTCATTACACTAGACGTAAACCGGTTGATACAATTTTGTGAGACATTTGGCTTCACCGTACCTACCAAAGTACACACTAAAGTCCTGAATTATAACCAGAGTCTCGATAAGAGAGCGTGACACTTGTGTATAGATCTATACGGGACTGACAACCCCGCACCTAAGCTGTTAGCTACAGTTACACCGGCAGGTCTAGGGTGACAAATGTCTAACATTCCGACGCCTAAAGAATGTCGTAGCAGGCCACTAGTCGCTAGCATGGTTATGATAACTCACATGGGGTATTAACAATACATTTGGTTTACGGGGCTAACATACATTCAATTAGTTTTATATAATGATAAATTTTCATAACACTATCTTCCAGTACAACACTACTTACATTTTTAGTCTTTGGATTTTAGACTTACAACTCATTTTAAAGAAAATATTTGGATTTTCTCAAAGTGCACTCTATCAATTTTACAAGGAAAAGTTACCAGTTCTTCTCATACAAAACTCCTATGAACTCACCAACTTAATTGTTGACACTTTTTGAAAACCACTTGTATTCTCAGGAAATCAGTAGACATGTAACCAAAAAGGTTTTGAGGATGGGGCGTCGCCGCGTCACATTATTTACTTTTGACATGTGTATTTGATATCAAGTAAACAATGTTTTGTGTACAAAGTAAAATACTTAATTATCAATATGATGGTTGTATGGCTTTGATCACTATTATACATTTGTTATGATATTGTACAGGAAGTCATCCACCGCCAGACGTTTCCGCCGTTCTGGTTTGGGGGTGTGACAAATATTACTTAATTTTTTGTGATTTTAATATGGTTTGAAGCGAAGTGGAAAGAAAGGACACAAGATTTTACACGTAGTCCGCTTGAAGTTTTAATGATTTTATTCTTAATAATGAGTTAGTGGACGTTCAAATGAATGGTGGTAGATTTAATAGAATTGATTCGACATGTAAGAAAATGGCTAAACCTGATTGTTTATTGGTGGGAGATTTACTAGAACTGATTCGACATGTACGAAAATGGCTAAAATTGATCATTTTCAGGTTACTGAACAAACTATTGATTTATTACCAAGCATGGGTGCCTTGATTTTAATTTTAAATGAAGTGTGGTCTGATCATTGCTCAATAATGCTTAAAAATGAAGCGATTGATTATGGTCGGGTGTGGTTAATTTAAAAAAAAAATTCTTTAAAGGAGCTCGATGCTTTTGTGCGTGAAAGTTTGACCGAGAATGTAACACCCATCGCCACGTTCCATTTGTAAAATCATTTTCAACAAAGTTTTTAATTGCTAACATTCAAAAGTTTCAACTTTAATGCGGGAAAGTTTAACTGTCCCAAACGTTTTAAGGAGCGAGGTTGTTCATTAGGTATCATAACAAAGGTTCAAGTTCCCCACAAACCGGGGTCTTCTAAAACTAATGCTAACTCCTAAGCATCAGCCTCTCAATCTGAACATACATCCAAAATAAGTTAGACAATGAAATGTTTAGTAAGCTACTCGAGGGTCAACTCATTTTGAGTAAGGGATAGCAATCCCAATACTTGAATTGATCCTCCAAAAAATTATAATTAATCTGTCACACCCCAAACCAGACGGCGGAAACGTCCGGGGGTGGAGGACTTCATTTGTAGTATCACAACACATGCATTATAGTAATCA
Source organism: Lactuca virosa (assembly GCF_052849685.1). Lineage (NCBI taxonomy): Eukaryota > Viridiplantae > Streptophyta > Magnoliopsida > Asterales > Asteraceae > Lactuca > Lactuca virosa. The sequence continues at coordinate 506,893,307 of NC_136429.1, forward strand.
GAGTACAAACAACCACTGTATTTAAAAAGTATAAGTATTTACATTTGTTTCATCATAGTATACTGAAACCAAATAGTTATACAAAAGAAGAAGACAAGACATAAATAGCTCCATCTTCTTAAAAGCTCGGGGAGTACCTATCTACTGGTTCCCTAAGAATACAAGTAATTTGAAAAGAGAGTACCAACATAAAGTTGAGTGAGTGCATAAGTATTTATGTTTGAAAGAATGTTTTCTGTTTCTTGAATATGTAAACTGTTCTAGAAAATCCTATATTTTCTGCTGTATATGAAAAGTAGTTTTAGTTACATAAAACTGTTCTATTTGTAAATCAATGTTCTTATTTATAATCCTTTTGTAAACTTGTATCTGAGAGTGTGCCTGATTTCATCAACTGTTATTGTAAATTGTAATGTAAATACTGTAAACTGTATCTTGTAAACTAGTACTTTGAAAATGTACTTAGGTTTAGTTAATTATACACTAACGTATTGTTAATATCTTTTATATGAGTTATTATAACCATACTGACTAGATGGCCTGACCCAACACTATGAATGCGCTGAAAACTATTGTTAACAATTGTCACTCACAGGCGTGTATGCCTGACTGTAGCTAGCAGTCTGAGTGCGGGGTTGTTAATCCCAATATAGATCTATACACACATTGTTTCGATCCCCGACTGGAGATTCTGGTTATAATGTTAGGACTTTACTATATTGTTTAAATGAATTAAACAACCTGTATCAATGGACTCATAAAAAGCATATAAACTTTATATGTATAATAGTTATGAAAACCCAATCATTCTGAAATAAACGATTGATAGTATGTTCTTGAATTAGTATTCTTAACATGTATCTGAAAGATGTATACCCTTGAATAGTTTTGAATCAAACCTTTGTTCTTGTAAAAAAATGTACTTTAGTATACTTGAATTGTGAATTAATGCTTTGTGAATCATAAATTATACCTATTATAATTTATATGTACTTTCTGATTTCATAAGGAGTATTCATGAATGCAACCCCTTGCTCAACATGTTACAAAGGGTAATTGAACTTAATGAACTAACTTTTATACTTGTATACATATACAAATATATATATGTAAAATTTAAATGACACTCGGACAAATAACTGATGCTTATAATCCCACATCCAAACAAGGAAAAGGAACCAAAGTGGGTTATTAGTCCTAAGCCTTTTAAATCTTATTTATATAAATATATATATACTAGTATGATTTTTGGGAGAAATATAAGTTTATAAAAAAACATTTAAAAGAAGTTTGATATTTTGAAATTCATTTTGGTGACTTGATGTCATTTTGATACAATCATTGAAAACCATTTGATTTGATGATAACTGAAATCCATTTTGATAAGATATTTGAAACCATTTGTTTATAACACAAAGTCTTTGTGTTAGACTTGTATTCCCCCCCCCCCCCCCTTTAAACAGTAAAAACTATGAAAATACGGGGGTATGAGCTCACCTGTAGTAAGTGATTCGAGTAAGAGGTCGAGGTAGGATGCTAAGTGTCAAGTGAAGTCTTGAACACAAACGGATCCTATTAAGCATATAATGATACATATATGGATATAATTACTGTATATAACAACTAATTATGATAGGAAACCACTTTAAAGACTAGGAAACACTTGAATTGAAGTCGTACAATCACATGTGATTGCATTAAAGGGGTTTATGGTCACCTAAAGGGGTTTAAAACATACTTTCATTCATAAAATATCATATAAATCTAATGTATCTCATGTTAACACAATAAACAAATCCCATGATCTCCAAATACATAAATCCTCTCAGTGTGTACGGATCATGCCGGCGCCTTCCCGCGATCCTCGCTCGTACCTGAAACACATAACATAACAACTGTAAGCATAAATGCTTAGTGAGTTCCCCAAAATACCACATACCACATATATACGCCTTTCCAGGCCATAACTCTGTAGGATCTTCCGATCCATGTGTCTCAGGGACTTCGGTCCCAAATCCCGGTAGACCTTCCGGTCCTACCCGTATCGACCTTCCGGTCCGTAACCTCTTGACCTTCAGGTCCATACCATACATAACATACATAGCACATACATATCACATAACCGCATATAGCACATACATCTCATAGCATACAAGACCTTCCGGTCACACATAAGTACCCTTCCAGGTACAGTATAGTGAGAAGACTCACCTCGTATGATGTCTAGTAACTCACGTGCTCGATATCCCTGAATCTCGAAATAACGACCTAGCCCCACCTAATCACATAAAGTAATTATTTCAAATCATTAACGGCTCTCAAGGCTAAATTAATTCCTTTCCACAATCCCATAGAAGGGTAAAAGACCATTTTACCCCTCCCCGACCTAAAAGTCCAAACGTTAACCAAAACCCTAAAAGTCAACGAAAGTCAACAGGGTCAGTACGCGGCGCGTACCAGCTCTTGTACGCTGGGCGTACTCCGGCGATCCATAATCGGGGTCTCAGACCCTTACGCTGCGCGTACTGAGATTTACGCCCAGCGTAAGTCTCAGTTTCATGCATTCATGGATTTTGGTCTTAAATGGTTAAGACATAAACTCAAACTCCAGATCTGACTTCTCTAAGACCACTTAATCCATAAAGTCGAGACCTTTAAGCCTTTGCATGGCTGTAAGGGTCCCTAATCACTTTAACACCTTTCCCTCTTCCTCATAAGGTCTAGATCTCATGCATGGCTCAATATTCACGTCCAAGATTGGATTTTTATGAACCTACAACTCATTTTACTCTGAAATATAGTAGATCTAGGCTTATGGAGACCATTTGCTCATAAAGTCTCCACCTTGGGACCAAAAACCCTAAAAATTGGTCCAAGAAACACAAATCATAAATGACAAGGAAAGCTTTGAGCTTTTTACCTCAGGAAGAAGCTCCAACCTCTGTAGAACTCAGATCTACTCTTGACCACCAACTTCTAGCTCCTAAAATGGCCTCCTCTTCTCTTTCACCACCTTGAAATGGCACTTTGAAGCTTAGAACACACACACACACAAGCTAGGAACGAAGGGTAGCTCTCTATTAGGGTTTCACTCTTTGAAATGGTGGCTGAGGATAAGGCCTTAACATTCCTTTTATAATGCACAAGCCACAATTTAGGGTTTGCATCTGGGCCGGTTACGCCCGGCGGAACCTTGGGTACGCCCAGCATACCTAGGCGAGTCCGCGTCCAAATTAAGCACATGAGTACATGCAGCGTACTCATTTGCTTTAATATTTCCTTTAAGGGGCCAAACTTGACAACTTGGAAAAGGAGAAGGGTATAAGAGATGCACCTAAATTTCGGGATGTTACAATTCTCCCCCACTAGAACCAGACTTTGCCCTCGAAGTCTCATGCTGTAAACAACTCCGGATGCTGCTCCCGCATCTCTGACTCTGTCTCCCAAGTCAGCTCAGACCCCCTCCGATGTTGCCACTGAACCTGAACCAGGGGCACCTCCTTGTTCCTCAGAACCTTGATCTTTCGATCCATAATCGCGATTGTCTTCTCAGCATAATTCAGGCTCGCATCCACCTGAATATCCTCCAGCGGTACCACCGCCGACCCGTCGGCTATACACTTCCTCAACTGAGACACGTGGAAGGTATCATGAATCTGACTCAACTCCGCAGGTAGCTCCAACCGATATGCTACCTTGCCCACCCTCGCGGTCACCCTGAACGGACCGATGTACCGGGGCCCCAGCTTGCCCCTCTTCCTGAATCGAATCACTCCTTTCCAAGGAGATGCTTTCAGGAGTACGAAGTCTCCTACCTGGAACTCAAGCTCGGATCGTCGTCTATCCGCATAACTCTTCTGACAACTCTGAGCCGTCAGTAATCTCTGTCTAACCTGCTGTATCTGCTCTGTCATCTGAAGCACTATCTCAGTGCTACCCATCACACGCTGCCCTACCTCTCCCCAGTAAATGGGAGTCCGACACCTCCTCCCGTACAACAACTCGAAGGGAGGCATACCTATACTAGAATGGTGACTGTTGTTGTACGAGAACTCAGCCAACAGCAAGTACGTGTCCCAACTTCCTCCGAAGTCCAACACACATGCTCGAAGCATGTCCTCGAGCGTCTGAATCGTCCGCTCACTCTGTCCGTCCGACTGGGGGTGGTAAGCGGTACTGAAGTGCAACCTCGTGCCCAACTCGTCGTGGAACTTCTTCCAGAACCTGGAAGTGAAACGTACATCTTGATCTGACACAATCGAGACCGGTACTCCATGACGCGATACCACCTCCCTCACATACAACTCTGCCAACCTCTCAGCAGAAGAGCTCTTACTGATAGCAAGAAAATGCGCGCTCTTCGTCAGCCGGTCGACGATCACCCAAATTGCATCGACACCCCTCACGGTCCTCGACAATTTGGTGTTGAAATCCATGGAAATCTGTTCCCACTTCCACTGGGGAACCTCAAGCGGCTGCAACTTGCCATGCGGACGTTGGTGCTCGGCCTTAACCTTGCGACAGGTCAAGCACCTCTCGACAAACCAGGCGACATCCCTCTTCATACAGGGCCACCAATAATCTTTCTTCAGGTCCAAATACATCTTCGTGGCCCCGGGATGGATCGAGAACCTCGATCTATGCGCCTCCTCCATCAGAATGGTACGTGCCCCGCCTGCATGCGGCACCCAAATCCGACCCTGAAAGGTCATCAGCCCTCGACTATCGGTAACGAACTCGGACACCTGCCCGATCACCCGCTCCCTCTTGCGGTTCTCCGGTATCACGGCCTCTGCCTGGGCCTCCCGAATGGTGTCCCACACCGGGGTCATCACTGTCAATCTCATACAAGTGCCTCGAATCGGGGCACTCTCCGCCCTACGGCTCAGCGCATCAGCTACAACATTAGCTTTGCCCGGGTGGTACAGGATCTCACAATCGTAATCCTTTACCACGTCCAACCATCTCCTCTGACGCATATTCAGATTGGGCTGATCCATCAAATACTTCAAGCTCTTGTGGTCCGTGTATATAGTACACCGAACCCCATACAAATAGTGACGCCAGATCTTGAGGGCGAACACCACTGCCCCCAACTCCAGATCGTGGGTGGGATATCTCGTCTCATGAGGCTTCAGCTGCCTCGATGCATACGCTATCACATGCCCCCTCTGCATAAGCACTGCACCCAACCCCGATATCGATGTGTCACAATACACCACAAAATCCTCCATCCCTTCCGGGAGGGCTAACACAGGGGCTTCGCATAACTTCTGGCGAAGTGTCTCAAACGAGGTCTGCTACTCCGGACCCCATGAAAAAGCAACACCCTTCCGGGTCAACCTGGTGAGAGGCATGGCAATCTTGGAGAAATCTCTGATAAATCTCCGATAGTAGCCGGCCAATTCCAGAAAACTCTTGATCTCGGTGGGAGATCTCGGCACCTCCCAACTCATAACCGCCTCAATCTTGGCCGGATCGACCAAAATTCCATCCTGGTTGACGAGATGCCCCAAGAACTGGACCTCCCGTAACCAGAACTCGCACTTGGAGAATTTGGCATAAAGCCTCTACGTCCTCAATACCCAGAGAATCTCTCTCAGATGCTCCTCGTGCTGCTCTCTAGATCTCGAATACACCAGTATATCGTCGATGAACACGATCACCGAACGATCCAACATCGGTCTACACACCCTGTTCATGAGATCCATGAACGCTGCCGATACATTGGTGAGCCCGAAAGGCATCACCACGAACTCGTAATGCCCATAACGAGTCCTGAATGCCGTCTTCTAGATATCCTCATCACGCACTCTCACCTGATGATATCCAGACCTCAGATCAATATTGGAGAACCAAGACGCTCCCTACAACTGATCGAACAAATCGTCGATCCTCAGTAATGGGTAACGGTTCTTGACCGTCAACTTGTTCAACTCCCGGTAATCAATACACATCCGGTGTGAACCATCTTTTTTCTTGACAAAAAGGATCGGCGCTCCCCATGGTGAGCTACTCGGTCGAATAAACCCCTTTCCCAGCAGCTCCTGAAGCTGCGAGGATAACTCCTGCATCTCTGGCGGCGCAAGGCGATAAGGCGCCTTGGCGATAGGCGCTGCCCTCGGAACCAAATCAATGCGGAACTCTACCTGCCTTTCGGGAGGCACACCCGGCAACTCCTCGGGAAAAACATCCGGGAACTCATGCACTATCGGAACGTTATCCATCGAACTTGGCCTCCCAGCGGCCTCTCGTGTGTCCATCACATAGGCTGCAAACCCGCTGCAGCCCTGCTGCAAACTCTGTCTCGCTCTGGCGGCTGAACAAAACGCCGACCCACATCGAGTACCCTCGCCGTACACCGTAAGTACCCCCCCACTGGGGTCTCGTATTGTCACCAACTGTCGCTCGTAGTCTATGACAGCCCCAAATCGGCTCAACCAATCCATGCCCACTATGACACATACGCCCCCCATCGCTATCGGGACCAGATCTATCGGGAACTCAACACCGAAGATCTCGAGTACACATCCTCGAATCACATCCGTAGCATACACCGCTCACTCGTCAGCTATGGAAACTTGTAAAGGTCGTCTCAACGCCTCTCGTCGGCTACTGATGTGTCGACTAAACGCTATCGACACAAATGATCGACTCGCACCCGAGTCAAATAACACTAAGGCAGGTACATAACTCACAAGAAAAGTACCTACGCATATCATAATATAAGCACAATATCTCATCTCAGCATAAATAAATAAAGAGTACGTACCAGCCACAACATCGGGCGCTGCGCGGACCTCCTCCGCTGTCAACTGGAAAGCTCTCCCACGAGCCTTCGGTGCCTCGGCCTTCACTGGCCGAATCTCGGTAGCCCTAGCAGCTGGTGCGGATCCCTGTGCTGATCCCTGATGTAGCTGCGGGCACTCGGCCTTCTGATGGCCAGTCTGGTTGCAATGAAAGCAAACCATGAATCCCTTAGGGCAATCCTTGGCGATATGCTCCTCCTTGCCACATTTGTAGCAAGCACCCGATCGACAGACCCCATCATGTCCCTTGCCGCACTTCACACAAGTGCGGCCCTTCTGGCCTCCAGATCTCGTATCAGTGGACTTTGCCCGCTTGGCTGCCGGCTGAGACTGTGTCGGCCGCCGATCCATCCTCTAAGACTCGACCTCCTCCCTGGCCTGAGTCTCCAAATCAATCTCCCTCTTCTGGGCATTTTCCTGAAGCTCAGAAAATGTCCGGTAAGTCGAGTTCGACACGAACTCCCGTATATCCCTCCTCAAAATGCCCAAATACCGGCTCATGCGTGCCTGCTCAGTAGACACCTGCTCAGGGCAGAACATCGCCCTCTCGTGAAACTTCCTGGTAACCACAGTAACCGAATCAGTACCCTGCTTGAGGGTCAAGAACTCCTGAACCAACCGTTCCCTCTCCACAGGGGGAACATACTCATCTCTGAAGATGGTGGTGAACCTCTCCCAGGTCACCGCTGAAATCTCTGCAAGAGTGAAGCTCGTCGTCACGAACTTCCACCGATCCTTTGCTCCCAAGCGAAGCTGGTTCAATGCAAACCGTACCCTCAGATGCTCCGGACATGAACACGTGTAGAAGCATCCCTCGATATCAAAAATCCATCTCATCGCAGCGATCGGATCCTGCGTCCCGTCAAACTTTGGTGGCTTCGTGTTGCTGAACTCCCGAAGCAACAACGAGTCACCTCCCTAAGGTCTGGCAGCAGCCACAGCTGCAGTAGCTGCAGCAGTCGTAACCTCAGTCACCGTTACGTACCGCTCATCAAAAGTCTCAATCAATGTGGTCTTGATAGACTCAAACATATCCGAAATCTCGGCTCGAATCGCCGCTGCCACCTCATCGTGGATCATCTGACGAAGCTCCTCGTCACTCACGCCACTCGGCTCAGGTCTGTGACGTGTCCCACCCATGATGTCTCTGAAATACAACATAAAAGTATCAGAGACTCGCTCGAGCAAACTCGCACTCGATAACTTACCCTACTTGTTCCTTGGTACCCAAAGGATTCTTACTTAGAGTGCGCACTGCTCCGGAGTCTTCAGTAGTACGGGCCCTATACTACTGTCCACACCGCATCATTATTCACCCTAAGTCCTCCTCCTTGGGTCCCAGATCACAAGTACTCTATATCTCATTGGCATAGGCTACCCTTCGGTAGGCCTCTCATCAGCTCCTCACTGCTACCTACTCGCTATCAAGCATCACATAGCAACAAAATCCTTCCTAGGCTAAGGCATCACAAATCAGGCCACTCTAGTCCTAATATGAATACGTAGCCTACACTAGCATGCATATCATATCATAACATATCTCATAACACATAATGTAAGGGTATTTTGGGAAATCACCGTTCAGGCGCTGGCTGATCGTACACACTGCTTCCTTCTGCTTTTCTCAAAATCTTTTACTCTTTTAGAAAAATTGTTTATTTATGAAAACTTTCTCAATTCCTCAGTTTGAGTTCAGATTCATCCGAAGATGCACCCGAATCCCTCAAACCAAGGCTCTGATACCAACTTGTAACGACGTAACTTTTTCAAAACAATTTTTCATTTTTAAAACATACTTTCATTCATAAAATATCATATAAATCTAATGTATCTCATGTTAACACAATAAACAAATCCCAAGATCTCCAAATGCATAAATCCTCTCAGTGTGCATGGATCATGCCGGCGCCTTCCCGCGATCCTCGCTCGTACCTGAAACACATAACATAACAACTGTAAGCATAAATGCTTAGTGAGTTCCCCAAAATACCACATACCAGATATATACGCCTTTCCAGGCCATAACTCTGTAGGATCTTCCGATCCATGTGTCTCAGGGACTTCCGTCCCAAATCCCGGTAGACCTTCCGGTCCTACCCGTATCGACCTTCCGGTCAGTAACCTCTTGACCTTCCGGTCCATACCATACATAACATACATATCACATAACCGCATATAGCACATAAATCTCATAGCATACAAGACCTTCTGGTCACACATAAGTACCCTTCCAGGTACAGTATAGCGATAAGACTCACCTCGTATGATGTCTAGTAACTCACGTGCTCGATATCCCTGAATCTCGAAATAACGACCTAGCCCCGCCTAATCACATAAAGTAATTATTTCAAATCATTAACGGCTCTCAAGGCTAAATTAATTCCTTTCCACAATCCCATAGAAGGGTAAAATACCATTTTACCCCTCCCCGACCTAAAAGTCCAAACGTTGACCAAAACCCTAAAAGTCAACGAAAGTCAACAGGGGTAGTACGCGGCGTGTACCAGCTCTTGTACGCTTGGCGTACTCCGGCGATCCAGAATCGGGGTCTCAGACCCTTACGCTGCGCGTACTGAGATTTACGCCCAGCGTAAGTCTCAGTTTCATGCATTCATGGATTATGGTCTTAAATGGTTAAGACATAAACTCAAACTCCAGATCTGACTTCTCTAAGACCACTTAATCCATAAAGTCGAGACCTGTAAGCCTTTGCATGGCTGTAAGGGTCCTTAATCACTTTAACACCTTTCCCTCTTCCTCATAAGGTCTAGATCTCATGCATGGCTCAATATTCACGTCCAAGATTGGATTTTTATGAACCTACAACTCATTTTACTCTAAAATATAGCAGATCTAGGCTTGTGGAGACCATTTGCTCATAAAGTCTCCACCTTGGGACCAAAAACCCTAAAAATTGGTCCAAGAAACACAAATCACAAATGACAAGGAAGGCTTTGAGCTTTTTACCTCAGGAAGAAGCTCCAACCTCTGTAGAACTCAGATCTACTCTTGACCACCAACTTCTAGCTCCTAAAATGGCCTCCTCTTCTCTTTCACCACCTTGAAATGGCACTTTAAAGCTTAGAACACACACACAAGCTAGGAACGAAGGGTAACTCTCTATTAGTGTTTCACTCTCTGAAATGATGGCTGAGGATAAGGCCTTAACATTCCTTTTATAGTTCACAAGCCACAATTTAGGGTTTGCATCTAGGCTAGTTACGCCCGGCGTAACCTTGGGTACGCCCAGCGTACCTAGGCGAGTCCGTGTCCAAATTAAGCGCATAAGTACGCGCAGCGTACTCTTCAGTACGCCCAGCGTACTTATTTGCTTTAATATTTCCTTTAAGGGGCCAAACTTGACAACTTGGAAAAGGAGAAGGGTATAAGAGATGCACCTGAATTTCGGGATGTTACACATCCCTAAACACAAACTTGAATGTACTAGGCTTAGAACACTCAAACAGACCATGAACAATGCTAAAAGATAGCAGAAACAAGTCTGACTGTGATTGAATTTGAAAGACTGTACAAGATAGAAATTTCGTGTTGTAACATTATCCCCCCGTTAGAGAATCTCGTCCCAAAATTAGAGTTTAAGCAAATAAGCAATTACAAATAAATAAGCAAAAAGATGAGGATATTTTAGTTTCATTTGATCCTCGTGCTCCCAAGTGAATTCAGGTCCCCGCTTGGCATTCCAGCGAACCTTCACTATAGAAATATGACTTTGCTTCGTTTGCTTGACCTCTCGGTCCGTGATCTCTAATGGTTCTTCCACGAAGTTGAGGCTCTCGTCGATCTCGATTTCGTCGAGTGGGATTCCAAGAGTCTCGTCGGACAGACACTTTTTCAAGTTCGAGATGTGGAAAACATGATGTATGTTACTTAGTTCTTGAGGTAGTCGGAGTTTGTAAGCTACTGGACCGATTCTAGCAAGAATCTCGAATGGTCCTATGTACATTGGATTCAGTTTGTCATGCTTTCCAAAGCGTATCATGCCTTTCTAGGGTGAGAACGTTAACATGACATGGTCACCGACCTAGAATTCCAAAGGTTTTCTTCTTTTGTCAGTGTAGCTTTTCTATCTATCTCTGGAAGCTTTAAGTTGCTCCCGGATTTGTAAAATTTTCTCCGTAGTTTCACGAATGATTTCCAGACCAGTGAGAGTACCGTCAGGAACTTGACTTCTAGCTAGCTGCGTGTCACCCACTTTAGCCCAGCACAGAGGTGATCTGCACTTGCGGCCATAGAGAGCTTCGAAAGGAGCAGCCTTTATGCTGGTGTGATAACTATTGTTGTAAGAGAATTCGACAAGGGCTAAATGAGTATCCCATGCCTTACCAAAGTCTATCACGTAAGCTCGTAACATATCTTCTAAAGTTTGAATCGTCCTCTCACTTTGTCCGTCAGTTTGTGGATGGTAGGCTGTACTCATGTCCAGCCTAGTTCCTAAAGATTTTTGTAAAGACTGCCAGAAATGAGAAGTGAATCTACTATCTCGGTCAGAAATAATTGATATTGGCATACCATGCAGTCTAACGATTTCCTTGAGGTAAGTTCTTGTTAGCATCTCCATCTTGTCGGTCTCTTTGATTGGTAAGAAGTGTGCAGATTTGGTTAATCTATCGACGATTACCCAAATAGTATCATAACCACCCGTTGTCTTGGGTAACTTGGTTATGAAATCCATTGTAATCCGCTCCCACTTCCATTCAGGGATTTCAGGTTGTTGCAATAAACCTGAAGGTTACTGGTATTCTACCTTGACTTTGGCACAAGTAAGGCACTTTCCCACAAAGGTAGCAATTTCAGCCTTCATGTTTGGGCACCAATATAGTTTCTTGAGGTCCGGGTACATTTTGTCTGAACCTGGATGAATGGAGTATCGGGTTTTGTGTGCTTCATTCATAACCACGTCTTTGTAACCACCAAACTTTGGTGTCCAGATCCGGTTCATGAAACAATAGACTCCATCATCCCTGACTCTGAAGTTTTTACCCATTCCTCTCAAGGTTTCACCTGCCACATTTTCAGGTTTTAAGGAGTCGAATTGAGCCTCTCTGATCTGTGTGGACAGATGTGAATGGATTGTCATCGTCAACGACTTTACTCGGCGTCCCGAGTATTCTTTTCTGCTAAGGGCGTCAGCTACTATGTTAGCTTTACCAGGGTGATAAAGAATCTCACAATCATAGTCGTTCAGTAGCTCCACCCATCATCGTTGTCTCATGTTCAGCTCTTTCTGATCGAAGATATGCTGGAGACTTTTCTGGTCCGTGAATACTATGCATTTTGTGCCATATAAGTAATGTCTCCAGATCTTCAGAGCAAATACCACTGCTCCTAGTTCAAGGTCATGTGTTGTATAGTTGACTTCATGCGTCTTTAGCTGTCTTGAGGCATATGATATAACCTTTCCTCTTTGCATAAGAACACATCCAAGCCATTGATTATAAAAATCACAGTATACTACGAAATCCTCTGTCCCTTCAGAAAGAGACAGGATCAGTGCACTACACAAAGCTCGTTTCAGCGTTTGGAACATTGTTTCTTGTTTTTCTCCCCAGCTAAAAGTTACACCCTTTTTCGTCAGGGTGGTAAGAGGCTTAGGGATACGAGAAAAATTCTGGATGAATCTGCGATAATAGCCAGCAAGACCTAAGAATTGACGGATTTCTGTAGGTGTTTTGGGTGCTGACCAGTTTTCAATTGCTTTTATTTTGGAAGAGTCGACGTGTATTCCTTCTGAACTGACCACGTGACCTAGGAAATCAACCTTCCTGATCCAAAATTCACACATTGAAAACTTTGCATAGAGTTTCTCTGATCTAATAGTTTGTAATACTTGAAGAAGATGTTGGCCATGTTCCTCTGCACTTCTAGAGTATATAAGGATGTCGTCAATGAAGACTATGAAGAATTTGTCCAAGAATGGACGACACACTCTGTTCATTAGATCAATGAACACAGCAGGTGCATTCGTCAATCCGAATGGCATCACTACAAACTCGTAATGACCATAACGAGTTCAAAACGCGGTTTTGGGAATGTCATCCTCCAAAATCCGTAACTGGTGATACCCGGATCTTAAGTCTATTTTTGAGAAGTAGCTCGCACCTTGAAGTTGGTCGAACAGATCGTCAATGCGAGGTAGAGGGTATCGATTCTTAATGGTAAGTTTATTCAACTCGCGATAGTCTATGCACATACGGAATGATCCATCCTTCTTCTTCACGAACAAAACTGGTGCTCCCTAGGGTGAGAAGCTTGGTCTTATGAAACCTTTGTTAAGTAGTTCGTGAAGTTGGCTGGATAATTCCTGCATTTCAGAAGGTGCAAGACGATAGGGGGATTTGGCTACAGGGGTAGCCCCAGGGATTAAGTCGATTCTGAATTCGACTTGTCGTTCGGGAGGCACTCCTGGAAGATGATCGGGAAAAATGTCGGGAAAGTTGCAAACCTCAGGAATGCTAGCGATGTCTTTCACTTCTTTCTTTTTGTCTACCACGCGAGCTAAGAAAGCACAATACTCTTTGCGAAGGTACTTCTGTGCCTTGATGCAAGAAATGATCTGGAGGTTCGTTCCGAGTTTGTCGCCGTAAATAACAAGAGTTTCATTAGTTGGCAAGTTCAGACGAATGGCTCTTTCATAGCATAGGATGTCAGCATGGTTAGGACACAACCAATCCATACCTATTATGATTTCGAAACTTTTGATAGAGACCGGCATAAGGTCTATTGGGAAATAAAAGTTATTCAAGGTAAGAGTACATCCTATGTATATATCGTTGGTGGATTCGGATTTCCCGTTAGCCATTTTGACTGTGAATGTTTCTTTTAGTGGTTGGGAGTTTTGATTTAGCAAATGTTTGAAATTATGGCTTACAAAGCTCTTCTCAGCACCACACTTAAATAGAATTCATGCATAACTGTTGTTGAGAAGAAACGTACCCGTGACCACTGCAGGGTCTGCTACTGCTTCTTCATGACCCAAAGTCAATATTCTCCCAACTCCACCGGCATTTCCAGCTTTTGGACAATCTCTCTTGAAATGCCCCACATCCCCACATTGGTAGCATGCTTGACCTACTCCAACAGTAGGTACTTGGTTAAGCAGTTGGGTGGTGATCTACAGAATCGGGCAGTATTCCATTTACTGTTGCAGTTACGACACTGCATTTCCCGACAATTTCCATTATGGTGAAAATTGCACTTGATGCACTTGGGGAGATTACCAGCATAAGGCTTAGCTGGTGCAGGGTTAGCAGGAACATCAGCAGGTACAGTAGCAACATTGACTGCAACTAACTGTTGCTTCTTTGAGGATTCCTGTGAGGACTTGCCCTTCCTCTTGTTCCAGCCTTTGTTGTTGTTGTTGTTGTTGTTGTTGTTGTTGTTGTTGTTGTTTCCTTTCGGCTGTTCTGGTGCAGCAACCACTGAGTTTTGACGGGCTCCGTGGTCAATAAGAGATTGTGCCAGCTCTTTGGCATTGTCAAAGGTAACAAGCCTCGAAGCTAAGACACTTGACTGAATTTGGGGCGACAGCCCCCAAATATATCTCTCAATCTTTTTGCTCTCCAGAGCAACCATATCTGGGCAAAGAATTGCCAGATCACAGAATCTACTAGTATAGGTTGATATGTCAGAAGCAACCATTGTAAGACCCTAGAGCGCTTGCTCAAGTTTCTGAATTTCCCCTCGCGGACAGTATTCCCGCATTAGGATGGCTTTTAAGTTCTCCCAGCTTATCGAGTTATCCACTACCAGAGTCAGTGACTTAACATTGCCATTCCACCACGTTAAAGCTCTATCCGAAAAGGTACAAGCAGCGGATTTGACTTTGCTGCTCTCTGGATAGGAGCAGATTTTGAAAATTGCTTCTGTCTTCTCTATCCACTGCCTTAATGCCATAACTCCTCCAGTCCCATTAAAGGTCCTGTGTTTGGCATTCGAAAAATCTTTATAAATTCACTCTCGCGAGTGCCCATAACTCTCGCCCTGGTTAGAAGGATGTGCACCAACTCCCGACCCACTAGCACCAGGAGTATTGATATGAGACATGGCAGTAGCTACAGCCGCCGTGACTGCCGCTTGGAACATAGCAGCGTCGAACTGAGGAGGTGGTGGCGGAGGTGGCGCCGGTGCTTCATTAACAGTGTTACGTCTTGGATTTCTACAAGGAGGCATTTTTTTCTATAAAAGTTAAAAGATACAAATATGGTAAGATATCAAGAGTGAATATGAATATTGATATCTCTGAACTAAAACATATCGTTCAACATGAATCTTGTAATGAATTGGAAATAGAAGTCTACGACAAGTACAACTTGTAACAGGATGATATGAAATTGAATGGTTATTTTTCAAAGAGTATGAAAATGCATGTCGATTAAATTGGCATATTGAATACATAAAGTCTGGAAAACTTGACCCTAAACAGGTCTACAATATACCAAATTCTGGGAAAAACATCGACATCATATTGACCTACCGAAAATAACATTTTCGCGGTCGTACTGAAGAACATGAAAAATAACGCTAGAACCTATCTGTAGACTTAAACTATAACCAAAAGAGTAAATAGGAAACGAGTAGAGCATCTCCTACTGGCAACGGGTATCACTTGGACGAAACCTCAGCTCAGCCAGCTGACGCTCCACAGCAAGTAAATGTATTTCATACACTGTCAGGCGTGCTCGAAGTTCTATGACTTCAGCTCGAGTTACAGCTAACTCTTGCAGTAAGGCTTCATTGTCTCTCATTGCTCTGTCACGAGCATCTTCAAAACGACGAATGCGGACTGTATTAACTCCTGCATTGGCATCAACTTCCATGATTCGGTTGATGGCTGTCCTACCCTGTATTTCATTTCGAGCAACCCTGCAGACCAGAATTCACAGGACTATGTCTGCTGAGCCTCCTTCGCTCAGGTTGTAGAAGCTTCTGTCTCCGTTGTATGGCATAGGTTGACCCTGCTCTTGACTCCATGGTTACAAGCTTTCCGCCCACAGAGGAGTCGGGCCTTGAAAAGCCGGACGAGGGTTTTGGATTTTGGGCAACTGGTGGTGGATTATAGGCTTCTGATCCGGAATCATTGTCTTCAGGAAAGTTTTCTGCAAAATCATCATCTAAGGAAATTTCGTGATTTTCTTCTGGCTCTGCATCTTGTCCTTGACCGAGGAAGTGCGGGTCTCCGCGTAAGTGAAATCCAGCCATTGTTATCTAAGCGAGAATATGGATAAGAGATATAGAATATAGTTAGTAACGATAGATTAAGGATACAAGTTTCTACGAGAGAGACTTACAGTTAACAAGCAATGTATTCTTTATGACTTATTCTACGTATTACTACAACTATAAAGTGTATACTAATTATATATAACTTGAGTATAATCCACCTTTAATTAAATGACCCGGCTCTAAATCCACAACCAAACAAGGAACATGAAATGAAGCTACATCACATATTATAATTCTATATAACTTTAATTATATATAACTGTAATATACCCTTAACATTTATAGTTCTACCCTCAATTGTTCTATTGTTTTCAGATGTTTGTTATTAGTATATAGTGCCTAAAATACCCCTATAGTATTTTAATCTTTATGTTCTGTTCTAGAGTTCTTCTGAATATGTATGGTTGGTAAGTATTAGACATGTCGCAACACGAATATCACTCCCAAACACATATTGGTCATATCTCAAATTAATATAGTTGATCAGGCTATATTAATCACAGATATGATTACATAACTGCCCAGGTTTGACTGTAATGTCCAACATCCAAATACTTTTAAGTTCTTATGACTGTGATACTATACTTGTAGGTATGAGTGTTAGTATACTTCTTGTAAAATACTTAAATTTTTAAAAAGTATACTTGTAGTCAGAGCTCTTAGCCCCAAATGTATTTATAGTTTGTATATCTTTTATGGATTGATATACTGAGTTCACTATAATCAATGCTCTAATACCAATCTGTCACACCCCCAAACCAGACGGTGGAAAAATCCGGGAGTGGAGGACTTCATTTGTAGTATCACAACACATGCATTATAGTAATCAGAGTACAAACAACCACTGTATTTAAAAAGTATAAGTATTTACATTTGTTTCATCATAGTATACAGAAACCAAATAGTTATACAAAAGAAGAAGACAAGACACAAATAGCTCCATCTTCTCAAAAGCTCGGGGAGTACCTGTCTACTAGTTCCCTAAGAATACAAGTAATTTGAAAAGAGAGTATCAACATAAAGTTGAGTGAGTGCATAAGTATTTATGTTTGAAATAATGTTTTCTGTTTCTTGAATATGTAAACTGTTCTAGAAAATCCTATATTTTCTGCTGTATATGAAAAATAGTTTTATTTACATAAAACTGTTCTATTTGTAAATCAATGTTCTGTATTTATAATCCTTTTGTAAACTTGTATCTGAGAGTGTGCCTGATTTCATCAACTGTTATTGTAAACTGTAATGTAATACTGTAAACTGTAACTTGTAAACTAGTACTTTGAAAATGTACTTATGTTTAGTTAATTATACACTAACGTATTGTTAATATCTTTTATATGAGTTATTATAACAATACTGACTAGATGGCCTGACCCAACGCTATGAATGCACTGAAAAATGTTGTTAACAATTGTCACTCACAGGCGTGTATGCCTGACTGTAGCTAGCATTCTGAGTGCGGGGTTGTCAATCCCAATATAGATCTATACACACATTGTTTCGATCCCCGGCTGGAGATTCTGTTTATAATGTCAAGTCTTTACTATATTGTTTAAATGAATTAAACAACCTGTATCAATTGACTCATAAAAAGCATATGAACGTTACATGTATAATAGTTATGAAAACCCAATCATTCTGAAATAAACGATTGATAGTATGTTCTTGAATTAGTATTCTTAACATGTATCTGAAAGATGTATACCCTTGAATAGTTTTGAATCAAACCTTTGTTCTTGTAAAACAATGTACTTTAGTATACTGGAATTGTGAATTAATGTTCTGTGAATCATAAATTATACCTATTATAATTTATATGTATTTCTTATTTGATAAGGAGTATTCATGAATGCAACCCCTTGCTCAACATGTTACAATGGGTAATTGAACTTAAGCAAATAAGCAATTACAAATAACTAAGCAAAAAGATGAGGATATTTCAGTTTCATTTGATCCTCGCGCTCCCAAGTGAATTCAGGCCCCCGCTTGGAATTCTAGCGAACGTTCACTATAGGAATACGACTTTGCTTCATTTTCTTGACCTCTCTGTCCATGATCTCTACTGGTTCTTCCAAGAAGTTGAGGCTCTCGTCGATCTCGATTTCGTCGAGTGGGATTACAAGAGTCTCGTCGGACAGACACTTTTTCAAGTTCGAGACGTGGAAAACAAGATGTATGTTACTTAGTTCTTGAGGTAGTCGGAGTTTGTAAGCTACTGGACCGATTCTAGCAAGAATCTCGAATGGTCCTATGTACCTTGGATTCAGTTTGTCACGCTTTCCAAAGCGTATCATGCCTTTCCAGGGTGAGACCTTTAACATGACACGGTCACCGACCTGGAATTCCAAAGGTTTTCTTCTTTTATCAGCGTAGCTTTTCTGTCTATCTCTGGAACTTTTAAGTCGCTCCCTTATTTGTACAAATTTTTCCGTAGTTTCACGAATGATTTCCGGACCAGTGAGAGTACCGTCAGGAACTTGACTTTTAGCTAGTTGCGTGTCACCCACTTCAGCCCAGCACAGAGGTAATCTGCACTTGCGGCCATAGAGAGGTTGGAAAGGAGCAACCTTTATGCTAGTGTGATAACTATTGTTGTAAGAGAATTCAACAAGGGGTAAATGAGTATCCCATGCCTTACCAAAGTCTGTCACGCAAGATCGTAACATATCTTCTAAAGTTTGAATCGTCCTCTCACTTTGTCCGTCAGTTTGTGGATGGTAGGCTGTACTCATGTCCAACCTAGTTCCTAAAGATTTTTGTAAAGACTGTCAGAAACGAGAAGTGAATCTACTATCTCGGTCAGAAATAATAGATATGGGCACACCATGCAGTCTAACAATTTCCTTGAGGTAAGTACTTGTTAGCTTCTCCATCTTGTCGGTCTCTTTGATTGGTAATAAGTGTGCGGATTTGGTTAATCTATCGACGATTACCCAAATAGTATCATAACCACCCGTTGTCTTGGGTAACTTGGTTATGAAATCCATTGTAATCCGCTCCCACTTCCATTCAGGGATTTCAGGTTGTTGCAATAAACCTGAAGGTGTCTGGTATTCTACCTTGACTTTGGCACAAGTAAGGCACTTGCCCACAAAGGTAGGAATTTCGGCCTTCATGTTTGGCCACCAATATAGCTTCTTGAGGTCCAGGTACATTTTGTCTGAACCTGGATGAATGGAGCATCGGGTTTTGTGTGCTTCATTCATAACCACGTCTCAGTAACCACCAAAATTTGGTGTCCAGATCCGGTTCATGAAACAATAGACTCCATCATCCCTGACTTTAAAGTTTTTATACATTCCTCTCAAGGTTTCACCTGCCACGTTTTTAGGTTTTAAGGCGTCGAGTTGAGCCTCTCTAATCTGTGTGGACAGATGTGAATTGATTGTCATCGTCAACGACTTTACTCGGCGTCCCGAGTATTCTTTTCTGCTAAGGGCGTCAGCTACTATGTCAGCTTTACCAGGGTGATAAAGAATCTCACAATCGTAGTTGTTCAGTAGTTCCACCCATCATCGTTGTCTCATGTTCCGCTCTTTCTGATTGAAGATATGCTTGAGACTTTTATGGTCCGTGAATACTGTGAATTTCGTGCCATATAAGTAATGTCTCCAGATCTTCCGAGCAAATACCACTGCTCCTAGTTCAAGGTCATGTGTTGTATAGTTGACTTCATGCGTCTTTAGCTGTCTTGAGGCATAGGATATAAACTTTCCTCTTTGCATAAGAACACATCCAAGCCCTTGATTATAAGCATCACAATATACTACGAAGTCCTCTGTCCCTTCAGAAAGAGACAGGATCGGTGCACTACACAAAGCTCGTTTCAGCGTTTGGAACGTTGTTTCTTGTTTTTCTCCCCAGCTAAAAGTAACACCCTTTTGCTTCAGGTTGGTAAGAGGCTTAGCTATTCGAGAGAAATTCTGGATGAATCTGCGATAATAGCCAGCAAGACCTAAGAATTGATGGATTTCTGTAGGTGTTTTGCGTGCTGATCAGTTTTCAATTGCCTTTATTTTGGAATGGTCGATGTGTATTCCTTCTGAACTGATCACGTGACCTAGGAAATCAACCTTCCTGATCCAAAATTCACACTTTGAAAACTTTGCATAGAGTTTCTCTGATCCAAGAGTTTGGAATACTTGACGAAGATGTTGGCCATGTTCTTCTTCACTTCTAGAGTACATAAGGATATCGTCAATGAAGACTATGACGAATTTGTCCAAGAATGGACGACACACTCTGTTCATTAGATCCATGAACATAGCAGGTGCATTCGTCAATCCGAATGGCATCACTACGAACTCGTAATGACCATAACAAGTTCTGAACGCGGTTTTGGGAATGTCATCCTCCAAAATCCGTAACTGGTGATACCCGGATCTTAAGTCTATTTTTGAGAAGTAGCTTGCAACTTGAAGTTGGTCGAACAGATCGTCAATGCGAGGCAGTGGGTATCGATTCTTAATGGTAAGTTTATTCAGATCGCGGTAGTCTATGCATATACGAAATGATCCATCCTTCTTCTTCATGAACAAAGCTGGTGCTCCCCAGGGTGAGAAGCTTGGTCTTATGAAACCTTTGTTAAGGAGTTCGTTAAGTTGGCTGGATAATTCCGGCATTTCAGAAGGTGCAAGACGATAGGGGGATTTGGCTACAGGGATAGCCGCAGGGATTAAGTCGATTCTGAATTCGACTTGTCATTCGGGAGGCACTCCTGGAAGATCATCGGGAAAAATGTCGGGAAAGTTGCAAACCTCAGGAATGCTCGCGATGTCTTTCACTTCTTGCTTTTTGTCTACCACGTGAGCTAAGAAAGCACAGTACTTTTTCCAAAGGTACTTCTGTGCCTTGATGCTAGAAATGATCTGGAGGTTCGTTCCGGGTTTGTCGGCGTAAATAACAAGAGTTTCATTAGTTGGCAAGTTCAGATGAATGGCTCTTTGATAGCATAGGATGTCAGCATGGTTAGGACACAACCAATCCATACCTATTATGACGTCGAAACTTTTGATAGAGACCGGCATAAGGTCTATTGGGAAAGAAAAGTTATTCAAGGTAAGAGTACATCCTATGTATATAACGTTGGTGGATTCGGATTTCCTGTTAGCCATTTCGACTGTGAATGTTTCTTTTAGTGGTTGGGAGTTTTGGTTTAGCAAATGTTTGAAATTATGGCTCAGAAAGCTCTTCTCAGCACCACAATCAAATAGAATGCATGCATAAGTGTTGTTGAGATGAAACGTACCCGTGACCACTGCAGGGTGTGCTACTGCTTCTTCATGACCCAAAGCCAACATTCTACCAACTCCACCAGCATTTCTAGCTTTTGGACAATCTCTCTTGAAATGCCCCACATCCCCACATTGGTAGCATGCTTGACCTACTCCAACAATATGTACTTGGTTAAGTGGTTGGGGTGGTGATCTACAGAATCGGGCAATATGCCCTTTCCTGTTGCAGTTACGACACTGCATTTCCTGGCAATTTCCGTTATGGTGAAAATTGCACTTGTTGCACTTGGGGAGATTACCAGCATAAGGCTTAGCTGGTGTAGGGTTAGTAGGGACAGCAGCAGGTATAGTAGCAGCATTGACTGCAACTAACTATTGCTTCTTTGAGGATTCCTGTGAAGACTTGCCCATCCTCTTGTTCCAGCCTTTCTTCTTGCTGTTGTTGTTGTTATTGTTGTTGTTGTTGTTTCCTTTCGGTTGTTCTGGTGCAGCAACCACTGAGTTTTGACGGGCTCCGTGGTCAATAAGAGATTCTGCCAGCTCTTTGGCACTGTCAAAGGTAACAGGCCTCGAAGCTAAGACACTTGACTGAATTTGGGGTGACAGTCCCCAAATATATTTCTCAATCTTTTTGCTCTCCAGAGCAACCATATCCGGGCAAAGAATTGCCAGATCACAGAATCTACTAGTATGGGTTGATATGTCAGAACCAACCATTGTAAGACCCCAGAGCTCCTGCTTAAGTTTCTGAATTTCCCCTCGCGGGCAGTATTCCCGCATTAACATGGCTTTTAAGCTCTCCCAGCTTATCGAGTTAGCCACTACCAGAGTCAGTGACTTAACATAGCCATTCTACCACGTTAAAGCTCTATCCGAAAAGGTACAAGCAGCGAATTTGACTTTGCTGCTCTCTGGACAGGAGTAGATTTCGAAAATTGCTTCTGTCTTCTCAATCCACTTCCTTAATGCCATAACTCCTCCAGTCCCATTAAAGGTCCTGGGTTTGGCATTCGAAAAATCTTTATAAGTGCACTCTCGCGGGTGCCCATGACTCTCGCCATGGTTAGAAGGATGTGCACCAACTCCCGACCCACTAGCACCAGGAGTATTGATATGAGACATGGCAGCAGCTACAGCCGCCGTGACTGCCGCTTGGAACATAGCAGCGTCGAACATAGGAGGTGGTGCCGGAGGTGGTGCCGGTGCTTCATTAACAATGTTACGTCTTGGATTTCTATGAGGAGGCATCTTTTTCTATAAAAGTTAAAAGATACAAATATGGTAACATATCAAGAGTGAATATGAATTTTTGATATCTCTGAACTAAAACGTATAGTTCAACATGAATCTTGTAATCAATCGGATATAGAAGTCTACGACAAGTACAACTTGTAACAGGATGATATGAAATTGAATCGTTATTTTTCAAAGACTATGAAAATGCATGTCGATTAAATTGGCATATTGAATACATAAAGTCTGGAAAACTTGAACCTAAACAGGTCTATAATATACCAAATTCTGGGAAAAACATCGACATCATATTGACCTACTGAAAATAACATTTTCGCGGTCGTACTGAAATACTTGAAAAATAACGCTAGAACCTATCCGTAGACATAAACTATAACCAAAAGAGTAAATAGGAAACGAGTAGAGCATCTCCTACTGGCGACAGGTATCACTTGGACGAAACCTCACCTCAGTCAGCTGATTCTCCACAGGAAGTAGATGTCTTTCATACACTATCGGGCGTGCTCGAAGTTCTATGAGTTCAGCTCGAGTTACAGCTAACTGTTGCTGTAAGGCTTCATTGTCTCTCATTTCTCTGTGACGAGCATCTTCAAGACGACGAATGCGGACTGTATTAACTCCTTCATTGGCATCAACTTCCAAGATTCGGTTGATGGCTGTCCTACCCTGTATTTCATTTCTACAAAGCTTGCGGACCAGAATTGACAGGACTCTGTCTGCTGAGCCTCCTTCGCTCAGGTTGTAGAAGCTTCTGTCTCCGTTGTATGGCATAGGTTGACCCTGCTCTTGACTCCATGTTTCCAAGATTTCCGCCCACAGAGGCGTCGGGCCTTGAAAAGTCGGACGAGGGTTAGGATTTTGGGCAACTGGTGGTGGATTATAGGCTTCTGATCCGGAATCATTGTCTTCAGGAAAATTTTCTGCAAAATCATCATCTAAGGGAATTTCGTGACTTTCTTCTGGCTCTGCATCTTGTCCTTGACCGGGGAAGTATGGGTCTCCGGGTAAGTGAAATCCAGCCATAAGTGAAATCCAGCCATTGTTATCTAAGCGAGAATAGGGATAAGAGATATAGAATATAGTTAGTAACGATAGATTAAGGATACAAGTTTCTACGAGAGAGACTTACAGTTAACAAGCAATGTATTCTTTATGACTTATTCTAGGTATTACTACAACTATAAAGTGTATACTAATTATATATAACTTGAGTATAATCGACCTTTGATTAAATGACCCGACTCTAAATCCACAACCAAACAAGGAACAGGAAATGAAGCTATATCACATATTCTAAGTCTATATAACTTTAATTATATATAACTGTAATATACCCTTAACATTTATAGTTCTACCCTCAATTGTTCTATTTTTTTGCACATGTTTGTTATTAGTATATAGTGCCTAAAATACCCCTATAGTATTTTAATCTTTATGTTCTGTTCTAGAGTTCTTCTGAATATGTATGGTTGGTAAGTTTTAGACATGTCACAACACCACTATCACTCCCAAACACATGTTGGTCATATCTTAAATTAATATAGTTGATCAGGCTATATTAATCCCAGATATGATTACATAACTGCCTAGGTTTAACTGTAATGTACAACATCCAAATACTTTTAAGTTCTTATGACTGCGATACTGTACTTGTTGGTATGAGTGTTAGTATACTTCTTGTAAAAATACTTAAATTTTTAAAAAGTATACTTGTAGTCAGAGCTCTTAGCCCCAAATGTATTTATAGTTTGTATATCTTCTATGTATTGATATACTGAGTTCACTATAAACAATGCTTTGATACCAATCTGTCACTCTCCAAACCAGACGGCGAAAACGTCCGGGCGTGGAGGACTTCATTCGTAGTATCATAACACATGCATTATAGTAATCAGAGTACAAACAAGCACTGTATTTAAAAAGTATAATTATTTACATGTGTTTCATCATAGTATACTGAAACCAAATAGTTATACAAAAGAAGAAGACAAGACATAAATAGCTCCATCTTCTCAAAAGCTCGGGGAGTACCTGTCTACTGGTTCCCTGAGAATACAAGTAATTTGAAAAGAGAGTATCAACATAAAGTTGAGTGAGTGCATAAGTATTTATGTTTGAAAGAATGTTTTCTATTTCTTGAATATGTAAACTGTTCCAGAAAATCCTATATTTTCTGATGTATATGAAAAGTAGTGTTAGTTACATAAAACTGTTCTATTTGTAAATCAATGTTCTGTATTTGTAATCCTTTTGTAAACTTGTATCTAAGAGTGTGTCTGATTTCATCAACTGTTATCGTAAACTGTAATGTAATACTGTAAACTGTATCTTGTAAACTAGTACTTTGAAAATGTACTTAGGTTTAGTTAATTATACACTAACGTATTGTTAATATCTTTTATATGAGTTATTATAACCATACTGACTAGATGGCCTGACCCAACGCTATGAATGCGCTGAAAACTATTGTTAACAACTGTCACTCACAGGCGTGTATGCCTGACTGTAGCTAGCAGTCTGAGTGCGGGGTTGTCAATCCCAATATAGATCTATACACACATTGTTTTGATCCCCGACTGGAGATTCTGGTTATAATCTCAGGACTTTACGATATTGTTTAAATGAATTAAACAACCTGCATCAGTTGACTCATAAAAAGAATATAAACGTTACATGTATAATAGTTATGAAAATCCAATCATTCTGAAATAAATGATTGATAGTATGTTCTTGAATTAGTATTCTTAACATGTATCTGAAAGATGTATACCCTTGAATAGTTTTGAATCAAACCTTTGTTCTTGTAAAACAATGTACTTTAGTATACTTGAATTGTGAATTAATGTTTTGTGAATCATAAATTATACCTATTATAATTTATATGTGCTTTCTGATTTGATAACGAGTATTCATGAATGCAACCCCTTGCTCAACATGTTACAAAGGGTAATTGAACTTAATGAACTAACTTTTTGTGACAACCCAGAACTTCGATCTTGTACATTTAGTCAATCCAATCAATGTTAAGCTTGTTCTATTGACTTCTTGTACCGTTTAAGGGTTCATTTAAGTGTTCTAAGCTTGAGTATGACCAAGGTTGAGGTTAGGAATGAGTCAGCAAGTTACAGAGTGAGAAAACCGGGCCATACACACCTCTAGGAGGAGTGTAAGGCCGCACACATGGGTGTGCGGCCGCTCACCCACCTCTTGGCAGCACACTCGCTTTTGGCAGCAAACTCTTACCCTTTTATAAAGGGTAGACCGCTTTCCTTTCATTCCTTTCACTCATTGGCAGCACACTACACCATTTCTCTCAAGCTTCTTCAACCTCAAACCCTCCAAAGCTTCAAGAACGTGAGTAATTCATCCTCTAACTTGCAAACCATGAAAGACCACTCTATCTAAGCCTTATGTGTGCAATATCCGTCATGTTCTTCGTGTTTGGAAGTGAGTGCGGCCGCACACCCTCATAAGCTGGCCGCACGCTCTTAAAATACCCTCCAAAGTGAGAGTTTGACTTCCATGTTCGAGATAGACATGACCCTAGCCTTGTTGCACCTTGGAATTGACATTTTGGATATCATCTTGTAGGGTGTACCACCGCACACACCTGTGTACGGCCGCACACATACCCTTGTGCGACCACACACTCAGGTGTGCGACTACACACTCATACTAGGGCCGCAAACCCACTTCTAAGACCCTAAACTTGTACTATAAACAAGTATGGACCTAGAACACTTCATGGATTGCAAGTATGGACCTTGAAACACCCCAAAGACACCTTCCAACATGAGTGTACGACCGCACACCCATTGGGCCGCACACCCATGGCCGCACACACCTTAAAGGTGGCCATATGCTCCCCTTACTCAATCCTACAAGGTTCTAACACTTAGTGCAAATAGTTCCAAGTCCCTAGAGTGGTTCTCTATCATATCTAGTAGTGAAATACCTTCGTTTGACTCCTATATGTGTCATTACATGTTGAATAGGATCCAATCGTGTTCAAGGCTTCACTTGAACATCGAGCATTCCGTATCAATCCTTCATTCAAACCACCACCCGAGGTGAGTTCATACCCCTATATTTTCTGTGTTTTTAATGTTTTCAGGGGGGGGGGGGGAATACAAGCCAAACTCAAATTAATTTATTAAGTTTAAACTTATTAATACAATTCAACGATTTCCATGTTTAATAAAATATTCCGATATTTTATCCTTTTTGTATTATGTCGAGCATAAGGGAAGCTTTTATTTTGGCAATCTACTTCATGGTTTTCAGAAAGGTTTTTGCAAAGAATTTTCCATATCAACTCTAATAAACTATAATGGGTATAGTTTGGGATAACCCTCTAGGCAGATCTTACCAATTCAGATTTCATAAATGAATATATGTAAACTATGACAGATTTAGTTTATGTTATATATTTTCTAAGGAGTATAAAATACAATTATCTAAGGATGATTATTGTTTTATACTGTTTTTAGCACGTAAACTAGATTATACAGAATTGTGAGGCTCTACTTCAATACTGTACCCTTAGGTGTACAGTGATAAATCCTTTTAGTATAACCAGAGTCTCCTTGACGGAGAGCGTGAGATTTGTGAATAGATCTATTCGGGACTGACAATCCCACAGCAGAACTGCTAGCTACAGTTGGGCAGGCATGCCTGTGGTGAACAAATGTCATTTAGCTTAACGCCTGAAGAACGTTATAAAGGTCTCTCGGTCATATCAAGTATGGTTATACGACTCGCAAATAAGTATAAACTAACTTTGTTTACGGACTCTACCATTCATTAGTTTTATTTTGAGTAATAAAACTACTTTTATATATGCTGATAGTAATCATGGATTTCTAAACTGACATCTCTACCTCTAGGACGGATAACATGTTTTTAGGGAAAATATAGGATTTTCCCAGGATAACACCGGCTTTCTAAAACTGATAGTTTAATACTCTACTAACGGATATTCATATTCATTCCATGACTCCTTGGATCGTGCATATCCTGTACGAACCGGGAAGTCATGGACGGAATGGGTTTTCAAACATACATTTCATAAGAAAATATAGGATTTTCTTGAGGAACACTTTTCAAAAGAATCAAAGAAATTTTTTCTCTAAAACTAAATGCTTATGAACTCACCAGCTTTACGCTGATATTCTTTCAAAACTGCTTGTATTCTCAGGGAATTAGTAGACAGGTACTTCCAGGAGTTTGAAGAAGTCGGAGCTTTAGAGTCACGTCTTTCTATTCTACTTTTGAGAAGAACAAAACTATGTATTAAGACAATGTAAACCTTTTTCCTATATGTATTCAATGTTTGTTTGTGCTTACTATGCTTGCTATGATACATATGTTGTGATACTACGAATGACGTCCTCCACCCCGGAACGTTTCTGCCATCACGGTTTCGGGGTGTGACACTTTTATACTTGTATGCATATACAAATATATATATATATATATATATATATATATATATATATATATATATATATATATATATATATATATATATATATATATATATATATATATATGTAAAATTTAAATGACACTCGGACAAATAACTGATGCTTATAATCCCACATCCAAACAAGGAAAAGGAACCAAAGTGGGTTATCAGTCCTAAGCCTTTTAAATCTTATTTATATAAATATATATATATACTAGTATGATTTTTGAGAGAAATATAAGTTTATAAAAAAAACATTTAAAAGAAGTTTGATATTTTAAAATTCATTTTGGTGACTTGATGTCATTTTGATACAATCATTGAAAACCATTTGATTTGATGATAACTGAAATACATTTTGATAAGATATTTGAAACCATTTGTTTATAACACAAAATCTTTGTGTTAGACTTGTATCCCCCCCCCCCCCTTAAAACAGTAAAAACTATGAAAATACGGGGTATGAACTCACCTGTAGTGAGTGATTCGAGTGAGAGGTCGAGGTAGGATGCTAAGTGTCAAGTGAAGTCTTGAACACAAACGGATCCTATTAAGCATATAATGATACATATATGGATATAATTAGTGTATATAACAACTAATTATGATAGGAAACCAATTTAAAGACTAGGAAACACTTGAATTGAAGTGTTACAATCACATGTGATTGCATTAAAGGGGTTTATGGTCACTTAAGGGGGTGTACGGTCTTGATGTGTACGGCCTATTTAGTGTACCGCCATGATGTGTACGGCCATGGAGTGTACGACCATACACTCATTGAAGAAACATACAAAAATGGGTGTTTATGGCCCTAACTAGCATCCATTAAGTGTTCATGATCCTATGTTGAAACATGGGGTGAGTTTGAGACCTATTCATGCATTAAACAAGGGTTTACGGCCATATGAAGTGTGTACGACCATACACCCTTCATGTTCATGCATTAGATGATGAATCAAGACTAGGAATCAAGTGTTTCTCAAGCTTAATAAGCAGATATAAGAGATACCCACACTTTTGAAGGCTTTTAAGGAGTTCAAGGCTTAAGAACAAGTAGGTGTTCTTGGTGTTCTTGGTAAAAGTGAAGAAGATTCGAAGATCTAATCAAAAGAGAAGATTTCATGGATGAAAACATGGATCTTCACTAGATAAAGCCATGTATCAACAGTTCAATGGAAGGATTACTTACACTTTTGAAGATTAAGGTGTAAAACTTGATGATAGTTGAGAGAGAATCGGATTTCCTTGAGGTTAAAGTGTAAGAAGTGTGAGGAAATGAAGGAAAATCTTATATATATGTTTGGGTTCACGGCCACCCTTGGGTGTTCGACCGTACACCCACGTGTACGGTCCTACACTCATGTGTACGACCGTACACTCCTCTAAATGGAGTGTTTGGCCGAAATGCAATACGCTGAACATAAGTTAACTCATCTCTAAACCGAAACTTTGAATGTACTAGGCTTAGAACACTCAAACAGACCCTGAACAATGCTAAAAGATAACAGAAACGAGTTTGACTGTTATTGAATTTGAAAGACTATACAAGATAGAAATTTCGGGTTGTCACATTATCCCCCCGTTAGAGAGAATTTTGTCCCGAAATTAGAGTTTAAGCAAATAAGCAATTACAAATAACTAAGCAAAAAGATGAGGATATTTCAGTTTCATTTGATCCTCGCGCTCCCAAGTGAATTCAGGTCCCCGCTTGGCATTTCAGCGAACCTTCGCTATAGGAATACGACTTTGCTTCGTTTGCTTGACCTCTCGGTCCATGATCTCTACTGCTTCTTCCACGAAGTTGAGGCTCTCATCGATCTCGATTTCGTCGAGTTGGATTACAAGAGTCTCGTCGGACAGACACTTTTTCAAGTTCGAGACGTGGAAAACAGGATGTATGTTACTTAGTTCTTGAGGTAGTCGGAGTTTGTAAGCTACTAGACCAATTCTAGCAAGAATCTCGAATGATCCTATGTACCTTGGATTCAGTTTGTCATGCTTTCCAAAGCGTATCATGCCTTTCTAGGGTGAGACGTTTAACATGACATGGTCACCGACGTGGAATTCCAAAGGTTATCTTCTTTTGTCAGCGTAGCTTTTCTGTCTATCTCTAGAAGCTTTAAGTCGCTCCCTTATTTGTATAAATTTCTCTATAGTTTCACGAATGATTTCCGGACCAGTGAGAGTACCGTCAGGAACTTGACTTCTAGCTAGCTGTGTGTCACCCACTTCAGCCCAGCACATAGGTAATCTGCACTTGTGGCCATACAGAGGTTCGAAAGGAGCAGCCTTTATGTTAGTGTGATAACTATTGTTGTAAGAGAATTCGACAAGGGGTAAATGAGTATCCCATGCCTTACCAAAGTCTATCACGCAAGCTCGTAACATATATTCTAAAGTTTGAATCGTCCTCTCACTTTGTCCGTCAGTTTGTGGATGGTAGGCTGTACTCATGTCCAACCTATTTCCTAAAGATTTTTGTAAAGACTGCCAGAAACGAGAAGTGAATCTACTATCTCGGTCAAAAATAATAGATATTGGCACACCATGCAGTCTAACGATTTCCTTGAGGTAAGTTCTTGTTAGCTTCTCCATCTTGTCAGTCTCTTTGATTGGTAAGAAGTGTGCGGATTTGGTTAATCTATCGACGATTACCCAAATAGTATCATAACCACCCATTGTCTTGGGTAACTTGGTTATGAAATCCATTGTAATCCGCTCCCACTTCCATTCAGGGATTTCAGGTTGTTGCAATAAACCTGAAGGTGTCTGGTATTCTACCTTGACTTTGGCACAAGTAAGGCACTTTCCCACAAAGGTAGCAATTTCGGCCTTCATGTTTAGCCACCAATATAGTTTCTTGAGGTTCAGGTACATTTTGTCTGAACCTGGATGAATGGAGTATCGGGTTTTGTGTGCTTCATTCATGACCACGTCTCTGTAACCACCAAACATTGGTGTCCAGATCCGGTTCATGAAACAATAGACTGCATCATCCCTGACTCTAAAGTTTTTATCCATTCCTCTCAAGGTTTCATCTGCCATGTTTTCAGGTTTTAAGGCGTCGAGTTGAGCCTCTCTGATCTGTGTGGAAAGATGTGAATTGATTTTCATCGTCAACGACTTTACTCGACCCCCGAGTATTCTTTTCTGCTAAGGGCGTCAGCTACTACGTTAGCTTTACCAGGGTGATAAAGAATCTCACAATCGTAGTTATTCAGTAGCTCCACCCATCTTTGTTGTCTCATGTTAAGCTCTTTCTGATCGAAGATATGCTGGAGACTTTTATTGTCCGTGAATACTGTGCATTTCGTGCCATATAAGTAATGTCTTCAGATCTTAAGAGCAAATACCACTGCTCCTAGTTCAAGGTCATGTGTTGTATAGTTGACTTCATGCGTCTTTATATGTCTTGAGGCATAGGATATAACCTTTCCTCTTTGCATAAGAGCACATCCAAGCCCTTGATTATAAGCATTACAGTACACTACGAAATCCTCTGTCCCTTCAGGAAGAGACAGGATCGGTGCACTACACAAAGCTCGTTTCAGCGTTTGGAACGCTGTTTCTTGTTTTTCTCCTCAGCTAAAAGTTACACCCTTTTGCGTCAGGGTGGTAAGAGGCTTAGCTACCCGAGAGAAATTCTGGATGAATCTGTGATAATAGCCAGCAAGACCTAAGAATTGACGGATTTCTACAGGTGTTTTGGGTGTTGACCAGTTTTCAATTGCCTTTATTTTGGAAGGGCCGACGTGTATTCCTTCTGAACTGACCACGTGACCTAGGAAATCAA
Source organism: Lactuca virosa (assembly GCF_052849685.1). Classification (NCBI taxonomy): domain Eukaryota; kingdom Viridiplantae; phylum Streptophyta; class Magnoliopsida; order Asterales; family Asteraceae; genus Lactuca; species Lactuca virosa. The sequence continues at coordinate 506,925,110 of NC_136429.1, forward strand.
CCTTCCTGATCCAAAATTCACACTTTGAAAACTTTGCATAGAGTTTCTCTGATCTAAGAGTTTGCAATACTTGATGAAGATGTTGGCCATGTTCCTCTTCACTTCTAGAGTAGACAAAGATGTCGTCATTGAAGACTATGATGAATTTGTCCAAGAATGGACGACACACTCTGTTCATTAGATCCATGAACACAGCAGGTGCATTCGTCAATCCGAATGGCATCACTACGAACTCGTAATGACCATAACGAGTTCTGAACACGGTTTTGGGAATGTCATCCTCCAAAATCTGTAACTGGTGATACCCAGATCTTAAGTCTATTTTTGAGAAGTAGCTCGCACGTTGAAGTTGGTCGAACAGATTGTCAATGCGAGGCAGAGGGTATCGATTCTTAATGGTAAGTTTATTCAACTCGCGGTAGTCTATGCACATACGAAATGATCCATCCTTCTTCTTCACGAACAAAACTGGTGCTCCCCAAGGTGAGAAGCTTGTTCTTATGAAACCTTTGTTAAGGAGTTCGTTAAGTTGGCTGGATAATTCCTGCATTTCAGAAGGTGCAAGACGATAGGGGGATTTGGCTATAGGGGTAGCCCCAGGGATTAAGTCGATTCTGAATTCGACTTGTCGTTCGGGAGGCACTTCTGGAAGATCATCGGGAAAAATGTCAGGAAAGTTGCAAACCTAAGGAATGCTCACGATGTCTTTCACTTCTTGCTTTTTGTCTACCACGTGAGCTAAGAAAGCACAGTACTCTTTGCGAAGGTACTTGTGTGCCTTGATGCAAGAAATGATCTGGAGGTTCATTCCAGGTTTGTCGCCATAAGTAACTAGAGTTTCATTAGTTGGCAAGTTCAGACGAATGACTCTTTGATAGTATAGGATGTCAGCATGGTTAGGACACAACCAATCCATACCTATTATGACGTCGAAACTTTTGATAGAGACCGACATAAGGTCTATTAGGAAAGAAAAGTTATTCAAGGTAAGAGTACATCCTATGTATATATCGTTGGTGGATTCGGATTTCCCGTTAGACATTTCGACTATGAATGTTTATTTTAGTGGTTGGGAGTTTTGATTTAGCAAATGTTTGAAATTATGGCTCACAAAGCTCTTCTCAGCACCACAATCAAATAAAATGCATGCATAAGTGTTGTTGAGAAGAAACGTACCCGTGACCACTGTAGGGTCTGCTACTGCTTCTTCATGACCCAAAGCCAATATTCTCCCAAGTCCACCGACATTTTCAGCTTTTGGACAATCTCTCTTGAAATGCCCCACATCCCCACATTGGTAGCATGCTTGACCTACTCCAGCAGCAGGTACTTGCTTAAGCGATTGGGGTGATGATCTACAGAATCGGGCAGTATGCCCTTTCCTGTTGCAGTTACGACACTGCATTTCCCGATAATTTCCGTTATGGTGAAAATTGCACTTGTTGCATTGTGGGAGATTACCAGCATAAGGCTTAGCTGGTGCAGGGTTAGCAGGAACAGCAGCAGGTACAATAGCAACATTGACTGCAACTAACTGTTGCTTCTTTGAGGATTCCTGTGAAGACTTTCCCTTACTCTTGTTCCAGCCTTTCTTCTTGCTGTTGTTGTTGTTATTGTTGTTGTTGTTGTTTCCTTTCGGTTTTTCTGGTGCAGAAACCACTGAGTTTTCACGGGCTCCGTGGTCAATAAGAGATTGTGCCAACTCTTTGGCACTGTCAAAGGTAACAGGCCTCGAAGCTAAGACACTTGACTGAATTTGGGGCGACAGTCCCCAAATATATTTCTCAATCTTTTTGCTCTCTAGAGCAACCATATCCGGGCAAAGAATTGCCAGATCACAGAATCTACTAGTACAGGTTGATATGTGTGACAACCCGAAACTTTTCGTCCAAAGCGTTAAATATAAATCAATTTGGAATTTATTTATGCTCTTGCCGTCATTATTTTGAGCCTAATTAAATATTCTAAGGCCGGTCCAATTAAGTTTTGGGTTCAAAAACGAGGTTTCTAAGTCAAAGCATAGCATCTGGGCCAAACACCCCCTTCGAGAGGAGTTTACGGCCGTAAACTCGAGTTTACGGCCGTAAACCCCCCACCCCACCCCTTGGCCGATAACTCACCCCTATATAAGGGATGAGTGGCCTTCATTTCAAGCTCTAAGCACTCAAAGGACTTTCTCTCTCTACTTTCTCTCTACAATTTTCGAGTTTTGCTCAAGGATCTTCAAAATGTAAGTGATTCTTCACTTCTATGGTGTTTCAATCCCTTTTCCAGTGATGAATCCATGTTTCATCTCATAAATTTCATCTTTTTCTAGATCTTCTCTCTCACCAAGAACACCAAGAACACACACTAGTTCTTGGTGGCTAAAAACCTCATTCCAAGCCTCTTACAGTAAGTAACTACTCCCTATGCTTGTTATCTATTAAGAATCATTTGTTTTCACCTAAAAATCGACCCAAAATCATGAACACGAAATGGGTTTACGGCCGTAATCCCTTCAATGGCCGTAAACTCCATTTTTGGTCGATTATTGGCCTTTAAGCTCTTCCTTGAGCTGGGCACAAGGCTTAGAACACTTCCAAGTGGCTAGAAAGGACCTTGAAACACCGAAAATCGCACCTTTCACCAAGTGTTTACGGCCGTAAACACATGGGCCGTAAACCCACAGGCCGTAAACCCATGGGCCGTAAACCCATGGACCGCAAACACTTGGGCCACAAACTCGTGGGCCGTAAACCCTGTTGGGCCGCAAACCCCTGACCGTACACTCCTGATTACAGCCGCAAACTCCCCATCTTCAATCACATGTGATTCTAACACTTAGTATCAAGTGTTTCCTAGTCCCTAAGATGGTTTCCTTCTATAACAAATAATGTTATGTCCTCATCTAATGCATATATGTGTTACCATATGTTTATAGGATCCACTTGCGTACGAAACATCAGTTGACAATCAGCATCCACACCGACCTTACGCTCGGGTCTTACGTCAAACTGTGAGTTCATAACCCTACATTTTTCGTGTTTTTAACGTTTTCAGGGGGGAATACAAGCAAAAGCATAAGGAAACTGGTGCTCAAAATATGTTATTATATTTTCAGTATGTTTTTAACAAGGAAAACAGTTTTACCAACCGATTAAGAAATCAACACGTAGAAACAATTTTCCAAACTAGGGTAATGAACTTGTGAATCATGTAGTAAAATGTATTATTTTATAAAGGATTCATGCAAATCATAAACAGGATTTTCAGTATTATTACTTGTAAATTTGTTAGAATAAGTTGGAGACACGTCCTTGGTAACACTCCCACAGAATCAGAGTGTAGGACTAACACTTATGACCAGAATCTCTTATAGGGTGAGCGTGACTGTTGTGTATAGATCTATACGGGACTGACTATCCCGCACCTCGCTGCTAGCTACAGTGGGACCGGCATGTCTACGGGTGACAAACTCATAAAGGATACTGGCCCCCATACGTGCCATATCAAGTTAATGCATGGTTATAAAACTCACAATCTGGATAGTAAAGATTTACATTTGTAATAATGAATCAAGTGAACTAACCTCAAAGTAATAACCGATAGATTACTGGAGGGTATTAATAATAATATCTTCAGGACTTCGTTCATTATAGTTTTCTTTTATTTAGTTTTTAAGACTAATATACCTCTCTGGGTGTAACCAGGGTTTTTAAAAGAAAACTGCTTTTATCGACACGAGTATGGTAGATACTTGCAAACCTCAGTTTAAAACGGATAATCAACCATCAACCTTTAGGGAAAATATAGGATTTTCCCGGGATAAACCGGCTATTCAAAACGGATTGTTCATCATGTAACCAACGGATATTCATATTCATTCCACGATTCTTTGAATTGTACATACTTTGTACGAACATGGGAGTCATGGAAGGAATGGGTTTTTCAAATACGCTTTTCATAAGAAAATATAGGATTTTCTTGAGGAACACTTTTCAAAAGGATTTCAAGAACACTTTTCCATCAAAACTAAATGCTTATGAACTCACCAGCTTTATGCTGATACTCTTCAAACTGCTTGTGTTCTCAGGAAATCAGTAGACAGGTACATCTTGGATTTAGAGGAGCCGGAGCAACAAGAGTCATGTTTTCTATATATATTACATACTTTTGATGTACTTAAAACAGGTTTCAAACTGATGTAAACACTTTTCATATTTGTATTCAATGTTTGGTTGTGTTTACTATGCTTGCTATACAATTGTTGTGATACTACACATGACGTCCTCCACCCCGAAACGATTCTGCCATCACGGTTTCGGGGTGTGACAATATGTCAGAACCAACCATTGTAAGACCCCAGAGCTCTTGCTCAAGTTTCTGAATTTCCCCTCGCGGACAGTATTCCCGCATTAGCATGGCTTTTAAGATCTCCCAGCTTATCGAGTTAGCCACTACCAGAGTCAGTGACTTAACATGGCCATTCCACCACGTTAAAGCTCTATCCGAAAAGGTACAAGCAGTGAATTTGACTTTGCTGCTCTCTGGACAGGAGCAGATTTCGAAAATTGCTTCTGTCTTCTCAATCCACTGCCTTAGTTCCATAACTCCTCCAGTCCCATTAAAGGTCCTGGGTTTGGCATTCGAAAAATCTTTATAAGTCTACTCTCGCGAGTGCCCATGACTCTCGCCATGGTTAGAAGGATGTGCACCAACTCCCGACCCACTAGCACCAGGAGTATTGATATGAGACATGGCAGTAGCTACAGCCGCCATGACTGGGGCTTGGAACATAGCAGCGTCGAACTGAGGAGGTGGTGGCGGAGGTGGCGCCGGTGCTTCATTAACAGTGTTACGTCTTGGATTTCTACGAGGAGGCATCTTTTTCTATAAAAGTTAAAAGATACAAATATGGTAAGATATCAAGAGTGAATATGAATATTGATATCTCTGAACTAAAACATATAGTTCAACATGAATCTTGTAATGAATTGGAAATAGAAGTCTACGACAAGTACAACTTGTAACAGGATGATATGAAATTGAATGGTTATTTTTCAAAGACTATGAAAATGCTTGTCGATTAAATTGGCATATTGAATACATAAAGTCTGGAAAACTTGACCCTAAACAGGTCTACAATATACCAAATTCTGGGAAAAACATCGACATCATATTGACCTACCGAAAATAACATATTCGCGGTCGTACTGAAAAACATGAAAAATAACGCTAGAATCTATCCGTAGACTTAAACTATAACCAAAAGAGTAAATAGAAAACGAGTAGAGCATCTCCTACTGGCAATGGGTATCACTTGGAAGAAACCTCACCTCAGCCAGCTGATGCTCCAAAGGAAGTAGATGTCTTTCATACACTGTCAGGCGTGCTCGAAGTTCTATGACTTTAGCTCGAGTTACAGCTAACTCTTGCAGTAAGGCTTCATTGTCTCTCATTGCTCTGTCACGAGCATCTTCAAGATGACGAATGCGGACTGTATTAACTCCTGCATTGGCATCAACTTCCATGATTCGGTTGATGGCTGTCCTACCCTGTCTTTCATTTCGAGAAACCATGCGGACCAGAATTGACAGGACTCTGTCTCCTGAGCCTCCTTCACTCAGGTTGTAGAAGCTTCTGTCTCCGTTGTATGACATAGGTTGACCCTTCTCTTGAATCCATGTTTCCAAGCTTTCCGCCCACAGAGGCATCAGGCCTTGAAAAGCCGGACGAGGGTTAGGATTTTGGGCAACTGCTGGTGGATTATAGACTTCTGATCCGGAATCATTGTCTTCAGGAAAATTTTCTGCAAAATCATCATATAAGGGAATTTTGTGATTTTCTTCTGGCTCTACATCTTGTCCTTGACCAGGGAAGCACGGGTCTCTGGGTAAGTGAAATCTGTAACGCGCGTAGATCAGGGCTAGTTAATTTAGAGACAATGAGCGTCAAAAATGACTTTTTGATGGAAGATTCTTTAGAAGTAGTAATCTTAACTAAGTTGTAGTATATGTTACAAGGATTCCGTACATATAAAGAACGCCAAAATCCGAGTTATAACAAAGAAGTTATGAACTGTCAAAGTTTCGCGACAGAACCGGCACGAAACAGCGCGACGTAAATAGTGAATTTACGTTAGAGCGATATTTGGCCTTAATGATCTAAATGAAAGTCGTAGAATACGTTAAACCGAGAGCGTGCATAAAAAGAACGGCTAAATCTAACTTCATATGAGGAAGTTATGATTTTTCGAAATTTCGACTTAGCGGTATGTAGCCCAAAGTTCGAATATGAGATCGAGTGGTTTCTAGCCGAAATAATCTAAACGAGAATCGAAGATCTCATCGATAGTAGTCCAACGGTAAAAAGACAGACGAAAACGGACGTCAGATGAAGGAGTTGTGAATTCCTAACGGAGTTTTCCTGTCTCGGCCTACTAAAAATAATATAATAAAAATAAATTCAAAATTAGCCGACGGAGTCTAAATGAAAGTTATAGAGCATAGTCTGACCTACGCGTGGATATAAAGAACGTCGAAAACGGAGCTCGTATGCGAAAGTTATGAATTTTTGAAGTTCGAGGCATGCATACCAAAGCTTATCCGAAGAGTACCCCCAGCGTAACCAAAGTACGCCCAACGTACTGCTTGTGGAGGGAGTAAACCAAGCGTACTCTGAAGTTACGCCCAACGTAATCGCAGGGATCAGCCCCTATAAATAGATGTCATGGGCTGCCGAGTTTTAGTGCTCAATTTCTTCTCTCTCACTTGTTATTACCTCGTTTTGCGTGGAACTTATACCCTGAAGCCCCGGTATCATTCCCGAGACCCGAAGCAAGTCCCGAAGCCCCGAGGATCCCGAGCAGTAAAGTTTCCGAGCCGAAACTCTGCCCGCGAGAAGCCCGGTTTTTAAGAAAGCATCCCGGTTTCACCGGAGAATTTCTACTCGAAGAGTCGTAGTGCTGCCCGATCATCGTCCTATCAGGTGAGTGTGTAGTCACTTTCTTCCAACACATAAATATGAAGTATTTGCTATGAAATACGTACTATGTGTTAATAAATTGTTTGTTTATCTGAGATGGGTGTTGAATATGAAGTTTTGGCTATAAAATATGTAATATGTGTTAATAAGTTGTTTGTTCATTTGAGACGGGTGTTGAATGCAATGTTTGGTACAGGTTTTAAATAAGTTAAACTGTATATGTATTTTATATCTACGAATATGATGGGGGAAAACATGGGTAGATAAATGATAAGGTATGAAAGATGATTAAGAATAATATTGGCATATACACGAAATAGTGAATGTCATAATCCTGGCAGATGCGCTTAAAGGATAATGTTGGCAGATGCGCCTAATAGTGAATGTCGTAATCCTGGCAGAGGCGCTTAAAGCATAAACTTGGCAGATGCGCCTTATGTAGCAATGGATTTTGTGCCAGTTCCTTAGGTCAATCCTTAGGAATGAATGAATGAAGGATAGTTGATTCTTAGGCTAAAACCTTAAGAAATAAAGAAGATAATGGGGATGGGTAATTGGGTTGATTGTTTGATGATTGAATATAATAATTGTATTATTGTGGGTTGAAAACCCTATATGCTCACCAGGCTCTCAAGCCTGACCCACTCAGTTTTCTTTGTATTACAGGAAGTGGCTCAAGAGCATAAGTTGGTTGACATGACGAGAAATGATGGATTATAGGCCAGTAGTTATAAATAACCGTTGTAAGTTCTATTTTGATCTGTTTATGCTTTTGGTCTGTATCGGAACATGACATCCCGAGATTTTGTTATATAATGAAAATACATTTCTTTAAGAAATTCTTTTGATAAATTCTTATCGTATTTCGTTTTGGGAACAAATTCCGCAATAGTTTTCTTTAAATGATTACTCTGATTTTAAAATAAAGCATAAACAAAATGGTCTTTTCTAGCCGTGAAATCGGGGATGTCACAAAATCCAGCCAATTTTATCTAAGCGAGAATAGGGATAAGAGATATAGAATATAGTTAGTAACGATAGATTAAGGATACAAGTTTCTACGAGAGAGACTTACAGTTAACAAGCAATGTATTATTTATGACTTATTCTAGGTATTACTACAACTATAAAGTGTGTACTAATTATATATAACTTGAGTATAATCGACCTTTGATTAAATGACCCAGCTCTAAATCCACAACCAAACAAGGAACAGGAAATGAAGCTAGATCACATAATCTAAGTCTATATAACTTTAATTATATATAACTGTAATATACCCTTAACATTTATAGTTCTACCCTCAATTGTTCTATTGTTTTCACATGTTTGTTATTAGTATATATTGCGTAAAATACCCCTATAGTATTTTAATCTTTATGCTCTGTTCTAGAGTTCTTCTGAATACATATGGTTGGTAAGTTTTAGACATGTCGCAACATCACTATCACCCCCAAACACATGTTAGTCATATCTGAAATTAATATAGTTGATCAGGCTATATTAATCCCAGATATGATTACATAACTGTCAGGTTTGACAGTAACGTCCAACATCCAAATACTTTTAAGTTCTTATGACTGTGATAATGTACTTGTAGGTATGAGTGTTAGTATACTTCTTGTCAAAATACTTAAATTTTTAAAAAATATACTTGTAGTCAGAGCTCTTAGCCTCAAATGTATTTATAGTTCGTATATCTTTTATGGATTGATATACTGAGTTCACTATAAACAATGCTCTGATACCAATCTGTCACACCCCCAAACCAGACGGCGGAAACGTCCGGGGGTGGAGGACTTCATTTGTAGTATCACAACACATGCATTATAGTAATCAGAGTACAAACAACCATTGTATTTAAAAAGTATAAATATTTACATGTGTTTCATCATAGTATACTGAAACCAAATAGTTATACAAAAGAAGAAGACAAGACATAAATAGCTCCATCTTCTCAAAAGCTCGGGGAGTACCTGTCTACTGGTTCCCTAAGAATACAAGTAATTTGAAAAGAGAGTATCATAATAAAGTTGAGTGAGTGCATAAGTATTTATGTTTGAAAGAATGTTTTTTGTTTCTTGAATATTTAACTGCTCCAGAAAATCCTATATTTTCTACTGTATATGAAAAGTAGTTTTAGTTACATAAAACTGTTCTATTTGTAAATCAATGTTCTGTATTTGTAATCCTTTTGTAAACTTGTATCTGAGAGTGTGCTTGATTTCATCAGCTGTAATGTAATACTGTAAACTGTATCTTGTAAACTAGTACTTTAAAATGTACTTAGGTTTAGTTAATTATACACTAACGTATTGTTAATATCTTTTATATGAGTTACTATAACCATACTGACTAGATGGCCTGACCCAACGCTATGAATGCGCTGAAAACTGTTGTTAACAATTGTCACTCACAGGCGTGTATGCCTGACTGTAGCTAGCAGTCTGAGTGCAGGGTTGTCAATCCTAATATAGATCTATACACACATTGTTTCGATCCCCGGCTGGAGATTCTGGTTATAATGTCAGGACTTTACTATATTGTTTAAATAAATTAAACAACCTGTATCAATTTACTCATAAAGAGCATATAAACGTTACATGTATAATAGTTATGAAAACCCAATCATTCTGAAATAAATGATTGATAGTATGTTCTAGAATTAGTATTCTTAACATGTATCTGAAAGATGTATACCCTTGAATAGTTTTGAATCAAACCTTTGTTCTTGTAAAACAATGTACTTTAGTATACTTGAATTGTGAATTAATGTTTTGTGAATCATAAATTATAACTATTATAATTTATATGTATTTTCTGATTTGATAACGAGTATTCACGAATGCAACCCCTTGCTCAACATGTTACAAAGGGTAATTGAACTTAATGAACTAACTTTTATACTTGTATACATATACAAATATATATATATATATATATATATATATATATATATATATATATATATATATATATATATATATATATATATATATATATATAAAATTTAAATGACACTCGGACAAATAACTGATGCTTATAATCCAACATCCAAACAAGGAAAAGGAACCAAAGTGGGTTATCAGTCCTAAGCCTTTTAAATCTTATTTATATAAATATATATACTAGTATGATTTTTGGTAGAAATATAAGTTTATAAAAAAAACATTTAAAAGAAGTTTGATATTTTGAAATTCATTTTGGTGACTTGATGTCATTTTGATACAATCATTGAAAACCATTTGAATTGATGATAACTGAAATCCATTTTGATAAGATATTTGAAACCATTTGTTTATAACACAAAATCTTTGTGTTAGACTTGTATCCCCCCCCCCCTAAAATAGTAAAAACTATGAAAATACGGGTGTATGAACTCACCTGTAGTGAGTGATTCGAGTGAGAGGTCGAGGTAGGATGCTAAGTGTCAAGTGAAGTCTTAATGTAACATCCCGAAAAATACCAGCTAAAAATTTCATTTTTAAATTAGGTTAATACATAAAAACATCGTTACAAAACTTTCATAATATTAATTTATGTTTGAAAACCGGTAACATCATAGTTAAATATTCAGAGTACATCCCAGAAAATCCATAGTGCGGAAACAAGAGTGTGTGTGATATGCCGCTACCGCGCCAGCTCCTTTTCCCTAGCTGAAGAGATACCTGAAAACAAAACTATGAAACGTAAGCACAAAGCTTAGTGAGTTCCCCCATAATGCCACATACCATACAATCATATAACGAGTAACTAAGGGATACGGGCCTCGCCCACACCCATAGAGATACGGGCCTCGCCCACACTTTACTTTCTGAGAGGTACGGGCGTCGCCCACACTCTGCTATCCATGGAGATAAAGGCCTCGCCCACACTCCGCCACTAAACCATAACATACAAGTATCACACAGACAACAAGTATAAGCAATTCTATCATACTGGCATATAACACAATCAAACTCAGCTATGAGATACGGGCTCCGCCCACACTCCGATACTAACATATCGTCTATACGGGCCGGCCTTGGTGCCTTAGACCCGTCCGTACTGGAAGTAAACTCACCTCGAGAGTAGCTGCCGAAAACCTGCTCAGACTACGCCTGGCTGCCGCACCGGTAATCCCTCCGGCTATAAATCCGTAAACATGGATTAGGTACTCATAAATACCCCTAAGGTCAAATGACCGGTCAAAGTCAACTCCTTGGTCAAAGTCAACCTTCTGATTGACTGGACTCGCCGCGTCCATATGACGACTCGCCGAGTCCTTCTATGTCTAGCCCGACTCTGACTCATCGGGTCCCTGTTCCCACTCACTGAGTCAGCCTGACTCGCTAGACGGGGACAACTAACAAACCCGCGACTGGACTCGCCGAGTCCAAGGGGATGACTCGCCGAGTCCGACGAACAGATCCCACAATTCGCTCCAATCTTCCATCAGAACATCAACCTTGGAGATTTGGAGATTCTGGGACTATAGTTACACGTTAAATTGCTAATTCCACGTGCGACTACGGAGGGGTTGGACCTTCTACACTTAAACCCTTCTTATCCTAGTGACAGTTCATATGGCTCGCCGAGTTGGAAGAACAACTCGTCGAGTTCAAGGCTATAATCAAGGGACTCGCCGAGTTTGGAGAACGACTCGCCGAGTACCAGGCAATCTTCATAGGACTCGCCGAGTTGTCTATCCAACTCGCCGAGTCTAAGGCCATCTTCATGGAACTCGCCGAGTGCACCTTGGCACTCGCCGAGTACCCTTCGACTCTTTACCCATTCTGGCCAAATTTGAGACATGCAACTGATCCAACTCATGGGTCTCAGTTCCTAGGGTCTGGTTATCACATATACACACGAAATCTGGGGGTTTTAAGGCTTGAAGATCAACCATTGGGGACAAAACGAACCTAGGAGCTAATGAGCAAAGTGAGGGATTTATTACCTGATTTGATGCCTTCCCCAGAGTAGATTTCGGATCTACCTTCACTTCTGGAACACTCCAACCTCCTCCTTCTTCTTCTAAGCTCCAAAACCTTCTTTGGAAGATCAAAATCACTCAAGAACACTAAAGGAGCTAGAGTTGTTCTCTACTGCTCTCTGGGAGGAAAATGGGACGAAATGGGTGTTTTAGAATGGGTAAAATAGGGTGAAATGTCTGAAAATAGAGTTTCATCCAGACAGGTGGACTCGCCGAGTCTATGCATCGACTCGCCGAGTTCACCGCTCAGATCCCGTGTCCACCCTGCTGCTACTCGGCGAGTCGGGACGCAGACTCGCCGAGTTCGTGGCAAAATTAAAATAGCAACTTAAATAAAATCATACCATGAACCCGGTGTTACAAATCTCCCCCACTTATTTTAGACTTCGTCCTCGAAGTCTGCCGCCCCCTTCCGGAACAGTTCCGGATAATGCTCCATCATCTCATCCGCGGGCTCCCAAGTCCATTCCGAGCCCTTCCGATGCTGCCATTGCACCTTCACCAGCTCCACCCTTTTGTTCCTCAGTTCCTTCGACTTCCGGTCTAGGATAGCCACAGGCCGCTAGATATAATTCAGGCTGTCATCAACCTGGATGTCCTCCAAAGGTACCACTGCTGAATCGTCCACCATGCACTTCCGCAGCTGGGAGACGTGGAAAGTACTGTGGATCTGACTGAGTTCGGCTGGCAGGTCCAGCTGATATGCTACCTTGCCCACTCGGGCTGCAACCCTAAACGGTCCAATATACCTAGGACCCAACTTGCCCCGTTTCCTGAATCGGATGACGCCCTTCCACGGCGACACTTTCAGGAGAACCATATCCCCGACCTGGAACTCCAGGTCTGATCGGTGCCTATCGGCATAACTCTTCTGTCGACTCTAAGCAGTCTGAAGCCTGCTCCGGACCTGCTGAATCTTCTCTGTCGTCTTGAGCACTACTTCAGTGCTCCCCATGACCCTCTGTCCAACCTCGCCCCAACATATTGGGGTCCTGCACTTCCTCCCGTACAACATCTCGAAGGGAGGACGGTCAATACTCGCATGATAGCTGTTGTTATATGAAAACTCGGCTAAAGGAAGATAGGTATCCCAGCTACCACCGAAGTCTAAAACACACGCCCGCAGCATGTCCTCCAGAGTCTGGATGGTCCGCTGGCTCTGGCCATCCGTCTGCGGGTGAAAGGCTGTACTAAAATGCAGACGAGTACCCAGCTCGTCATGAAACTTCCTCCAGAATCTGGAAGTGAACCGCACATCCCTATCTGAAATCACTGAAACTGGCACCCCGTGCCGTGCCACCACCTCCCTGATGTAGATATCGGCCAATTTCTCAGCCGAGATGCTCTCCTGAATCGGGATAAAGTGGGCGCTCTTGGTCAATCGATCGACGATGACCCATATCGAATCCACTCCCCGCGCGGTCCTGGGAAGCTTGGTGATGAAATCCATCGTGATGTCTTCCCATTTCCACAGCGGGATATCCAACGGCTGCATCTTGCCGTGCGGTCTCTGGTGTTCGGCCTTGACCTTCCTGCAGGTCAGGCACCGCTCAACGTACCATGCTACATCCCGCTTCATGCAGGGCCACCAATAGTCCAGACGAAGATCCCTATACATCTTCGTTGCCCCTGGATGAATGGAAAATCGGGATTTGTGCGCCTCCTCCATCAGAACCTGGCGCACGCCTCTGAGGTATGGAACCCACACCCTGCGGTGTAATGTCAATAATCCCCTGCTGTCATAGTCGAAGGAGGAAAACTGTCCCACAATCCGCTCACTCTTCCGATGTTCCTCCTTCATAGCCTCCTGCTGAGCCTCCCGGATTCGCTCCAAAAGCGGAGTCACCACTGTCATCCGCATGCAAATATCCCTGATCGGCGCCGCCTTGCGGCTAAGCGCATCGGCCACCACGTTGGCCTTCCCCGGGTGATAAAGGATTTCACAATCATAATCCTTTACCACATCAAGCCACCGACGCTGCCTCATATTCAGATTTGGCTGGTCCATGAGGTACCTCAAACTTTTGTGGTCCGTGTAAATCGTACAGCGAACCCCATAGAGGTAATGACGCCAAATCTTGAGGGCGAACACAACAGCCCCCAACTCCAAATCATGCGTCGGGTAGTTCGCCTCGTGAGGCTTCAGCTGCCTCGATGCGTAGGCGATGACATGCCCTCTCTGCATCAATACGGCACCCAAACCTGAGATGGACGCATCGCAGTATACATCAAAATCCTCCATGCCCTCTGGCAAGGCTAAGATTGGCGCCTCGCACAATCTCTGTCTCAGTGTCTCGAATGATGCCTGCTGCTCAGGCCCCCAACGAAAGACCACAACCTTCCTCGTTAACCTGGTCAGGGGTAATGCTATCTTGGAGAAATCCTGAATGGATCTCCGATAGTAGCCAGCTAATCCTAGGAAACTCCGAATCTCAGATGGAGATTTCGGAACCTCCCATCTCATCACGGCCTCCACCTTGGCCGGATCCACCGAAATCCCGTTCTGGTTGACAAGGTGCCCAAGAAACTGCACCTCGCGCAACCAGAACTCACACTTGGAGAACTTAGCATACAAGTTCTCCTTTCTCAAGGTCTCCAAAACCTCCCGCAAATGCTCCTCATGCTGCTCTCGCGTCTTGGAGTAAACCAAGATATCATCAATAAATACTATCACCGACTAGTCTAACATCGGTCTACATACGCGGTTCATGAGGTCCATGAACGCGGCAGGAGCATTGGTGAGCCCGAAAGGCATCACCACGAACTCATAGTGGCCATAACGTGTCCGAAATGCCGTCTTCTGCACATCCTCCTCTCTGACCCTCACCTGGTGATACCCTGAACGCAAATCTATTTTGGAGAACCAAGATGCTCCCTGAAGCTGGTCAAAGAGATCGTCAATCCTCGGGAGTGGGTAGCGGTTCTTCACCGTTACCTTATTCAGCTCCCTATAATCGATACACATCCGATGCGACCCGTCCTTCTTCTTCACAAACAGAATCGGGGCTCCCCAGGGTGAACTGCTCGGTCTAATGAAACCCTTGTCTAACAGCTCCTGAAGCTGTGTAGACAACTCCTGCATCTCAGGAGGTGCCATGGCTATCGGAGCCACACCAGGGACTAGGTCGATCCTGAACTCCACCTGTCGCTCTGGAGGTATCCCAGGCAGCTCCTCGGGGAATACATCTGCGAACTCTCGTACTACGGGCACATCGCCCACCGTCGCCTTACCCGCCTCCCGGGTGTCCATGACATATGCGACATATCCTGCGCAACCCTGCTGAAGGTAACGCCTTGCCCTCGCTGCCGAACAGAAGGCTGGCCCTCGCTGTGATCTCTCACCCTGAATTACTAACTCTCCCCCACTTGGGGCTCTGACTCGTACTAACCGTTGCGCGCAATCTATCACTGCCCCATTGGAACTCAGCCAATCCATACCAATAATGACCTTGTTTCCCCGCAATGGAATGGGAACTAGGTCAACCAAATACCTTTCTTCGAACAACCTCAATACACAATCTCGGAAGACCTCTGATGCTCGTACCGACCGGTCGTCCGCAATCTCGACCTCTAAAGGGCAATCCAACATGCCCGAGGACTCAGGAAACTTCTTGCTAAGTGCAAGAGAAACAAAGGATCAGGTAGCCCCCAAATCAAACAACACCTGGACTGGAATACCGTTCACATGGAACGATCCTAAACGTTTATACACAGAGCACATATCAATATCATAAATCTCATATAAATAGGTCAGAGGGAAAGAATCATACCCGTCACCACATCGGGTGCAGCGCGTGCCTCCTCGGCTGTCAGCTGAAATGCCCGGCTCCTCACCACTGGAGCCTCTGCCTTGCCCTGTCGGCCATCTGTAATGCGCAGGGTCGCTGGAGCTGGCGCCTGTACTGGCGCTGCTGCTGTCGACTGGGGGCAGTTGGCCCTCTTGTGGCCCCTCTGGTTGCAGTGGAAACACAGCAACTCAGATGTCTGAATAACTGGAGCAGGGGCAGTACAATCCCTGCTGAAGTGTCCCGTCTTGCCGCACCTGTAGCAGCCTGTCGATCCTGATCTACACGCTCCCTCGTGCGATCTGCCGCACTTCCTGCAGCGGCCCTGTCCTGAATGGCCTTTCGGCCTACCATCTGATCCCTTTGGCTTCTTTCCCGAAGCCCCTATCGTCTGTCCCTCCTCTGCCTTCCTCTTTCGGACGTGCTCCAGATCTATCTCCCTCTCCCTCGCCCTAGCAATCATAGAATCCAGGGTAGAGCAAGCTGAAAAACTGACATGCTCCCGAATGTCGGCTCGCAGCATGTCATGGTAGCGGGTCCTCCTCATATCCTCATCACCTGCATACTGGGGCACCAGTAACGCCCTCTCCCGGAACTTGGCGGTGATCTCCGCCACAGTCTCCGTCGTCTGTCTCATATCCAAGAACTCCCGTGCCAACTGCTGGAGCTCCACCGCAGGCGCGAACTCCGCCCTGAATCGTGTCACAAAGTCCGGCCATGTCATAGCCTCAATGGCCGCGGCTCCCAAAGAGTCACAAACCGACTCCCACCAATCTCTAGCTCTGTCACGTAGACACCCTGCAGCAAATCGTACCTTTGACCCCTCAGGGCAGAAGCTGATCAGCTGTGCAGACTCAAGGTCTGCAATCCATCGTCTGGCAGCAATGGGGTCCTTAGCCCCATGGAAATCTGATGCACCACTGCCCCTGAAGTCCTTAAAAGACAGTGTGCGTGGTCCTGACTGGCTAGCCGCCATATCACTCCTGAACGCCCTGAGACGATCCTCCATCAACTCTATAATACCCTCCTTGATCGACCCGAAGATGATGGGAGTCGACTCAAGGATGCCCCTGGTAATCTCTGGCGCAATGAACTCGCGTAGACCCTCATCAACTGGTTCGGACCCTGAACCCGAACCCGATCCCGATCCTGAGCCTCCCGCTCCTGTCGTGTGGTCACCATACTGAAAAACATAGCATAACCACCGTCAAACAATATTCCACTAACGAGGCTCACATACATACCACTAGTCCCTGGTCTCGCCTCGGCCCTTTTTGAATCGAGTACGGATCCTCCGCTTTCAGTAGTACGGGCCCATACTACCTTCCACGTCTATCCGTACTTTCCTCAAGAATTGCCTCAACTCAACCAAGTCCTTTCTACTAATACTGCGGTTCTCGTGCTACTCTCGCCCTAAGTAATTGCCATCCCACTCTCTGTCATCAGCTGCACAAGAGGTCCCTGCTTTCCTTCCCTAACTAGCTCGCGAGTACTATTACATATTACTCAGACTAGATAATTCTTCGAATGAGAGGTCCTACCCTACAACGGTTGGACTCAAACAAGAGCTGCGAAATAGGGCTAGACCCAACCTTCTGAAATTATTTAATCCTTGCAATATGTAACTTAGCATATTCGTTCACTAGTTAGTGAAAGACGACTAGCACTCCTAATAGCACAAAGCAAGCAGCATTCGGGCATTGAGCACACATAATCAAGTATATACTACTCTGGCTATCATACTGACTGATCTGTACTAGCATGCAATTTTCAAAAAGCCAAAACACATAAAGCAGGCACATAAGGCATCTTTCCTAGATCCTTAGTCCTATTCTAGCATGCTGTTCTATTGAAACTGAACTGATAATCATAACGTAAACTTGTATGGGCACTTTGGGGAAAACTTACTTGAGCTCGGCCGGTCGCGCACATCACACACCTTTTTCTTTTTAGAAACCCCTTTTACTTAGTCTTTAGAAAATCATTTCTTTATGAAAATCTTTTAATCCATCGATTTGAGTCCAGACACCCCCGAAGGTGTGTCCGAATCCCTCAAACCAGGGCTCTGATACCAACTTGTAACATCCCGAAAAATACCAGCTAAAAATTTCATTTTTAAATTAGGTTAATACATAAAAACATCGTTACAAAACTTTCATAATATTAATTTATGTTTGAAAACCGGTAACATCATAGTTAAATATTCAGAGTACATCCCAGAAAATCCATAGTGCGGAAACAAGAGTGTGTGTGATATGCCGCTACCGCGCCAGCTCCTTTTCCCTAGCTGAAGAGATACCTGAAAACAAAACTATAAAACGTAAGCACAAAGCTTAGTGAGTTCCACCATAATGCCACATACCATACAATCATATAACGAGTAACTAAGGGATACGGGCCTCGCCCACACCCATAGAGATACGGGCCTCGCCCACACTTTACTTTCTGAGAGGTACGGGCCTCGCCCACACTCTGCTATCCATGGAGATACGGGCCTCGCCCACACTCCGCCACTAAACCATAACATACAAGTATCACACAGACAACAAGTATAAGAAATTCTATCATACTGGCATATAACACAATCAAACTCAGCTATGAGATACGGGCTCCGCCCACACTCCGATACTAACATATCGTCTATACGGGCCGGCCTTGGTGCCTTAGACTCGTCCGTACTGGAAGGAAACTCACCTCGAGAGTAGCTGCCGAAAACCTGCTCAGACTACGCCTGGCTGCCGCACCGGTAATCCCTCCGGCTATAAATCCGTAAACATGGATTAGGTACTCATAAATACCCCTAAGGTCAAATGACCGGTCAAAGTCAACTCCTTGGTCAAAGTCAACCTTCTGATTGACTGGACTCGCCGCGTCCATATGACGACTCGCCGAGTCCTTCTATGTCTAGCCCGACTCTGACTCATCGGGTCCCTGTTCCCACTCACTGAGTCAGCCTGACTCGCTAGACGGGGACAACTAACAAACCCGCGACTGGACTCGCCGAGTCCAAGGGGATGACTCGCCGAGTCCGACGAACAGATCCCACAATTCGCTCCAATCTTCCATCAGAACATCAACCTTGGAGATTTGGAGATTCTGGGACTATAGTTACACGTTAAATTGCTAATTCCACGTGCGACTACGGAGGGGTTGGACCTTCTACACTTAAACCCTTCTTATCCTAGTGACAGTTCATATGGCTCGTCGAGTTGGAAGAACAACTCGTCGAGTTCAAGGCTATAATCAAGGGACTCGCCGAGTTTGGAGAACGACTCGCCGAGTACCAGGCAATCTTCATAGGACTCGCCGAGTTGTCTATCAACTCGCCGAGTCTAAGGCCATCTTCATGGAACTCGCCGAGTGCACCTTGGCACTCGCCGAGTACCCTTCGACTCTTTACCCATTCTGGCCAAATTTGAGACATGCAACTGATCCAACTCATGGGTCTCAGTTCCTAGGGTCTGGTTATCACATATACACACGAAATCTGGGGGTTTTAAGGCTTGAAGATCAACCATTGGGGACAAAACGAACCTAAGAGCTAATGAGCAAAGTGAGGGATTTATTACCTGATTTGATGCCTTCCCCAGAGTAGATTTCGGATCTACCTTCACTTCTGGAACACTCCAACCTCCTCCTTCTTCTTCTAAGCTCCAAAACCTTCTTTGGAAGATCAAAATCACTCAAGAACACTAAAGGAGCTAGAGTTGTTCTCTACTGCTCTCTGGGAGGAAAATGGGACGAAATGGGTGTTTTAGAATGGGTAAAATAGGGTGAAATGTCTGAAAATAGAGTTTCATCCAGACAGGTGGACTCGCCGAGTCTATGCATCGACTCGCCGAGTTCACCGCTCAAATCCCGTGTCCACCCTACTGCTACTCGGCGAGTCGGGACGCAGACTCGCCGAGTTCGTGGCAAAATTAAAATAGCAACTTAAATAAAATCATACCATGAACCCGGTGTTACACTTTTGAATGCTTTTAAATAAAATCAAGTGTTTCTCAAGATTAATAAGCAGATAGAAGAGATACTTACACTTTTGAAGGCTTTTAAGGAGTTCAAGGCTTAAGAACAAGTAGGTGCTCTTGGTGAAAGTGAAGAAGATTTGAAGATCTAATCAAAAGAGAAGATTTCATGGATGAAAACATGGATCTTCACTAGATAAAGCCATGTATCAACAATTAAATGGAAGGAATACTTACACTTTTGAAGATTAAGGTGTAAAACTTGATGATAGTTGAGAGAGAATCGGATTTCATTGAGGTGAAACTATGAGAAGTGTGAGGAAATGAAGGAAAAACTTATATATATATATATATATATATATATATATATATATATATATATATATATATATATATATATATATATATATATATATATATATGTTTGGGTTCACGACCACCCTTGGGTGTACGGCCGTACACCCATGTGTACGGTCGTACACTCATGTGTACGACCGTACACTCTTCTAAATGTAGTGTTTGACCCGAATGCATTACGATGAACTTAAGTTAACTCATCCCTAAAACCAAACTTTGAATGTACTAGGCTTAGAACACTCAAACAGACTCTGAACAATGCTAAAAGATAGCAGAAACAAGTCTGACTGTGATTGAATGTGAAAGACTGTACAAGATAGAAATTTCGGTTTGTCACATTAATATTTTGAAAGATGGAAAAATATTTTTTTTTGCTCAGACAATATCAATAGATATATAAGAATTTCATGCTAAATGCAATATTATGCATACATCTATTCACAAACCCATGTTAATCTCAAAGTCCAACTCATAAAGTTGATGGTTGGATGTGAAGAATATATGACAAACAAAATGTCAAATTTTCCATTACATCCACAAATAAGGCGCTAAGGGCCATCCAATCTAGGCCACATGAGGGTTGGCGAGCCTCTACTCGTGCAAGTGAGGATTATCTATAAATCTACTCACAACAACAACAATAATCAATGTCCATTTGGGTACCCGAGATCTCAAGTCACACCCATCGTAGTATGAATATGCACACATAGGACGATAAAAACAATTTCCAAAATTTCTAAGCTCGTGAGCTTTAGTTGTCAAAACATTTCAAGAAATACTTTTCATAAATGCACAATTAGAGCATATAGCAATTAATTATTACATAAAGTACCATGCATCTAGAATCAAGTAAGACTTATAAAAATTTAGTAGGTGGGGATGTATGGATTGGATTTCTTCAGGTTACAATTATATTGTACATGCGAAATTTCACTTAACTCTTAAGGGTACATGCAACCTAAATGTATCTATGGTTTTTCACAATTAACAGCAACATACTTATGAAACAAAACTAGAAAAACCCTAAGAAATTGAAATCATGAGTAAAACCACATACCTTTGCGTAAATCAAATTAAGCTAATCAAACACTTGAAATATCCTTGTAAAATAGATGCAAAAGTATGGTGCCCTCTAATGTTTCACACCCAAAACTGAAGGTAATTTTAGGATTGAAAGGAGAGAAGAGAGAGGATTGAGAAATTCGGATTTATCTTGTCGTAAAGGAGTGGCCGAAAATCTAAGGGGTATGTCCCTTTATATAGTTGCATGATAATCCTGGAAACCCTAAATTTGAATTCAAAATAAAATATATTTTAATCTAGTAATTATCTAGTTTCCTTTTATCAGTTGGAGGCTTCCAGAAACGTTATCTTAGGGTCTCAAAATCGTCCACTCTATCGCGTGGTTCTAGATTCTTTCTTTTGTTCAACTATGGAACAATTACAGCTCATCCCTTCCACCTTTAATTAATTCTATATAACCCATAATTAATTCTAATTAATTCTTAATTAATCATATAATATATTAACACATCATTTATCTCTCTTTTCTAATCAATCCAAGCCATTTCCTGGTTATGAGGGCAACCCAAAAAGGACTTTACTTTTATTCTTCAACATTATACCAATTTAGTTAGGACCTTAGACACCTTAATCCAACAGTATATTCCTGATAACTCACCTTAGCTCCTAGCTTCTTATTTTACTTCTCTTCAACAAGTAACCACCCTCAATCACTACCTATATAAACCAAAAGTACATTACTATTTTAATAAAGCAATATAATAATTATAGATAAATACATTTGAAAACTTAGATTACAAGTTATATGAACATAGGGGATGCTTACAAACAGAATTGAATGGAAATCGTGGAAAAATTCCTAGAATCGGGGAGTTGATGCATTGGGCGCCCCGCGTCCACCGTGTAGACAGTTTCATATTTTCGGTTTTCATTATTTCTTCCAATTGTAACCTTTTGGATTAGGTGTCTAATCCAATAAATAAATTGGTATATACTTGAATTATTAACAAAGTCCTTTTGGGTTTCCCTCAAACCTGGTAATAAAATATAATGACTTTTTCAAAAGAGAGAGAGAGATAGAGAGAGAGAGAGAGTAATTATTTATTATATGATTAATAAATAGAAATAAATAAATTTGTTAATATGTTATGAGAATAGTATATTAATTAGAAATAGTATTATTTAATTAAGGATTAATAAGAAATTGATTAGAATTCGTTTTGAGATTAATTAGATAAATTGAAAGTGCAATGACCTAAGCTGTAATTATTCAATAGTTGAACAAGAGAGGGATTCTAGAATAGTCATAGGATGGCCGAAAATTATAAGCTTCCTTAGGGTTCTAGAATATGCCTTGAAAATAATTAGAAAACCAGATAATTACCTGATTTAAGATATTTTAATAAAGCAACGGTTATCATGGATTCCTGATGCAGCTTTCCAAAGAAGTTTTCATAGTTGCTAGGGTTAGTAATTTTGACCACTCCTTCTGATCAATAGATAGCTGAAATTCACCTCTCATCCTCTCTCCTAAGAAGTTTTCATAGTTGCTAGGGTTTGGGTGTAAACAATCAGAGGCACGAGATTTTTGGTGCTAGCTTCCAAGGTTTTTCAAGAAGGATTGTTTGATTGTTTACTACAACAATCAAAAGGAATGTAATATTCTATGAATTTGAAAATTAGCTAGGGTTATAGGGTTCTTGTTGTTCAATAGAATGTTACTTCAATAGTGTTTTGACTAGCTCTAATAGGTTGCATATGTCATTAAGTGTATGAGGATTTATCCGCATTCTTGCATATAAAACCCATCAGTGGTATCAGAGAGTATGGTTGTCTAACAATTGAATGTACATTGCTTGAACTTGAACAAAACCTAAATTGGAGGAAAGAAAGAACTGTCATTCTATTACAGCAACACGTCGTGGTGTTCTTCGACCACAACATGGAGATCTTCGAATCCGCGTTTTTCTTCGTTCTGCCATAACGTGGTGAACCTTCTGATCAACGATTTTTTTTGCTTAATTCAAAATTAATTAGGATAATTACTTTAAATAATATATATATATATATATATATATATATATATATATACATACATATATATATATATATATATATATATATATATATATATATATATATATATATATATATATATATATATATATATATATAAATTGTGTAAAGCTGAATAATTATCTTAGTAATTAGATATCCTATATCTTGAATTTGTGAATTATCGTTATGATTTAATCGATTTAATTAATTGTTAATTAAAGGATAAAGACTAATATCATAATTGGTTTATTTAAAAAAAATTAAATTAATTTTATATTAGTTTCGTAAATAAAAAATTAAACCTAGTATTTTAGAAAAGTTTTAAAATACACCTTATACAAAGTCAGTTAAATCGCTAGTACGCCTCATTCACGAAGCCATACTATACATGGAGTTTAAGGAAGCGGCCTATAAAATGACCGCAGTGGGTATACACTCTTACCCACGGCTCTCTTGTATGATGGAGGGTCGTTAGCTGAACAGATTTGATATGACATAATCTCATTAATAAGTATAATGGTATAAAGTAACTAAACTATTTAAAAAATCTCACTCTTAGTTAACTTAGGGAAAATGTGAAAAGTATGCTAATCCATATAATTGCACATTATACTTTATTGTAGTTAGTGGAGCGTGTGTGGTTAACTGACACACTAATATTAACTAAAAAGAGTAATAATGGGCATCTCGAGAATTATTGTTGTTAATGGAGCACGTGTGGTTAATGGACACATTAATCAGAGATGATAAATGACATCGAGAGTGCCAAGCGTATTTATATGGTTATTCACATCTTGTTTGTGATCATCGGCATCCCAGCCACAAATAGAAGAGCATAATCTGAGATTAAACATGGCATTGATAAGAATAAATGAATCTCAAAAGATCTAGGATTTTTGTAGTTCGAAATTGGTGAAATGATTTTACCTGCCTTCATAAATTCGCAATAAGATTACGACATCCCTCTTCTTAGTTTTGAAATGTTATATTGGATCCAAGCCTTAAATATTAACTATGGGTTAAAATATTAAGGATTATTGTCATGTAACTAAAACTGCTTTCTTTTCTATATAGATTTCTACTTCTGGTGATGTTTCTACTCCTCAAAATGCATCCCACAATTTTTCACTTCTCTCGATCGTATCCAATGTGACATTGGATGGCACCAACTAATGGGTTTTGAGCAAAACAACAATTCCTATATATGCATGCAACCCTAATGCTTTGGATCTAGGTTTTATCTAATTGAACATGCAAACTTGAACACAAAAGTAAAAACCCTAGGAAGTGTCTACAATTTTCGAAATTCGGATAAAACTAGGGTTAGGTTACATACCTTGATTGTTATATTGTAATAACAATGATTCCCTTGTAGATCTGGAAGCTTGAGAACTTAGTGTCACAAGTGTAACACCTATGATGGCTCACAAACACACAATGCAAGAGAATGATATGAGAGAGGAGGAGGAGATCAAATTTTCGACTATTGCTTCTTTCAAAGAGTGGCCGATAATCATAGCCTTAAGAGTTCTATTTATAGTGCACCAATGATGCTATGGATTACCCTAATCTCAAATATGGTAATTATCCACCTACTTTGATTATCCATATATGATACGATATTCTAAAAACTCTAGAATAATCTTTCATATACCATGAAAAAATCGTCCACCCTTCCCTAGGAAGGTTCTGGACGCATTTGCTCAACTATTGAACAATCGCACTTTTAGTCCCTATACTTTTAATTAATTCTTTAATCCCAAAACTAATTCCAAATTAATTTCTGATTAAATATTAATTAATACAACGATTACAAATTAATATATTATGTCCATAACATATTCATAAATCATTTATTCCATTTTATTAATCTATTAATAAATTCTTCCTCTTCCTTAATTAATCATCCTGTCTAGTTGCACGTGTGAAGGCAACCCAAAAGGCCGGACTAGCCATTATCAATTCAAGTACATACCAATTATGGTTATAGGCTTAGACACCTAATCCAACAGTCTCCCACTTGGATAAGTCTAATAACTATAATTGCAAGTATTACTTCAAAAACTGATAAGAAATCATAGCTCCCATAGCTTTTATCAAACTCTGACCTAGTCAGTTGTGTGTCCTAAGATAAAGGATCATATAATCCTTCGTTTTGCAAGATATCAAGTGAACAAATGACATGGAACAAAATCATTCTCATTGTTCAAAAGTTTATTTCCCGATTTTTGCTTTGTAATGACAAAGAACTTAATCGAACACATCAATTTAGTCCTGACCGGGTCCGACACATAAGTCAACACCAAATCATCAAGGGGCCCAAGATATCGATTTTCCTCTTAAGGAAAAAGGAACATATAAACTTTGACTCATATGCTTGTACTATCTACTCATCAAATCATGCACAACAATACTTTTTATAACATCAAGTTACTGATTCGTTTACGCATTATCAATGCACAACCAACTCGTCAACAACAACTCATATATCTCGGTTTAAAGATTATAATATATTATCATCTCAAAATTACTCGTGATAAAGTCCAGGAAGTAATTCACTGAGCGTGGGTTAATCCAATACTTAAATCCCCATTTCAAAAGTACTCATGAATATTGCAGTAAACCACTGCTATGTCAAAACACTTAGACAATCTACAATCCAATTCATGACAGCCTTAATTCACTACTTACTTCCAAAGTATGATCGACTGTGGATATTTGAATAATCCAATTATTTGAGAAGTAAAACATGCGAAAGAAACACAAAGATAAACAATTGACAAAAGATAGTAAACGATACTCATAAATAAATCTCTATTATTTAATCATCAAATGTCAATTACATTTATTTGTTCTAAAAAATTGTCTAATCACTAAAACTAATATCATCCTTCAGACCAATGCTCCTTGCGTGCTGAACATGTTTAATCCTATTCAGACCCTTTGTGAGGGGATCTGTAAGATTCTCCTCTGATGATACCCTCTTAACAACAAGGCTTCCTTCTTCTACATGATGTATGATAAAGTGATATTTTCTATCGATATGTCTAGATCTACCATGATCTCTCGGTTCCTTGGTCAAGGCAACCACTCCTTAATTATCGCAGAAGATTTCCATCGGCTCCTTAATGGCTGACACTACTCCAAGATCTCCAATGAAGTTTTTCAACCATATAGCCTCCTTCGATGCTTTGCTCGCGGCAATATACTCTAATTCACAAGTAGAATCGGCAATGGTCTCCTGCTTGGAACTCTTCCAAGTCACTGATCCTGCATTAAGGGTAAACACCCAACCCAAATAAGACCGAAAGCTCTCTCTGTCTGTCTGAAAGCTGGTGTCACTATACCCAGTAACTCTTAAGTCATCACTGTCACCCTTCGCAGATACTTAAGTATGTTCTTTACAGCTATCCAATGAGCTTTACCCGGATTTCCCTGATATCGACTAACCATGCTCAAAGCAAAAGCCACGTCAGGGCAAGTATATGTCATAACATACATGATTGATCCAACGGCGGAAGCATATGGGACTCGACTCATTTCTGCTATCTCTGCATCGGTACTTGGACTCTAAGTCTTACTCAGCTTGGTATTACTTTGGATAGGCAACTCCCTTTTCTTTGAATTCTCCATGCTAAAACAATTTAGCACCTTATCCAAATACGTACTTTGACTAAGTCCAATTAGTCTTCTACTCCTATTTCTCAAAATCCTTATTTCCAGAATATAAGCAGCCTCTCCCATATCCTTCATAGAGAAACACTTTCCAAGCCAGGACTTAACGTCATGTAAGGTTGGAATGTCGTTTCCTATAAGTAGTATGTCATCAATATACAATACCAAGAAAGTGATTATACTCCCACTAGCTTTGACATACACACACCCACTTCTAGAAAAACCAAACTCTTTGACTTTCTCATCAAAGCAAAGATTCCATCTGCAATAAGCTTATTTCAATCCATAGATTGATTTCTCAAGCTTACACACTCTATTGGGGTATTTAGCATCCACAAAACCCTCTGGCTGATTCATGTAAACATCCTCAGCCAACTTTCCATTAAGGAAAGCGGTTTGGACATCCATCTGCCAAATTTCATAGTCATGAAATGCAGTTATGGCTAACATAAACCTAATAGATTTAATCTTGGCCACCGGTGAGAAGGTCTCATCATAGTCAACCCCTGGGGTTTGAGTAAAGCCCTTCGCAACCAGTCGAGCCTTAAAGGTGTGCACCTTTCCATCCATGTCGGTCTTCTTCTTGAAGATCCATTTGCACCCAACTGTCTTGTGATATGGTACATTGTCAACCAAGTTCCGAACTTGATTTTCATACATAGACTAGATCTCGTTGTCCATTGCCTCTTTCCATTTAGCAGACTCAGGGCCCACCATGGCTTCCTGGTAGTTAGAAGGTTCATCCAAATTTACCAGTGTACTATCACTGATAAACGTATCACCATCCGTAGTTATATGGAAACCATAAAACTCTGGTGCCATTCTAGCTCGAGTGGAACATCTAAGAGGTAATGAATCGTCAATAGGTTCAACAGGAATTTCTTCCTCGGGTTGAGGGCTAGTTTTAGAGATTCCTTCATCGCTTGGATTTTGAATTTCTTCAAGATCAATTGAACTCAACTGTCCTCTTTGCATATGAGCTCTCTCTCTCTCTCTCTCTCTCTCTCTCTCTCTCTCTCTCTCTTCTTGCTACAAAGACCACGTTCTCACTAAGTCTGTAGAACAAGTATCCAAAGGACTTCTATGGATAGCCGATGAAAATACATCGCTCACTTAGAGGTTTAAGCTTGTTGTAAGTCTCTCGTCTAACGAAAGCTTCAGAACCCCAAACCTTGATATGTGCTAACGAGGGAAACTTCCCTGTCCATATATCGTGAGGTGTTTTGGCAACCTTCTTTGTTGGAACAAGATTAAGAATGTGGGCGACAGTCTCTAAGGCATACCCCCAGAATGAGATTGGTAGTGAAGCTCGACTCATCATGGAACGAACCATGTGCAACAAGGTTCGATTGTGCCTCTCAGCCACACCATTAAGTTGTGGTGTCCTAGGAGGTGTCAATTGTGAAACAATTCCACATTCCTTGAGGTAGTCGTGGAACTCAATACTAAGATACTCACCACCTCTATCAGATCTGAGCATCTTGATCTTCCTGCCCAATTGATTTTCGACTTCATGTTTGAATTGTTTGAACTTTTCAAAGGTTTCTGACTTATGCTTGATTAAGTAGATATATCGATATCTGCTATAATATCGGTAAAAGTCACATAAAATTGATTTGCATCCCTTGTGGTGGATCTGAACGGCCCATACACATCCGTGTGTATGAGATCCAACAATCCCTCACATCTTTCACACGAACCCGTGAAAGGTGTTTTAGTCATCTTTCCAAGCAAACAAGACTCGCATGTATCATCCAACCTTAAGTCAAATAATTTCAAAACTCCATCCTTTTGGAGTTGGGCAATGCGTTTCTTGTTGACATGTCCAAGACGACAATGCCTCAAGCATGCCTTGTCTAAACCATTAGACAAATCAATTTGCAACACACTATTTCCTAAATTGTCTACAACCATCACAGTTTCATACACGCCATTACAAGGTAATGCTTCAAAATAAAATACACCATTATAATAAGCATGAATAGAACCATTCTCATTATCAAAAGAATATCTAAAACCTTTTCTTTACAAACCATAAAATCAAATAGTATTTCTTGTCATTTTTAACGAGTAGCAACAATTATTTAAATCCAAACATAACCCACTACTAAGCACTAAAGAATAAACGCCAATCTTGGTAACATGAAACAATCTCCTATTGCCCATAATTAGGTTCATCTTCCCATGCTCCACATCTTCACTTCTTTTTAGTCCCTGCAAGTTAGAGCAAATGTGAAAACCACACCCTATATCAGTAACCCAAGATTTTGAATGTGATGAGTTTTTAGATAGAATAGTGTAAATACCTGCCGAGGTTGGCTTAACCTTGCCATCCGTTATGTCTTGTAAGTACTTGGGGCAACTTCTCTTCCAAATCCCCTTGTCATGGCAGTAAAAGCAAGTAGCCTCCTTCGGGTCAGAGGCATGGGGAGCTTCGGAACTAGATTTTCCTTTAGGGCCATTACTTGACAACCCGACTTGAGACTTTCCCTTCCAGTTCTGTTTCTAGGGAGCATTCCTCTTCTTCCCTTTCCATTTCCTTATGGACAAGACAGGAGCAGCAGTAGCAGGAGTGGAGGCAACACTCTTTTCCTTCATCCCACTTTCGATGGTTCTTAACAAGCTTTAGAGTTGACTCAATGTAGTTTCCTCCTTGTTTAGATGATAAGTCATAACAAACTGATCATAACAGCTAGGCAATGAGTGAAAGACTATGTCAATAGCCAATTCCTCATTAAAGTTAACATTGAGCTTCAACAGATGATCCACATAACGTGGCATGCGTTGCAAGTGGGTCGTGAAGGACTCTTCATCCTTCATCTTGCTCGTTATGTGTGACTTGACTATTTTGTACCTTTCTTGACGGGCTCGTTGATGGTACTTCTCCATAAAGTCCTTGTACATCTCATAAGGCCAATATTCCTCACAGAACCTTTGCAGTTCGGGAGTCATAGTAGCCACCATGATGCATGGCACTTTGGTAGCATCATTGCAGTGTCTCCTATATTCAACAATTTTTTTCGAGAGTAGATTTAGATTCATCAATCTCGTTCAGCTACTTTTCGAGAACATATTCCTTGTCCTTGAAACTCAAGGAAATTATGATGTTATGGATCCAATCTCTAAAGTTAGAACCATCAAATGTGACCTTCGAGCAGATGCTCAAGAGCGAGAACTGGTTGGAGTTGTTGTTGGAGGAACCGGAAGCATTGTATGAAGTTGACATCTGAAAATGTAAAAGGATAAGATTTGATTAGATAAGAAAATCCTTAATATAACTCCCAAATGAAATATTAAGGCTAGGACCCAACTAAATAATTCACAGTTCAGAAGAGGGATGCCGTCGTCAAATTGTAAATTATTTAAAGGTAGGTAAATGACTATTTACCAATTTCACCACCACGAAAACGAAATCTTAAGCGAATTAAGTTTTAAATGAAATTCCTAGATCCTTTGAGCTTCATTGAACTATTCAATGGCATGTTTAATCTCGATTATGCCCTTTCCATTTGTGACTGGGATACCGAGGATCACAAACAAGGTGTGAATAACCATGAAAATTAGCTTGCTACTCTCAATGTCATTTATCACCTAATTAATATGTCGGTTAACCACACACACTCCATTAATCAATGATAATTTACGAGCTACCCATTTCCACCTTTTATTAGTCCATACTAGTGTGCCGGTTAACCACATACGCTCCACTAACGACTTTTATAAAGTGCAATGTGCAAATCATGGATTAGCATCAAATTCACATTTTCCTAAAGTAACTAAGATTGTGAATTTTATAAAAGACATTTCGTTACTTATATATATATATATATATATATATATATATATATATATATATATATATATATATATATATATATATATATATATATATATATAGTTATTAATGAGAGTTTCGTGTCCTATCAAACCCGTTCGGCTAACGACCCTCCACCAATCAAGGAAGCGGTGGGTGAGAGTGGACACCCATTCAACCGCCATTTTATAGGCAATTTCTTTATACACCCTTATAGACCGGCTTTGTGAATGAGGCGTAGTAATGGAAAGACTGACTTTTCTTATATATATATATATATATATATATATATATATATATATATATATATATGGTTGAGATCGGTTGAGAACTCATAGTTTCCCGAGAACCTAAGAACTAAAGGTGGAGCGTTGGATCAAAATCAAATCATTAAGGGCATGATCGTCATCATACCAATCTCACTTAATTTTTTGTATTATTGTAAATATTAATAAAAAGCTCTCAAATTAACATTATAAAACAAAATTTTGGATATCTTTTTATAAAAAAAATAATTTTCGTTTTTTTTTAACTGCAGATTTTTTAAACCTTTTTTGAAAGCATAAAGTTTTAAAAATTTTGATTTTTTTTTTTAAAACTGCAATTTTTTCAAAAAAAACTGCAATTTTTTTGAAAAAAAAAACTGTATCTAAAAAAACTGCAAAGTTTTTAATTAAACAATAATTAAAAAAAAACATTAATTTTTTCAAAAAAAATGCATTTTTTTCTAAAATACTGCAATTTTTTTCAAAAAAAGTGCAACTTTTTCAAAACAAAATGCAATTTTTTTTAAAAAAACTGCAATTTTTTTAATAAAGCTGCATTTTAAAAAGAAATATAAATTTTTAAAAATCAGTAAATTTATATAAAAAAAACTAGAATATTTAAAAAAAAAACTCTAATTTTTTTAACAAAAAAAAATCAACATTTTAGGTGCATATATTCATATTTTTTTCAAATGAATATATGCATATTTCTTATACTATAATATTCGTAAGTAAATCATAAAAAATCTCATTTTTATTAATCAATCTATAAACATAATAGTACAAGTATTTTATTCGATACAAAATAAAATATAAAAAATAAAAAATGCTACGAAGATTCACAATGTTATCATTCCGTCATATCAAGATTTTCATATTTTCTTCAATTTATCACTTTTCACCTCTTCAATATGTTCCACAAATTCTTCAAAATCAACAAGAAAATTAAAAAAAATTGATTAATGCAAGAACACTCACAAAAATGCACATGCATATATCATATAAGATTTACCTGTGATTCATATGTGAATTACATGTGATTTACATGTGAATCACATGTAATTCATATGTGAGTTACATGTTATTTACATGTGAATCACATGTAATTCTTATGTGATTCACTTGTGATCTACATGTGAATCACATGTAATTCATATGTGAATCACTTGTGATTCATATGTAACTCATATGGGATTTACTTGTGTAACAACCGGATTTCTAGGGACATGTTTGTGTATTTTAATCTTGAGATTTCAGGAAGGACTCGACGAGTTGAGGGACCAACTCGCCGAGTCTAGTCGAGATTGCCGCGTGGATTTAATGAGCGGACTCGACGAGTCCGAGGATGGACTCACCGAGTAGGTACTGGGCAAAGAAAACCCTAAGTTCCGGGGTTGGAGCCTATTTAAAGGAACTTATGACCTTGGGTGCGCCTCATATCTCCTGTGAGAAACCCTAAATCGCCATTGGAACCAAGGAAGAGTTCTTGTGATGAAATCAAGTAATTTTGGTGTGGTTTTTCCAAATTAAGTGAAGGGATTCAGCTTGAGGGACCAAAGGAGGTTGTTATCCTGAGATATCTAAGCAAGGATCTCCATTTTGAGGTAGTATTTCGCCCCTTCCTTCTGTTTTTGTGTAAAATCCTTGAATCTAGGGTTTTCTTTACCCTTTCTTGGATAGTATATGATGCATATGAGGTCCCAATGTGGAATAAGCTTTAGATCTGGACCTTAAGAGGTCCAGAGAGTCCCAATCTTCCAGCTTTATGCAGTCCCTTTGGGGTTATGGATCTAGGTTGCCATTTTAGGAGCTATTTCTGCATATAAGGGCATAATAGGGTTGCATGATCTTAAAGATTGAACCTTTACGTGATTATTGGGTGTAAGAAGGTCAGATCTATAAGTTAGAGAAACAGATCTGACCTCAGAAGGTCTTTTAAGTGTTGCCATGGAGGGAACTCATCGAGTCCATATGGGGACTCGACGAGTCGAGTCGGGTTGCCCCGCGATTCGTGACCAGTGGTAACCCGTCGAGTGAAAGGTTAACTCGACGAGTCGAGTGAGGCTTTTTGAGGATTCAGAGGAAACACATGGACTCGCCGAGTCACTCGAGTGCACTCGACGAGTCTGGTCAAAGTTTGACCGTTGACTAGAGTTGACTTCCGTTGACCTTGGGGTTTTGGTCAAGCTGATTCAAGAGAGGTCAGAGAGAGGTAGACTGGTCTTCTACCCATTATTAGGGATGAGAACATGAGAGGATTTTTATTTGAGATGTTACTATTTTGATAGGAGGAGGCTAGGTCGGGTTATCGAGCACGAGAGGGTATCCGACTTCATGCGAGGTGAGTATTCTTACTATACTTTACCTTGAGTGGTAAATAGAGTTATGTGACAGAGTATCTTGTATGCTATGTATGTGATGTGTTGCACTGCATTATTTCTATGTGATTTATGCTGTGTGTATTCCAGAGTTTACAGAGTTAGGACCGGAAGGTCCACAGAGCTAAGACCAGAGGGTCCACAGAGTTAGGGCCAGTAGGCCCACAGAGTTATAGCCTCGAGTGGCTAATATGTGTTATATGTGGTATTTTGGGGAACTCACTAAGCTTTGTGCTTACAGTGTTATGTGTTATGTGTTTCAGGTTTTCTCAGGATCGCGGGACGGCACCGGCTTGATTGTACACACCAGAGAAAGAGTTGTATTTTTGAGGAACTTGGATTATTAATGGAGTTGTGCTTGTATTTTGAATAAATGAGATTTCTATACAATATGTTATGAAAAGTATGCAATTTTGAAATGAAAAATCTGTTTGAAAAATTTGGGTGTTACAAGTTGGTATCAGAGACTTGGTTTGAGGGATTCGGATGCGCCTTCGGGTAAATCTGGACTCAAACTGAGGATTTGAGAAAAATTTTCAAAAAAATGATTTTTCTAAAGCAAGCAAGAGTTTCTAAAAGAATACGAGTTGGAACAGTGTGTATTATGAGATATGCTATGAGATATTATGCATGCTAGAGATAGGCTAGGTATTTCATATGTTAGGACTAGAGTGGCCTGATTTGTGATGCCGTAGCCTAGGAGTTACTATTATCTGTGATGTGCCGTGTAAGAGTATCCAGCAGGAATCACCTAGAGAGGGATTTAAGTAGAGGAGTAATCTAGGAGAGATACCTAGATAAGCATTTGAGGAGTCTATTGAGAGAGTAGTCAGATGCCCGCGTGGGGTATAGTCGCTTGGGTTCGGTGGTATCCTTTGAGTATGAGGAGAGCAAGTGGGTAATGACCTAGAGTGGTTTTACATGTTGGTAGAGAGTATTCGATGCCCGAATGTTGCTTGCTTCGTGCTTTGTGGAACTCTTGATGATGAGAGTCAGCTACTAAGTGAATATGACGATATTCAGGAGGTAGATGGCTGGCATCATAAGGAGTTCTTCAGCAGCTGATGGCGGAGAAGTGTGAGAACCTAGGAAGAGCCTAGAAAAGGGTGACCCTCGTCGGATGAGTACGCTGACAGAGTAGGATATTTCGCGGGGGAGCGAACACGCATGACGGGGTTGGTGATTGAGAAGGTCGAGCAGCTACTTAGGAACTCGGGGATGGCACGTGTGGAAAGTATGGGTAGATGTGGCAGGTAGTATGGGCCCGTACTACTGAAAGCAGAGGACCTATACTCGATACAGGGAACATTCCGGAGGTTTTAAGTAGCAGATCGAGAGTTGATTCCATGGTTCGAGTACCATGATTTGCAGCAGATCGAGAGGCGATTTCATGGTTCGTGTACCATGATTTGCATCAGATCGAGAGGCGAATTCATGGTTCGTGTACCATGATTTGCATCAGATCGAGAGGTGATTTCATGGTTCGTGTACCATGATTTGTAGCAGATCGAGAGGTGGTGGCATGGTTCGAGTACCATGATTCGTAGCGGATTGAGAGGAGATAGCATGGTTCGGGTACCATGATTCGTAGCGGATTAAGAAGAGATAACATGGTTCGGGTAACATGATTCATAGCAGATCGAGAGGTGGCCACATGGTTCGAGTACCATGACCCGTGGCAGTTAGTGTTATTGGTTCTACCAGTTATTCCGTGGTGATTGGTTAGACTGAGATCAGAGGTGAAAGAGTATAGGGCTAGAGGGGCATGATGAACGAGTTTTAGTGAAGCATCCCTTAAAAGGGAAATCGAGTTAGCTCCGAGGGATTGTTGGTGAGATGCCAATTGGAGTTGCAAGACTCAAGAATAAGTAGATATGGCGGTTATGGAGGATTACGGCATGAGTTGAGCAATCAGCCGATGGTGGAGATGTCATTTTCTGTGACCTGAGCGGTGTTATTTCTGTTCCTGTGAGAAACAGGAGAGGTATTGAGATTTTCGGTTTCCAAGGTTGGGGGTGAGCCCTGTGGGGTAGCTTTGGTTACGATCTTTCATCAGAGTATTTTGGGCAGTATGTCTGCCGAGAGGTAATGTTAGAGCATGAGCAGGTTGTCAGCGGGGACTGAGATGGTTAAGGACAAGGATACACCCTATTTGAGCATAGTAGGGCATGTATTAGCTGCAGCGGTAGACGATCAAAAAGAGGATATTGGGGCGGTGGCTCTTATTGTCTATGATGAGTATCGAGTGTGGTAATGAGGACTCCACTCTTATTACAACCCACGTGATGGAACGTTGGTTGAAGAGTCGAGGATGAGGAATATGATAGTTCGTTATTTTCAGACTGAGAGTCAGGGCTACTACTGGACAGTCGAGATGTCCGGTAGTGGGATGGTACGAGATTCTGAAGGACTAGAGGTAGTCATGATGAGAAGTTTCTGAGGATTTCATCGGAGATTCGGGGTATTTGGAATTGCTTGACCTCCATCGGGGAGATCACCGAGCATTGCGTATCACCTTACAAGAGTAAGTGCGATGTTATTGGTAAAAACAGTATGTGGGTTAGATTGTTGGCGAACCAATTGGTGATGGTTCGAACCCTGAGTGGGGGAGAACCGAGTACTTTTGAGGAGATAAGAGATTTGTTCAAGAGCGGTTAGAGAACTGGATAGAGAGGCATGCGGTATGGATTCCTGAGACCAGGGTTATTGGTGGTCAATGAGAGGTGCAGAGTGAGATAGTGCACGTGGTACGTGTTTGAGAAAGGATGAGTGTCTCTACGACAAGTGGCCGTTGGTCGGAGACCTTATGATGGTTAGGAATCCTTCAAGGTTAAATGGTGAATTCGAGGTGGTTGGCTTGTGAGGGTAGTTCGGTGGTTGAGAAATTCTGGATCAGAGTATGGGCTATTATATGCAGTATAGGAAGGGACGAAGTTGTTTGGGCAACCCACTTCAGGGTCGTTAAGAGTATTCTTGCATGAGTTTTGAGCAATAGAGGAGGAAGTTTCGGATTGTCATCTTCGTGTTCTGAGTCGTTGGCAATTTCTTCGTGTTTTAAATTGGGAGATGGAGTATTCCAGGGTTACAAGTGGCACGAGAGAAAGACCGGTTGCGAGGTTCCGAGGAAGCAATACGGTATCTGAGTATGATGCCATGAGTATGAGATCAGTGGTAGAGTCAAGATACTGCGAGGCGTTGTGATGATATTCCGGGGTATCTGAGTTTAATGTCCAAAAATCTCGGATTATTTTGAGTTTGAGTTTGAGATGACGAGTGGTGTATCAAGTGTCTATGGTTCCGGTGGGGGCCCTTCAGCCAATTGGCATCAAATGGATTTATTTGAGAACGCGAATCGCAACGAGAAAAAGAGGTTTTGTCACGACGGTGGTCGTCCGAAGTAGTGACGCTTAGTCCGGATGGGTGTGTGTGTACCTATCTGTGCTGGGCCGCGGAGCATGAGTTAATGATCGCAGCATGGTGCCAACCTGAGGATGAGATTGTGGAGTGGTAAGAGTAAGTGCGGTAAGGCTGCAGGGAACTGCAATTTCGATGAGTCAGTGCAGAGAGGTGTGGTGATACTACGGAGAGTCGTAGTACTCACTATTCAGTGAGAGGGTGTTGTGATACTGCGTGGAGCCGTAGTACTCACCAGTCAGCGAGAGGGTGTTGTGATACTGCGGGGAGCCGTAGTACTCACTAGTCAGCGAGAGGGTGTTGTGATACTGCAGGGAGCCATAGTACTCACTAGTCAGCGAGAGGGTGTTGTGATACTGCGGGGAGCTGTAGTACTCACTAGTCAGCGAGAGGGTGTTGTGATACTGCGGGGAGCCGTAGTACTCACTAGTCAGCGAGAGGGTATTGTGATACTGCGGGGAGTCGTAGTACTCACTAGTCAGTAAGACCTGAGTGGGTATGAGAAAACCGTGAAATGCATGGAAAACCGCGAGTGGGTCAATTCGTGGGTATGAGAAAACTGCGAGTGGGTCAATTAGTGGGTATGAGAAAACCGCGAAATGCATGGAACTAATGAGTAGTAGACGACAGAGGTCGAGGGTGAATGAATTTCGTATTCGCTTGGGGAAAAGCGAACTTCGTGACTTGTGTGTGTCACACCGGGCCGAGATAGCTAGTGTGGGAAGGAAGTCAGTGAGACATGTTGAGATATGCAATGGGTAACCCTTTGAGGTTCAATTGTTGGGTCGGGAGATGACCTGGTGCTCAGTCTTGAAAGGGATATTGAGTAGGGAGCTGAGGTTTATGTTTGTCAGATGTCGGGGGGGACACTTCTGAACAAGCATGGTCATTGTTCGTGTCTGACGACAGGGTGTTGAGGGTTCGTTGTTCGGAAGGGTTGTGATTGCAGTACAGTGGATGAGCGCGTAGTGTGATGTGATCTTTCCACTCCTTGGCATATGATCTGGATTGTTTATCATGTCTGGGTCGAGTGATCGGTAGCCAGTTTTGGACATGGACTTGTTTTATCGGTTCCCACTAGAGAATCAGAGGGGCAGTGAGCTATCGGGGTTTTTTATTCGAGGAGAGAATAACGTGGTGACATCTGGAGAGGGCGGTCTGGCTGTGTGTCAGGCTACTAGAGTTCCAGATTCTTGAGAGTCAGAAGGGGTAGCATAGTGACAGATGGGTCTATCCTTTTCCAGGGACGAATTCCTGTTTGGATTCAGGTGTCCAGAGAGGAAGAAAGTGGTGTGGTATGAGACCCTTTCGATGGTGATGTTTGGTTAATGAATTGGATCTATATGTGGTGGAGGAGCGATTTCGAGGGCGAAATCTAATTCAAGTGGGGGAGAATTGTAACAACCGGATTTCCAGGGACATGTTTGTGTATTTTAATCTTGAGATTTCAGGAGGGACTCGACGAGTTGAGGGACCAACTAGCCGAGTCGAGTCGAGATTGCCGCATGGATTTAATGAGCGGACTCGACGAGTCCGAGGATGGACTCGCCGAGTAGGTACTGGGCAGAGAAAACCCTAAGTTTCGGGGTTGGAGCCGATTTAAAGGAACTTATGACCCTGGATGCGCCTCATATCTCCTGTGAGAAACCCTAAATCGCCATTGGAGCCAAGGAAGAGTTCTTGTGATGAAATCAAGTAATTTTGGTGTGGTTTTTTCAAATGAAGTGAAGGGATTCAGCTTGAGGGACCAAAGGAGGTTGTTATCCTAAGACATCTAAGCAAGGATCTCCATTTTGAGGTAGTATTTCGCCCCTTCCTTCTGTTTTTGTGTAAAACCCTTGAATCTAGGGTTTTCTTTACCCTTTCTTGGATAGTATATGATGCATATGAGGTCCCAATGTGGAATAAGCTTTAGATCTGGACCTTAAGAGGTCCAGAGAGTCCCAATCTTCCAACTTTATGCAGTCCCTTTGGGGTTATGGATCTAGGTAGCCATTTTAGGAGCTATTTCTGCATATAAGGGCATAATAGGGTTGCATGAGCTTAAAGATTGAACCTTTACGTGATTATTGGGTGTAAGAAGGTCAGATCTATAAGTTAGAGAAACAGATCTGACCTCAGAAGGTCTTTTGAGTGTTGCCATGGAGGGAACTCACCGAGTCCATATGGGGACTCGACGAGACGAGTCGGGTTGCCCTGCGATTCGTGACCAGTGGTAACCCGTTGAGTGAAAGGTTAACTCGACGAGTCGAGTGAGGCTTTTTGAGGATTCAGAGGAAACACATGGACTCGCCGAGTCACTCGAGTGCACTCGACGAGTCTGGTCAAAGTTTGATCGTTGACTAGAGTTGACTTCAATTGACCTTGGGGTTTTGGTCAAGCAGATTCAAGAGAGGTCAGAGAGGGGTAGAATGGTCTTCTACCCATTATTAGGGATGAGAACATGAGAGGATTTTTATTTGAGATGTTACCGTTTTGATAGGAGGAGGCTAGGTCGGGTTATCGAGCATGAGAGGGTATCCGGCATCATGCGAGGTGAGTCTTCTCACTATACTTTACCTTGAGTGGTAAATAGAGTTATGTAACAGAGTATCTTGTATGCTATGTATGTGATGTGTTGCACTGCATTATTTCTATGTGATTTATGATGTGTGTATTCTAGAGTTTACAGAGTTAGGACCGGAAGGTCCACAGAGCTAGGACCAGAGGGTCCACAGAGTTAGGGCCAGTAGGCCCACAGAGTTATAGCCTCGAGTGGCTAATATGTGTTATATGTGGTATTTTGGGGAACTCACTAAGCTTTGTGCTTACAGTGTTATGTGTTATGTGTTTCAGGTTTTCTCAAGATCGCGGGATGGCACCGGCTTGATTGTACACACCAGAGAAAGAGTTGTATTTTTGAGGATCCTGGATTATTAATGGAGTTGTGCTTGTATTTTGAATAAATAAGATTTCTATACAATATGTTATGAAAAGTATGCGATTTTGAAATGAAAAATCTGTTTGAAAATTTTGGGTGTTACAACTTGTGATTTACATGTGAATTACATGTGATTTTATATGCGAATTACATGTGATTCATATGTGAATCACTTGTGATTTACATGTGAATCACTTGTGATTTATATGTGAATCACTTGTGATTTATATGTGATTCACTTGTGATTTATATGTGAATCACTTGTGATTCAAATGTGAATCACTTGTGATTCAAATGTGAATCACTTGTGAGTCACATGTGAATCACTTGTGATTCACATGTGAATCACTTGTGATTTACATGTGAATTACATGTTATTTACATGTGAATCACATGTAATTCATATGTGATTCACTTATGATTTACATGTGAATCATATGTGAATTACATGTGATTTTTTTCTATAATGATATGAGATTTGCTGAATTCCAAAACACAAATTCAAAAATAGAATACTAAAGAAGCAGATGGTGATTATTAGTGCACTATATAATTTGTTTATGTCCAAAAAATAATATAAATATTAGAATGTTTGTAAAGATTCTTTATATCCAAATTATTAGTTGAAAAACTAAAAAAATATAAAAGTACCCAAAATATTCAAGAACCTCATCAACCTGATCAGCTAAGTCATCAACAGATAACAATGGATCATTATATGACATTGCTGCAGCTCCCAACTGCAAAAGCTCTTAAAGATGTATAAAATAAGATAGGAATACAAATTGTTTTACTATTGAGTTGTTTATATATTTAAAAAAGGAATAATAAAAAATAAAAATGAAGTTTTGATTGCTGACCTCATGGCTGGGAGGGCTAATATGGTAAATGCAGAAATTATGAATCAGTAAAGAAAATGCTTCAGGGCATAAGAAAAGTCCTTGGAAACATGACATATCTATTCAAACATGCAAACAAATAAGCAAGATTTCATTTATTTTCAACAAATTTTGTTGATTAACGAATGAAAAACAGAATCACTTACGATTTAAAGCTAAATCAGGATATGTAATAAGAACTGGCTTCTCTTGATCTCCATATATGGCAACAGAAACAAATCCACTGGAAGTTTTTACAAGGTGTTCCTGGAAATGAAATTATTAATTTGTGTAACAATGAGAACATGAATTTAAGATATAGATTCAATTCAAATTAGTACACAATGAATAACATGAATCCCCTTTCAAAGAAAACGATGGATTCATGGAATCACATATTACCTCAAATGGTTTAGGACAACATAGTAGTTGAGTTTCTCCATTGGTGTCAATACCTCAATATGCTGCAACCATAACCATTTCAAACATTTACAAGATATCTCTTTTTTACTAAGTTTCAATGATTTAGGATCCTTTTCTTTTAACTCAATCAATCCAGATAGCTATTATGACTTTCTTTTTTACTTAATCTTAATCTGGACACAATGTATTAATAAGTTAAGTAAAAGAACGACGATTAATGTATCAAGACACTAACATTTAACATATTTGATGAATATCATGAAGATTGATCCAGTCATATAGCACTATAAAAAAACAATAACTCAAATTTCAGCCACTTTAGGTAGAACGATATAGTTAGTACCTGTGTGATGACTTTATTGGCAACGAGTTCATCGACATTTCCGATGTTGACTTGGACAGAAACCTAAATTGGAATTGGTTTATCATTCATGAAGTCAAAGTGAAGTTAACATGTGATATTTCTCATTGAGGCATTTCATCGAACATGTTAAGTGCAAACAAATTGACTAAATGGGTTCAATTTAACGATTAGGCAAAAAAAATTCATAAAGGTCAAACAAAGGTCAGGAGTCAACAATAGAAACAGATGATACCTAAATTTTGATCGACAAGGGATCATCTTCTTCGTTCAGGTCTTCAATCCACAGTGGAGGTCGAGATCAAGTCAGCGATTACAATGTACTCTGGGAACGAATTGATGGAGGATAAAACGATTCAAAATCAAAGCATCTTCACTGGAGTTTTTTATATGAAGAACGTGAGATCAAGGAGTTCAGCAACAATGAAACTTCGATCGTTGGGGGATTTCAGATTTCATATAGACTGATGATCGATGATGATAGTTTGATCGATTGGGATCTGGAAATCGACGATAAATCATGTTCGTCGTTTATCTTCATCGTATTCGTGTGAGTAGAAGCAATTTCAGATTCGAAAGCATGGAATTTGATGAAGGATTAGAGGCAATTCGACGAAGGTGAGTCGTCGGAGGATGGATCGTAGGTTTGAGCGAGAGAGGAAAACGGGGAGGAGAGAGAGAGATGAAAATTTATTTTATCAGATATTAGATTTAATAAATCATTTAATTATACTTTTATTCCTATAATACCCCTGACTGAATTGATTAAGATACCCTTCCTTCTTTTGTTGTCTACTTATTTACAAAAACGCCACCTTACATCTCGACCCTTCATTTTTTTGATCCAACGTTCCACCTTTAGTTCTCGGGTTCTCGGGAAACTTTGAGTTCTCAAATGATCCTTCCTCTATATATATATATATATATATATATATATATATATATATATATATATATATATATATATATATATATATATATTAAGTTTTAATTTTACAATATATATATATATATATATATATATATATATATATATATATATATATATATATATAAGGGTGTATTTTAAACTTTTAAAATACTAGGGTTCTTAAATTTCAAAATTTCAAAATTAAACTATTTAATTTGAATTTTAAATTTTAAAACCAAGAATGTATTTTTAAAACTTTTCAAAAATACTAGGTTAAATTTTTATAATTAAATTAACAAATTAATTTTGTCTTTATCAAAAAAATTAACCCAATCATGAATTCATGATAAGGATACAAAATTACTGATTAAAATATCCAATTTTAAAAAATTAAAATGAATTTAGGGTAACTATCCTAATCAATCCATGAAACAATTATGAAAACCAAAGATTTAGGATCTGACAGTGCAACTCGTCGAGTTGGGCAATGACCTGGTTGAGTTGCATGCCAACTCGTCGAGTTCAAAGACCAAATCGACAAGTTCGATGAACAGAATGACGATTCTGTTCTCTTCTCCTTTGAACAATTCACAATTGCATCATATTCAACATAAAACTAATCCTAGGCTCTGATACCACTGATGAGTGTTGAGCAAAACAACAATTCTTATGTGTGCATGCAACCCTAATGCTTTGGATCTAGGTTTTCTCTAATTGAACATGCAAACTTGAACACAAAAGGAGAAACCCTAGGAAGTGTGTACAATTTTCCAAATTCATATAAAACTAGGGTTAGGTTACATACATTGATTGTTATATTGTAATAATAATGATTCCCTTGTAGATCTGGAAGCTTGAGAACTTAGTGTCACAAGTGTAACACCTCTAATGGCTCACAAACACACAATGCAAGAGAATGATATGAGAGAGGAGGAGGAGATCAAATTTTCGGCTATTGCATCTTTCAAAGAGTGGCCGAAATCATAGCCTTAAGGGTTCTATTTATAGTGCACCAAGGATGCTATGGATAACCCTAATCTCAAATATGGTAATTATCCACCTCCTCTGATTATCCATATATGATAAGATATTCTAGAAACTCTAGAATAATTTTTCATATACCATCAAAAAACCGTCCACCCTTCTCCTAGGAAGGTTCTGGACCCTTTTGCTCAACTATTGAACAATCACACTTTTAGTCGCTATACTTTTAATTAATTCCTTTAATCCCAAAATTAATTCTGATTAAATATTAATTAATAACATGATTACCAATTAATATATTATTTCCATAACATATTAATAAACAATTAATTCCATTTTCTTAATATATTAATAAGTTCTTCCTCTTCCTCAATTAATCATCCTGCCTAGTTGCACGTGTGAAGGCAACCCAAAAGGACCATGCCACTATCAATTCAAGTACATACCAATTATAGTTATGGGCTTAGACACCTAATCCAACACCAACTACAATGATTGGATGTGAGTCATCGAGATGGCTCTTCAATACGAGGGTAAAGAGTGTGTCCTAGAGAAAGAACTCATTGAAATCGATGAATCCACTACTACTCCTGAAGAAATAGCCTCCAACAAGAAACATTATGATGACACGACTAAGGGTGCTTGCATCATGGTTGCCACCAAGAATCCTAAGTTGCAAAAGTTCTTTGAGGACTACTGGCTGTACGAGATGAACTTGGATCTTGTGGAAAAGTTTCAAAAGAGAGCTAATAAAGAAAAGTATGAGATCGTAAAGGCTCTTATGGCTTGCAAATTGAAGGAAGGAGAGTCTGTCTGCAACCACA
Source organism: Lactuca virosa (assembly GCF_052849685.1). NCBI lineage: Eukaryota > Viridiplantae > Streptophyta > Magnoliopsida > Asterales > Asteraceae > Lactuca > Lactuca virosa. The sequence continues at coordinate 506,969,086 of NC_136429.1, forward strand.
TGCAAAGAATGCAGTGATATGTGAAGCGCCTTGAAAGGCTTAATGTGAAGTTTGATGAGGAGTTGGCCATTAACATGGTCCATAGCTCCTCGCCTCCTTGTTATGATTAGTTCATTCTTGCTTATCATTTGAAAATCACAGAGACCATGTTGGCCTAACTTCACAACTTGTTGCGAACAACTGAGTCAGGACTACAGAAGAATCAATCTCCTAACTCCATTAATGCTCTTGTCCTTGCCATTGGGCAAAACAAAGGAAAGAAAAGGAAAGGTGGTTGTTAAACCCCCAAACCAGAACGGCAGAAACGTTCGGGGGCGGAGGACGGCATGTACAGTATCACAACAATGCATAATAGTAAAACAAGCAACAACATCATCCATTGCATTAATAGTATAATTTAATACAAGTGTGTTCTGTAGTTTATAAGAAACCAAAAAATGAATAATCAAAACAAAGACGAGTCTTGAAAGCTCCATCTTCTCAAAACATGGTCATCGGTACCTGTCTACTGGTGACCTGAGAATACAAGTTATTTTGAAAGCATAGATCAACATTAACGCTGGTGAGTTCATAAGTATTTTAGTGTCATTGTTTGTATATGTTTGAAGAAAATGTTTGTAAATGTTTGATGTAAAAGTTTGTAAATGTTTGTAAACTTCCTAGAAAATCCTATATTTTCTACTAAAGTAGTCTTCTACCAAGACCCAACTGTTCTTTATGTTTGTTCTTTTGTAAAAGTGAGTATTTTCCCAAAGTTCAACTATCATTACCAAAATGTAGTTTTCATTACCGTTTATGTGAGAAGATCACAATGTGAATGAAATGGGAAAAAATAAAGATGTACTGTAATTTTATCTATGTAACTACCAATGTACTAACTACCTTAAACCTTTTTGTTTAATTAAGGTAAAATGTGATAAGATTGTAACCATACTTGATCGACTAGTATAACACGACGTTCGAGACGTCGAAAATGGTATGACATTCGTCACCCGTAGACCTACAGGTCCCACTGTAGCTAGCAACAAGGTCTAGGAGGGTCAGTCGCGTATAGATCTATACACAAATTCACTCTCTCCTTCCAGGAGACTCTTGGTAGAAAACGTCACACAACAGTATCTTGTCGTGCCATGAAGTAGTATCTCATAATAATGTTATAGTATTCTTGTATTTGTATAGTATGTTCTCTCTGTCTAGTGTGTAGTATGTTCTCTCTGTCTAGTGTATAGTATGTTCTCTAGTGTATAGTGTGTAGTATGTATTATTTCTCGTTATAGTATGTTTGCACTGACTCATGTATGAACTGACTCCTTGTATGTTTCATTGTTCTAGAAATAGTATTAGTGACTTCCTAAACTATACCTATTATAGTTTACTGGTAATGTTTTTTGTATGAATGAACATGTTTGTACACCTTTGCTACCCAAAGGTATTGAACTGAACGAAGAACTTTTATATCTATATACATATACATAATATATAACTAAAATTCAAACGACCTTCGGACAAACAACCGATACCCTAAGTCCACAACCAAACAAGGACAAGAAATAAGGCGAGTTATCAGTCCTTAGTCCTTTCAATGCTACTTATATAACTATATCTATATAGACATGATTTGACAAAATATAAATTTAAAATAGTTTGATAAAGAGTTTTGCATATAAAAGAGTTTGTAAAACGATTTGAGCAATTTGTTTGAAAACACAGTTTGAAGTACAAGAAATCTATATGTTTGATAGTTATTAATCACATGTGATTGATATAATAACTATAATGTTTCTACTTCTATTCCCCCCCCCCATAAAAGCATTTAAAATCATTTAAAAGAAAAGATAAGGGGTATGAACTCACCTGCAGTGGGTGACACGAATGTAAGATCGGTTTGTAGGATGCTAAGTGTTAAGTGAAGCCTTGAGCACAACGGATCCTAATAAGCATACAATGACACATATATTTATATAATTAGTGTTTATACAACTAATTATGAAAGGAAACCACCTTAGGACTTAGGAAACACTTAGATTGAAGTGTTAGAAGTACAAAGGATTGCATAAAATGGGTGTACGGCCACACAAGTGTGTGTACGACCAAGTGGTATACGGCCACTTGTGTGTACGGCCAGGTGTGTACGGCCACGGAGTGTACGACTATACACTCCTTGAAGAACATGACAAAAAACTGTGTTCTAAGGCTATATGTAGCATCCTATAAGAGTTCTTGATCTTGTGTTGGAGTATAACATGAGTTTTAGGCCAATTATGCACCAAACAAGGTGTGTGCGGCCATATGAAGGGTGTATGGCCGTACACTCCTTGATGTTCTTGCTTTGGACGATTTTTAAGGTGAACATCTAGTAAGTAACAAGCATAGGAAGAGGTACTTAAGATTTAGAAGCCTTTAGGGGTGTTTGAGGTCCAAGAACTTAGTAGGTGTTCTTGGTGAAAATGAAGAACACTTGAAGATCTAACCAAAAGAAGTAATTTCATGGATGAAATCATGGATCTTCACTAGATAGTGTAATGAATCAACAAACCAAAGGAAGTAACACTTACATATTGAAGATCTAGGTGAAAAACCTGATGATAGTTGAGAGAGAATTGATTTCTTGGCTTAGGAGTGTGAAAAGAGTTGAATGAAGGCTAAGTCTCACATATATACGTGAGAGTGTACGACCAGGAGGGGGGTGTACGGTCGTACACTCCTCATGAAGGAGTGTTTGGCCCTTTTGAAAAGTGGTGAACTTAGGGAACCCATTTATAAACCCTAACTTTGAAGGTACTAGGCTTAAAACATTCAAACTGACTCTAAACAATGGTAAACGATAGCAGGAACGAGTCTGACTTTGATTGAATTGAACGGTTGTACAAGATAGAAATTTCGGGTTGTCACATCATCCCCCGTTAGAGAGAATTTTGTCCCGAAATTAGAGTTTAAACAATTAAGCTATTACAAATAAATAAACGAAAAGATGAGGATATTTCAGTTTAATTTGACCCTCTCGCTCCCAAGTGAATTCAGGTCCTCGCTTGGCATTCCAGCGAACCTTAAATATCGGGATACGGTTTTGCTTCATTTACTTGACCTCTCAGTCCATGATCTCTACTGGTTCTTCCACGAAGTTGAGGCTCTCGTTAATCTCGATCTCGTCGAGTGGGATTACAATAGTCTCGTCAGACGGACACTTTTTCAAGTTCTAGACGTGGAAAGTAGAATGTACGTTACTGAGTTCGCAAGGTAGTTGGAGTTTGTAAGCTAGAGGGCCGATTCTAGCGATAATCTCGAAAGGCCCTACGTATCTTGGATTTAGCTTTCCACACTTTCTGAAGCGTATCAAGCCCTTCCAGGGTGAGACCTTCAATAGAACACGGTCGCCCACCTGGAATTCCAACGGTTTCCCTCTCTTGTCTGCGTAGCTTTTCTGTCGGTCTCTAGAGGCTTTCAATCGTTCACGAATCTGAACGATCTTCTCTGTCGTTTCCCGAATGATTTCCGGACCTGTGAGAGTGGTGTCAGGAACTCGTCCTTTAGCTAACTGCATGTCACCCACCTCAGCCTAGCACAGAGGGGATCTGCACTTACGACCATAGAGGGCTTCAAATGGAGCAGCCTTTATGCTCGTGTGATAACTATTGTTGTAGGAAAACTTGACAAGGGGTAAATGAGTATCCCATGCCTTCCCAAAGTCTATCACGCAGGCTCGCAACATGTCTTCCAAGTTTTGAATAGTCCTCTCACTTTGTCCGTTGGTTTGCGGATGGTAGGATGTACTCATGTCCAGCCTAGTTCCTAGGGAACTTTGTAGCGACTGCCAGAACCTCGAAGTGAATCTACTATCTCTATCAGAGATAAGGGATATTGGAACACCATACAGTCGTACGATCTCCCTAATGTATGTTCTTGTTAGTTTCTCCATCTTGTCAGTCTCTTTGATAGGCAGGAAGTGTGCAGACTTTGTTAACCTGTCTACGATCACCCAAATGGTATCGAGACCACCCGTTGTCTTGGGCAACTTGGTTATGAAGTCCATCATGATCCGCTCCCACTTCCATTCGGGTATCTCCGGTTTCTGAAGTAAAACTGATGGTTTCTAGTATTCGACCTTAACCTTGGCGCAAGTAAGGCATTTACTCACGAAGGTAGCAATCTCTGCTTTCATGTTAGGCCACCAGTATAACTTTTTAAGATCCAGATACATCTTATCTGAACCTGGGTGGACGGAATACCGAGTGTTGTGCGCTTCGGTCATGACCAAGTCTCTGAAACCACTGTGTTTCAGTGTCCAGATCCTATCCATGAGATATAAGGCTCCGCCACCCTTGACTACCAAGTTCTTATCCATCCCTCTCAGGGATTCACCTGCCACATTTTCAGGTTTCAAGGCTTCTAGCTGAGCCTCCTTAATTTGTGTGGACAGATGTGAATGGATGGTTATAGTCAATGATTTGACTCTACGACCAGAGTATTCTTTCCGACTTAGGGCGTCAGCTAGTACGTTGGCCTTGCCGGGATGATAACGAATTTCACTTAGTAGCTCGACCCACCGTCGTTGTCTCATGTTGAGCTGCTTCTGGTCAAATATGTGTAGAAGGCTTTTGTGGTCTGTAAAGATAGTGCTTTTCGTACCGTACAATTAGTGTCTCCAGATCTTCAGAGAAAACACCACTGCTCCTAACTCAAGATCATGTGTGGTGTAGTTGACCTCGTGTGTCTTCAGCTGTCTTGAGGCATAGGCGATTACCTTACCTCGTTGCATCAGAACGCAGCCGAGCCCCTGGTTGGATGCATCGCAATAAACCACGAAGTCTTCTATCCCTTCTGGGAGGGATAGTATCGATGTGGTGCATAAGGCTCGCTTCAGCGTTTGAAACGCTTTCTCTTGCTTCTCTTCCCAGTCAAAGGCCACGACCTTCTGGATCAATGTTGTAAGCGGTTTTGCAATCCGAGAGAAGTTCTAAATGAACCTGCGATAGTAGCCAGCGAGGCCTAGAAATTGACGAATTTCTGTAGGCGTCTTCGGTGCTGACCAGTTCTTAATGGCTTTGATTTTGGAAGGGTCCACGTGTATTCCCTCTTTGCTAACCACGTGCCCCAAGAATTCGACTCTTCGTATCCAAAATTCATATTTCGAGAAGTTCTCATAAAGCTTTTCTGATCGCAGTGTTTCTAAGACCTGACACAGATGTTGACTATGCTTTCCCTACTACGAGAGTAGATAAGTATGTCATCGATGAAGACAATGAAAAACTGATCCAAGTAAGGACAGCAAACCCTATTCATTAAGTCCATGAATACTGCGGGCGCATTGGTCAATCGGAACGGCATCACTACAAACTCGTAGTGCCCATAACAAGTTCGGAAGGCTGTCTTCGGAACATCCTCCCCTAAAACCCGTAACTGGTGATACCCGGATCTCAGGTCTATCTTTGAAAAGAAATTTGCCCCTTGCAATTGGTCGAACAAATCGTCTATGCGAGGCAGAGGGTAACGATTTTTGACGGTCAATTTGTTCAGTTCTCTGTAGTCGATGCACAGACAGAACGATCCGTCTTTCTTCTTGACGAATAAAACCGGTGCTCCCCAGGGTGAGAAGCTTGGTCTGATAAAGCCCTTGCTGAGCAATTCGTTAAGTTGACCGGATAGCTCCTGCATCTCAGCTGGTGCTAGATGATAGGGCGATTTGGCAATTGGGGTAGCCCCTGGAACTAAGTCGATTTTGAACTCGACTTGACGTTGCGGAGGTAATCCTTGGAGTTCTTATGGAAAGATATCGGGAAAATCGCGTACCACTGGGATGTTCTTAATGTCCTTCGTCTCTTGGCTCACATCGAGAACATGAGCAAGGAATGCGCGACATTCCTTTCGCAGGTACTTCTGGGCTTGAATGCTCGAGATGATATGCAGGTTCGTGTCGGGTTTCTCGCGGTAGATAATTACGGTTTCGCTAGACGGCAGATTAAGGCGAACAACCTTCTCGTAACACAAGATGTCGGCACGATGAGAACTCAACCAATCCATGTCGATTATGACGTCGAAACTTTTAATTGAGACCGACATGAGGTCGATTGAAAATGAATGGCTATCTAGTGTTAGTGTACATCTTATGTATATGCAGCTAGTGTTCTCTATCTTCCCGTTAGCCATTTCTACAGTTAACGGTTCTTTAAGTGCATGTGATTTTTGTTTAAGCAAGTGAGCAAATTTCTTGTTCACGAAACTCCTCTCCTCTCCACTATCAAACAGTATGCATGCATATGAGTTATCGAGGAGAAGTGTACTAGTGACCACTGTGGGGTCAATAATTGCTTCCTCGTGGCCTATAGCCAAAACTCTTCCCACTCTGCCAGCATTCCCTTCCTTCGGGCAGTTCCTGTTGTAGTGGCTCACCTCGCCACAACCGTAGCAAGCCTGGCCCACACAAGCACCGGGAACTTGGGTGATTGGCCTTGCCGGAGCCTTGCAGAAACGGGCAGTGTGTCCCTTCCTGTTGCATCTAGAGCACAACATTTCCCGGTAGGGTCCGTTGTGGTGGAAGTTGCATTTGTTGCACTTCAGCAAGCTTCTCGCGTACTGCTTTACCGGCACAGCAGGAGTAGGTGCTATTGCAACATAAACAGCTATGACCTGCTGCTCTTTGGCAGCTTTCTGCGCAACGTTCTTCTTCTTGTCATCCCAGAACTTCTGCTTGTTGTTAGCGGCTTTGGAGGGTTCTGAGATGGCTAGGGTTGTTGTTGTTGACGGGGTACGGACCCCATGGTCAATGAGCCGCTGTGCCAACCGTTTGGCACTGTCGAAGGTAGTGGGGTTCGAAGCTAAGACGTTCCCCTGAAATGGAGGCACCAGCCCCCAGATATACCTTTCCACCTTCTTCGCTTCAGAAGGGACCATTCCCGGACATAGCACTACCAGATCGCTGAATCTGGCAGTGTAGGAGACTATGTCGGAGCCCTTCGTGGTTAGGCTCCAGAGTTCATGCTCAAGCTTTTGAACTTCGCCCCTCGGGCAGTATTCCTCGATCATGAGCTCCTTAAGAGCTTCCCAGCCCATGACATTTGCCACTATCAGAGTTAGTGACTTGACATGGCTATTCCACCATGTCAGGGCTCGGTCCGCGAAGGTGCAGGCAACAAATTTTACTTTGCTCCCTTCCGGACAGGAACAGATCTCAAAGATCGATTTCGTTTTCTCGAACCATTGTGAGAGGGCAATGATTACGCCAGTCCCATTGAAGTTCCTGGGTTTGCAGCTAGTGAAGTCCTTATACGAGCACTCCCTAGAGCGCACTGGAGCTTCAACTGTAGTGGGAGGAACATTAGTCCCATTCCCGCTAGTACAGGTAGTGGTGAACTGTGTTAGGGCTGCCATAGCAGCCGCATTCACCGCAACTTGGATTGCTGTCGGATTGTATTGAGGAGGAGGAGGTGGCGTTTGATTCGGAGTTATTGGTGTAGCTTGGGTTGCGCCTGTTCGATCTACGAGGAGGCATCTTGAAGCTATAAGATCACAAATATGAAGATATTGGTGAGAATTTAATAGAGAGAATGATGAGAGTGACTCATGGACTAACTCTCCATAGCCCAACAAAGCAGACAAAAGTATGATTGAATAGAAATCTAGCACTAGAAAGATGAAAGAATTTGGATAATAATTTCCATGAGATTAAATATCTGTCAATAATATTGGTATTACAGATGTAACAGGTTCGGGAAAATGACTTAGAAATACGTCTTACATCAACCAGGATAAGAAAATTTTGACAGCATAAAGACCTAATAGACTGAAAGTTCAAGGTCTTAAAATAAATAGGAAATTACAGGGAAAAGTGCTACTTAGAGCATAGATAAGAAGGCTAATCCTTAGATAAAAGGAAATTTGAGCCGAGCAGTCCCTACTGGCGACGGGAACCCCTTGGGCGAACCCTTAAATCATCCAGCTGACGCTCCAAGTCAAGAAGGCGTCGCTCGTACACTCGCTGACGCACACGATGTTCTATGACTTCGGATTGAGTCACAGCTAGCTCTTGCAGTAGAGACTCATGGTCTCTTGCAGCTCTCTCATGAGCATCTTCCATACGACAAATGCGGACAGTATTGACCCCCGCATTGGCATCAATTTCCGCGATTCGGTTGAGGGCTGTCCTACCCTGTATTTCGTTACGAGCAACCTTGCGGACCAGAATAGGCAGGACTCTGTCCGCTGAGCCTCCCTCGCTCAAGTTGTAGAAGCTTCTGTCTCCGTTGTATGGCATGGGTTGACCCTGTTCTTGACTCCATGTCTCCAAACTTTCCACCCACAGAGGCGTCGGGCCTTGAAAAGCCGGACAAGGGTTAGGATTTGGGATTGGAGCTACCAGGGGTTGATCATTGACTTCTGGCTCGGAGTCAGAATCCTCCGGGAAGTTCTCTACGAAGTCATCGTCCAACGGAATTGCAGGCTCCTCTTCTGGCTCATCGTCGAGCCATCCATCCTTGCCTTGGTTGGGAAAGTACGGATCTCCGGGGATATGGAATCCAGCCATGTTATCTAAGCGAGAAAAGGGGTAAAAGAAATAATTAATAGACGTACTAATTACGATAATTATAAGATGATCCTTACCAGTTACTCCAACATTTGAATAGTGCATACCAGTCATATGCAACCAAAATAGGATAGACCTTTGAGTAAGTGATCCTAACTCTAAGTCCACAACCAAACAAGGAACAGGAAGTAAAGCAAACATCACAGATTCTAAGTCTATGACACCTTAGTTACATATAACCTTAGCGTATCCACTCAGCAACTATTGACTTACTAATAAAGACCTTTTTAGTTTGCACATAAGTAATTATAGTAACACAAAATACTCCTATAGTATTTTTAAGTTTATGTTCTGTTCTAATGTTTTCATTGTAGTAGTGTTGGTAAGTTTTTAGACTTGTTGCGACATCACAACCATTCCTAGGCATATGCTAATCACTTCTCGGAAAGATATAGTTGATCAGGCTATATCACTCCCAGATCTGATTATATGTCCCCAAGCCTACTTGTGCTGTCCAACAATCGTAATACTTTTGTTCTGTCCTAGTGACACTGATGTTAGTATGAATGCAGGTATGTATACTTTGGTTAAATATTTTATTATTTAAAAGTATAAACTCTTGATCATAGTATTTTAATCCCGTTGTGTTTATAGTTGTATATCTTTTTTGGGTTAATATACTCAATTCACTATAAACAATACTCTGATACCAATCTGTCACACCCCCAAACCAGAACGGCGGAAACGTTCGGGGGCGGAGGAAGTCATGTGCAGTATCACAACAATGCATAATAGTAAAACAAGAAACAACATCATCCATTGCATTAATAGTATAATTTAATACAAGTGTGTTTTGTAGTTTATAAGACACCAAAAAATGAATAATCAAAACAAAGACGAGTCTTAAAATCTCCGTCTTCTCAAAACCTGGTCATCGGTACCTGTCTACTGGTGACCTGAGAATACAAGTTATTTTGAAAGCATAGATCAGCATTAAAGCTGGTAAGTTCATAAGTATTTTAGTGTCATTGTTTGTATATGTTTGAAGAAAGTGTTTGTAAATGTTTGATGTAAAAGTTTGTAAGTGTTTGATGTAAATGTTTGTAAACTTCCTAGAAAATCCTATATTTTCAACTAAAGTAGTCTTCTACCAAGACCCAACTGTTCTTTATGTTTGTTCTTTTGTAAAAGTGAGTATTTTCCCAAAGTTCGACTATCATTACCAAAATGTAGTTTTCATTACCGTTTATGTGAGAAGATCACAATGTGAATGAAATGGGAAAAATAAAGATGTACTGTAGTTTTATCTATGTAACTACCAATGTACTAACTACCTTAAACCTGTTAGTTTAATTAAGGTAAAATGTGATAAGATTGTAACCATACTTGATCGACTAGTATAACACGACGTTCGAGACGTCAAAAATGGTATGACATTCGTCACCCGTAGACCTGCAGGTCCCACTTTAGCTAGCAGCAAGGTGTAGGAGGGTCAGTCCCGTATAGATCTATACACAAATTCACTCTCTCCTTCCAGGAGACTCTTGGTACAAAACGTGACACAACAGTATCTTGCCGCGCCATGAAGTAGTATGTCACATTAATGTTATAGTATTCTTGTATTTGTATAGTATGTTCTCTCTGTCTAGTGTGTAGTATGTTCTCTCTGTCTAGTGTATAGTATGTTCTCTAGTGTATAGTGTGTAGTATGTATTGTTTCTCGTTATAGTATGTTTGCACTGACTCATGTATGAACTGACTCTTTGTATGTTTCATTGTTCTAGAAATAGTATTAGTGACTTCCTAAACTATACCTATTATAGTTTACTAGTAATGTTGTTTGTATGAATGAACATGTTTGTACACCTTTGCTACCCAAAGGTATTGAACTGAACGAAGAACTTTTATATCTATATACATATATATAATATATAACTAAGATTCAAACGACCTTCGGACAAACAACCGATACCCTAAGTCCACAACGAAACAAGGAACATGAAATAAGGCGAGTTATCAGTCCTAGGTCCTTTCAATGCTACTTATATAACTATATCTATATAGACATGATTTGACAAAATATAAATTTAAAAGAGTTTGATAAAGATTTTTGCATATAAAAGAGTTTGTAAAACGATTTGAGCGATTTGTTTGAAAACACAGTTTGAAGTACAAGAAATCTATCTGTTTGATAGTTATTAATCACATGTGATTGATATAATAACTATAATGTTTCTACTTGTATTCCCCCCATAAAAGCATTTAAAATCATTTAAAAGAAAAGATATGGGGTATGAACTCACCTGCAGTGAGTGACACGAATATAAGATCGGTTTGTAGGATGCTAAGTGTCAAGTGAAGCCTTGAGCACAACGGATCCTAATAAGCATATAATGACACATATATGTATATAATTAGTGTTTATACAACTAATTATGAACGGAAACCACCTTAGGACTTAGGAAACAATTAGATTGAAGTGTTAGAACTACAAAGGATTGCATAAAATGGGTGTACGGCCACACAAGTGTTTGTACGGCCAAGTGGTATACGACCACTTGTGTGTACGGCCAGGTGTGTACGACCATGGAGTGTACGGTTCTACACTCCTTGAAGAACATGCCAAAAACTGTGGTCTAAGGCTATATCTAGCATCCTATAAGAGTTATTGATCTTGTGTTGGAGTATAACATGAGTTTTAGGCCAATTATGCACCAAACAAGGGGTGTGCGGCCATATGAAGGGTGTATGGCCGTACACTCCTTGATGTTCTTGCTTTGGACGATTTTTAAGGTGAACATCTAGTAAGTAACAAGCATAGGAAGAGGTACTTACGATTTAGAAGCCTTTAGGGGTGTTTGAGGTCCAAGAACTTAGTAGGTGTTCTTGGTGAAAATGAAGAACACTTGAAGATCTAACCAAAAGAAGTAATTTCATGGATGAAATCATGGATCTTCACTAGATAGTGTAATGAATCAATAAATCAAAGGAAGTAACACTTACATATTGAAGATTTAGGTGAGAAACCCGATGATAGTTGAGAGAGAATTGATTTCTTGGCTTAGGAGTGTGAAAAGAGTTGAATGAAGGCTAAGTCTCACATATATACGTGAGAGTGTACGTCCAGGAGGGGGGTGTACGGCCGCACACCCATGTGTACGGCCGTACACTCCTCATGAAGGATTGTTTGGCCCTCTTGAAAAGTGGTGAACTTAGGGAACCCATTTCTAAACCCTAACTTTGAAGGTACTAGGATTAGAACACTCAAACTGACTCTAAACAATGCTAAAAGATAGCAGGAACGAGTCTGAATTTGATTGAATTGAACGGTTGTACAAGATAGAAATTTCGGGTTGTCACAGTGGTCCTATGCAAAACTGGAAGGGCAAGGCCCATGTTGGATCATCTAGCAATGGCCCAAAAGTGAGGCCCAATTCTGAGATTCCTTCTGTTAGTGATCCCAAAGAGGCCATTTGCTTCTATTTCAATGATAAAGGGTAATTGGAAACGAAGCTAATCCAAGTACTTGCAAGACATCAAAGATGGCAATGTAAAGCCATCATTAGCAGATATTTACACTATTCAAACTAATAACTCACAACCTAATCATATTTGTTCTTATTTGCATGGAATAAAAGAAAGTGAAGAGGTGGAGCATGGAAGGGTGAATCTAATCATGGGAAATAGGGGATCTTCTCTTGTTACCAAGATTGGAACTTATAGTCTTATGGTTAGTAGTGATGTTAGATTAGATTTGGTTCACTATTGCTATTCGTCAGAAATGGCACGAAACATTTTTTCTTTTCTTGAAACATTTATACAAGGTTTTCAATATTCGTTTAATGATATGAATGGATCGATTTTGATTTATAAGAATGGTATTTTTATTTTTGAAGCTTTACCTTGTGATGGTGTGTATGAAACTGTTATTTGTGTTGATAGCTTAGGTAATAGTTTTTTTCATATTGATTCTGTTGGATTAGGTGTCTAAGACAATAAACTAAATTAGTATAATCTAGAATTATTAGCAAAGTCCTTTTGGGTTGCCCTCAAAACTAGTAATTGACTGGAATGCTTTTTGGAGAGAGCGACTGATTTAATAATTTATTATATGATTAATAAATTAATTAGAAATCAAAATAAATGATTTATTAATATATTATAAGAATAATATATTAATTAGAAATAGTATTGTTTAAGTAATAATTATCAGAAATTTGTTGGAATTAATTGGATTAATTAAATTGGAAGGAGTAAAGGTATCAATGTTTAAAAGTTGAACATTAACCAATTCTTGAACATCCTTAGGAGGGGGGGGGGGGGAAGAAATTCTAGATGGTTATAGGGTTTCTAGAGGTATTCTTGGGCTTTAAGGAAGCTTGGAATGCCTTAGGGAGGAAATAATGGGAAAAAGGTTATTTAAAAGGAAACTTGCCTTATCCTTAGCCTCCATATCACCTATATAAACCCTCTTGGGTTATGAATTTCTAAATTCAACTCATTCCAAAGAGACTTTCAAAAATTCCCTTCCTCCTCCTCTCTCCTATTTGGCCTCCTATTTTCTAGGGTTTAGGTGTGAGCCATTAGAGGCACGAGACTTCTAGTGCTTGCTTTCTAAAGTTATATCAAGAAGGAATCATTGTTTATTTAGTACAATAAACATAAGGTATATATTTTCTAATAACCCTTTAGTAATTTCAAAAATAACAATGTAGTTCTAGGGTTCTTGAAATTTAATAGTTGTTTGCAAATCATAGTGATAACATAGATCCTTTAGGGTGCATGTGAAGTTAGGGTTTATGTTTTTCCACCAAATATAGATTTCTATAACATATAAAAGCCATCAGTGGTATCAGAGACATTATTTTCATTAATCTTGCGCATAGTTCAATAGATCAAAATTAGGGTTTATAGAAACTAAACCCTAAAGAGGTATTTTCGAAAATTCCATAGGTTCTTGAAACCCTAGCCTCCACCCTATATTTTCGAAATACACAAGGGTTTTTTGAAACTCTAGCCCCTTGTCTAATTTTCGAAATTTAAGGATCGCTTCTAGGGTTTGCCTTGTTTCCTTATTTGTTATTTTAAGAGCCTTAAAATTTGAACAATTAAAACCTAGTAAACCCTAGCCTATTTTCGAAAATCAGAAGGCTTAGGATCAGGATTAAATTTAAATTATTTTATTAATTTGATTAATTATAAATAATTATTTAATCCATAATGATTTAATTAATTTAATTAATTTAATTAATTGTTTAATTAAAAGATAAATATTAAATCAAAATTGGTTTATTTTTAAATTAAATTATTTTTTATTAAGTTCGAATATTTAAATTTAAACTTAGAATTTTAGAAAGGCTTTAAAATACACCTTATATATATATATATATATATATATATATATATATATATATATATATATATATATATATATCCTATTAAATGTTTAATATATTATATGTATAAGAAAATTCAGTTAAATCACTAGTACGCCTAATTAAAACAATAATATATAACCTCACTACATGGAGAAAGTACATAATCTCTCAACAACTATCTCTTAATCTGAATATAAGAACAAGAACATGAAACCTTAGGATAAAACCCTAATTGTTGTTACAAAAATGAGAGACGAATGGTGCGTATTTGTCACACCCCAAAACCGAGAACGGAGGAATACGTTCTGGGGTGGAGGACGTCATGTACAGTATCATAACAATGCATAATAGTAAAGACAAGCAACAACATCCATTGCATTAATATAATAATTGTAATACAAGCGTGTTCTGTACAGTTTGTAAGACACCAAAAGTGTAATCAAAATAAAAGATGAGTCTTGTATGTACTCCATCTTCTCAAAAGCTGCATTTGTACCTGTCTACTGATGACCTGAGAATACAAGTTATTTTGAAAGAGTTTATCAGCATAAAGCTGGTGAGTTCATAAGTATTTAGTGTCATTGCTTGTATGAAAATGTTTACAACAATTTAGTATAATAACTGATCTCAATGTTTGAAAATAGTAAACTCCCTAGAAAACACTATGTTTTCCAGTAAAAGTAGTCTTCTACCAAGACCTGGTTGTTTGCATGTTTGATCCTTTGAAAATGTAAAAGTTTTCCCAGTGAAACTATCAATATGAAAATATAGTTTTTGACTTCATTCATGTAAAGTAATTGGGAAAATAATGTTTTACCCCAGCAGTGTCACTGCCGGCTAAAGGTAATGAAAATGCAGACTCCAGGTAGTATTAAATGTACAATACACCTCGGGGAATCTGTTTTGCCTTTAATTCTTAATGTGTTAATTAAAGGTCTGAATGTGAACTCGTATGTAACCATGCTGATTGACGATCGAATAACTGGTGACCCTCCAGGTCACAAGTAGTATGGTGACATTTTGTCACCCCTGGGCCTAGTCGGCTCGGACTGTAGCTAGCAGTCGGGATGTGGGAGTGTCTGTCCCGTATAGATCTATATACATAATGCCCGCTCTCCCTCCAGGAGACTCTGGTTACACGGTGATAGCACAATGACGTGTCGTATCGGGAAGTAATATGTCACATTCTGTTTTAGTATATTCTCTTGTATATTGTATAATGTATTTTCTGGTATATTGTATAGAGTGTTCTCTTGTATAGTATATAGTATTCTCTTTGTATAGTATTTAGCATGTATTGACTCATAACTGTACTGACTCTGGTAGGTGTCATTGTAATGGTAGTAATGAGTAGTAATCCTTAACTATACATATTATAGTTAAATAGTAATGTTGGTTGCATGCCTTTGTTACACAAAGGTACTGAACTGAAGTGAAGACTTTTATATCTAACACAAATATATATGATATATAACTAAGAATTCAACGACAGTCGGACAAATAACAGAATACCCTAAGTCCACAACCAAACAAGGAACAGGAAATAAGGTGAGCTATCAGTCCTAAGTCCTTCAAGTCTTACTTATATAAATATATTAGTATAGATATGGGTTTGAAAATAAACAAGTTTAAAAGAGTTTGAAAATAGTTTTAGCATTTAAAGAGTTTGATAAAAGGTTTGAAACACTTGAAAATCCAAAGTTTGATGGTAATTTGAAAGTAGCAACAAATCTTGTAGTCTGTTCTAGCTATTAATCACATGTGATTGATATAATAACTATAACAGTTCAACTTGTATTCCTCCCCTTAAAAGCATTTAAAATCATTTAAAAGGTTGATTTAGGGGTATGAACTCACCTGAAATGAGTGATGCGAATGTAAGATCGGAAAAAGGACGCTAAGTGTCAACTGAAGTCTTGAGCACACGTACGGATCCTATTTAGTATATAATGTTACATGTACACACCATACTACTTGTGACCTGGAGGGTCACCAGTTATTCGATCGTCAATCAGCATGGTTACATACGAGTTCACATTCAGACCTTTAATTAACACATTAAGAGTTAAAGGCAAAACAGATTCCCCGAGGTGTATTGTACATTTAATACTACCTGGAGTCTGCATTTTCATTACCTTTAGCCGGCAGTGACACTGCTGGGGTAAAACATTATTTTCCCAATTACTTTACATGAATGAAATCTAAAACTATATTTTCATATTGATAGTTTCACTGGGAAAACTTTTACATTTTCAAAGGATCAAACATGCAAACAACCGGGTCTTGGTAGAAGACTACTTTTACTGGAAAACATAGGGTTTTCTAGGGAGTATACTATTTTCAAACATTGAGATCAGTTATTATACTAAATTGTTGTAAACATTTTCATACAAGCAATGACACTAAATACTTATGAACTCACCAGCTTTATGCTAATAAACTCTTTCAAAATAACTTGTATTCTCAGGTCATCAGTAGACAGGTACAGATGCAGCTTTTGAGAAGATGGAGTACATACAAGACTCATCTTTTATTTTGATTACACTTTTGGTGTCTTACAAACTGTACAGAACATGCTTGTATTACAATTATTATATTAATGCAATGGATGTTGTTGCTTGTCTTTACTATTATGCATTGTTATGATACTGTATATGACGTCCTCCACCCCAGAACGTATTCCTCCGTTCTCGGTTTTGGGGTGTGACAGTATTCATTCTTCCGGCATCCTCCTGTTTATATAGCAACATAAATATCTGAATTTACACCTTACCCCAAATGTAACAAGAAAATTACAATTAACAACCTTTCTTCATAAAACTTGTACAAGACACAAATATAACCAAAAAAATATATACATTTACTTTTATTTATTCATTATATAAATCTTAAGTTTGTAACATAATTAATTGTCACTTTCCAACCGTAGTTTTGGTTATTAATGTTATAGATGGTCCAAATGTAGGGCCTAGCAATTTGGGTGAGGTGGTAAAGCAAGGGATCTATGGTCTGAGATAATGTTTTTGTATCAGTAATTAAAGGAATCATTCCTTTAAACACATTGAATAACAGGAGGTAGATGGTTCCAAGATGAGATTTTGAATGATATTTAGTGTGGATGAGACGGATATTCCCAAATTTGATCGAGGTATTGATATTTTTTTGGTGAACTGACGGCTCAAACTTGGGACAAAATTGCTTGTTGGGTGGAGATGGATATTCCAAAGTTAAATCGTTAGCTTTCTTGGGTGACTACTTGAAAGATATTGATTTTAAAAAAGTTTGTGAAGGAATGGCCTGACATACTTTTGTGGGCTATTTGATGGGCTCGAAACCAAATAGGATCACTAGCTCCTAGCTCGACCCTCGAAAGCTCAAAAAAGTAACCATGTTGGAAAAACGAGCTAGTCATTTTTTAGAACAAAACTTTGTATTAAAGTTGTATGAGATCGTCATGATTTACCGTTGGTATGCTTATGTGGCAACCATTTCTGATGGTGAACACCGCCCCTCAACTAAATTTTTTGTGGGTGGTAATCTTCAACCCACACTTCTGCTAATGACTATCTCTCTCTCTCTCTCTCTCTCTCTCTCTCTCTCTCTCTATTTGACGTTTAAATATCACAACCTCTCCTCTTTATTCTACGTTCGTTTACCTTCAACATGATACCTTAACCTCTATTAAAAGTGGTAAAAATCACAAAAATGTCACCATCAACTTATGTGGAGTGTGGTGGCATCGACACCACACTGTTCAGCCTAGTTGGGTTAGTTGGTTGAAAAATCTTATTCCAAGATTATGATTGTTTTGATTGCATTTTTTTTTGTTGGTTCTTTTCTACTTTTTTTATAGATAAAATTGCATCCATTAAATAAAAATTACTACCACTATAAAAGGAAAATGCCGAAAAACACACACACACACATTATATTTTAGCCAAAAAAACGGTTTAAGCATCATACTTTAGTTTTTTTTTTCCAAAAAAACCATCAATCTTTGCAAAAAAGTTTTAATGTGACCATCATAATTTCTTATTGCAGGTTCAAAAGGTTATAATATAATTGTCACATATTTTTAAGTAAAACCACTAAACTTACCATTTTTTTTTATGATTGGACAACTATCACTACAAATTAAACGATTTTTAGTGACATACATTTTTAGTGGCATATTATTGTTTATGCCACTATATCATGTTTTTAGTGACATATTTTATATGTCACTATAGAATTAACGAATTTAGTGGAATTTAAGAAATTATGTCAATAACATTCATATTTATTAGTGGAATAATAATAATAATAAATGCCCCTAAAAATATAGATTTTGTGGCATACAGTTAAATTTACCACTAAAGATTTATTGTAATATTAAGAATTGTTCTTTACTAAAAGAAATATGAGTTCTTTTTCCTATCAAAGAACGTGTGGTCAATTTTTACATTCGCAACCTAATCCTCAAACTGCCACATTACTTGAAATTCCCTCTACGAAATCTCGTTTCCCCTTCTCCTCACAACCCTAAATCGGTCAAACCATGCCCTAACTTCATCGCCGCTGCACGATCATGCCGACTTCGTTCAGTTCGTCGTCGCCACACCATCACTCCGTCGTCGTCTAGCTTGTCGCCGCCACACCATTACGCCTCTATCGTCATAGTCGTCATCCCCTCCGCCACCGCCAATGCGGTATATTTGATCCACATCAACATCACTTTCTCAACAGGTATTTGACGTTATAATCCTCTTGTATAACGAGTTAAGTTTTAATCTTTTGCTCGTAGCTTTCTTTTCCTACTCTTAATGCATTTTATTGAACCTGATTTAAGCTTATGTCATGGTTATTTATTGTGGCTTAATTGAACAGAATTCATCTCTTTTTTAGCTTAGTTGAATACGGTTCAGCCCTTGTACATTGATTGTCATGGAGATTTCTTAAACACTATTCAACTCTTTCTAGCTTAATTGAATACGGTTTTGTTGTTTGGATGTAAAGTAGAAATCAATCACTTCATGTTGACTTTGGTACAGTTTCATATGATCTAATTGGCTTAATAATTAAGCTTTTGTTTTGCACTTAATCAGTAAAACTACATGAACAATTAACTAAAATCTCATCATCATAACTTATTGTAAACCACAACACAAGATGATATGCCATTCACAACATATATGTAGAATA
Organism: Lactuca virosa; assembly: GCF_052849685.1. NCBI lineage: Eukaryota > Viridiplantae > Streptophyta > Magnoliopsida > Asterales > Asteraceae > Lactuca > Lactuca virosa. The sequence goes on from NC_136429.1 coordinate 506,988,163, forward strand.
TTGAATTTATATGTATATGTATGACTGCATATATGTATGTGTCAGGAGATATTAGTGTGTCCTTTTTACACAAAGATTGTCTATTTCTTAAGATATAGTGAGATATGACATCAATATGATAGATGGAAACAGTTGTATGCAAATCATGATTTATGGTGCATAAAATATTGACATGGTTTTGAAGAAAGAAATCACACATACTGTCATATCGAATCTGTCCAAACATCCAGCTCTAATTTTCTCTATTTTCTAAACATTTTCTTTTTTTACCTGTGACAATTTGATGTGTTAAGTATTTCATAGGGACAACTGTATATTTGTTGACTTAATCTTGAAAATGACCTTATAAGATAAACCAAAAATATACACTTAATGTGTTAAGACATTAACTTTTACCTATTGTTCATTGTTCATTTTTCCTTTTTTTCTCCCAACTCATCTCACGATTAAATCGATGATTATTTAAACTTTCACAATTAATACGCGTGAAAATAAAGTAAAGAAATAGAATATAACTTAGTTTATTCAATCATTCATAATATACTAAAAATTCTTTCATTTAATTTCCTAAATCCATAAGTAAGGCTGGCCTCGGTTGATGATGTTATGAAAGTTTGGTTGAAATTTAGTTGATTGATTAACGTTAATGATTTGTTTGTAGATCATTCAGTGGAGTCTGTTCCATAATCGAAGACTTCCTGTACAGCTTATTAAAACTTCTTTTGGAAAATTCCATATCAAACAAAGATTATTTGGGGCTGCCGGATTTTTCTACTATCAGGTTTGTTTATTCAGTAATATATCATCAATAACTGTTTAATTAGTTGGAAACTGCATTTTGTTTCAAAACACTTGACAGTCTCAGATTATTTTTCAAGAGACTAAAAAGTAGCTGATTGTATTGCTATATAACATTATTTCCATATTATCCTTTTTACAGGGTGCTAACTAATATGAAAATCAACACATTACACGTCTGTTATTTTCTCCCCAAAACAACTGAAAAAGGTGTGATTTAAACTTTAAAGAAGATCATATGACTTTATGTATGTTTTAGTGATGACATATTGATTCTTTTTTCTTTTGTTTTGACAGATAGAGGCAATGCTTCTGCAGATCAAATGTTATTTCTTCAAATGCCAAAAGCAACAATGGTACATTGTATGAATGGAAGAAGCCCCTAAGTTAGACAGCTAATAGACAATTCATTCAGTCTAAAAACGAAACAATCTTTGTCTATATAGAAGGGTATAATGGTCACTTTCATATTCAAACACTTCATTCGGTTCAAAACAGAAACAATCTTTGTTTATACAACACTTTTTTTTAACTTTATTTGTTGATTTTAGGTTCATTTGCAGAGGAAGCTATTGGAAGAGAGGGTGTGACTATGCAATATGTTCCAGGGAATGCAACTGCTAGTAGAGAACTGCAGGTTGTTGTTGGCAACCTGCAAGAATACTATAATGGTATCTACATTAGAATTCACTTTTTCACTTCTGTATGATAGGTTTATCTTGCTTTTTGATCATGGTGAATGTTTGGCGGAATTTGAGAACAAATTGTTGTCTATATTCGATACTGCATCTCGGAAAAGAGAATTGTCCACCATTACAGAATGTGCCAAAATCTCATATCAGGTACCTAAAGATTATACAATTATGCCAATAACTACTTTCATTATTATTTTAATTTAAAATGATAAAGAAAGTAGTTATTGGCTTATTGTGTGGTTTTGAACTTTTATTTATGTAAAGAACTTGACTAATCTGTAAAAATTTCTTTTTTGAATGCAGTTTTTTTATTTTTTAAACATCTTTGAGCTCAATGGTGTTCCTCGGATGAAAATCCATATTTGTTTAACGGTGATTTTGTTGTTCAGGAGTCTTTTATTATTTAAATTTATCTCACAAGATTTGTTTTTTTTTTCCAGACTATTACAAAGACAATGTCGAAGAGTAACCTTCATAGGAGAGATGATGAACTTAGAGGTCATCAAAATCACTTGCACTTAATGTAAGTTACTCTAACTATTTTATATAATTCACAACTTTTACTAACGTAGTTTCTGATTTAGGTTTATGGCATGCTAATGGCAGTATCAACTTGTACTAATGGTATTCTTCTAGTGAAGAAGTTGAATTGGACTTAAAAGCTGCAAAATGTAGGCTTGATAGTGACAACTATGGCTTAGTCAAAGTCAAACAAAAGATTTTATTAAATATCTACCAGCTTGCAAGGTTGGAAAATCTATTTGTTGTGAAAGGAATGAAATAGTTTATTCCATTGTAATGAAAAAGAGAATGTTGTTTGTTTCGTCTTATGAAATAGAATTTTTATTATCTTCTACGTGATGCAATTTAATTAATTTTATATTATAGATAAAAGTTATGTAGATATATTAGCCTAAATTATAGAATCTCATTAGTATTTTCTAGCTTAAATGTGCCATAAAAATAATGTTTTGTATTGTGACAAATAAAAAAGTGTCACTAAATTCCTAAAATGTGTAACTAAAAGTAGTATGAATTCTTTAATTAAATGATCATTCAGTGGCACAAAATATGTGCCGCAAAAACTTTTCTTTTATTGTGGCAACTAAAAAAGTGTCATTGAAAGTCTAAAAAACTGCAGTGGCAAAAGCTAAAAGTACCACTAAAGGGTTTTAGTGGAAGCGTTTCTAGTGACACTTATTTTTGTGCCGCTGATTCTTTGAGAAGCCTTTAGCGGCATTTTTTAGGTTTTTAGTGACACTTTTTATATGCCACTAAAGGTCATATTTTTTGTAGTGTATGGACATTTTTCTAAATAAACATTATTTTTAGATATCATTAATAAATTTTAACCTTACAATGACGTAGAGGGTAACGAGAATCAAGTAGTACCGCTATCTCTTTCTCGATGGCGAAACTAGGTTTTTTAAACACAACATCCTTACAACTTGGGGTCATAATAATATTACCGTGCATGAATTGTTAAACTTGGGTTCATCGCGTTAATTTTTGGTGAGATACAATAAAAATGGAAACCGGAGAAAAAACTCCAACAAAATACTGTCGATATGTAAACCTATTTTTATTTTTGTGGTTAGTTAACATATTTTTTTGTTAAAAAATATGTTAGAAATTAAAAAAGAAATTTAAAGCGGTTTTATGTTGGAATTTTTCTTCGGTTTTCATTTTTGCTGTATCTGACAAAAAAAATAATGTTATGACAAAATATAATGGTTTTTTATTTTTAAATGTATATAGTGATCAATTCAGAAAAAATGGTAAAGTTTAGTGGTTTTACTAAAAAAAATTATGACAAGTATATGGTAACCTGCAATAAGAGGTCATAGTGGTCACAATAAAACTTTTTTTTTTTTTTTTTTTTTTTTTTTTGCAAAGGTTGGTGGTTTAAAATATGGTGATGAAATGTGTTAGAAATTAGAAAAAACAAAATTTAAAGTGGTATTTTGTTGGAGTTTTTACTCCAGTTTCCATTTTTGCTGTAGTTGACCAAGAAATAAAGCTACGACAAAAAATAATGTTTTTTTTTTAAGTGTCTATAGTGCTCAAATTAGAAAAAATGGTAGAGTTCAGTTGTTTTACTTAAAAAAATTGTGAAAATTATATGGTAACTTGAACATGCAATAAGAGGTCATGTGGTCACATAAAAACTTCTTTTGCAAAGATTGGTTGTTTTTTTTGGGAAAAAACTAAATTATGGTGCTTAAACCGTTTTTTTTACGCCATCCTCTCTCTCTCTCTCTCTCTCTCTCTCTCTCTCTCTCTCTCTCTCTCTCTCTCTCTCTCTCTCTCTCTCTCTCTCTCTCTCTCTCTCTCTCCCCACCACCACTATAAATAAATGGTTGCTTCTAATTTGAATATGTAAACATACAAATATTACTTACAAAATGATGTCATATAATAAATCTAAAAGAGTTTCAACATATAATGCAAAATAATAACTCCTGATTCAAGGTGGCAGTTAACCCGATTGTGTAACATGTTGTTTCTCAACGATCTTCGATGGTTACAGGTCTCCAAAATACAAATAATATGGATGTTTGTTAGCAGTGAGTGTTGCTTGACTGGCTATATAAACATTAGCGACAAATCTTGGATTCGTAAGAGAAGTAGACGTAAAGGATATTAAGAAAGATAGTTAGTTATGCAACGCACTAGGAATTTAGTTAGAATGGCCAAAAACAATAGAAAATTGTGGTCGAATTTGCTTGTTTATGAACATCGATGTGTAACAAATTAAATCGTGTCACTTTTATTTGTTTCTTTTATCGTCCCTAGTATAAATAGGACAATATACAGTCGTCTAACTTTGCATATTAACTAAGCACATGCACATAACAAACATAATTAATGCTAAACCATAAAATGTTTTTTTTTGGCTACTCAAATGTTGTTTGATATAAAGGGTTTGTAGCCAAATGGTATGCGGTGTTGCCCAAGGTTGAAGAAACCAAAAAAAAAAATTAATTTATACTTCATTTCACAACCTATAACACTCCATGAGTCTATTGCATTAAATATCAAAACATTTTTTTGACTTGATTTTAATGCAAAAGACTCGTGTGGAGTGTTATAGGTTGTGAAATGAAGTATAAAGTAATATTCTTTTGGTTTATTCTCTCTTGATTACGTCAAAAAAATAAAATAAAAAACTAGGTGAAACACATATGGGATTGGGAGCTTCTTTGAGCCAAATATGTCCTCGATCAACACCTTTTATTATGAACGTCTAGTACTACAAAAACGAGTAATAGTCATATCCATATATAACCCAGTTTGAATAAAAACCAGGTTATATATGATATTAATTATGCCGAGCGTTATTGTGATTCATATACAAAAACTATTTCCAGGTCGTCCATGGAAAAAAGATATTATGCGCTCTTAAGGTAGGCATCCTTTCTATTTTTTCTGGGGTTTTTAGATTTAGGTATAATTTGATGTTTACTAAAAGTTTTTTGTGTGCTAGATGCATAACCTAATTTGTTGTTGATGGGTTTGATTTGAAAAAGCACTATTCACTTTTCTTTTTCAACTGATTAGGCAGGCTCAAGTCCTCATGAGATTAACAAAAACATATATTGTAATTTATATAAAATCTAATTTACCTAAAAGGTATAGTGAATGTTTTCTCTTACTTATTTTAATTTTTGTAGTAGCTTATGAAAATTTCATTCTAAGTTTGAAACTTGATCACATGAATTTGAATAATACAGATTTGGATTAGTCCAGTTAGCAGCCGTCAGTTAAATATTTAAGTATTTAAATTTAAATTGTTCATTTGTATACCTCGAAGTTGAATTCAGACGATGTTTTACAGTTACTGTGATGTACCTTGATTGTTTATTTGTAGTTTTCAGATTTTGACAGTGGAGTAAACGTACAATTTGCACTATAACTAATTATATATGCTTATAAAAGTGCCCAATAAGATGATACCAGTCCAGGAAAACCCACATGTTCATCGAAGGAGCATAAAATTGTGTTAAAATGGTCTTTTATAATTAGAGATTTTTGGTTTCTTTATCAATATGTAGTTTTTAACAATACCTATAAATCTAAACCCTTTATATTTAAGGGGCTATGAGTTTGAACAATATGATATTTATGATCCACTTTTAATTGGTTCAACTTTTATTTGTAAATTTGATTACATTGTTTCTTCTAGAAGGGATTGAAATTGCCAATGATGCGCGACTTATGTTCCTTGATGAGCCTTATGGTATGATGATGCAACGTACAAAAACAAACATAATAAACAAGAGTGAACCCGTTGATTCTAAAAGAATAACCAGGTCAATCTCTTCAAAACCACAGTGATTCTACGAATACCATGGGATTGGCTTCAAAATATAGGGTAACACGCACAAAATTTTGGGAGAAAATGAAAGTTCATAAAATTGATAATCGACCATCCAAATTACATAAAAAACAGTTAAATAAGAAACATAAATTAAAACATAACCCTAAAGTCATGGGCCAAATACAAACCCAAAAACAAAACCCAAAAATCAAGGAAAAATAACAAAATTGTTCATAACTCCATTTAGAAAGCGATTTATGGACTAAAAAATGGGTAAGTCCCCTTTGGGGACATAACGAGACGTGCTCCTTTCTCCAAGCGTCGATTTGACTGGTCGTAGGCCCAAAACGGATATCCGTAGCCAAAGTTATGGCCATTTCCGTGAAGCCCCTTTAGTCACACGATCGTTGGCCTCTAGGAATGCAAGGGCCCGATCCTCCACACTAGGGCTTGCATCATCCCCTCCTGGGTAGACAAAATTCGACCATGGTGCTTTGCACCATGGTCATCATCTGAAAAATCCCCATAATAATGAAGCAAATGTTTTACATTGAAAACATCGGAATAACGGATGTGGCTTGGCAACTGTAGACGGTAAGCATTGGAATTAATCTTCTCCACAATCTCTACCGGTCCAATCTTCTTGGCTGGCAACTTATTGTACTCACCAACCGAAAAACGATCTTTAGTCAAAACAACCCAAACAAAGTCACCTACTTCAAAGTCAACTTGTGTGCATTTTTTATCTGCATCTTGATTGTACTTGGAGTTAGCTCGGACCAAGTTGTCATGAACAGCCTTATGAACATCATGTTGTCCTTCAACAAAATCTTGCACTTTCTTTGGAACAACACCAGAAATAGGAAGTGACATCAAATCAAGTGGTCCCCGTGGCTGAACAGAATAGACCACCTGGAATTGACTAAATCCAGTACTTCGGCTGATAGCATGATTATGAACAAACTCAGCTTGACAAAGCTTCGGATCCCAGGCCTTCACATGATCACCCACTAAACACCGCAAAAGATTACTGAGGGATCGATTGGCAACTTCTATTTGGTCATCCGTTTGAGGATGATATGCACTACTAAAATTGAGCTGAGTGTTCACCATTTTCCATCAGCTGCGCCAAAAATGACTAAAAAACCTAGTGTCTCGATCTGAAACAATAGAAGACGGCAAATCATGCAAACGCTAGACGTCTCGAAAGAATAACTGACCCACATTAACTTCATCCTTCGTCTTTTCACAAGGAATAAAGTGCACCATCTTAGAAAGACGATCAACAACCACAAATACCGAATCATTGCCCCGTTGAGTATGTGGTAAACCCAACACAAAATCCATGTTGATATTCACCCAAGGTTGTGACGGAACAGACAAAGGCATATAGAGTCCTGCATTGATAGATGTGCCCTTTCACACCTGACAGATTCGACACCGTTTAACATATCTATCCACCTCCTTGCGCATTGTAGGCCAAAAATAAGATGATTGTACTAACTGTAAAGTGCGATCTCGGCCGACATGCCCTTCACTATGCAACTCCCTGATGATTTGAAGGCGGAGACTAGAATCGGGGATGTACAACTGATTGCCTTTGAAAAGGAAACCTTTACGCACTAGAAAATCAGACCTCTGTCCAGATTGTATACCCTATACAACAACAGAAAAATAAGGATCAACTGTTAGCCGTTCTAAGAGGACATCCAATCCCGACACACCAACCCACATCGAAACTAGCTAATTACTCCTCTGACTCAATGCATCAGCCAACCGATTCGACATTCCAGACTTGTGTTTCACCACGAAAGTGAATTTTTCCAAGAACGACATCCACCTCCCATGTTTGTGTGACACCTTATCTTGACTACGAATATGTCTTAAAGAATCTTGATCTGTGAACAAAACAAATTCCTTATGAAACAGATAATGGTGTCACACCCCAAAACCGGAACGGCGGAAACGTTCAGGGGTGGAGGACGTCATGTTTAGTATCACGAGATATGTATATGGTAAGCAAGTAATGAACAACCATTTCATTTCGAAAGAAAGTGTTTACAATGTGTGTGTTCACAAAACATAGAATTCATAAACAAATAACAAAACAAGACTTGAAGCTATAAAGCTTCATCTTCTGAATCCCCAGCACGAGCACCTGTCTAATAGTCTCCTGAGAATACAAGTTATTTGAAAGAGTTGATCAGCAATTAAGCTGGTGAGTTCATAAGATTTTAGTGATGTGAGTAAGTCGTAAGTGTTGTTAAAAATGTAGATGTAAAATGTAAGTTCTGTTTTGAAAAGATCGCCTGTTCCTCTAGAAAATCCTATATTTCCTACATGAACGAAAGTTAAGTAAAATGACACTACAACCCTTTCTATGGGTACTAAGTGGATACGAGTTATATAAGACTCAGAGTAAACAAACAATCGATTGTGCGCATCTGTCCTAAGCTCACAACCAAACAAGGAACAGAAATTAAGGCGGATAGCACACATCCCATTGGTTGTTAGATCATCGTCGTATATAGCCCTAGTGTAAACACTTGTTACTCATGGAGTTAGTTGTAACGGTTCCTTTGAATCTAATGAAAAGTTCTTTAAGAAAACCCTTATTTCTTATAATAAAATAGTGACCACAGTGACTACTTTTATAATAGCTTAGTTTATACTGCTATATATAATCTAATATCGGATAGAAAGTTAATTGAGTGAATCTGCCCTAAGCCCACAACCAAACAAGGAACAGGAAGTAAGGCAGAAAGCACACATTCAACTACCTATTGGGTATTAGTTTTATATATAAACATGGTGTATAAACTAAGGTATTATAGAGTTACTCACCTAAGGTCCTTTAAATGTACTGGTTTAATAAAATGGATTAAACCCTTTACTCGGAAGTTTCTAGTTTTGTATACCAAAAGTACTGATTTTGGAAAGTATGCTTTGTACTAGAAAAACTGTGCTTTGACTCTGTGTCCTATAACCTGACCCATACCTGGTACCCTTATGATGACTTAATGTATACTAAGCATACATATATATAGAATCGGGTAGATAATAGATTGGGTGAATTCGTTCCAAGCCCACAACCAAACAAGGAACAGGAAATGAAGCGGAGAGAACACATGCTATTAGCTGTCAGACCCTATTGGTATATATGTATCATGTGATGTATACATTAAGGAATCATAAGACTAGCATTATGGTCCTATCTTTTAATCGTAGCCTTCTATCAAGGCATCTTCTGTTATGTGCTAGACTCGACTGATCCATTTGTCGTTTGTAAAAATGTATATTTTCCCTAGTTTATAACTCGAAAATAGATTGAGTTCGACTTTCAAGTGGTACCGTCACTTTATGAAAGTAATGGGAAAAGTAAGTACACAGCTGTCGTTTATAATGACAATGCGAATGTACTAATAACCTAAAAACGTATTTGTTTTATTACGGTTATAATGTGAAGGCTAGAACCCTTACTATACGCTCTCCCTGTCGGGAGATTAGGGGAACTAAACACGACCTCTGCAAATTCTTGCAAGCCATGTAATTCACATTAAAGTATATGATCATGTATACCCAATATAACTATCACCTTTTGTTTAAAACAATGAGTTAGTGATTCATTGGTATAGTTAGATCATGTATGTGTGTTCTCATGCTATAGCAACCTTACCTGTTTGTTATGTTTGTTTCTCTTTATTGTGTGTTCTCTCTGTATGGTATTGTTTGATTCTCTTCACTGTATGTTCTGTTATGGTATTGACTCTTTGTGTGCTTCATTGTACTAGAAGTAATGAATAGCATTCTCCTAAACTATACCTATTATAGCTTACTAATGTTCTACTTGGACTGTTATTGAAAAGGCTCATTTATCTACTAAGTTATGCTTGTACTTTAAAAACAGAGTTTTGTATAACTAAAAAGTAACATAACTTTAAAAGAGCTTTGAAATGTTTTGACAACTTATAAGTGACATAAGTAACATTTTGAAAGATGTTTACAACAAACATTTACACAATTATCATTGTGTTCAACTTGTATTCCCCCCCTTAAAACAGTTAAAATAGCTAAAAGATTCATTACGGGGTATGAACTCACCTGATGTAGGTGATTCAAACGGGTACGTGTGTAAGGATGAGAAGTTCCACGAATGAAGTACCGAGACACAATAGGTCCTAAATGACATATAATGACACATATTGGCATGAATATAGTGTTTATAAACAACTATATGAAAGGAAACACCTTCCGGGACTAGGAAACACCTTGACCAAGTGTTGGAATCACATGTGATTCATCAAAGGGAAGTGAAATGGTACCAACATGTGTTTACGGTCATGAGACCAACTCTCATTGAGTTTACGGTCGTAAACCCATGAGTTTACGGCCGTAAACACATGGTACTTTGACCATTTTGTGTTTTGAAGCTTTACAAGTCCTACTAAGCATTCCTACTTCATGCCGAAGCCTTAGGAAGTGATTAGGGCAACATTTCACCCCCTTTAAGGAGTTTACGGTTTTTGGACCAATTGTCTTTGGGTTTACGGCCGTAAACCCAAATGATTTATGGCCTTTTGATGTTTTCAAGTTCCTAGCACATCAAGGAAGGGATCTAAGCTAGTTTCCAAGGCTTGGTAAGGGACTAGGGACACTTTGGCACCCTTTTTAGGGTTTACGGTCCAAGAACATCTTGGACCGTAAACACCTTTGATCTTGGCTTTCTTGGGTGTTTTCTTGATGTATAAAAGTGTAACAAGCTCTATAATACTCTAGGATAGAAGTACTTACTAGGTAGAAGCTTGAAAAGGTGCTAAAAGTCCAAGAACACTAGTGTGTGTTCTTGGTGTTCTTGGTGAAACTTGAAGATCTACACTTTTGGAATGATTGCACGGATGTAAGTGTGATAGATCACTAGATTAAGGTAGATATCAACTTACTAGGGCTTAGAAACACTTACAAGTTGAAGATCTTGAAGAAAAGTTGGATGATACTTGAGAGAGAAATGGCTCTAGTCTTGGAAATGTGAAAAAAAGTGAAAAATAAGCTAAGTGTCACTTATATAGTCAATAGGGTTTACGGCCCTAATACCATTTTGGGCCGTAAACTCCAAACTCTTGGAGTTTTGGGACCTTATAGCTACTTAATAAACCCTAGGGTATCCTCTGTCCTGATATCTATTGAAGTACTAACTTTAAAACACTCAAACTTATTCCAAAAAGCTTGAAAGTTAGCAGAACTGTTCTGACTTCTATTGAATTGAATGGCTGTACAAAATAGAAATTTCGGGTTGTCACATCATCCCTCCGTTAGAAGGAATTTCGTCCCGAAATTAGCCTTCTTCGCATTATTACTGGGGTTGCGCTCTTCTGATTGGCGGAATACCCACTCGTAGACTTGGCAACTTTGCCCTTCTGTTCATGATAGGATTTATACTTGGTCCATCTATCATTACCTCGTGTATACAAGTCGTATATAATTAGGGTTAGTAAGACGGTCGGATGTGCGACTCTGCCCCAGGTCCACAACCAAACGAGGACAGGAGAGAGGGCAGAAACACACATACTAAATATGCGTAATCATAATCATATACCACCCTCGCGTATACACTTAATAGTAATAGGTGGGCTGTATTTGTCCATAGCCTCTGTGCTCGAACTTGGTCTGTTGGGCGAGTGGTATTTCATGACGGTCTGCGGACATCTGACGATAAGGCTTCGAAGGACAAAGTACTCTTCGCACAAGTACTTCGGGGGTTTGAATACGAAAGATAAAATTTAGGTTTAGGTCGGACCTTCGATACGAATGACGAAAGTTTTGAGAACTTGCCGATCGAGGCGATAGAAACATATGAACTCAGTATGGTGAGGACCACGCCAACTCATGACGAATGAAAACAACGGACTCTATACTGAACAAAGTTTTGGTCAATGAAAGAAACGTCTGATATACAACGATGTATCCCTTTTATGCCTGATACTATACTCCTAGTATGTTCGACAATGTACTCTTTGTAACTGTTCCCGTGTTTCCTGTTTTCTCTTTGAAGTTAACACTCCTACGTATCGTACCGCTATGTGCGCATACATACGAACAAAAGTGCTCTACCAACTGGTGGGTATACTTTATATCATGATCCTCCTTGGTACCACTACCATCGCCTGCCATATACAAGTTATGAATATTTAAGATGAACCAGGCAGTCGACTGAGTAACTCTGCCTCAAATTCCCCAACCAATTAAGGGATGGGGACCTAAGAGGAGTCACTCACTCTACGTCTGCGACATCTTAGCTGCGCACAACCCTGATGTATATGGTAAGCCATAGTAGCTTCTCTAAACGGATCTTTTAGTTCTCTTGAATATTGTGGCCTATTTCCATATGTGAGTTATTACAATTACTTTTAGGTGTCATCCCCAATTTTAATCTTATAAAAATATAAATTAATTTTAAAAGATTTCTATTTCGAAAAACGTACCGCTACTCGTCGACGACTCCGGGGTAGATTCTCCTGCGGTGATCATCAGAATGCGTCCGTCCGCTCCTGAGTTCCTTATTATCGGGCAGTCCCTCTGACGGTGTCCAGTTTCGCCACAGCCATAGCAGGCTTGGTTTTCTTCAGCTCCGAGGACTTGGGAGATCGGTTGAGCCGATGTTCTGCAGAAACGGACTGTGTGTCCCTTTCTGTGGCAGTTCAGACACTGCATTTCCCGGCATACTCTGGTGTGGTGAAAGTTGCACTTTCCACACTTCGGGAGGTTTCCAGCATATCGACTGGCAGGTGCTGGAGCAGTAGGCGTTGTAGCGGCGTACATAGTACTCGCTTCTTTCTCTTGCGGGGTGTCTTGTGTTGTTCGCTTCTTCTTCCTCTTGTTCCCCGACTTCTATTTATAGTCCTCGTCCCTTGATGGCTCGGGAATATGGGCTTTCACGCCATGGCGGACTCCATGGTCGATGAGTCGCTGTGCCAGGCGTTTAGCACTATCGAACGTTGCTGAGTTAGAAGACAACACATTTCCTTGGGTCGGAGCAGTCAGACCCCAAATGTATCTTTCTATCTTCTTGCTCTCCGAGGTAATCATCCCGGGGCATAGAGCTGCTAGTTCGCTGAACCGGTCAGTGTAGGTCACTATGTCTGAGCCGACCATAGTGAGATCCCACAGCTCTTGTTCCAGCTTTTGAAGTTCGCCTATCGGGCAGTATTCCTCCCGCATTAACTCTTTTAGGTTTTCCCAACCTATTGAGTTAGCCACTGATAGAGTCAGTGACTTAACATGGTTGTTCCACCATGTTAGGGCCTTGCCAGAGAAGGTGCAGGTAGCAAACTTTACTTTGCTTCCTTCTGGGCATAAACAGATTTCGAAGATCGACTCTGTTTTCTCGAACCATTGCATGAGGGCAATGACTCCTTTAGTCCCCTTAAAGGACAATGGCTGGCATTTGGTGAAGTCCTTGTAGGAGAACTCTCTCGCGCGTACGAGGACCTCTCCTCGAGTAGAATCAGTAGGCGTTTCACCTCCACTGGTACTGATGGGGTCATATTGAGCCATGGCTGTTGCCACAGCCGCGGCTACTGCAACGTTTATAGCTGCCATATCGATTTGCGAAGGAGGCGGCGTTGGAGTTATCGGAGTAGTGCGTCTGATAAATCTGCGAGGAGGCATCTTTGCTAAAAGAATACAAAGATGAGACAGAATAAGTCTAAAGCAATGGACACAAGCCGAAAGCTGAAAAGACAAGGTTATCCTAGTTCTGGATGTATCGGGTCCTGACTTCCACAGGGTTCTAGAAACAATTCATAAAAGAGTCTATACCTAATAAACTCTACGAATTTGAAATAACTATCCTCGAATAAATATCTGTTTCCTGAATAACTGTTGCCAGCTGCATGTAAGAAAATAATCTTAATAAATAATGTGAGCAGTGTTTCCACTCGCTCATTAAATTAACCAGATCATTATTTATTAGTGTGACGTGTAAGACGTTTTTGGTTACTTCGGTCGATCCTTCTTTGAAACTTCTCATGAACTTGTTCTTGTTCCTCCTGGACTCTTCTGTTGTCTACTATGAGGGAGTGGTTACATCTATCTGAGCTTGTCGTGCGAGAATGAAAGTGACTAAAGAATCTATGAGCTTTAAGGTAACTTTATGGGGTGATCCTTACGGAGTCCTCCTATAATTGTACAAGGTACACAAGTTTGTATATAATTGAAGATTAAATAGACCTTCGAATAAGTGATCCTACTCCAATACTACACCCTTAAGAGGAATGGATAGCGAAGCGTAGGCCACAGATTCTAAGTCTATAAGATCTTAATTATATATAAAACTTTAGGAATATACCTTGCAGGATTATAGACCTATCCATAAGGGTCTTTTAAGTTATCACATAAGTTATTTATATGGACTAAAATACTCCTATAGTATTCTAACTCTGAACGTACTTGTTCTGGTGTTCTCTTGACTGGTGTTCAGGTAAGTTTTAACATTGTTGAAACACCACATCATTCCCAAACACATGTCGGTCACATCTCGAATGAATATAGTTGATCAGACTATATTGATCCTAGCTATGATTACATAACTGTTCAGGTTGACGACAGCGTCCAACCTTTAAATACTTTAGTTCTGTTCTCCTCGTGATACTAGTTCTATTATGTACATGTATTAGCAAGTAGGTATATTTTTATAACCTATAGTTATATTCTAAAAATATATCATTATCCAGAGCACTTAAGCCCCATTGTATTTATAGTTGTATATCTTTTATCGGTTGATATACTTAGTTCACTATAAACAATGCTCTGATACCAATCTGTCACACCCCAAAACCGGAACGGCGGAAACGTTCAGGGGTGGAGGACGTCATGTTTAGTATCACGAGATATGTATATGGTAAGCAAGTAATGAACAACCATTTCATTTCGAAAGAAAGTGTTTACAATGTGTGTGTTCACAAAACATAGAATTCATAAACAAATAACAAAACAAGACTTGAAGCTATAAAGCTTCATCTTCTGAATCCCCAGCACGAGCACCTGTCTAATAGTCTCCTGAGAATACAAGTTATTTGAAAGAGTTGATCAGCAATTAAGCTGGTGAGTTCATAAGATTTTAGTGATGTGAGTAAGTCGTAAGTGTTGTTAAAAATGTAGATGTAAAATGTAAGTTCTGTTTTGAAAAGATCGCCTGTTCCTCTAGAAAATCCTATATTTCCTACATGAACGAAAGTTAAGTAAAATGACACTACAATCCTTTCTATGGGTACTAAGTGGATACGAGTTATATAAGACTCAGAGTAAACAAACAATCGATTGTGCGCATCTGTCCTAAGCTCACAACCAAACAAGGAACATAAATTAAGGCGGATAGCACACATCCCATTGGTTGTTAGATCATCGTCGTATATAGCCCTAGTGTAAACACTTGTTACTCATGGAGTTAGTTGTAACGGTTCCTTTGAATCTAATGAAAAGTTCTTTAAGAAAACCCTTATTTCTTATAATAAAATAGTGACCACAGTGACTACTTTTATAATAGCTTAGTTTATACTGCTATATATAATCTAATCTCGGATAGAAAGTTAATTGAGTGAATCTGCCCTAAGCCCACAACCAAACAAGGAACAGGAAGTAAGGCAGAAAGCACACATCCAACTACCTATTGGGTATTAGTTTTATATATAAACATGGTGTATAAACTAAGGTATTATAGAGTTACTCACCTAAGGTCCTTTAAATGTATTGGTTTAATAAAATGGATTAAACCCTTTACTCGGAAGTTTCTAGTTTTGTATACCAAAAGTACTGATTTTGGAAAGTATGCTTTGTACTAGAAAAACTGTGCTTTGACTCTGTGTCCTATAACCTGACCCATACCTGGTACCCTTATGATGACTTAATGTATACTAAGCATACATATATATAGAATCGGGTAGATAATAGATTGGGTGAATTCGTTCCAAGCCCACAACCAAACAAGGAACAGGAAATGAAGCGGAGAGCACACATGCTATTAGCTGTCAGACCCTATTGGTATATATGTATCATGTGATGTATACATTAAGGAATCATAAGACTAGCATTATGGTCCTATCTTTTAATCGTAGCCTTCTACCAAGGCATCTTCTGTTATGTGCTAGACTCGACTGATCCATTTGTCGTTTGTAAAAATGTATATTTTCCCTAGTTTATAACTCGAAAATAGATTGAGTTCGACTTTCAAGTGGTACCGTCACTTTATGAAAGTAATGGGAAAAGTAAGTACACAGCTGTCGTTTATAATGACAATGCGAATGTACTAATAACCTAAAAACGTATTTGTTTTATTACGGTTATAATGTGAAGGCTAGAACCCTTACTATACGCTCTCCCTGTCGGGAGATTAGGGGAACTAAACACGACCTCTGCAAATTCTTGCAAGCCATGTAATTCACATTAAAGTATATGATCATGTATACCCAATATAACTATCACCTTTTGTTTAAAACAATGAGTTAGTGATTCATTGGTATAGTTAGATCCTGTATGTGTGTTCTCATGCTATAGCAACCTTACCTGTTTGTTCTGATTGTTTCTCTTTATTGTGTGTTCTCTCTGTATGGTATTGTTTGATTCTCTTCACTGTATGTTCTGTTATGGTATTGACTCTTTGTGTGCTTCATTGTACTAGAAGTAATGAATAGCATTCTCCTAAACTATACCTATTATAGCTTACTAATGTTCTACTTGGACTGTTACTGAAAAGACTCATTTATCTACTAAGTTATGCTTGTACTTTAAAAACAGAGTTTTGTATAACTAAAAAGTAACATAACTTTAAAAGAGTTTTGAAATGTTTTGACAACTTATAAGTGACATAAGTAACATTTTGAAAGATGTTTACAACAAAAATTTACACAATTATCATTGTGTTCAACTTGTATTCCCCCCCTTAAAATAGTTAAAATAGCTAAAAGATTCATTACGGGGTATGAACTCACCTGATGTAGGTGATTCAAACGGGTACGTGTGTAAGGATGAGAAGTTCCACGAATGAAGTCCCGAGACACAATAGGTCCTAAATGACATATAATGACACATATTGGCATGAATATAGTGTTTATAAACAAATATATGAAAGGAAACACCTTCCGGGACTAGGACACACCTTGACCAAGTGTTGGAATCACATGTGATTCATCAAAGGGAAGTGAAATGGTACCAACATGTGTTTATGGTCATGAGACCAACTCTCATTGAGTTTACGGTCGTAAACCCATGAGATAACGGCCGTAAACTCATGGTACTTTGACCATTTTGTGTTTTGAAGCTTTACAAGTCCTACTAAGCATTCCTACTTCATGCCTAAGCCTTAGGAAGTGATTAGGGCAACATTTCACCCCCTTTAAGGAGTTTATGGTTTTTGGACCAATTGTCTTTGGGTTTACGGCCGTAAACCCAAATGATTTATGGCCTTTTCATGTTTTCAAGTTCCTAGCACATCAAGGAAGGGATCTAAGCTAGTTTCCAAGGCTTGGTAAGGGACTAGGGACACTTTGGCACCCTTTTTAGGGTTTACGGTCAAGAACATCTTGGACCGTAAACACCTTTGATCTTGGCTTTCTTGGGTGTTTTATTGATGTATAAAAGTGTAACAAGCTCTATAATACTCTAGGATAGAAGTACTTACTAGGTAGAAGCTTGAAAAGGTGCTAAAAGTCCAAGAACACTAGTGTATGTTCTTGGTGTTCTTGGTGAAACTTGAAGATCTACACTTTTGGAATGATTTCACGGACGGAAGTGTGTTAGATCACTAGATTAAGGTAGATATCAACTTACTAGGGCTTAGAAACACTTACAAGTTGAAGATCTTGAAGAAAAGTTGGATGATACTTGAGAGAGAAATGGCTCTAGTCTTGGAAATGTGAAAAAGAGTGAAAAATAAGCTAAGTGTCACTTATATAGTCAATGGGGTTTACGGCCCTAATACCATTTTGGGCTGTAAACTCCAAACTCTTGGAGTTTTGGGACCTTATAGCTACTTAATAAACCCTAGGGTATCTTCTCTCCTGATATCTATTGAAGTACTAACTTTAAAACACTCAAACTTATTCCAAAAAGGTTGAAAGTTAGCAGAACTGTTCTGACTTCTATTGAATTGAATGGCTGTACAAAATAGAAATTTCGGGTTGTCAGAAATGGCGCCAATGCTTTACAGCTTGGTCCACTGCATAGAACTGCTCCAATCCCAACCTTGGAAGCATCTTTTTATAATTCAAAAACTTGAGAAAAATCTGGCAATACAAGAATCGGTGCTGTAGTAAGCTTCTCTTGTACTAATTGGAAAGCTGATTTTGCCGCTTCGGTCAAAGTAAAGGTCTTGCCTTTCATATAATCAGTCACTAGTGCCATAATAGAACTAAAGTTTGGAATAAACCTCCTATAGAATGAAGCAAGACCATGAAAGCTTCGAACTTCAACACACATACGCCAAGCACCATCCTTTTTAGGAGTCAACAATGCAGGAACAACACACGAGCTCATGCTCTCCCGAACATGAACTTTTGAAATCAAGTCCTTCACCTGTCGTTGCAACTCCTCATGCACTTCGGGACTAATTCTGTAATGTGGCCTATTAGGCAATTGTGCTCCTGGTTGTAAATCAATATGATACCGGATGTCACGTAAAGGTGGCAAGCCATCAGGTAACTCATTAGGGAAAACATCAGCGAATTCCTTAAGCAGAGGAACCATAGCCTCAGGAATTTCAACCTCCTTAGCCACTTCCTTCCCTAGCGACACAAAAATGTCACCTTCCGCCTCTAACTCGTCTTCAAACTAAGTAAAGGTTAATAGAGTACCCGAAGGTTTAGGAACCGGTTCCTTTGGCTTACTGGGAACCAATGTTATCTTCACACCACCAAACAAGAAACTGTAAGTATTAGTTTGCCCGTTATGATCTATGTTACAATCATACTCCCAAGGTCTGCCCAACAAAAAATGACAAGCATCCATAGCAACCACATCACACCACACATCATCTTTATACGTGGTACCAACAGAAAATTGAACAAGGGCTCGTTGACCTCACCACCCTTCTTAAGCCACTGTAGCTTGTAAGGCTTAGGGCGATTTTCTGTTTTCAAAGCCAACTTTTGAACTGCTTCTTCAGATATAAGGTTATCACAACTTCTTGAATCAATAAAAAAAGTAAAAACCTTTCCCAAAATAGTACATGTCGACTGAAAGATGTTGTGTTTGAACCAAATATCACCAACAACTTTTGGTGTAAAACAAGAGCACCTTACCACCAAATTTACCCCCACATCTCCAGTTACAACTTCCTCTTCGAGTTGAAGCTCTTCGTCATACACAGGGGGATCTTCGTTATTTTTACCAACATCATCATTTTGCCAATCATCTTACTCAACAAACAAATGATGTTTTCTGACCTTCTTGCACTCTGATTGTCGGTGACCTGTCTCCCCAAAACTAAAACACTTCAAGCTACTACTACCAGGTGTCCTAGGAGTTGGTCCAACACTGTTAGATGTCGGTCTTTTTTAATTAGGCATAACACGGGGTACCATACCACCCGTCCTGGAACTTTCTCCAGCAATGGCAATCGAAGACGAACCGCCCACCTGACGATTTTGTTTCTCAAAAGCCAATGCCCGTTGGTGCGCTTCAGAAACAGACATCGGGTCAAACATATTTACATAGTCCATGATTTGGACCCATCGACCCCCAATATATCGAGCAACTAGATGTTCCTCTGTCTCCTGGATATCGTTTCGAGCAAGCAATTGGTAGAAGTTAATTGTGTAATCGTCAACTGACTTGGCACCCTGCGTTAGATTTTGGAAGCGTTAGTACATCAACCTTTGAAAATTATGGGGTAGGAATTTGGTTTGTAAACACTTCTTCATCTTCCTCCAAGTCACGACCTTTGACTTTCGAAGCCTCTCTTGTGTCAGTTTTAATTGTTACCGCCATGAGGATGCCCTACCGTGTAGCCTGGTAGAAATCAATGACAATCTCTTGTTTTCAGGGACTTCCTTGAACTCAGAAACTTCCTCAGCAGTAGCCAACCAGTCGATGAACCCCTCCGGATTCAAAGTAACCCCATCGAATTCGGGGATATCAATTCGCATTCCGGCCTCCCAACGCCTATTGTCACCCCACGTTCACGCCTTGGCCACCTTTCTAGATCATCTTCAGAATACGAACCGTCACTGCCGCCGAACGGGTTCCCAAACTCACCATCTTCCACCTGCAAATGAGTTCGTAACCTTTAACCTCCTCGATTCATCAGTTTGACCATCCTGCCAATCAATTGATCAACCATTTGATCCATCCTCTCCTCCATTCTTGCCATAATACGTTCTTACAGTTCTCGCTCATGAACATTGGTGGGTGTCCTGTTTCTCCTCGGAGGCATATTGAACCAGGAATTCGGCTCTGATACCAACTGATGCAGCATAGAAAACAAATAGAAATAAACAAGAGTCAACCTGTTGATTCTAAAAGAATATCCAGGTTAATCTCTTCAAAACTAAAATGATTCTACGAATACCGTGGGATTGGCTTCAAAATCTGGGTTAACACGTACAAAAGTTTAGGAGAAAATGAAAGTTCTTAAAATTGATGATCGACCATTCAAATTACAAACAGTTAAATAAGAAGCTATTTCTGGACTAAAACAGAACCCTAAAAGGCCATGGGCCAAATACAAACCCAAAAACAAAACCTAAACATTAAGGAAAAATAACAAAATGTTCATAACTCCATTTAGAAAGCGATTTCTGGACTAAAAAAATGAGTAACTCCTCTTTTGGGGACTTACCTAGACGTGCTCCTTGCTCCAAGCTTCAATTTGACTGGTCGTAGACCCAAAATGGAGATTCGTAGCCAAAGTTATGGCCATTCCATGAAGCCCCTTTAGTCACACGATAGTGGGCCTCTAGGAATGCAAGGGCCCGATCCTCCACACTAGGGCCCGCATCATCCCCTCCAGGGTAGACAAAATTCGAACTCGAATATGCACCATGGTCATCATACAAAGAATCCCCATAATAATGAAGCAAATGTTTTACATTGAAAACATCGAAACAACGAATGTGGCTTGGCAACTGTAGACGAAAAGCATTGGAATTAATCTTCTCCACAATCTCCACATGTCCAATCTTCTTGGCTGACAACTTGTTGTACTCACCAACCAAAAAAATGATCTTTAGTCAAAACAACCCAAACAAAGTCACCTACTTCAAAATCAACTTGTGTGCGTTTTTTATCTGCATCTTGCTTGTACTTGGAGTTAGCTCGGACTAATTTGTCATGAACAGCCTTATGAACATCATGTAGTCCTTCAACAAAATCCTGCACTTTCTTTGGAACAACACCATAAATAGGAAGCGACATCAAATCAAATGGTGCACGTGGCTGAACAGAATAGACCACCTACAATGGACTAAATCCAGTACTTAGTTTGATAGCATGATTATGAGCAAACTCAGCTTGACAAATCTTCTGATCCCAGGACTTCACATGATCACCCACTAAACACCATAACAGATTACTGAGGGTTCGATTGACAACTTCTGTTTGGCCATCCGTTTGAGGATGATATGCAGTAGTAAAATTAAGCTGAGTGTTCACCATTTTCCATAAGCTGCGCAAAAAATGACTCAAAAACCTAGTGTCTCGATTTGAAACAATAGAAGACAGCAATCCTCGAAAACGCTAGACGACTCGAAAGAATAACTGAGCCACATTAATTTCATCCGTCGTCTTTTTACAAGGAATAAAGTGCACCATCTTAGAAAGACGATCAACAACCACAAATACAGAATCATTCCCCCGTTGAGTACGGGGTAAACCCAACACAAAATCCATGTTGATATCCACCCAAGGTTGTGACGAAACAGGCAAAGGCATATAGAGTTTTGAATTGGTAGATGTGCCCTTTGACACCTGACAGATTCGGCACCGTTTAACATATCTATCCAGCTCCTTGCGCATTGTAGGCCAAAAATAAGATGATTGTACCAACTGTAAAGTGCGATCTCGACCGACATGCCCTTCACCATGCAACTCCCTGATGATTTGAAGGTGAAGACTAGAATCAAGGATGCACAATTGATTGCCTTTGAAAAGGAAACCTTCATGCACTAGAAAATCAGACCTCTGTCCAGATTGTATACCCTATAGAACAACAAAGAAATAAGGATCAACCGTTAGCTGTTACAAGAGAACATCCAACCCCGACACACCAACCCTCATCGAAACTAGCAAATTACTCCTCTGACTCAATGCATCAGCCACCCAATTCGACATTCCAGACTTGTGTTTCACCAGGAAAGTGATTTGTTCCAAGAACGACATCCACCTCCAATGTTTGTGTGAAACCTTATGTTGACTGCGAATATGTCTTAAAGAATCATGATCTGTGAACAAAACAAATTCCTTATGAAACAGATAATGATGCCAATGCTTTACAGCTTGGTCCACTACATAGAACTCAACATCATAATTGCTATAACGCATCTTTGGCCCCGTCAACTTCTCACTAAAATAGGCAATCGGTCGTCCTCCTTGACTTAGAACTGCTCCAATCCCAACCTTGGAAGCATCCGTGTGTAATTCAAAAACTTTAGAAAAATCTAGCAATACAAGAATCGGTGTTGTAGTAAGCTTCTCTTGTACTAATTGGAAAGCTGATTTTGCCGCTTCGGTCCAAGTAAATGTCTTCCCTTTCATACAATCAGTCACTAGTGCCATAATAGAACTAAAGTTTGGAATAAACCTCCTATAGAATGAAGCAAGACCATGAAAGCTTCGAACTTCAGTGATGGTAGTTGGAGTTGGCCATTATCTGACAGTGGCTAATTTGGACTCGTCCACCTATATTCCATCCCCAGAAACAACGTACCCCAAGAACAAGACTTTAGGGACCATAAACACACATTTCTTCATAGCTGCATACAAACTATCTCGTCGAAGTACTGTCAAAACCTGCCTCACATGGCTGACATGCTCACCAAAAGTAGCACGGTGAATAAGTATGTCATCAAAATAAACGACTACAAATTTACCAATAAAGGGCTTGAACAACTGGTTCATCACACGCATAAATGTACTGGGAGCGTTTGATAAACTGAAAGGCATCACCAACCACTCATACAATCCTTCACGAGTCTTGAAGGCAGTCTTCTACTCATCCCTACGCCTAAGTCAAATATGATAGTACCAGCTCTTCAAGTCCAATTTCGTAAAGATAGTCGCACGGCTAATATACCCAAGTAGGTCATCAAATCGAGGAACTGAAAATCTGTACCCCACTGTGATCTTGATGATGGCACGACTAGCAACACACATAGGCCAAGTACCATCCTTTTTAGGAGTCAACAAAGCAAGAACAGCACACGGGCTCATGCTCTCCCGAACATGACCTTTTGAAATTAAGTCCCCCACCTGTCGTTGCAACTCCTCATGCTCTCCGGGACTCATTCTGTAATGTGGCCTATTAGCCAACAGAGCTCCTGGTTGTAAATCAATATGATACAGGATGTCACGTAAAGGTGGCAAGCTATCAGGTAATTCATTAGGGTAAACATCATCAAATTCCTTGAGCAGAGGAACCATAGCCTCAGGAATTTCAACCATGTTGAGTATTTGAGATATTGAAACTGTGACAACCCAATACTTTCTAGTCAACAAAAGTCAATTCCGTTAAATAAAATTCGAGTATTTATTTATTTCGTTAAGTTCATAAAGATTAGAAAATAATTTAAATTATATAAATAAAGTTTATATAAGTTTATATAAGTTTTCTGAATAAAAAACACTCGAAAAATCAAGTTTTCCCTCGAAAAATCAGCAAACTCGTCCAGCCACGTGTTTACGGCCATAAACCCGTTTACGGCCGATAACCCCTTTCCAACCGCAAACCCAACCGATATAAAGGTTTTTCCCGGAGAAAATTTTCATTTCTCACCTTCTTCACCCGAAAACTCTCTCAAGTTGCTTCGAAGAACCTCCCAAGAACATTCATATCTTCAAGAACAAACCTTCAAATCTTCAAGTTTTTCCTCAAGAACACCAAGAACACCAAGAACAACCTTCATATCTTCAAGGGCCGCAAACCCAGTTCACGGCCGCAAACCCAGTTCACGGCCGAAAACCCTCTTTTTCCACTTCAAACAAGTCTCGGTAACATTCCTAACTCAAAAGCAAGTGTTTTCTAACACTTTAATTAATGGTTTCGCTAATTTAAATACAATTATGTGTTTAATTATCATTAGGATGCCGTTAATTCCGCGTACTCCAACTCGAGGGTCATCTTTCCGGTTTTGCTGTCGAGCACGTGCACATAATCAACTGTGAGTTCATACCTCTACACTTTTACTGTTTTGAACGTTTTCAGGGGGAATACAAGCAAAGAACAAAGAAATTTTGTGTTCTTATATAAAGGATTTCAACAGAATTAAAACTTATGCAATTGATACAACCAAGAGATCACTACGTTTTATAAATATTTAGATATTTTATCCCTTTTGTAACATGCTGAGCATAAGGGAAGTTTTCAACATACAACCATAATTGCAAAGTTTTCAGTACAATACGTGAATCGAATACATAACATACATGCAAACTATAATAGGTATAGTTTGGGATTCAACACACGGTTTTATCAATTCCAGAGCGTATACATTAACAAACATATAAACTATGATAAATATAGTTTATGGCATACAATACTATTTTCTGAACACAAGAGTACAATACTAAATAATTATTTAAGTGTAATTATTATTACTCTACAAGTATACATACAGTTTAAGTACAAGAGAACACTACAACACTACACGTAAACTAGTTAATACAGGGTTGTGAGGCACTACTTCAATTGTACCCTTCGGGGTGCTGAACTAAATCCTACCACAGTATAACCAGAGTCTCATGGAGGGAGAGTGTGAGATTTGTGAATAGATCTATTCGGGACTGATAATCCCACACCTAAACTGCTAGCTACAGTTAGGCAGGCATTCCTGGGGTGACAAATATCATACCGTTGCGACGCCTGAAGAACGTCGCAGAGGTCACTAGGTCATATTAAGCATGGTTATACCTAACTCACAACAATATAAACTAACATACTGGCAGTAGCCAAGGTTTTCATACAAAACATACTATACCTACTGGTGGTAACAAAGGTTTTCATACGAAGGTTTTCGTACAAAACAACACTATACAGTACAGCTGGTGGTAACTAGGCATACAAACTAGCATTTTCATATACTACTACAGAATACAGTAACGAACATACATTTCGGGTCTTAGGGTTTAAGATTTCTTTACACTACTAAAGAAAATATTGAATTTTCTTGATGAAATTGTTGTGATACTGTACATGACGTCCTCCACCCCCAAACATTTCCGCCGTCTCGGTTTGGGGGTGTGACAGATTGGTATCAGAGCATTTTTTATAGTGAACTAAGTATATCAAACCTTACATGATATACAACTATAAAAGCTAAGGGGCCGAAGCGCTCTGAACAAAAAGTATACTTTTAAAATATAAGTATTTTATAAAAAGTATACAAGTATACATACATACCAGAAGCAGTATCACAAGAAGAACAAAAGAAAAGTATTTAGATATTGGACACTGCGGTCAAAGCTGGGCAGTTATGTAATCATATCTGGGTTAAATATAGCCTGATCAACTATATTTATTTGAGATACGACGAACATGTGTTTGGGAGTGATAGTGGTGTTGTGACAAGTCTAAAACTTACTGAACTCCATACAAAAGAGATCAATAGAACAAAGCATAGGAACTAAAATACTATAGGAGTATTCAGTAGCACTTCGATACTAGAGCCAAACACATCGTATAGGTTTCATTCCAAGTGTTGCCATAATTCATGGAGATTGCTTACTTGCATTAAGTAGACTTCCATTGTAAATCGCTTAATAGAACACTGTAACTGTCAGGATTAGATATATTTCGTTCATTATCACCTGACTCATGACCCTATAGAGTATTTATTGTTACTTTCTCTTTAATCGTTATAGAGAAAGATGCCTCCAAAGAAGTCCAACAAGATGAAAAGCAGCACCTCGACAAACCCACCTCCGCCACCACCTCCCTAATTTGACCGTGCTGTCTTCCAAGCAGCAGTAACCGCTACTGTGGCTGCCGCCATTTCACAGATCAATGACAACGGTACTAGCGGGCCATGTAGTGGTACCAATCCCCTTAACCTCGGAGGTAGCCAAGGACACCCGAAAGAGTGTTCCTATAAGGATTTCACAACCACTAAACCCAAATCCTTCGATGGCACTGGAGGTGTCATTGCCTTAGCCCGTTGGTTCGAAAAGACTGAATCAATTTTCGAGATATGTGCATGCCTCGAGACCAGCAAGGTGAAGTTTGCAGCATGCACCTTCACTGACGGAGCATTAACTTGGTGGAATAGCCAAGTCAAATCCCTAACTCTTCTGTTGGCTAATGCCATGAGTTGGGACGATTTAGAGGAGTTGATGCTCGCCGAATACTGCCCGCGGGGAGAAATGCAGAAGCTGCTCTGGAACCTAAAGATGAAGGGTTCCGACATAGCTGCTTACACTGCAAGGTTTAGTGACCTGGCTCTACTCTGTCCCGGGATGGTCACCCCGGAGAGCAAGAAAGTGGAGAGGTACATTTGGGGACTAACTCCCCCAACTAAAGGGAATGTTCTGGCCACTAAACCCATATCCTTTGACAATGCCAAGCGTCTGGCACAGACACTGATCGATCATGGAGATAGCCAAGACTCCGTGACAGTCATTCCTGAGAAGCCCAAGGAGAGTGGCGGCAAGAAAAAGTTTTGGAACAAAAGGAAAGGGCAAGCTTCACATGAGCCCTCGAAGAAACAACAAATAGTGGCAGTCCACGCCGCTACCGTTCCTACTACCGTTCCTGCTACTCAAACACCTCCTAGTCGATACATTGGGAATTTGCCGAGGTGTGACAAATACAATTTCCATCATCACGGGCCTTGTCGTGAGATGCAGTGCAATAATTACAATAAAAAGGGGCACACGACCCGTTTCTGCAAGACGCCGACACAACCAACCAATCAAACCCCCAGAGCTGGAATAGGCCAATCTTGCTATAGGTGTAGAGAAACTGTGCATTACAAGAGGAATTGCCCGAAAGCAACGACGGCTGGAAACACGGGGAAGGTGCTAGCAATGGGTCAGGAGGAGGCAGTTGCTGATCCCACCATAGTCACGGGTATGTTCCTCCTCGACAACTCTTATGCATTCATTCTCTTTGATAGTGGTGCGGAGAGGAGTTTTGTCAGTCATGCATTTAAACACTTACTTAGACCCAAATCCCAACCACTAAACGAAACATTCACCATCGAGATGGCTAACGTCAAGAAAGAGAGCAGTAACGACATATTCATAGGCTGTACCCTTACTCTAAACGACCACTCTTTTTCCATTGACCTTATGCCGGTCTCCATAAAAAGCTTTGATGTCATCATCGGCATGGATTGGTTGATCCCCAATCGTGCTGATATTCTTTGTTACGAAAAAGCCATTCGCCTCAATCTACCATCTGTCGAAGCCCTCGTTATCTATGGTGACAAACTCAACACGAACCATCGTATAATTTCGTGCCTTAAAGCCCAAAAATACCTACGAAAAGAGTGTCACGCATTCTTAGCCCATGTTGTCAATGAAAAACAAGAAGTTAAAGAGCCCGAGAGCATCCTTGAAGTCTGTAACTATCCCGATATCTTCCCGGAGGATCTTCTAGGAGTTCCTCCCGAACGCCAAGTCGAGTTCCGAATCAACTTAATTCCCGGAGCTACCCCCGTAGCCAAATCACTGTATCGTCTAGCTCCAACGGAAATGCAGGAATTATCCAGCCAACTTAACGAACTGCTCAGCAAGGGATTCATTAGACCAAGCTTCTCACCCTGGGGAGCACCGGTCTTGTTCGTTAAGAAGAAGGATGGATCTTTCCGGGTGTGCATAGACTACCGCGAGCTCAACAAACTTACTATCAAGAATCACTACCCTCTACCTAGAATCGATGATCTTTTCGATCAACTTCAAGGAGCTAGCTACTTTTTAAAGATAGAACTGCGATCGGGGTACCATCAGCTACGAGTCCAGGAGAGTGATGTTCCTAAGACAGCTTTCCGATCTCGATATGGTCACTACGACTTTGTAGTGATGCCCTTTGGTCTAACCAACGCACCTGTCGAATTCATGGACTTGATGAATAGGGTGTGCCGACCTTTCCTAGACCAATTCGTGATAGTATTCATAGATGATATACTCATTTATTCACGAAGCGAGGAAGAACATAGTCAGCACCTGAGATAAGTCTTAGAAACTTTAAGAGCGGAAAAGCTTTATGCTAAATTCTCAAAGTGCGAGTTTTGGATTAGGAAAGTAAATTTACTTGGTCACGTGGTCAACGAAGAAGGCATACACGTGGACCCTTCCAAAATTAAGGCAATCGAGAATTGGTCAGCACCGAGAACGCCCACAGAGATCCGCCAATTTTTAGGACTTGCTGGCTATTATCGCAGATTTATACAGAATTTCTCCAGAATCGCTAAACCACTTACTACCCTAACTCAGAAGGGTGTAACCTTTAGTTGGGGAGAACAACGAGACACTGCTTTCCAGACTCTGAAGCAAGCCCTGTGCAGCGCACCTATCTTGTCTCTCCTATAAGGGATATAAGACTTTGTAGTTTACTGCGATGCATCTAATCAGGGGCTAGGCTGTGTACTTATGCAGCGAGGAAAGGTTATTGCCTATGCCTCGAGACTGCTAAAGACACACGGAGTCAACTACACTACTCATGATTTGGAGTTGGGAGCAGTGGTCTTTGCACTTAAAATCTGGAGATATTACCTCTACGGAACCAAGTGCACTGTCAAACCCCAAAACCAAAATGGCGGAACGTTCGGGGGTGGAGGACGTCATGTATAGTATCACAATAATGCATAATAGTAAACAAGCCACAACATCATCCATTGCATTAATAATAATAATTTTAATACAAGTGTGTTCTGTAGTTTATATGACACCAAAAATGTATAAACAAAACGAAAGATGAGTCTTGAATGTGCTCCATCTTCTCCAAAAACCTGATCACCGGTACCTGTCTACTGACGACCTGAGAATACAAGTTATTTTGAAAGCGTAGATCAGCATTTAATCTAGTGAGTTCATAAGTATTTTAGTGTCATTGTTTGTATAAGTTGAAGAAAGTATTTGTAAAAGTTTGATGTAAGAGTTTGTTGCAAATGTTTGTAACTTCCTAGAAAATCCTATATTTTCTACTAAAGTGGTCTTCTACCAAGACCCAACTGTTTTCTATGTTTGTTCTTTTGTAAAATTGTGAGCTTTCCCAAAGTATGACTATCATTACCAAAAATATAGTTTTCCATTACCGTTTATGTGAGAAGGTCACAATATGAATGAAATGGGAAATAAAGATGTACTAGTAGTTTTATCTAGGTACTACTAATTGTACTAACTACCCTTAAACTAGTTAGGTTAATTAAGGTAAAATGTGATATGATTGTATCCATACGCGATCAACCGTATAACATGACGTTCGAGACGTCGAAAAGATATGACATTCGTCACCCGTCGACCTGCAGGTCCCACTGTAGCTAGCAGCAAGGTGTGGTATGGTCAATCCCGTATCGATCTATACACAAATTCACGCTCTCCCTCTAGGAAACTCTGGGTACAAAACGTGTCACCGCAGTATATGCCGCACCACGAAGTAGTATCTCACATTAATGTTATAGTATTCTAGTATTATAGTATGTTCTAGTATAGTATCCTCTCTGTCTAGTATGTAGTATGTTCTCTAGTATGTGTTGATTCTCGTTATAGTATTCTATATCTGTTTCTAGTTATAGTAAGTATTGCTTCTCGTTATAGTATGTACTGACTCATGTATGAACTGACTCTTAGTATGTTTCATTGTTCTACTAATAGTATTAGTGACTTCCTAAACTATACCTATTATAGTTTACTAGCAATGTTGTTGGTATAAATGAACATGATTGACCACCTTTGCTACCCAAAGGATCTGAACTGAATAAGGAATTTTTTTATGTTATATACATATACATAATATATAACTAAGATTCAAACGACCTTCAGACAAACAACCGATGCCCTAAGTCCACAACCAGACAAGAAACAGGAAGTAAGGCGAGTTGTCAGTCCTAAGTCCTTTCAATCCTACTTATATAACCATATCTATATAGATATGTTTTACACAAAGTATAATTTTTAAAAGAGTTTGATAAAGAGTTTTGCATATAAATAAGTTTGTTAAAGAGTTCACATATAAAAGAGTTTGTAAAACGATTTGAAGTAGTTTGTTTGAAAACACAGTTTGAAGTATAAGAAATCCGTTGTTTGATAATTATTAATCACATGCGATTGATATAATAACTATAATGTTTCTACTTGTATTCACCCCCATAAAACTATTTAAAATCATTTAAAAGGTAAGTTAAAGGGGTATGAACTCACCTGCAGTGAGTGGTATGAATGAAAGATCGGTTTGTAGGATGCTAAGTGCCAAGTGTAGACGTGAGCACAACGGATCCTAATAAGCATATATCGGCACATATATGTATATAATTAGTCTATATACAACTAATGATGCAAGTAAAACACCCTAGGGCTTAGAAAACACTTAGATTTAAGTGTTAGAAGCATAAAAAGTCGTCTGAAATGGGTGTACGGCCGTACAGGGGCGTGTGCGGCCACTTGGTGTGCTGCCCATTGGGTGTGCGGCATGGTGTGTGTGGCCATGGAGTGTGCGGCCGCACACTCCTATTAAAAATGGTAAAAAACGAACTTCCAAGGTCATATCTTGTATCCCCTAAGTGTCTTTGTTCATGTGCTAGCATACAAGTTGGGTTTGAGGTCTTAAAGCACTAAGATAAGGGGTGTACGGCCACATGAGTGTGTGCGGCCGCACACTCCTTGAAGATCGAGTTATGGACATTTTCTAAGGCTCAAATATAGCTAATAACATGCAGGAGTAGGGTACTTACGATGTAGAAGCGTGTATGGGTGTTTGGAGCCCAAGAACTTAGTAGGTGTTCTTGGTGTTCTTGGTGAAACTAAAGAACACTTGAAGATATACTAGATGGGGTAAGGAATCAAGAAATAAAAGGATAGAAACACTTACCACTTGAAGATCTAGCTGAAAAATCGGGAGCTACTTGAGAGAAAACGAGTTCTTAGCTAGGAGGGTGAAAAGGATTGAATGAAGGCCAAGCCCCTATAACATAGGCATGAGTGTGCTACCAGAGGAGGGGTGTGCAGCCGCACACCCAAGTGTACGGCCGTACACTCCTTAAGTTGGAGTGTTTGGCCAATTTTTGGGTCGGGTGAACTTACGGACCTCAAATCCAAACTTCTAACTTAAAGCTACTAGGTTTAAAACACTCAAATGACTATAAACAAAGCTATAAAGTGACAGAAACGAGTCTGACTTTGACTGATTTGGATAATAGTACAAGATAGAAATTTCGGGTTGTCACATCATCCCCTCGTTAGAGGGAATTTCGTCCCGAAATTAGAGTTTTAAACAAGTGAACTATTACAATAACTAAGCGAAAAGATGAGGATATTTCAGTTTAAACTGATCCTCGCGCTCCCAAGTGAATTCAGGTCCTCGCTTGGCGTTCCAGTGAACCTTCACTATCGGGATACGGCTTTACTTCGTTCGCTTGACCTCTCGGTCCATGATCTCTACGGGTTCTTCCACAAAGTTGAGGCTCTCGTTGATCTCGATCTCGTCGAGTGGGATAACAAGAGTCTCGTCGGACAAACACTTCTTCAAGTTCAAGACGTGGAAAGTAGAATGTAGGTTACTGAGTTCGCAAGGTAGTGTTTGTAAGCTACAGGGCCGATTCTTGTCATACCCCAAAACCAAGAACGGCGGAAACGTTCTGGGGCGGAGGACGTCATGTACAGTATCACAACAATGAATAGTAGTAAACAAGCAACAACATCATCCATTGCATTAATAATTTAATTTTAATACAAGTATGTCTTGCCAAATTTAATAGACACCCAAAATATAATTCAAAATGAAAGATGAGTCTTGAACGAGCTCCATCTTCTCAAAACCCGACTCCGGTACCTGTCTATTAGTGACCTGAGAATACAAGTTATTTTGAAAGAGTTTATCAGCTTTAAAGCTAGTGAGATCATAAGTATATTAATGTCTGTATTTGTACGAAAGTATTTGTAAGATGTTTTGTATGATGTTTTGTAAGATGTTTTGTAAGATGTTTTGTAAGATGTTTTGTAAGACGTTTTGAACTCTCCTACAAAACCCTATGTTTCCTACTAAAAGTAGCCTTCTACCAAGGCATCTAGTGTCTGTGTGTGTGTGTCTCTTGTAAGAGCATGTATTTTCCCAAATTTGACTATCATTAACCAAAAATATAGTTTTTACATTACAGTGCATTGTGTGAATGTTCACAAAGTGAATGTAATGGGAAAATGAAATAGTACTGTAGTGTTGTATTAAGTAACTACTGCTGTACTAACTACCTTAAACCAATTATTAATTAAAGTACCATGTGATCGGCATGTACCCTGCTACCGACTCATAGAAAAACGACGATGTAAGACATCGTAAGAAATGACGTTTGGCACCCGTAGACTTGCAAGTCCCACTGTAGCGAGCATGTTCGTATGCCTTTGTTACCCAAAGGTTTTGAATGGAAAGAAGGAACTTTTATATCTATATACATATACATAATATATAACTAGGATTCAAACGACCTTCGGACAAATAACCGATACCCTAAGTCCACAACCAAACGAGGAATAGGAGGTAGGGTGAGTTATCAGTTCTAAGTCCTTTCAATCCTACTTATATAACTATATCTATAAAGATATACATTTAACAAAATATAAGTGTAAAAGATTTGAAGTAAAAGTAGTTGACATGTAGAAGAGTTTAAGTAAAGTATTTGATATGTAAAAGAGTTTAAGTAAAGTATTTGATATGTAAAAGAGTTTGATAAAACCGTTTGCAAAGTAGTTTGTTGAAAACACAGTTTTGAAAAGTAAGAAATCCACTAGTTTGGTAGTCTTTAATCACATGTGATTGATATAATGACTATAAGAATTTAACTTGCATTCCCCCCCATAAAAACATATAAAAACATTTAAAAGGTTAATTAAGGGGTATGAACTCACCTGTAGTGAGTGGTTTGGATGAACGGATTGATATAGGATGCTAAGTGTCAAGTGAAGACTTGAGCACACACAAGGATCCTAGTTAACATATAAAGACACATATATGTATCCAATTAGTTATAAAACAACTAATTAACCAAGTTAAGACATCCTAAGACATGTAAAACACTTGATTTAAGTGCTATAAGTCTTAAGGATTGCATCTAAGGGTGGTAGGACTTGGCTATTGAGTTTAGGATTGAAGGGGACCCTTTATTGGAGTTTACGGTTTTGTGACCATCACCCCTTGAGTTTACGGTTGTAAACCCATGAGTTTACGGTTGTAAACCCATGAGTTTACGGTCGTAAACTCATGGTACTTATACCATTTTGCGATTTGAAGCTTTCCTAGTCATAAGGAAGCATCCTACTTCATGTATAAGCCTTAGGAAGTGTTTGTGGCATCATTTCACTCCTAAATGGAGTTTACGGCCCATGGACCACTTCTCCATGTGTTTACGGCCGTAAACCCCTATGGTTTATGGTCTTTTTGATGTTTTAAGTCCTAAGCACATCAAGGATGAGATCTAAACTAGTTTACAAGGATTGGTAGGGGCTAGGGCACACTTTGGCACTCTTTTTTGGGTTTACGGTCCAAGAACATCTTGGACCGTAAAAACCTTTGATCTTGTGTTTCTTGGGTGTTTTCTTGATGACTAGAAGTGTAACAAGTCTTATAATACACTAGGATAGAAGTACTTACTAGGTAAAAGCTTGAAAAGGTGCTAGAAGTCCAAGAACACTAGTGTGTGTTCTTGGTGTTCTTGGTGAAACTAAGAACACTTGAAGATCTACATATATGGAATGATTTCATGGATGAAATCATGTTAGATCACTAGATTAAGGTAGATATCAACTAAACAAGGAAGAAAACACTTACTTTCTTGAAGATTTTTGAAGAACTTTGGATGATACTTGAGAGAGAATTGGTTCTAGACTTGGAAGTGTGAAAAAAAGTTAAAAATACACTAAGTATCAGTTATATAGTCCTTAGGGTTTACGGCCCTAATACCATTTAGGCCGTAAACTCCAAACTCTTGGAGTTTTTGGAACTTTATTGATGCACAATAAACCCTAGGGCATCCTCTCTCCTGTTATCTACTGGAGTATTAACTTAAAAACACTCAAACTTATTCCAACAAGCTTGAAAGTTAGCAGAAACTGTTCTGACTTCTATTGAACTGAATGGTTGTACAGTATAGAAATTTCGGGTTGTCACATTATCCCCCCGTTAGAAGGAATTTCGTCTCGAATTTAGAATTTAAGTAATAAGTAGTTACAAATAACTAAGTAAAAAGACGAGGATATTTCAGTTTCATCTGATCCTCTCGCTCCCAAGTGAATTCAGGTCCTCGCTTGGCGTTCCAACGAACCTTCACTATCGGGATACGACTTTGTTTCTTTTGCTTGACCTCCCGGTCCTTGATCTGTACAGGTTCTTCCACGAAGTTGAGGCTCTCGTTGATCTCGATCTCGTCGAGTTGGATTACAAGAGTCTCGTCGGACAGACACTTTTTCAAGTTCGAGACGTGGCAAGTAGAATGTACGTTACTGAGCTCGCGCGGTAAGTTAAGTTCTTGTAAGCTTCTCCATCTTGTCTGTTTCTTTGGTAGGCAGGAAGTGTGCGGACTTGGTCAATCTATCGTCGATGACCCATATGGTATCAAGTCCACCCGTTGTCTTGGGCAACTTGGTTAAGAAATCCATAGTGATCTGCTCTCACTTCCATTCCGGTATCTCCGGCTGTTGTAGTGGTCCTAGGCGTTTCTGGTATTCGACCTCGACCTTGACGCAGGTAGGACATTTACTCACGAAGGTAGTATCTCTGCTTTTATGATAGGCAACCAGTATAGCTTTTTAAGACCTATATATATCTTATCTGATCCCGACGTAGATGCTTACTATGCTCTTCCTTACTATGAGAGTAGATAAGTTTGTCATCTAAGAAGATGATGACTACTAATCCAAGTAAGGATAGCATACCCTATTCATTAACTTCATGAATACTTCGGGCGCATTAGTCAATGTGAATGGTACTACTACAAACCTGTTGCGTCCGTAACGAGTTCGGAAGGCTGTCCTCTTGACGAATAAGACTGGAGCTCCCCAGGGTGAGAAGCTTGGTCTTATAAAGCCCTTTCTGAGCGGTTCGTTAAGTTTACAGGACAGTCCTTGCATCTCTGCAGGTTTTAGGCGATAGGGCGATTTGGCTACTGGGGTAGCCCCTGGAACTAAGTCGATTCTGAACTCGACTTGACGTTGCAGAGGTAATCATGGGGGTTTCCTATTCTATCTGGATCTATTAACTCGATCGGTGAGAAGGGCATTTGATTGGATTCTAGGTTTATCCGCATGGCAGTACCATCACTCGTAGTCTTAGGCAGTCTCAGTCCTAAAGTTCATATCAAAAGTCATGTTCGGTTCATCAATCACAGTTTCGTGTATACGAGTCGTATATAATTAAGACTGAAAAGGCGGTCAAATAAATAATTCTTCTTCAAGCCCACACCCAAACAGAGAAAAGAAGTTGAAGCGGAATTACCAATTCTAAGCCTGTAGAACCTTGATTATATACCACCCTTGCGTATACCTTCTTCAGCGATAGATCAACCGTATGGGTCTTCAGGTTGAACGTGACGTACTGTACGAGTGGTACTCCGGGGAGTTTTGCTGAAGTGTCTTTGGGAAGGATACGAGACATAAGGTACTCTCTGCATGAGTACCTCGGAGTTCTGGAATGATGGCTTCGCTAGAAAGGTGATTTCGGAGAAAAGAATCTATACATGAAACTAGCATTGCGAGGATCAGATTTACTCAACTTAAACGTTAATATCGGACTACTCGGAATAAAAAGGCGTTAGACTGGATAACAAAAGTGTTTCAAAACATCACAGTGCAACTTCTACAGAGTTCGAGTATTTTACTTTTATCTATAAGACTACTGCTGCGAACAGGGTATACTACAAAGGCAAGTATACACAGCACGAGAGTCCCTTGGCTGGCGGGGTCTCGCCAAAAAGATAAGACTCGCGTTGCACTAGTTTTTTTTTTTTTACAGTTTATAAGTCTACTATTACGAAACGCCCTAGTATTTCAACGTGGGTCCGGAGTAGTCTCTCCTGCGGCTGTGATCCTTAGTATCTTCCCGTCTGCACCGGAGTTCTTTGTTATTGGACAATCCTTCTTGAGATGTCCTATCTCACCACATAGATGACACATCTGGCTAGCACCCGCATCGGTGGTGGAAATGATGTGTCGGGTCAGGGTTATGTAGACACGGTCTCTTTCGCTGCTCCTCCTTTTCGAACAATTCCTCTTAAGGTATCCGATTTCACCGGCATAATAGCAAGCCTGGCTGACACCGATTTCAGGGACTGGAGTGATGGGTCGTGCCAGTGCTCCACAGTTACGAGTATGGTGCCCTATTTTGTGGCATTTGCAGCATTGTATTTCATGGCAAGCCCCATTATGATGAAAGCTACACTTGTCACACTTTGGAAGCTTTCCCTCGTATGGTCTGATTGGTACTGGGATGGCAGGGGTTGCCACTTGTTGCTGTTGTATGGCAAATCTTTGGGATCGCTTGCGCTCCTTTTGGGCTTGGCGCTTTCGTTTTCTTTTCTCGGTTTTACTGCTTTGCAAGCCTGTGACCGTTATTATTTGTTGGTTTCCCGGATTGATACAACGATTGGATTCGTCCACCCCTTTGTCAGCCTTTCTTGCGTTGTTAGCACTGAGGTTTGCAAGGACAGCTGCCACGGTAGCTGATACCGCGGCTAGGAAAGTAGCGGCGTCGATGTGAAGGATAGGGGTTTCGTTGCTCGTCTTGTTATTTCTGGGTGACGACATGATTCTGTTATGGAAAGGAAAATAAGTTCGTGAGTGATTATAGTTGAACCTAGATGCATTTCGACTATTCATATAATGAGTAGGAGTAAGTTCTCGGGGGTTTTGACCTACATCCCTATGATGCAGTACTAGTAACGAGTAGAAGTAAGTTCCTAGAATGGTTATAAGATGATCGCTATCCAACCTTTGACAAGGGTTGGAAGGAATCCTAGAGCTAATTCACCATAGCTCATTTATTTGACGAAGTGAGGGTTTAGATAGGATTCTAACGATAGCAAAACGAAAGTATCTGAACAGGGATTGGCACAAAATTTAGCCGACTGACAATATCATTGATATTTAAAATGTAATATATTTGGGAAAAATGACCTTGGAGTAGGTCTTACATCATATCCGAAGTAGCAAAAGTTTTGACGGTATACTGGCCTAACTAGAAAGCCCTTACAGTACAAAGTTACATAGAAAAGTGCTACCTAGAGCATAGATAGGAAGACTATTCTTTCTATCCGTGAGAGAAGGTAGAATATCTCCTACTGGGGATGATTATCCCTTGGGTGAACCCTCAGTTCAGCCAGTTGACGCTCCATATCAAGTAAGTATCTTTCGTACACCCTTTGGCTTACTCGGAGCTCTATGACTTCAGCTGGAGTTTCAGCTAGCTCTTGCTGCAGGGTCTCATGGTCTACTCTAGATCTGTCACGAGCATCTTCCAGACGAATGGTGCGGAGGGTATGCATTCTCGCATTGGTGACAACTTCCGTGATTTGATGGAGAGCTGTCCTGCCTTGAATCTCATTTCGGGCCACTCTGCGGACCAGGATTGGCAAGACTCTGTCTGCTGAGCCCCCTTCGCTCAGGTCATAAAAGCTTCGGTCTCCATTAAATGGCATGGGCTGATCTTGCCCTTGGCTCCATGTTTCCACCCACGGAGGCATCGGGCCTTGAAAAGCCGGACGAGGGTTAGGATTTGGGACTAGAGCCATCGGGGGTAGGTTCTCAACTTCAGGTTCGGATTCAGAACCATCTGCAAAGCCTTCAGCCTGGTGACCATCCATAGGGATTGGGTGATCATTTTCTGGCTCTGCTTCAAACACTCCATCATTACCTTGGTTAGGGAAGTACAAGTTGCCATGGGGATGGAATCCAGCCATGTTATCTATGCGAGAAAAGGGATATAAGAATCTAGCACATAAGTAGTTTATAGTAACACACAAAATACTCCTATAGTATTTTAGGTTTAGGTTCTATTGTTCTCATTGAGGTATTGTGGGTAAGTTTGTAGACTTGTTGCAACCTCACAACCACACTTAGGCACATGCTAGTCAACCCTCGGATAATATAGTTGATCAGGCTATATCTTCCCAGTTTTGACTATATGTATCTAAGTCTACTTGTGCTGACCAACAATCGTAATACTTTTGTTCTGTCCTAGTAACACTGATTTTAGTATGAATGTAGGCATGTATACTTAATTAAATATTTTATTATTTAAAAGTATAAACTCCTTATCAGAGTATTTTAATCCCTAATGTATTTATAGTCTGTATATCTTTTATGGGTTGATATACTCAATTGACTATAAACAATGCTCTGATACCAATTTGTCACACCCCAAAACCAAGAACGGCGGAAACGTTCTGGGGCGGAGGACGTCATGTACACTATCACAACAATGAATAGTAGTAAACAAGCAACAACATCATCCATTGCATTAATAATATAATTTTAATACAAGTATGTCTTGCCAAATTTAATAGACACCCAAAATATAATTCAAAATGAAAGATGAGTCTTGAACGAGCTCCATCTTCTCAAAACCCGGCTCCGGTACCTGTCTATTAGTGACCTGAGAATACAAGTTATTTTGAAAGAGTTTATCAGCTTTAAAGCTGGTGACATCATAAGTATATTAATGTCTGTATTTGTACGAAAGTATTTGTAAGATGTTTTGTATGATGTTTTGTAAGATGTTTTGTAAGATGTTTTGTAAGATGTTTTGTAAGACGTTTTGAACTCTCCTACAAAACCCTATGTTTCCTACTAAAAGTAGCCTTCTACCAAGGCATCTAGTGTCTGTGTGTGTGTCTCTTGTAAGAGCATGTATTTTCCCAAATTTGACTATCATTAACCAAAAATATAGTTTTTACATTACAGTGCATTGTGTGAATGTTCACAAAGTGAATGTAATGGGAAAATGAAATAGTACTGTAGTGTTGTATTAAGTAACTACTGCTGTACTAACTACCTTAAACCAATTATTATTTAAAGTACCATGTGATCGGCCTGTACCCTGCTACCGACTCATAGAAAAACGACGATGTAAGACGTCGTAAGAAATGACTTTTGGCACCCGTAGACTTGCAAGTGCCACTGTAGCGAGCAGCAAGGTGTAGGATAGTTAATCCAGTATAGATCTATACACAACTCATACGCTCCCCA
This sequence comes from Lactuca virosa, assembly GCF_052849685.1. Lineage (NCBI taxonomy): Eukaryota > Viridiplantae > Streptophyta > Magnoliopsida > Asterales > Asteraceae > Lactuca > Lactuca virosa. Next base: position 507,027,559 of record NC_136429.1, read on the forward strand.
CTTAAGGAGATTCTGGATACAAAACGGGTCATGACAGGTAGTGCCATGCCCCCGTTGAGTGGCTCACATAACTGTAAGTAATGTATATGTATATGTATATGTATGTGCTAGCTGTATTGTGTGTTCTTTCTCTGTCTAGCCTGTATGTTTTGTTTCTCATAACTGTAAGTAATGTATATGTATATGTATATGCATGTGCTAGCTGTATTGTGTGTTCTTTCTCTATCTAGCATGTATGTTTTGTTTCTCATAACTGTGTATTATGTTTGTTTCTCATAACTATGTATTATGTTTGTTTCTCATCACTATGTATTATGTTTGTTTCTCATCACTATGTATTACTCATGAATGAACTGACTCATTGTATGTTTCATTGTTCTAGTAATAGTATCTTCCTAAATTATACCTATTATAGTTTACTAGTAATGTTGTTTGTGTATATGAACATGTTTGTATGCCTTTGTTACCCAAAGGTTTTGAATGGAAAGAAGGAACTTTTATATCTATATACATATACATAATATATAACTAGGATTCAAACGACCTTCGGACAAATAACCGATACCCTAAGTCCACAACCAAACGAGGAACAGGAGGTAGGGTGAGTTATCAGTTCTAAGTCCTTTCAATCCTACTTATATAACTATATCTATAAAGATATACATGTAACAAAATATAAGTGTAAAAGATTTGAAGTAAAAGTATTTGACATGTAGAAAAGTTTAAGTAAAGTATTTGATATGTAAAAGAGTTTAAGTAAAGTATTTGATATGTAAAAGAGTTTGATTAAATCGTTTGAAAAGTAGTTTGTTGAAAACACAGTTTGAAAAGTAAGAAATCCACTAGTTTGGTAGTCTTTAATCACATGTGATTGATATAATGACTCTAAGAATTTAACTTGTATTCCCCCCCATAAAAACATATAAAACATTTAAAAGGTTAATTAAGGGGTATGAACTCACCTGTAGTGAGTGGTTTGGATGAACAGATTGATATAGGATGCTAAGTGTCAAGTGAAGACTTGAGCACACACAAGGATCCTAGTTAACATATAAAGACACATATATGTATGCAATTAGTTATAAAACAACTAATTAACCAAGTTAAGACATCCTAAGACATGTAAAACACTTGATTTAAGTGCTATAAGTCCTAAGGATTGCATCTAAGGGTGGTAGGACTTGGCTATTGAGTTTAGGATTCAAGGGGACCCTTTATTGGAGTTTACGGTTTTGTGACCATCACCCCTTGAGTTTACGGTTGTAAACCCATGAGTTTACGGCCGTAAACTCATGGTACTTATACCATTTTGCGATTTGAAGCTTTTCTAGTCATAAGGAAGCATCCTACTTCGTGTATAAGCCTTAGGAAGTGTTTGTGGCATCATTTCACTCCTAAATGGAGTTTACGGCCCATGGACCACTTCTCCATGTGTTTACGGCCATAAACCCCTATGGTTTATGGTCTTTTTGATGTTTTAAGTCCTAAGCACATCAAGGATGAGATCTAAACAAGTTTACAAGGCTTGGTAGGGGCTAGGGCACACTTTGGCACCCTTTTTAGGGTTTACGGTCCAAGAACATCTTGGACCGTAAACACCTTTGATCTTGTGTTTCTTGGGTGTTTTCTTGATAATTAGAAGTGTAACAAGTCTTATAATACACTAGGATATAAGTACTTCCTAGGTAGAAGCTTGAAAAGGTGCTAGAAGTCCAAGAACACTAGTGTGTGTTCTTGGTGAAACTAAGAACACTTGAAGATCTATATATATGTAATGATTTCATTGATGAAATCATGTTAGATAACTATATTAAGGTAGATATCAACTAAACAAGGAAGAAAACACTTACTTTCTTGAAGATTTTTGAAGAACTTTGGATGATACTTGAGAGAGAATTGGTTCTAGACTTGGAAGTGTGAAAAAAAGTTAAAAATACACTAAGTGTCACTTATATAGTCCTTATGGTTTACAGCCCTAATACCATTTGGGCCGTAAACTCCAAACTCTTGGAGTTTTTGGAACTTTATTGATGCAGAATAAACCCTAGGGCATCCTCTCTCCTGTTATCTCCTGGAGTATTAACTTAAAAACACTCAAACTTATTCCAAAAAGCTTGAAAGTTAGCAGAAACTGTTCTGACTTCTATTGAACTGAATGGTTGTACAGAATAAAAATTTCGGGTTGTCACAATTCTGGCGAGAATATCGAAAGGCCCTACGTATCTTGGATTTAGCTTTCCAAGCTTTCTGAAGCGTATTAAGCCCTTCCAGGGTGAGACATTCAATAGAACACGGTCGCCCACCTGGAATTCCAACGGTTTCCTTCTCTTGTCTGCGTAGCTTTTCTGTCGGTCTCTAGAGGCTTTCAATCGTTCACGAATCTGGACGATATTCTCTGTCGTTTCCCGAATGATTTCCGAACCTGTGAGAGTGCTGTCAGGAACTCGTCCTTTAGCTAAATGTGTGTCGCCCACCTCAGCCCAACACAGAGGGGATCTGCACTTACGGCCATAGAGGGCTTCGAATGGAGGAGCCTTTATGCTCATGTGATAACTATTGTTGTAGGAAAATTCGACAAGGGGTAAATGAGTATCCCATGCTTTCCCAAAGTATATCACGCAGGCTCGCAACATGTCTTCCAAAGTTTGAATAGTCCTCTCACTTTGTTCGTCGGTTTGAGGATGGTAGGCTGTACTCATGTCGAGCCTAGTTCCTAGGGAACTTTGTAGCAACTGCCAGAATCTCGAAGTGAATCTACTATCTCTGTCGGAGATAATGGATATGGGAACACCATTTAGTCGTATGATCTCCCTAATGTAAGTTCTTGTTAGCTTCTCCATCTTGTCAGTTTCTTTGATCGGAAGGAAGTGTGCGGACTTTGTTAACCTGTCTACAATCACCCAAATGGTATCGAGACCACTCACTGTCTTGGGTAATTTGGTTATGAAGTCCATCATGATTCGCTCCCACTTCCATTCAGGTATCTCCGGTTGCTGAAGCAAACCTGATGGTTTCTGATATTCGACCTTGACCTTCGCGCAAGTAAGGAATTTACTTACAAAGGTAGAAATTTCTGCTTTAATGTTAGGCCACCAGTACAACTTTTTAAGATCTAGATACATCTTATCTGAACCTGGGTGGACGGAATATCGAGTGTTGTGCGCTTCGGTCATGACTAAGTCTCTGAAACCACCATGCTTCAGGGTCCAGATCCGATCCATGAAATATAAAGCTCCGCTACCCTTGTCTTCAAAGTTTTTATCCATTCCTCTCAGGGATTCACCTGCTACGTTTTCAGGTTTCAAAGCTTCGAGTTGAGCCTCTTTAATTTGTGTGGACAAGTGTGAATGGATAGTCATAGTCAAAGATTTGACTCTACGGCCAAAGTATTCTTTCCGACTTAGGGCGTCAGCTACTATGTTGGCCTTGCCAGGATGATAACGAATTTCGCATTCGTAATCACTGAGTAGCTCGACCCACCGTCGTTGTCTCATGTTGAGCTCCTTCTGGTCGAATATGTGTTGTAGGCTTTCGTGGTCTGTAAAGATAGTGCTTTTTGTACTGTATAGGTAGTGTCTCCAGATCTTCAGAGCAAATACCACTGCTCTTAACTCAAGATCATGTGTGGTGTAGTTCACTTCGTGTGTCTTCAGCTGTCTTGAGGCATAGGCGATGACCTTTCCTCGTTGCATCAGGACACAGCCGAGCCCTTGGTTGGATGCATCGCAATAAACCATGAAATCTTCTGTCCCTTCGGGGAGGGACGGTACTGGTGCAGTGCATAAGGCTCACTTTAGCGTTTGGAACGCTTTTTCTTGCTTCCCTTCCCAGACAAAGGGCACGCCCTTCTGGGTCAATGTTGTAAGCGGTTTCGCAATCCGAGAGAAGTTCTGAATGAACCTACGATAGTAGCCAGCGAAGCCTAGAAATTGACGAATTTCCGTAGGCGTGTTCGGTGCTGACCAGTTCTCTATGGCTTTGATTTTGGAAGGGTCCACGTGTATTCCCTCTTCGCTAACTACGTGCCCTAAGAATTCGACTCTTCGGATCCAAAATTCGCATTTTGAGAACTTTGCATAGAGCCTCTCTGATCGTAACGTCTCTAAGACCTATCACAGATGTTGACTATGCTCCTCCTTACTACGAGAGTAGACAAGTATGTCGTCGATGAAGACAATGACGAACTTATCTAAGTAAGGACGGCACACCCTATTCATTAAATCCATGAATACTGTGGGTGCATTGTTCATTCCGAACGGCATCATTACGAACTCGTAGTGCCCATAACGAGTTCGGAAGGCTGTCTTCAGAACATCCTCCCCTAGTACTCACAACTGGTTATATCTGGATCTCAGGTCTATCTTCGAAAAGAAATTCGCCCCTTGAAGTTGGTCAAACAAGTCGTCTATGCGAGGCAGAGGGTAACGATTTTTGACGGTTAACCTTTTCAGTTCTCTGTAGTCGATGCACATACGGAACGATCCGTCTTTCTTCTTGACGAACAAGACCGGTGCTCCCCAGGGTGAGAAGCTTGGTCTGATGAAGCCCTTGCTGAGCAATTCGTTAAGTTGACTGGATAGCTCCTTCATCTCAGTTGGTGCTCGACGATAGGGCGATTTGGCTACAGGGGTAGCCCCTGGAACTAAGTCGATTCTGAACTCGACTTGACGTTGCGGAGGTAATACTGGGAGTTCTTCTGGAAAGATGTATGGGAAATCACGTACTACTGGAATGTTCTTAATGTCTTTCGCCTCTTGGCTCATGTCGACAACATGAGCAAGGAAAGCGCGACATTCCTTCCGCAAGAATTTCTGGGCTTGAATACTCGAGATGAGGCGCAGGTTGGTGCCGGGTTTGTCGCCATAGATAACCAGAGTTTCGCTAGGCGGCAGATTAAGGCGAACAACCATTTCGTAACACATAATGTCGGCACGATGAGAACTCAACCAATCCATGCCGATTATGACGTCGAAACTTTTAATGGAGACTGGCATGAGGTCGATTGGGAATGAATGGCTATCTAATGTTAGTGTACATCCTAGGTATATGCTCCTTGTGCTCTCTGTCTTCCCATTAGCCATTTCTACGGTGAACGGTTCTTTAAGTGCATTAGGCTTATGTTTAAGCAAGTGAGCAAATTTCTGGTTCACGAAACTCCTCTCCACTTCACTATCAAACAGAATGCATGTATAAGAGTTATCAAGGAGAAACGTACCAGTGACCACTCTGGGGTCAGCAACTGCTTCCTCATGGCCTATGACCAAAACCCTTCCCACTCCGTCGGCGTTCCCTGCCTTCGGGCAGTTCCTTTTGTAGTGACCCACCTCGCCACAACCATAGCAAGCCAGGCCCACTCCAACGCCGGGGACTTGAGTGATTGGTCTCGCTGGAGCCTTGCAGAAACGGGCAGTTTGCCCCTTCCTGTTGTAGTTAGAGCACTGCATTTAACGGCAGGGTCCATTGTGATGGAAGTTGCATTTATTGCACTTGGGCAAGTTGCCCGCGTACTGATTCACCGGTACAGCAGCGGCAGGTGCTACCGCAGCATGAACAGCTACGACCTGCTGCGTTTTGGCCGTTTTCTTTTTCTTCTTGTCATCCCAGAACTTCCGCTTATTGGTAGCGATTTTGGAGGGTTCCGAGATGGCTAGGGTTGTTGTTGCTGACGGGGTACGGAACCCATGGTCAATTAGTCTTTGTGCCAATCGCTTAGCACTGTCGAAGGTAGTGGGGTTGGAAGCTAGAACGTTCCCCTGAAATGGAGGCACCAGCCCCCAAATATACCTATCCACCTTCTTTTCTTCGGTGGGGACCATTCCCGTACATAGAGCTACTAGATCGCTGAATCTGGCAGTGTAGGAGACTATGTTGGAGCCCTTTATGGTTTGGCTCCAGAGCTCCTGCTCCAACTTCTGGACTTCGCCCCTCGGGCAGTATTCTTCGATAATTAGTTCCTTAAGAGCTTCCCAGCCCATAGCATTAGCCACTACTAGAGATAGTGACTTGACATGGCTGTTCCGCCACGTCAGAGCTCGGTCCGCGAAGGTGCAAGCGGCAAATTTTACCTTTCTCCTTTCCGGACAGGAGCATATCTCAAAGATCGACTCCGTCTTGTCGAACCATTGCGAGAGAGCAATGATTCCGCCAGTACCGTTGAAGGCCCTGGATTTGCAGCTGGTGAAGTCTTTGTACGAGCACTCTCTAGAGCGCACCGGAGTTTCAACTGGGGTGGGAGGCACATTAGTCCCACTCCCGCTGGTACCGGATGAGTTGAATTGTGCTAGGGCTGCCGTAACAGCCGCATTCACAGCAACTTGGATAGCTGCTGAGTTGTATTGAGGAGGAGGAGGTGGAGTTTGATTTCGAGGGTTGCATCTCGTTACTCGTTGTGGAGGCATCTTGTAGCTATAGGTTTAACATATGAAGACATTGATAAGAATTTAGGAGAGAATGATGAAAGTGAAACATGAACTAACTCTCCATAGTCCAACAACACAGATGAAAGTATGATTTAATAGAAATCTAGCACTAGAAAATGAAAGTATTTGGATAAAAGTTTCCATGAGATTAGATATTTGTCAATAAAGTTGGTATTACAGATGTAATAAGTTTGGGAAAAATGACCTAGGAGAAGGTCTTACATCACACCAGGGTAAGAAAATTTTGACAAAATAAAGACCTATCGACCGAAATTTCAAGGTCTTAACATAGACATGAAATTAAAACTAGAGTTTTTACATAAGCCTAAGTTATATCCAAAAGGAAAAGGGATTATCAAAGCATCCCCTACTGACGGCGGGAACCCCTTGGGCGAACCCTTAAATCATCCATCAGACGTTCCATTTCCAGAAGGCGTCGCTCGTACACTCGCTGGCGCACGCGATGCTCTATGACCTCAGCCCTAGTCTCAGCTAGTGCTTAAAGTAGAGACTCATGGTCTCTTTCATCTCTCTCACGAGCATCTTCCAGCCGTTGAATGCGGACTGTGTTGACCCATGTATTGGCATCAAGTTTCGTAATTCTTTGGATGGTTGTCCTTCCCTGAATTTCGTTACGAGCAACCCTGCGGACCAGGGTAGGCAGGACCCTGTCCGCTGATCCTCCTTCGCTCACATTGTAGAAACTTCGGTCTCTATTGAACGGAATGGGTTGGCCCTGTTCCTGACTCCAGGTCTCCAGACTCTCCACCCACAGAGGCGTCGGGCCTTGAAAAGACGGACGTGGGTTTGGATTTGGGTTTGGAGCTACCAGTGGTTGATCGTTGACTTCGGGTTCGGAGTCAGAATCCTCCGGGAAGTTCTCAGCAAGGTCATCATCCAGTGGAATTGCAGGTTCCTCTTCAGGCTCAACATCGAGCCATCCTCCGTCGCCTTGGTTGGGAAAGTACGGGTCTCTGAGGACTTGGAATCCAGCCATGATATCTAAGCGAGAAATGGGGGTAAAAGGGATAATTAATAGACGAACTAATTAAGATAATTATAAGATGATCCTTATCAGTTACCCCAACATTTGCGTAGTGCATACCATTCATATGTAACCAAAACAGGATAGACCTTCGAATAAGTGACCCTAACTCTAAATCCACAACCAAACAAGGAACAGGAAGTAAAGCAAAGATCATAGATTCTAAGTCTATAACGCCTTAGTCACATATAACCTTAGTGTATCCACTCAGCAACTGTCGATATACTAATAAAGATCTTTTTAGTTTGCACATAAGTAATTATAGTAACACAAAATACTCGTATAGTATTTTAAGTTTATGTTCTGTTCTAATGTTTTCATTGTAGTAGTGTTGGTAAGTTTTTAGACTTGCTGCAACATCACAAACAATCCTGGACACATTCTAATCACTTCTCGGAAAGATATAGTTGATCAGGGTATATCACTCCCAGATTTGATCATATGCCCCCAAGACTACTCGTGTTGTCCAACAATCATAATACTTATTGTTCTGTCCTAGTGACACTGATTTTAGTATGAATGCAGGTATGTATACTTTGGTTAAATATTTTATTATTTAAAAGTATAAACTCTTGGTCAGAGTATTTTAAATACCGTTGTGTTTATAGTTGTATATCTTTTATGGGTTGATATACTCGATTCACTATAAACAATGCTCTGATACCAATCTGTCACACCCCAAAACCAAAATGGCGGAACGTTCGGGGGTGGAGGACGTCATGTATAGTATCACAACAATGCATAATAGTAAACAAGCCACAACATAATCCATTGCATTAATAGTAATAATTTTAATACAAGTGTGTTCTGTAGTTTATATGACACCAAAAATGTATAAACAAAATGAAAGATGAGTCTTGAATGTGCTCCATCTTCTCCAAAAACCTGATCACCGGTACCTGTTTACTGACGACCTGAGAATACAAGTTATTTTGAAAGCGTAGATAAGCATTTAAGCTGGTGAGTTCATAAGTATTTTAGTGTCATTTTTTGTATAAGTTGAAGAAAGTATTTGTAAATGTTTGATGTAAGAGTTTGTTGAAAATGTTTGTAACTTCCTAGAAAATCCTATATTTTCTACTAAAGTGGTCTTCTACCAAGACCCAACTGTTTTCTATGTTTGTTCTTTTGTAAAAGTGTGAGCTTTCCCAAAGTATGACTATCATTACCAAAAATATAGTTTTCCATTACCGTTTATGTGAGAAGGTCACAATATGAATGAAATGGGAAATAAAGATGTACTAGTAGTTTTATCTAGGTACTACTAATTTTACTAACTACCCTTAAACTCGTTAGTTTAATTAAGGTAAAATGTGATATGATTGTATCCATACTCGATCAACCGTATAACACGACGTTCGAGACGTCGAAAAGATATGACATTCATCACCCGTAGACCTGCAGGTCCCACTGTAGCTAGCATCAAGGTGTGGGATGGTCAATCCTGTATAGATCTATACACAAATTCACGCTCTCCCTCCAGGAGACTCTGGGTACAAAACGTGTCACCGCAGTGTATGCCACACCACGAAGTAGTATCTCACATTAATGTTATAGTATTCTAGTATTATAGTATGTTCTAGTATAGTATCCTCTCTGTCTAGTATGTAGTATGTTCTCTAGTATGTGTTGATTCTCGTTATAGTATTCTCTATCTGTTTCTCATTATAGTAAGTATTGTTTCTCGTTATAGTATGTACTAACTCATGTATGAACTAAATCTTAGTATGTTTCATTGTTCTAGTAATAGTATTAGTGACTCCCTAAACTATACCTATTATAGTTTACTAGCAATGTTGTTGGTATAAATGAACATGATTGAACACCTTTGCTACCCAAAGGATCTTAACTGAATAAGGACTTTTATATCTTATATACATATACATAATATATAACTAAGACTCAAACGACCTTTGGACAAACAACCGATGCCCTAAGTCCACAACCAGACAAGGAACAGGAAGTACGGCGAGTTGTCAGTCCTAAGTCCTTTCAATACTACTTATATAACTATATATATATATATATATATATAGATATGTTTTAGACAAAGTATAATGTTTAAAAGTGTTTGATAAAGAGTTTTGCATATAAATAAGTTTGTTAAAGAGTTCACATATAAAAGAGTTTGTAAAACGATTTGAAGTAGTTTGTTTGAAAACACAGTTTGAAGTATAAGAAATCCATTGTTTGATAATTATTAATCACATGCGATTGATATAATAACTATAATGTTTCTACTCGTATAACCCCCCATAAAAGTATTTAAAATAATTTAAAAGTAAGTTAAAGGGGTATGAACTCACCTGCAGTGAGTGGTATGAATGAAATATCGGTTTGTAGGATGCTAAGTGCCAAGTGTAGACTTGAGCACAACGGATCCTAATAAGCATATATCGGCACATATATGTATATAATTAGTCTATATAAAACTAATCATGCAAGGAAAACACCCTAGGGCTTAGAAAACACTTAGATTTAAGTGTTAGAAGCATCAAAAGTCGTCTGAAATGGGTGTACGGCCGTACAGGGGTGTGTGCGGCCACTTGGTGTGCTGCCCATTGGGTGTGCGGCCAGGTGTGTGCGGCCATGGAGAATGTGGTTGCACACTCCTATTAAAAATGGTCAAAAAAAGAACTTCCAAGGTCATATCTTGTATCCCCTAAGTGTCTTTGTTCATGTGCTAGCATACAAGTTGGGTTTAAGGTCTTAAAGCACTAAGATAAGGGGTCTCCGGCCACATGAGTGTGTGCGGCCGCACACTCCTTGAAGATCGAGTTATGGACATTTTCTAAGGCTCAAATATAGCTAATAACGTGCAGGAGTAGGGTACTTACGATGTAGAAGTGTGTAGGGGTGTTTGGAGCCCAAGAACTTAGTAGGTGTTCTTGGTGAAACTGAAGAACACTTGAAGATCTACTAAAATGGAGTGATTTCATGGATGAAATCAGTGATTTACGCTAGATGGGGTAAGGAATCAACAAATCAAAGGATAGAAACACTTAACCACTTGAAGATCTAGCTGAAAAATCGGGAGCTACTTGAGAGAAAACGAGTTCTTGGCTAGGAGGGTGAAAAGGATTGAATAAAAGCCAATCCCCCATCATATAGGCATGAGTGTGCTGCCAGAAGTGTACGGCCGTACACTCCTTAAGTTGGAGTGTTTGGCCAATTTTTGGGTCGGGTGAACTTACGGACCTCAAATCCAAACTTTTAACTTGAAGCTACTAGGTTTAGAACACTCAAATGACTCAAAACAAAGCTAGAAAGTGACAGAAACGAGTCTGACTTTGACTGATTTGGATAATAGTACAAGATAGAAATTTCGGGTTGTCACATCATCCCCCCGTTAGAGGGAATTTCATCCCGAAATTAGAGTTTTAAACAAGTGAACTATTACAATAACTAAGCGAAAAGATGAGGATATTTCAGTTTAAACTGATCCTCGCGCTCCCAAGTGAATTCAGGTCCTCGCTTGGTGTTCCAGCGAACCTTCACTATCGGGATAAGGCTTTGCTTCATTCGCTTGACCTCTCGGTCCATGATCTCTACGGGTTCTTCCACGAAGTTGAGGCTCTCGTTGATCTCGATCTCGTCGAGTGGGATAATAAGAGTCTTGTCGGACAAACACTTCTTCAAGTTCGAGACGTGGAAAGTAGAATGTACGTTACTGAGTTCGCGAGGTAGTTTGAGTTCGTAAGCTACAGGGCCGATTCTGGCGAGAATCTCGAAAGGCCCTACGTATCTTGGATTTAGCTTTCCTCGCTTTCCGAAGCGTATTAAGCCCGTCCAGGGTGAGGCCTTCAGTAGAACACGGTCGCCCACCTGGAATTCCAATGGTTTCCTTCTCTTGTCTGCGTAGCTTTTCAGTCGGTCTCTAGAGGCTTTCAAAAGGAGCTTAACATGAGGCAACAGAGATGGGTAGATCTAATCAATGATTATGAGTGTGTAATATGCTATCATCCCGACAAGGCCATTGTGGTAGCGGATGCCCTCAGCCGAAAAGAGTACTCTGGTCCCAGAGTGAAGGCACTAACAATGACAATCCATTCCCATATGTCCGCCCAAATCAGACAGGGTCAGCTGGAAGCCTTGAAACCAGAGAAATTGACGGATGAAGCCTCGGTGGTTATAGGGAGATTGTCATGAATGAAGCTCACAGAACTCGATAATCCGTTCACCCAGGTTCAAATAAGATGTATCTGGATCTCAAAAAGCTCTATTGGTGGCCAAAAATGAAAGAAGAAATTGCTACCTTTGTGGGCAAGTGCCTAACTTGCCCCAAGGTGAAGGTGGAATCAAAAGCCGTCAGGTTTACTCCAGCAACCAGAGATACCTGAGTGGAAGTGGGAGCGGATCACAATGGATTTCATTACCAAGTTGCCCAAGACACCAGGTGGTCATGATACTATCTGGGTGATCGTCGACAGACTGACCAAGTCCGCCCACTTCCTGCAATCAAGGAAACATACAAAATGAAGAGACTGACCAGAACCTACATCCAACAGATAGTACGACTGGACGGTGTGTCCGTATCCATTATCTCTGATAGGGATAGCAGATTCACCTCGAGGGTTTGGCAGTCACTGCAGAAGGCTCTTGGAACTAGGCTGGATATGAGCACCGCTTACCATCCACATACCGACAGGCAGAGTGAGAGAACCATCCAAACACTAGAAGACATGCCGAGATCATGTGTTATCGACTTTCACAAGTCGTGGGACACCCATTTGCCCCTGGTCGAGTTTTCCTACAACAACAACTATCACACTAGTATTAAGGCTGCTCCATTCGAAGCCCTCTATGGTCGTAAGTGCAGATCCCCTCTGTGCGTGGCTGAGGTGGGTGACACACAGCTAGCTAGAGGTCAAGTCCCTAATAGCACTCTCACTGGCCCTGAAATCATTCGAGAAACCACCAAAAAGATCGTGAAAATCCAAGAACGACTAAAATCCTCCAGATATAGAAAAAAGAGCTACGCCGACAAAAGACGAAAACCCTTGGAATTCCAGGTTGGTGACCGCGTTCTGTTGAAGGTCTCACCCTGGAAGGGCATGATACGCTTCGGAAAGTGTGGAAAGCTAAATCCAAGGTACATCGGGCCATTCGAGATCCTCGCAAGGATCGGCCCAGTAGCTTACAAACTCCGCCTACCATAAGAACTTAGCAACATTCATCCCGTCTTCCACGTGTCAAACCTTAAAAAGTGTCTATCCGATGAGACTCTTGTGATTCCACTCGATGAAATCAAGATCAACGAGAGTCTTAACTTCGTGGAAGAACCAGTCGAAATCATGGATAGGGAAGTCAAACAAACGAAGCAAAGTCACATCCAGATAGTGAAGGTTCGCTGGAATGCCAAGCGGGGATCTGAATTCACTTGGGAGCGAGAAGACCAGATGCAACAGAAGTATTCGCATCTCTTTCCCTAGTCCATAATTGTATTCATTTTAGAAAGAATTTTGGGACGAAATTCCCTCTAACGGGGGGATGATGTGACAACCCAACACTTTCTAGTCAACAAAAGTCATTTCCGTTAAATAAAATTCGAGTCTTTATTTATTTCTTTAAGTTCATAAATATTAGAAAATAATTTAAATTATATAAATAAAGTTTATATATGTTTTCGGAATAACAAACACTCGAAAAATCAAGTTTTCCCTCGAAAAATCAGCAAACTCGTCCAACCACGCGTTTACGGCCGTAAACCCCTGGGCCGTAAACCCGTTTACGGCCGAGAACCCATTTCTGGCCGCAAACCCAACCGATATAAAGGTTTTTCCCGGAGAGATTTTTCATTTATCACCTTCTTCACCTGAAAACTCTCTCAAGTTGCTCCCAAGAACCTCCCAAGAACATTCATATCTTCAAGAACAAACCTTCAAATGTTCAAGTTTTTCCTCAAGAACACCAAGAACACCAAGAACAACCTTCATATCTTCAAGGGCCGCAAACTCAGTTCATGGCCGCAAACCCAGTTCACGGCCGAAAACCCTCTTTTTCCACTTCAAACAAGTCTCGGTAACATTCCTAACCCAAAAGCAAGTGTTTTCTAACACTTTAATTAATGATTTCGCTAATTTAAATACAATTATGTGTTTAATTATCATTAGGATGCCGTTAATTCCGTATACTCCAACTCGAGGGTCATCTTTCCGGTTTTGCTGTCGAGCACGTGCACATAATCAACTGTGAGTTCATACCCCTACACTTTTACTGTTTTTAACGTTTTCAGGGGGAATACAAGCAAAGCACAAAGAAATTTTGTGTTCTTATATAAAGGATTTCAACAGAATTAAAACTTATGCAATTGATACAACCAAGAGATCACTACATTTTATAAAATTTTTAGATATTTTATCCCTTTTGTAACATGTTGAGCATAAGGGAAGTTTTCAACATACAACCACAATTGCAAAGTTTTCAGTACAATACGTGAATCAAATACATAACATACATGCAAACTATAATAGGTATAGTTTGGGATTCAACACACGGTTTTATCAATTCTAGAGCTTATACATTAACAAACATATAAACTATGATAGATATAGTTTACGGCATACAAAACTATTTTCTGAACACAAGAGTACAATACTAAATAATTATTTAAGTGTAATTATTTTTACTCTACAAGTATACATACAGTTTCAAGTACAAGAGAACACTACACCACTACACGTAAACTAGTTAATACAGGGTTGTGAGGCACTACTTCAATTGTACCCTTCGGGGTGCTGAACTAAATCCTACCACTATATAACCAGAGTCTCTTGTAGGGAGAGCGTGATATTTGTGAATAGATCTATTCGGGATTGACAATCCCACACCTAAACTTATAGCTACAGTTAGGCAGACATGCCTGGGGTGACAAATATCATACCCTTCCGACGTCTGAAGAACGTCACAGAGGTCACTAGGTCATATTAAGCATGGTTATACCAAACTCACAACATTATAAACTAACCATTGTTTATGGGATTTCCTTCTTCATTAGTTTTATTTTAAGTAATAAAACTACTATACATACTAGCGGTAGCCAGGGTTTTCATACAGAACATACTATACCTACAGGTGGTAACCAGGGTTTTCATACAAAAGTTTTCGTACAAAAAAACACTATATAATATAGCTGGTGGTAACCAGACATACAAACTAACATTTTCATATACTACAGAATACAGTAACGAACATACATTTCGGGTCTTAGGGTTTAAGACAACTTTACACTACTAAAGAAAATATTGGATTTTCTTGAGAAACATACAAACATTTTCACAGATTCAAAGATAGGTTTTCATTACAAAAAAATTCTTATGAACTCACCAACTTAAATGTTGATACACTTTCAAAATCGCTTGTATTCTCAGGGAACCAGTAGACAAGTACACCCGCAGGCTTTTGAGAAGACAGAGCATATAGAGTCGCGTCTTTTACAGATTCAAAGATAGGTTTTCAGAGATTCAAAGATAGGTTTTCAGAGATTCAAAGATAGGTTTTCATTACAAAAACATTCTTATGAACTCACCAACTTAAATGTTGATACACTTTCAAAATCGCTTGTATTCTCAGGGAACCAGTAGACAAGTACACCCGCATGCTTTTGAGAAGACGGAGCATATAGAGTCGCGTATTTTATACTTTTGGTACACGTTTGCTGTTATACAAACTATGTATAGAACATATGTAAATACCTTATATATATTCAATGTAATGGTTGTGTTTACTTTGGTTAATATGATGCAGTTGTTGTGATACTGTACATGATGTCCTCCAACCCCGAACGTTTCCGCCGTCTCGGTTTGGGGGTGTGACAAAAACTGATTTGGCATGTTTGGTTATTTAGGGAATCCTTTTTAGGGTTAATCATTTTGTGATTCCCTACTTTGCCTGTACAATAGAAGTTCTTCATCGAGCTCTTCTAAGGCATTGGTTTTATATTTTTGGTAAATATTTTATGTTCCCTATAAATAATCATTAGGTTAGTTTTTGATGTAAGCTTTTTCCTGATTAGGGTTTTCTTTGTACGTTCATATCAAAATCAATATACATAAAATGTTTGACAGATTACTTGCATATCATGGTGATTGATTCTTGATTGTTCTTGATATTCCGCATTCTTCATCTCAGATTTATTTCTAACAAGTGGTATCAGAGCATGTTCTTTTACATCTCAACGATTATTGCAAGAATCGATCTTGTTTATGGCGATATTTTTTCGTGAATCTCACCTTGTCCTTCAAGTTTTGTAAGTTTTCTGAAAAGAAAAAGTGAAATATCTCGTTTTGTTTTAAAACCCATCTCAGATCTGTTATTTTCTACTCATTCTTTCATCTAATTTGTTCTTGATTCATTTTTTGGAAGATAAATGTAACACCCATAAAATTCATGCCAAATTTAAACTTTTAAAACATTCAAAATACCAAATGTTATTACAAAAAGGTTTTCCAAAATAGTTTACTATCAGAGTATCCCAGAAACAACATCATAAAAGTGAGGAGCGGTACGATCACGCCTTTGCCTTGCCACGGTCTCCTGATGTACCTGAAACAATAAACTGAAACTGTAAGCCCGAAAGCTTAGTGAGTTACCCCCAAAATAGCAACCTCACATAACCATAATCATATCATATCAACTAATATAGAACAGCCATGCATCTCGAGTCTACAATGTGACTGGTCCGCCCGCGCCGGGCCTTCAGTCCGCCTGGTCCACTCCCTGAGTCTACAGTCTGAATGGACCGTCCGCATCGGGTCTTCAGTCTATCTGGTCGACTCTCCGAGCCTCGTCACGTCTGGTCCGCCCTCTCGGGACCTTCAGCCTATCCAGACCGCTAGTCGGGCCTTCGGCCTGACTAAGTGCTCTCCCGGGTCTATAGTCTATCCGGTCCGCCCAGGGTATGTTGGCCTACAGCACGAAGCAGGACCCGCCTCAACCCAACCCAACCCAATCAAAAGAACCATGTGCACATATAACAGATAATCACATAACGGTCTATAGACAAACAAGCCGATCTAACAGATCAAATAGCATAGCAACATCCTATAACCATGATACCGACCTAACCGATCACAAACATAGCATCATCCTATATACCAGGATACCGACCTACCAGGTCACTAAGTACAATACCGTCCTAACTACCAGGATGCAGATCTAACAGTTCAATAAACATAACATGCAATATACCCGGATACAAATCCAATAAAGGGCCGGCCTTGGTGCCGTAGACCCTGTCAATATAGTGAGGATAACTCACCTCACAATGCCGCACTGAAAATGATAGGCTAAAACTCTTGAATCACCAACACGAACTCCACCACCTGTAGTTACCATAAACCCTTTTCCCATAAATCTCCAATTTACCAAAATACCCCCAGAGGTCAACTGGTCAACCCTTGGTCAAGGTCAAAGTCAACAGTCAAGGTTAACAGTCCACGTTGATCCTAACTCGCCGAGTATCCTCGGCTATTCGCCGAGTTCCTTGAAGGACTTGTCCACTCGCCGAGTCACTGAAGTGACTCGTCGAGTTCCTTTAGTTTACGATCGAAACCCTAAGGCCCCTCGTCGAGTTTCCTTCTTGCAACTCGACGGTTACACGCGCATACATAAATTGGGAAACCTCAACCGACTCGCCGAGTTGTTTATATAACTCGTCGAGTCCACGACAATCTTCATCGGACTCGCCGAGTTGTTCATCCAAATCGACTGGTCCAGGCTCATCTTCATGAGACTCGCCGAGTCAACCTTGCGACTCGCCGAGTTCCTTCAGTCCATAAGCCATACAGACTCTTTTAAGCCATGCAGTGGCTCCAAATTACAGATCCAAGCTTCTATGGCATGCTTTTCACGTAAAGTTGCAAACTTACGTGCATGCATAGCTACAAAGGCTCTTAATGTCAAATCCAAGCTCACAATGGGGGTTTCATACTCAAAGAGGCTTCATACATGACCAAATTCGGAGCTTTCTGACTCTGGAACCCAAGAAGGGTCCAGATCTGAAGTTACAACTTCAGATCTAGCTCATATCCCACATTATCATCTCAATCAAACCATAAAAACCCTAAATCTCAACCAAAATAGGTCTAGAAGGAAAATGAAGTAAAGGTGACGACTTGATACCTCTAAATGATGCTATCTGAGGTAGATTTCTGATTTCTCAGACTTCCTTGCCCCTAGCCTTTTGTCCTCCAAGCTCTTCTTCTCAAAAGATCTCCTCTCCAAGGCTTTAGACACACAAGAATGAAGCACCACACGAATTAGGGTTTTCTGAGCTCTCAAAGGACTGCAAAGAGGCCAAAGGAGGCTTATGCTTCTTTAAATAGGGTGCAAAACCCCGGGATTTAGGGTTTCATCTGCCATCTCCTACTCGTCGAGTCCCTTTATGGACTCGGCGAGTAGGTCAATTAAACTCGCGGACCAACTCGCTGCTACTAGGCGAGTCAGGCCACCAACTCGTCGAGTAGACCTTGAAACCTTGCGAATTTATAACTATAAATGGATACTCAGGAATCGGGGCGTTACAATTCTCCCCCACTTAAACTAGACTTCGTCCTCGAAGTCTGCTGCGGCCAATCAACCCTGGATAGTGCTCCCGCATCTCTGCCTCCGGCTCTCACGTCCATTCGGATCCCCTCCGATGTTCTTACTGTACCTTCACCAAAGGTATCTCCTTGTTCCGTAGAATCTTCACCTTCCTCTTTAGTATGGCCACGGGCCTCTCGATATAGTTCAGGCGCTCCTCGACCTGTACGTCATCCAAGGATACCACCACCTCCTAGTCCATAACGCACTTTCGCAATTGCGAAACGTGGAAAGTGCTGTGAATCCGACTAAGCTCCTCCAGAAGCCCTAACCTATATGCAACCTCGCCAACCTGACGAAATCCTGATGATCCAAAGTGTCGGATACCGAACCTTCGCTTTTCCTGAAGTGAACCCCTTTGTGCTGACAGGATAATGCGTCCTTCAGCTCCCAGAATATTATACATAATAAGTCCACTAAAAATACGGAGACTCATGCCTGGCCCAATCAGCCTCGGCCTGGAATACCAAACATATCAGGTCCAATCAATCACAGGGCCCGGTCATCCCTAGGATGGAATACCCTAGATAGGAATACCTCTATGAACAAAACCCGAGTCTACTCATAACTTGAGACCCAAGGATCTATCCTTGCGTCTCATCCACCCTCCTCAGTTTCGCCACAACCGAGTGCAACTCCCTCGAATCTTCAACGATACATCCAATCCGAACGCGCTCCTACCGCAAAATAACCAACACAATCTCTATGCCCACAGCCTATGAATGGAATGCTCCCGGTGACCGATCGACACTACTGTCGTTACCTCAGATGCCCAACACTCCGACCCTGCAGATATCCACTTTCCTTTGCCATTCGAAGGTCTAATCAACGCTCCTCTCATCAACGAGCAACATAACGATACAAAAACTACTACTACACATGAATCCCAAGTCATAACCCATTTCAACTCTTCTTGCTAGCATATGACGTTTCTCAAGCGAAGTCGAAACCTCCTTGATCCCAAATTGTCTGTCCACTACCTGATCATAGGACACCTCACCAATTACTGAACCAAAAGACACATACACACAGTAGTCCCACGCGTCTCTCGAGAAGAATCTGACTGGCTGGACTTGCTTCCACGCCCTGCCAACTTAATGAACGCTACCTGACCCAC
Source organism: Lactuca virosa (assembly GCF_052849685.1). NCBI lineage: Eukaryota > Viridiplantae > Streptophyta > Magnoliopsida > Asterales > Asteraceae > Lactuca > Lactuca virosa. The sequence continues at coordinate 507,046,724 of NC_136429.1, forward strand.
GTCAGCCTCACATCCTACCTGGTCTTCCGTGACCCATCTTTTTCTTACTTCAGACACGCTATGGCCCTTTCGCAGATGAACCAACCCAAGGAACTCCACAATAACTCAAACCATCATCACCATACCTACCACTACCGGCCAACCGGTACGTCACTCATATCTAACCCATATCACACCCTTCGGGTTGGAATACCAACATGTCTAATCAATTCAACTATTGAGTTGAAATTCTCAGGGTTTGTTGGCCTACCGCCTCAACCCCACCGCTCCCTTCGAGCCTCCGTGCCTACGACTTACAGTCGGCCCGCACCAGGTATCTTGGCCTACTACATAGACCAGGACCGCCTGAACCCCCTCCAAATGCCAAAACGATCAAGAAAAGGTCTAACCCGGTTCCCAGAACCTGAATGACAGAACGTCCAAATAACAAACTCTTCTAAAACTAACGAACACTCATTCAGATCTACTCCCAGTCCTCAACTGGAGTATTACCCGAAGATTAATCCTAGAGACACTCCGAACTGATGAGACCACCAAAATCCTCTGCACTCCATCCGATCTCTAATATCCATTTCGGTTCAACCCAAAAACACTGGAGTCCTCAGCCGACTCCAACAGTGTGTTCAATACATGGAACAGACCTATTGATTTCCATAACGTAGTAGCCTACTCAATACCCGATCATAGATCTACAAACATATACAGAGTCTTCAGCATGACTGGATCGCCTCAATAGGCCTTCAGCCTATCTGGACCACTCTCAGAACCTTCAGCATGTCTGGACCGCCTCCCCAGGCCTTCAGCCTGTCTGGACCGTTCTCCGAGCCTTCGGCCTGATTGGTATGCCCCACCGGCCTTCAGTCTATCCGGACCGCTCTAAGCTGTTGAGCATCTCCCTGGGTCATCCCTCTTGGTGCTCTTTTCTCCTATGCAACCTGTTCTCACCCACTTGGGGCTTCGAACTCCTGATCCATATTATGGACTATCACCCCTGCCTAACCCTAGGCCTCATGTCGATCGTCCACACTCTCGAAAAACTATGGTCTGTTCCCTGACCCGTGTATCTACCATATATGCTAAATGACCCTCACACTCACGCTGAATGTATTGCCAAGCCCTGGCAGCTAATAGAATCCTCAACGCCTGATGCTCCATCTGAAAATTCCTAATTCCCCCCACTTGGGACACTAACCACTACATACTAGTGGCGAAATCAAAACTCTACTTAACCGTCCAATCCAATCATTTCCATACCTCCCACAGAACGATGAATCCTGAAACGAAGAGTCTCCATAGAACCACTCTCCTGGCGTGGAGCAACCGAACTTTGGAAGAACCCGAATCCCAACTGAACACTTCTGCATCTCCAATTCACAGTCTCTAGCCATGGAATGGTGATCCTATATCCTAACTTCTGATCACCAACACCCCTGGATACTAACCGTTTACAGCCCTTGATACTAAATTCCTAAAACTCTCCTATGCTATATGGAAAATTCACAACATAAATATAATCAATAAGATACAGATAGAAACATACCCGCAGCTGCATTTGGCGCTGTCCTGTCCTCCTCTGCCATAAGCTGGAAGGCACGTCCCTGAGCCCTCGGGGGCTCTGCTCTACCCCGTCCCCCAACAGTAATCTTGAATGTAGCCGGCGCTGGAGCCTGCACCGGTCTAGCAACAAGTTGCGGATAGTTGGTCTTCACATGACCAACCTGATGGCAGTGATAGCAAATCCTCACATCTTGAACCGGGGCCATCTGGTGACAATCCCTCGCATAGTGCCCCTCCTTTCCGCACTTGCGGCACGCACCCCGGTCCTACAAACTCCAGAATGACCCTTCCCACACTTCTCACAAGTGCGGCCGCTCTGTCCTCCAACCCTGGAATCAGCGGTCTTGGACCGCTTTGGCGCTGGCTGCGACTGCACCGGGGCCTTCCTCTGTTCTCGCAACTGCAACTCAATCAAAACCCTAGGGGTTGTGACTTCCTTGTTACGCGTATGGGTCCTATGCTTTCAGTAGTACGGGCCCATACTACCTTCCACACCTACCCATATTTGTCCCAAGTATCATCACAACGCCCTAACAAAACACACAAATATAGCGAGCGCTCAATCCTCACTCCTAGAGGAAATACTAAATAGCTCATAACTGGCCTCCCGGCCCCTCACTACCCACCCATCCATGAAACTTCCATCAACCCCTGCAGCACTAGTGTATGCTAGCCATACATAACGCAGGACCCTATAGACTTTCGAATATCCAATCCTACCCTAAGCTCCCAATCAGAAAATAACAGAACATAAGGCCAAATCAAACATTCTCAGGCTATAAGATCTTGGTTATATATAACCATGATGCATGCACTAAATAACTACAGCAAGGATGTCAATTTCATATAAAGAGAACCCTAGGCTAGCAGGCACCATGTAATCAGGCAATTCTATCACGCAATTCCTGAAGATCCCTAGCCTAGTACTAGCATGTTGTTCTATCATATCACAAAATCAAATAATTGTATGGTATTTTGGGATCTACTTACTGGCTCCGGCTGATCGTACATCCTGCATCCTCCTTTACTTATTTTGAAAACCATTTTAGAAATCATTTTGAAAACCTTTCCTTGATTTGAGACTGGATTCACACGAATGTTCCTCCAATTCACTTAAACCAAGGCTCTGATACCAACTTGTAACACCCATAAAATTCATGCCAAATTTAAACTTTTAAAACATTCAAAATACCAAATGTTATTACAAAAAGGTTTTCCAAAATAGTTTACTATCAGAGTATCCCAGAAACAACATCATAAAAGTGAGGAGCGGTACGATCATGCCTTTGCCTTGCCACGGTCTCCTGATGTACCTGAAATAATAAACTGAAACTGTAAGCCTGAAAGCTTAGTGAGTTACCCCCAAAATACCAACCTCACATAACCATAATCATATCATATCAACAAATACAGAACAACCATGCATATCGAGTCTACAGTGTGACTGGTCCGCCCGCGCCGGGCCTTCAGTCCGCTAGGTCCACTCCCTGAGTCTACAGTCTGACTGGACCGCCCGCACCGGGCCTTCAGTCTATCTGGTCCACTCTCCGAGCCTCGGCACGTCTGGTCCGCCCTGTCACACCCCAAAACTGAGAACAGAGGAAACGTTCTGGGGTGAAGGACGTCATGTACAGTATCATAACAATGCATAATAGTAAAGACAAGCAACAACATCCATTGCATTAGTATAATAATTGTATTACAAGCGTGTTCTGTATAGTTTGTAAGACACCAAAGGTATAATCAAAATGAAAGATGAGTCTTGTATGTGCTCCATCTTCTCAAAAGCTTCATCTATACCTGTCTACTGATGACCTGAGAATACAAGTTATTTTGAAAGCGAGTATCAGCATAAAGCTGGTGAGTTCATAAGTATTTAGTGTCATTGCTTGTATAAAAATGTTAGCAACAATATAGTGTAGTAATTGGTTTCAAATGTTTTGGAAATAGTATACTCCCTAGAAAACCCTATGTTTCCTAGTAAAAAGTAGTGTTTTACCACGACCCGATTGGTTGTGTGTTCGTTCTTTCGTAAATGTGAGGGTTTTTCCCCAGTGAAAACTATTAGTATAAAAATATAGCTTACTGAAACGAGTATGTGACAAAGTCACAAAGTAATGAAAATACAGACTCCATGTGGTATTGAGTGAACAATACGCCTCGAAAAGTCTAAGTAGATATATGTAGACTCCAGGCGGTACGCCTCGAAAAGTCCAGAGTAGAAAATATGTAGACTCCAGGTGGTACGCCTCGCAAAGTCCAAAGTAGAAAATATGTAGACTCCAGGCGGTACGCCTCGCAAAGTCCAAAGTAGAAAATATGTAGACTCCAGGTGGTACGCCTCGCAAAGTCCAAAGTAGAAAATATGTAGACTCCAGGCGGTACGCCTCTCAAAGTCCATTTTTGCCTTAAAATACTTATTTAGTTAATTTAAGGTTTGAATGTGAACTCGTATGTAACCATGCTGATTGACGGCTGAAAAACTGATGACCCTCCAGGTCACACGTAGTATGGTGACATATTGTCACCCCTACGCCTAGTCGGCTCGGACTGTAGCTAGCAGTCGGGATGTGGGAGTGTCTGTCCCGTATAGATCTATAAACATAATGCCCGCTCTCCCTCCAGGAGACTCTGGTTACACGGTGATAGCACAATGAAGTGTCGTATCGAGAGACAGTATGTCACATTCTAATTAGAGAAATCATATGTTGTATAGTATGCCATTGTATAATGATGTTTTCTCTGTAATAGTATATAGAGTTTTCTTTGTATAGTATTCTCTTTGTATAGTGTATAGTGTTCTCTTTGTATAGTATATAGTGTTCTCTTTGTATAATATATAACATGTCTTGACTCTTAACTGTACCGACTCTGGTAGTGTCATTGGAATAGTAGTAATGAGTAGTAACCCTTAACTATACCGATTATAGTTATATAGTAATGTTTGTTTGCAAGCCTTTGTTACACAAAGGTACTGAACTGAAGTGAAGACTTTTATATCCAACACGAATATATATGATATATAACTAAGAATTCAACGACAGTCGGGCAAATAACAGAATACCCTAAGTCCACAACCAAACAAGGAATAGGAAATCGGGTGAGCTATTAGTCCTAAGTCCTTCAAGTCTTATTTATATAAATATATTAGCATAGATATGGGTTTGAAAATAAGACATGTTAAAAGAGTTTGAAAACATTTTTAGCCTTTAAAAGTTTTAATAGAAGGTTTGAAATGCTTGAAAATCCATAACTTTGATAACTATTTGAAAGTAATAGGAAATCCTTTTGTTTGTTCTAGTTGTAAATCGCATGTGGTTAGAGCAATAACTAGAATGGTTCAACTTGTATTCCCCCCCCCCCATAAAAGCATTTAAATTCATTTAAAAAGGTTAATTAGGGGTATGAACTCACCTGCAGTGAGCAACTTGAATGAAAGATCGATATAGGATCGTCGGGTGTCAATTGAAGTCTTGAGCACAAACGAGTCCTATTTTCATGTAATAATGCTTATATGAATACACTAGTAGATATAACCACTAATGGTGATAGGGACATGTCCTAAGGACATAAAAACACTTAGGATTAAGGGTTACCAACTCTTATGGTTGCACATAAGGAGTGTATAGCCCTATATTGGAGTGTAAGGCCACAAAAACATGGATTTTGTGTGTGTGCGGCCAGAGTGTGCGGCCAAGCCTGTGTGCGGCCGCACACTCACTATGGAGTGTGTAAAAAAGGTGGTTCCAAGCCTTTGGTATGTTCTAGTGAAGGTGTTTAGACCATTGCATAACCGAATTGGGAGTTTGGGGCCATTTTGGACCCTTAAAAGGGTGTCTGCGGTTGCACATGGCGTGTGCGGTCAGGTGTGTGCGGCCAGGCCTGTGTGCGGCCGTACACACTCCTACAAATGTGTCCAAATCGATTTTCCAAGGCTTTGTGATGATCCTAAGAAGGTGATTTGGTCGATGCTAAGCTTTGGGTGAGTGTTTAAGCCCATTTTAGGACCAAAAGATGTGTGTGCGGTCACACATGATGTGTGTGCGGCCGTACACTCATGAAGATCATCTAAAATGAGGATTTCATGGATCAAACTCGAGGCAAAGACTTTCTAACGTGTTGTAGTAAAGATCTAAGGGTGTTTACTTACTTGTTTTGATGATTGGAGAGGAAAACTTGAAGAACTCTTGAGAGAGAATTGTTCCAGCTTCAAGGAGTGTGAAAAGGGTGTAAGGTTGACTTGGGGTCCTTTATATAGGCTAGAGAGTGAGGCTGGGAGGGTGTGCGGTCGGCTGTGTGCGGCTGGCTGGCCGCACACTCAGGTGTGCGGCCGCACACACCTTGCAAGGTGTGTTTGGCCCGATTTTGTGATGTTTTACCCATTCTAACCCTTCCCAGGACTCGTATCTCGATTGAATTAAACCTAAAACACTTATATAGACCCAAAACTTCATAATAAAATAGCAAAACAATGCTATTTTTGATAAAAATGAAGGATTTGTACAGGTTGGAAATTTCAGGTTGTCACATCATCCCCCCGTTAGAGGGAATTTCGTCCCGAAATTAGAGTTCAATCAACTAAGTTAATACAATTAAATAAGTAAAAAGATGAGGGTATTTAAGTTTCATTTGATCCTCGCGCTCCCATGTGAATTCCGGTCCACGCTTGGCGTTCCAGCGAACCTTCACGATTGGCATGCGGCTTTGTTTCGTTCGCTTAACCTCTCGGTCCATGATTTCTACAGGTTCTTCCACGAAGTTGAGGCTCTCATTGATCTCGATCTCGTCAAGTGGGGTTACAAGAGTCTCATCGGATAGGCACTTTTTCAAGTTCGAGACCTGGAAGGTAGGGTGTACGTTACTGAGCTCGCGGGGTAGGTTGAGTTTGTAAGCTACGGGGCCGATTCTAGCGAGAATCTCGAAAGGCCCTATGTATCTTGGATTCAGCTTTCCACGCTTTCCAAAGCGTATTAAGCCCTTCCAGGGTGAGACTTTTAAAAGGACTCGGTCTCCCACCTAGAATTCCAATGGTTTCCTTCGTTTGTCTGCGTAGCTTTTTTGTCGGTCTCTAGAGGCTTTCAATCATTCACGAATCTGCACGATCTTTTCTGTTGTTTCCCGAATGAATTCCGGACCCATGAGAGCATTGTCAGGAACTCGGCCTTTAGCTAATTGGGTGTCACCCACCTCAGCCCAACACAGAGGGGATCTGCACTTTCGGCCATAGAGGGCTTCAAATGGAGCAGCCTTGATTCTCGTGTGATAACTGTTGTTGTATGAGAATTCGACAAGGGGTAAGTGGGTATCCCACGCCTTACCAAAGTCGATCACACAGGCTCGCAGCATATCTTCCAAAGTTTGGATAGCCCTCTCACTTTGTCCGTCGGTCTGTGGATGGTAGGCTGTACTCATGTCCAGCCTCGTTCCTAAGGAGCTTTGTAATGACTGCCAGAACCTCGAAGTGAATCTACTATCTCTATCTGAGATAATAGATATAGGAACACCATGCCACCGTACGATCTCCCTAATGTATGTTCTTGTGAGCTTCTCCATCTTGTCGGTTTCTTTGATGGGTAGGAAGTGTGCGGACTTGGTCAATCTGTCGACGATGACCCATATGGTATCAAGTCCACCCGTTGTCTTGGGTAACTTGGTTATGAAGTCCATAGTGATCCGCTCCCACTTCCACTCAGGTATCTCCGGTTGTTGGAGTAGACCTGACGGTTTCTGGTATTCGACCTTGACCTTTGCACAAGTAAGGTTTTTACTTACGAAGGTAGCAATCTCTGCTTTCATGTTAGGCCACCAGTATGACTTCTTGAGATCCCGATACATCTTATCTGAACCTGGGTGGACGGAATATCGAGTATTGTGCGCTTCCTTCATGACCAAGTCTCTGAAGCCACCGTGCTTCGGTGTCCAGATCCGGTCCATGAGATATAAGGCTCCGTCACCCTTGGCTTCCAGGTTTTCATCCATTCCTCGCAGGGATTCTCCCGCTACATTTTCAGGTTTCAAAGCTTCAAGCTGAGCCTCCTTAATTTGTGTGGATAGATGCGAATGGATGGTCATTGTTAGTGACTTGACTCTTCGGCCAGAATATTCCTTCCGACTTAGGGCGTCTGCTACTACGTTGGCTTTACCCGGATGATAACGAATTTCGCATTCGTAGTCGTTGAGTAGCTCGACCCACCGTCGTTGTCTCATATTGAGCTCCTTCTGGTCGAATATGTGCTGCAGGCTTTTGTGATCTGTAAAGATAGTGCTCTTCGTACCAAACAGATATTGTCTCCAGATTTGTAGGGCGAACACAGCCGCTCCTAATTCGAGGTCGTGTGTGGTGTAGTTGACCTCATGTGTTTTCAGCTGTCTTGAGGCATAGGCGATGACCTTACCTCGTTGCATCAGAACACATCTGAGCCCTTGATTCGATGCATCGCAATAGACAATGAAGTCTTCTGTTCCTTCGGGGAGGGACAATATCGGTGCGGTGCACAAGGCTCGCTTCAGCGTTTGTAACGCTTTCTCCTGCTTCTCTTCCCAGTCAAAAGCCACGCCCTTTTGGGTCAATGTAGTGAGGGGTTTCGCAATTCGTGAAAAGTTCTGAATGAACCTGCGGTAGTAGCCAGCGAGGCCTAGAAATTGACGAATTTCCGTAGGCGTCTTCGGTGCTGACCAGTCCTCAATGGCTTTAATTTTAGAAGGGTCCACGTGGATTCCCTCTTCGCTAACCATGTGTCCTAAGAATTCGACTCTTCGGATCCAAAATTCGCATTTAGAGAACTTCGCATATAGCTTCTCCGATCGTAAGGTTCGTAGGACTTGTCGTAAATGATCGCTATGCTCCTCCTTACTTCGAGAGTAGATAAGTATATATCATCAATGAAGACGATGACGAACTGATCCAAGTAAGGACGACATACTCTATTCATCAAGTCCATGAATATTGCGGGCGCATTGGTCAATCCGAATGGCATCACTACGAACTCGTAGTGTCCGTAACGAGTTCGGAAGGCTGTCTTCGGGACATCTTCCTCCAGCACTCGTAACTGGTGATACCCGGACCTCAGATCAATCTTGGAAAAGTAGCTCGCCCCTTGCAGCTGGTCAAATAAATCGTCTATGCGAGGAAGAGGGTAATGATTCTTGACTGTAAGCTTGTTGAGTTCCCTGTAATCGATGTACATACGGAACGATCCGTCTTTCTTCTTCACGAACAAGACTGGTGCTCCCCAGGGTGAGAAGCTTGGTCTTATGAAGCCCTTGCTGAGTAGTTCGTTAAGTTGACCGGATAGTTCTTGCATCTCAGCAGGTGCTAGACGATAGGGCGATTTGGCTACGGGGGTCGCTCCTGTAATTAAGTCGATTCGGAATTCGACTTGACGTTGCGGAGGTAAACCCGGTAGTTCTTCAGGGAATACGTCGGGGAAGTCGCGTACTACGGGAAGGTCGTTTAGGTCTTTTGTTTTCTGGCTCGTATCTACAACATGCGCCAGGAATGCACGATATTCCTTACGCAAGTACTTCTGGGCTTGAATACTCGAGATGATACGAAGACTCGTACTGGATTTGTCTCCGTAGATCAACAAGGTTTCGTTATCGGGTAAGTTTAGACAGATTGCCTTGTCGAAACACAAGATATCGGCACGATGGAGACTCAACCAGTCCATGCCTACAATGACATCGAAGCTCTTGATAGCTACTGGTATGAGGTCGATTGGGAACGAATGATTATCTAGCGTGAGGGTACAACCTATGTAAATCTCGTTAGAACTCTCTGTCTTACCGTTAGCCATTTCTATGACGAAGGTTTCTTTTAGTGTTTGCGGTGATTGTTTAAGTAGGTGTTTGAATTTTTGGTTTACAAAGCTTCTTTCTGCCCCACTATCGAATAGGAGACAAGTATAAGAGTTATTGAGAAGGAACGTACCTGTGACTACTGTGGGGTCTGCTACGGCTTCATTGTGGCCAATAGCAAGTAGTCTTCCTGCTCCTCCCGCATTCCCAGGTTTTGGGCAGTTTCTTTTGAAGTGCCCTGTCTCGCCGCACCCGTAGCAGGCTTGACTCACTCCGGTACTGGGAATCTGGGTGATGGGTTTGGGTTGAGATCTGCAAAACCAGGCGGTATGGCCCTTCCGGTCGTAGTTAGTGCAGTGCATCTCGCGGTAGGGGCCGTTATGATGGAAAGAGCACTTGGTGCACTTGGGTAAGTTCCCTGCATATGTTTTGGCGGGTACAGGGACAGCAGGAGTAGTGGCAGCATGGACAGCCACCGTTTGTTGTTTCTTGGAAGGGTGTTGATTTGACTTGCCCTTCTTTCGGTCCCAACGCCTCTTCTTGTTGTCAGCCGCGTGGGTTGGTGTTGCGGTAGTGGTTGCAGTTGTTGATGGAGTATAAGGAACTTCATGATCGATGAGCCTTTGGGCCAATTCCTTGGCACTGTCAAAGGTCATAGGGTGTGATGCTAGAACATTCCCTCGATACGGGGGCACTAAACCCCAGATGTATCTTTCGATTTTCTTGCCTTCGTTGGGGACCATGTTAGGACACAGAGTCACCAGGTCGCAAAACCTGGCTGTATAAGCCACTATGTCGCCCCCCTTGATCTTGAGGCCCCACAGTTCCTCCTCCAGCTTCTGAATTTCGCCCCTCGGGCAGTACTCCCTCGTGAACAGGTCCTTTAGTGTATCCCAACCCATGGCGTTGGCTGTCACCAAGGAGAGTGATTTGACATGGCCATTCGACCACGTCAAGGCCCTTTCGGTGAAGGTGCAAGATGCAAAATTTATCTTGCTCTCTTCGGGGCAAAAGCACATCTCGAAGATTGCCTCAGTTCTTTGGACCCATTGGGACAGTGCAATTATACCTCCGGTCCCATTGAAGTATGTTGGCTTGCAGCTCATGAAATCCTTATAGGTACACCCCTGTGTACGTGGGTGGATTTCACCATGTCTAGAGTTGGTGCCTAATCCGGCTCCACTTGCATCACAAGAATTTATTTGGGCCATAGCTGCGGTCACAGCTGCGGTTACAGCTACCTGAAACATCACCGCATCGAACTGTGGAGGAGGTGGTGGTGATGGAGTTTGAGTTGCAGGTCTGCCCCTGGTCGGACGCGGACGAGGCGACATCTTATACTGAAAGTTGATGTGGATGGTGATAATAGTGAGAATCAATTGTGAGAATGTCTCATGGACTAAATTGCCATAGTCCAAAAATCAGATAGGGTAATAACAATAGAGTAGTAAAACACATGTGTAAGAGCTTCCCTTAGATTAGATAACTGCCAATATTACTGGTATTACTGATGTAAAAAGAGTTCGGGAAAAACGACCCAATTGAGGGTCTTACATTAAACCATAACAGGAAAATGTTGGCAGCTTAGAAGTCTAGTTAGAGTACTTTTAAAAGCTAGGAATATTTTACAGACAAGTACTCCCTAGGGCACAGAAAGAAAGGCTATTCCTTAATTCAAAAGAAAGATGAGTCAACATCCTCTAACGACGACGGTTATTCCTCGGATGGATCCTCAGATCTGCCAGTTGGCGTTCCATGTCGAGTAGGCGCTGCTCGTACACACGCTGGCGTACGCGATGCTCTATGACTTCTGCCCTAGTCTCAGCTAGTGCCTGAAGTAGAGACTCGCGGTCATTCTGAATCCTTTCATTATCATCTTGCAGACGGCGGATGTGGATGTCACTCAACCTGGTGTGGGTGACTATCTCAGCAATTCGGTTAATGGTGGTTCTCCCCTGAATCTCGTTTCGAGCAACCCTGCAGACTAGAATAGGCAGGACCCTGTCCGCAGTGCTTCCTTCGTTCACGTTGTAGAACCCTTGGTCTCCGTTGTAGGGGATGGGTTGGTCTAGCTCTTGACTCCAAGCCTCCAAACTCTCCACCCACAGAGGTGTTGGGCCTCTGAACACTGGGCGTTGGTTAGGGTTTGGAGCTACTGGGGGTATGTTGTTGACTTCGGTTTCAGAGTCAGAGCTATCCGAAGAGCCTCCTGCACGGTGATTATCCAGGAGAATTGGGTGATCGACTTCAGGCTCATTACCGAGCCACCCACCGTTTCCTTGGTTGGGATTGTACGGATCACCTGGAGGATGGAAGCCAGCCATGTTATCTACGCGAGAATAGGGGAAAGAATAGTTAATAGGCGTACTTATCTAGGATAATCAATAAATGATCGTTATTAGTTGACTAAATACTTGCATAATGCATACCAATTACATGCAACCAAAACCGGATAGACCTTCGAATAAGTGACCCTAACTCTAAATCCACAACCAAACAAGGAACAGGAAATAAAGCAAAGATCACAGATTCTAAGTCTATAGCGCCTTAATCACATGTAACCTTAGGGTATCCACTTAGCAACTATTGCCCTACTAGTAACGACCTTTTTAGTTCTTACATATGTAACCTATAGTAATGCAGAATACCCTTATGGTATTCCGTTCTAATGTTCTTGTTGTGGTAGTGTTGGTAAGTTTTTAGACTTGTTGCAACTCGACGACCATTCTTAGGCACATGCTAGTCACTCCTCGGGAAATGTAGTTGGTCAGGCTACATCCCCCCAGATTTGTCTATATGTCTCTAAGCCTAACCGTGCTGTCCAACAATCTTAATACTTTTGTTCTGTTCTAGTATGATACTGACCTTGGTGTGAATGGATGGATATATATATATATATATATATATATATATATATATATATATATACTTAGTTAAATATTTTATTATTTAAAAGTATATATTCTTGGTCAGAGTGTTTTTAATCCCGATGTGTTTATAGTTTGTATATCTTTTATGGGTTGATATACTTGATTCACTATAAACAGTGCTCTGATACCAATCTGTCACACCCCAAAACTGAGAACGGCGGAAACGTTCTGGGGTGGAGGACGTCATGTACAGTATCATAACAATGCATAATAGTAAAGACAAGCAACAACATCCATTGTATTAGTATAATAATTGTAATACAAGCGTGTTCTGTATAGTTTGTAAGACACCAAAAGTATAATCAAAATGAAAGATGAGTCTTGTATGTGCTCCATCTTCTCAAAAGCTTCATATGTACCTGTCTACTGATGACCTGAGAATACAAGTTATTTTGAAAGCGAGTATCAGCATAAGGCTGGTGAGTTCATAAGTATTTAGTGTCATTGCTTGTATAAAAATGTTAGCAACAATGTAGTGTAGTAATTGGTTTCAAATGTTTTGGAAATAGTATACTCCCTAGAAAACCCTATGTTTCCTATTAAAAAGTAGTGTTTTACCACGACCCGATTGGTTGTGTGTTCGTTCTTTCGTAAATGTGAGGGTTTTTCCCCAGTGAAAACTATTAGTATAAAAATATAGCTTACTGAAACGAGTACGTGACAAAGTCACAAAGTAATGAAAATACAGACTCCAGGTGGTATTGAGTGAACAATACGCCTCGAAAAGTCTAAGTAGATATATGTAGACTCCAGGCGGTACGCCTCGAAAAGTCCAGAGTAGAAAATATGTAGACTCCAGGGGGTACGCCTCGCAAAGTCCAAAGTAGAAAATATGTAAACTCCAGGCGGTATGCCTCGCAAAGTCCAAAGTAGAAAATATGTAGACTCCAGGTGGTACGCCTCGCAAAGTCCAAAGTAGAAAATATGTAGACTCCAGGCGGTACGCCTCTCAAAGTCCATTTTTGCCTTAAAATACTTATTTAGTTAATTTAAGGTTTGAATGTGAACTCGTATGTAACCATGCTGATTGACGACTGAAAAATTGATGACCCTCCAGGTCACACGTAGTATGGTGACATATTGTCACCCCTGGGCCTAGTCGGCTCGGACTGTAGCTAGCAGTCGGGATGTGGGAGCGTCTGTCCCGTATAGATCTATACACATAATGCCCGTTCTCCCTCCAGGAGACTCTGGTTACACGATGATAGCACAATGAAGTGTCGTATCGAGAGACATTATGTCACATTCTAATTAGAAAAATCATATGTTGTATAGTAGGCCATTGTATAACGATGTTTTCTCTGTAATAGTATATAGAGTTTTCTTTGTATAGTATTCTCTTTGTATAGTGTATAGTGTTCTCTTTGTATAGTATATAGTGTTCTCTTTGTATAGTATATAACATGTATTGACTCTTAACTGTATCGACTCTGGTAGTGTCATTGGGATAGTAGTAATGAGTAGTAACCCATAACTATACCGATTATAGTTATATAGTAATGTTTGTTTGCAAGCCTTTGTTAGACAAAGGTACTTAACTGAAGTGAAGACTTTGATATCCAACACGAATATATATGATATATAACTAAGAATTCAACGACAGTCGGACAAATAACAGAATACCCTAAGTCCACAACCAAACAAGGAACAGGAAATCGGATGAGCTATTAGTCCTAAGTCCTTCAAGTCTTATTTATATAAATATATTAGCATATATATGGGTTTGAAAATAAGACAAGTTAAAAGAGTTTGAAAACATTTTTAGCCTTTAAAAGTTTTAATAGAAGGTTTGAAATGCTTGAAAATCCATAAGTTTGATAACCATTTGAAAGTAATAGGAAATCCTTTTGTTTGTTCTAGTTGTAAATCGCATGTGGTTAGAGCAATAACTAGAATGGTTCAACTTGTATTCCCCCCATATAAAAGCATTTAAATTCATTTAAAAAGGTTAATTAGGGGTATGAACTCACCTGCAGTGAGCAACTTGAATGAAAGATCGATATAGGATCGTCGGGTGTCAATTGAAGTCTTCAGCACAAACGAGTCCTATTTTCATGTAATAATGCTTATATGAATACACTAGTAGATATAACCACTAATGGTGATAGGGACATGTCCTAAGGACATAAAAACACTTAGGATTAAGTGTTACCAACTCTTATGGTTGCACATAAGGAGTGTATGGCCCTATATTGGAGTGTAAGGCCACAAAAACATGGATTTTGTGTGTGTGCGGCCAGAGTGTGCGGCCAAGCCTGTGTACGGCCGCACACTCACTATGGAGTGTGTCAAAAACGTGCTTCCAAGCCTTTGGGATGTTCTAGTGAATGTGTTTAGACCATTGCATAACCGGATTGGGAGTTTGGGGCCATTTTGGACCCTTAAAAGGGTGTGTGCGGTTGCACATGGCGTGTGCGGTCAGGTGTGTGCGGCCAGGCCTGTGTGCGGCCGTATACACTCCTACAAATGTATCCAAATCGATTTTCCAAGGCTTTGTGATGATCCTAAGAAGGTGTTTTGGTTGATGCTATGCTTTGGGTGAGTGTTTAAGCCCATTTTAGGACCAAAAGATGTGTGTGCGGTCACACATGATGTATGTGCGGCCGTACACTCATGAAGATCATCTAAAATGATGATTTCATGGATCAAACTCGAGGCAAAGACTTTCTAACGTGTTGTAGTAAAGATCTAAAGGTGTTTACTTACTTGTTTTGATGATTGGAGAGGAAAACTTGAAGAACTCTTGAGAGAGAATTGTTCCAGCTTCAAGGAGTGTGAAAAGGGTGTAAGGTTGACTTGGGGTCCTTTATATAGGCTAGAGAGTGAGGCTGGGAGGGTGTGCGGTCGGCCAGCCACACACACCTTGCAAGGTGTGTTTGGCCTGATTTTGTGATGTTTTACCCATTCTAACCCTTCCCAGGACTCGTATCTCGATTGAATTAAGCCTAAAACACTTATATAAACCCAAAACTTCATAATAAAATAGCAAAACGATGCTATTTTTGATAAAAATGAAGGATTTCTACAGGTTGGAAATTTCAGGTTGTCACACGCCCTCTCGAGGCCTTCAGCCTATCCGGACCGCTCGTCGGGCCTTCGGCCTGACTAAGTGCCCTCCCGGGTCTGCAGTCTATCCGCTCCGCCCTGGGTATGTTGGCCTATAGCATGAAGCAGGACCCGCCTCAACCCAACCCAACCCAATCAAAACAACCATGTGCACATATAACAGATAATCACATAACGGTCTATAGACGAACAAGCCGATCTAACAGATCACATAGCATAGCAACATCCTATAACCAGGATACCGACCTACCAGGTCACTAAGCACAATACCGTCCTAACTACTAGGACGCGGATCTAACAGTTCAATAAACATACTATGCAATATACCCGGATACAAATCCGATAAAGGGCCGGCCTTGGTGCCGTAGACCCTGTCGATATAGTGAGGATAACTCACCTCACAATGCCGCACTGAAAATGATAGGCTAGAACTCTTGAATCACCAACACGAACTCCACCACCTGTAGTTACCATAAACCCTTTTTCCATAAATCTCCAATTTACCAAATACCCCCAGAGGTCAACTGGTCAACCCCTGGTCAAGGTCAAAGTCAACAGTCAAGGTTAACAGTCCATGTTGACCCTAACTCACTGAGTACCCTCGGCTACTCGCCGAGTTCCTTGAAGGACTTGTCTACTCGCCGAGTCACCGGAATGACTCGTCGAGTTCCTTCGGTTTACGATCGAAACCCTAAGGCCCCTCGTCGAGTTTCCTTCTTGCAAATCGACGGTTACACGCACATACATAAATTGGGGAAACCTCAACCGACTCGCCGAGTTGTTCATACAACTCGTCGAGTCCACGACAATCTTCATCGGACTCGCCGAGTTGTTCATCCAACTCGTCGGGTCCAGGCTCATCTTCATGAGACTCGCCGAGTCAACCTTGCGACTCGCCGAGTTCCTTCAGTCCATAAGCCATACAGACTCCTTTAAGCCATGCAGTGGCTCCAAATTACAGATCCAAGCTTCTAAGGCATGCTTTTCACGTAAAGTTGCAAACTTACGTGCATGCATAGCTACAAAGGCTCTTAATGTCAAATCCAAGCTCACAATAGGGGTTTCATACATAAAGAGGCTTCATACATGACCAAATTCGGAGCTTTCTGACTCTGGAACCCAAGAAGGGTCCAGATCTGAAGTTACAACTTCAGATCTAGCTCATATCCCACATTATCATCTCAATCAAACCATAAAAACCCTAAATCTCAACCAAAAGAGGTCTACAAGGAAAATGAAGTAAAGGTGACGACTTTATACCTCCAAATGATTCTATCTGAGGTAGATTTCTGATTTCTCACACTTCCTTGCCCCTAGCCTTTTGTCCTCCAAGCTCTTCTTCTCAAAAGATCTCCTCTCCAAAGCGTTAGACACACAAGAATGAAGCACCACACGAATTAGGGTTTTCTGAGCTCTCAAAGGACTGCAAAGAGGCCAAAGGAGGCTTATGCTTCTTTAAATAGGGTGCAAAACCCCGGGATTTAGGGTTTCATCTGCCAGCTCCTACTCGTCGAGTCCCTTTATGGACTCGGCGAGTAGGTCACTTAAACTCGCGGACCAACCCGCTGCTACTCGGCGAGTCAGACCACCAATTCGTCGAGTAGACCTTGAAACCATGAGAATTTATAACTATAAATGGATACTTGGGAATCGGGGCGTTACAATAAATAGAAGAAGAATTCCGTGTTTATTCGCATTTTTGTGTTCAGATCTACTTTATCTCTCTAAAAACCATCTTAGATCCGTTTTCTCTCTCTAGAGATCTTATCAGATCTACTTTTTCTCTCTTCAAGTTATGTCACTTGTTGGAGATCTAATGGATTTTTTATTCTGTAACTCCGTTTTAGAACTTGGATTAAAGGTTATTAAACCAATCTATGGTGTCAACAAAGTAACTATGTTTCATATTCTTGGTGAATATACGTTGAGGGATGTTACTGAGTTATATAATCTTTTTGTTGATAAGAAAATATCTGAATACTCTTGTGTTAATGGCGGTGAATTACAAACGAATGGGAGAATAGTAGAAGAATTTCGTATTATCCATAAACATTTAGATCGAGAAAATAAACAACAGATTTTGGAGATGAAAAGAAAAAGGAAGATGTTCTTGATGTTCTCGGTGAAGTTTATAATGTTCTTCATGTTTCTGAAGAAAAAGTGACTCCAAATGTTCTTGTTGAGGGGGAGTCAACTGGTTCAAGTTTTTCAGAAGTTTTACAATCCGAATGTAGATGTTCTGAAGACGAATCTCATGGCAAAAATTCAGAAGTCGTGAATGTAAAGACATTTTGTTCTATTGGAACTCAAACAAATGATTTTTCTAGTTCTGATGATGTTTTTGAAGGATTGATTCCTTACAGTAAGCCAATAATCCAAGATGTTCAGATTTACCAAACTCCTAAGGATTGTGTTCAAAAGTCTTCAAATGTTCAGATTCAATAAGGTAAAAAGGTTGTTCAGATCCGAAATTCGTTTCTGAAGCCTAGAAATCAGAAAAGAAATAAGAAGAATAAGAACAAGAGTAAAATAAAGAAGATTTGGATGGCTAAGGTACAAGTACCTAATGCATGTGAAAAGGTTCTGAAAGATGAAGTCAAGAATGTTCAAGGAAAATTCAATTATTCTTCAGATAAAGATGTTAGAAGTTGGAGAAAAGAGAAAAGAGTATTCGGTTGGTTTAATGAAATTTATGGAAATTTTTGTTTTCCATCTAAAAAGCAGGTATTATTTTCAGAAGATAATCGGTTTTCTTCAAATAAATGGGTGTATAAGAAACCAACTTCAATCTTGAATCTTAAATGGGTACCAAATGTTTCATAAAAGTTTTGTATAAAAAAAGATAAAAAAAGGTGACAAAATCTGGTGAAATCTTGCGAAAATTGAGTCAAAAAGATGAAATCTTGTTGAAGGAATCAATTTTTATTGATTTTTAATGGTTGGAAATGACAAAATGGTAAAAAGTTGAAAAGATGTGCTGAAAAATACTTTTTCTGCAAAAGGATGGCTGCAATCTGACATTACAGCAAAAAGTGGGTTGAAATTGTCAGTGTACTGCAAAAAGAGGGTTAGATTCGGAACAATACAGAAAATTGGTTAGTTTCAGATTTATGGGCGAAATCTGTCATTTTATTAAAGTACGAGGGATGTTTTCGAGCATTTAGCCAACTAGTCGTGATTCATTCCTGTGAATCCGAGTTGAAGAACCAAAGTCAAAATCGGAATTAACAATCAAACTCGCGATTGAAAATCAATCTTCGGAGTTTCTGTTTATCTCCGAATCGCTCGGAGTTCACTGACGACGAAGGTTTCGAATTTAGAAACCAAAATCGGCAATTGAAAACTGCATTCAGAATTGGGACTTGTATTCAAAATCAATCTCCGAATCGCTCCGAACGCTCGGAGTCGTTCGGAATTCTGCGTTCGGAGTTCTAGGCTCGGATCATCATCTGCGTTCGGAGTTCTAGGCTCTGAGGCTGCAATCGATTCAGAGTTCGGAGTCGTTCGGAGCTTCAACTCTCTCGGATTCGGAATTTTGAAACTCGGAATTTTGGCAATCTAAATTGGAACTCGTAATCCCGAACGCAAACGCAATCAGCGTTCGTAACTTACATCAACGTTGGTACTGTCTGATCGAAATCGGAAGCATGAAATCAAAATTAATCCTCCATCGGAATTAAATGATGATTTGGAATTGATAATTTGAACGAAGGTATTTGTTTCGTTATTAGAAGCTGCGATCGAAAATTGATTTTGACTTTTTAATGTCAAAATGCGTGTTCATCAGATCAAACGAAGAAGATGACTCACTTTTCAAATTCAAGCCCTGCTCTATCCATTATCGACAGTTTCTACCCTATTTCGAAATTTCTTTACAAATTTTATGGGTTTTACCATTTTAACCCCTTCTTACCAAAATATTTTCCTTTCTAATCCTTTTCTTTGGTCTTATTCTTTTTAAACCCTTCTAAATAATTGCTTCGTATTCTATTCTTTTTGTCTAATATTTAAAAACCAAAAAATATAAAATAATTTTTGTTATTTTTCCGGTTTTGATTTTTGAGTATTGCGATTATTCTAAAAGGATTTATTTCATCAAATCTAACGGGTTTTGGCGATATATTTTGGCAAAATCGCTCCTTTTGAAAGAGCAGGTTATACGACTTACTCCATGAGATAGCGAAGATTGTTGGTGATTCTTCTTAACTTTCCGGATTCTCTCCATGGTATTTGTTGAAGATTCAAGGGGGAGTGATTATTATTCAAGGGGGAGTTCGTATTTGGAAGATGTTATTTGTTTCTCTCGCTTTGAAGACCCCATGTGCTGATGAATCTCACAATTTAGGGGGAGAAATGCCAAGAAGATCAAAAATCGTGATCTTCATCAGTTTCAACATCTAGGGGGAGATTGTTGAGTATTTGAGATATTGAAACTGATTTGGCATGTTTGGTTATTTAGGGAAGCCTTTTTAGGGTTAATCGTTTTGTGATTCCCTACTTTGCCTTTACAGTAGAAGTTCTTCCTAGAGCTCTTCTAAGGCATTGGTTTTATATTTTTCGTAAATATTTTATGTTCCCTATAACTAATCATTAGGTAAGATTTTGATGTAAGTTTTTTCTTGATTAGGGTTTTCTTTGTACGTTCATATCAAAATCAATATACATAAAACCTTTGACAGATTACTTGCATATCATGGTGATTGATTCTTGATTGTTCTTGATACTCCGCATTCGTTATCTCAGATTTATTTCTAACAAACCTCCTTCGCCACTTCCTTCCGTAGCAACACAAAAATGTCACCTTCCGCCTCCAACTCGTCTTCAAATTGAGTAAGGGTCAATAGAGTACCCGAAGGTTTAGGAACTGGTTCCTTTGGCTTACTGGGAACCAATGTTATCTTCACACCACCAAACAAGAAACTATAAGTATTAGTCCGCCTATTATGATATTTGTTACGATCATACTCCCAAGGTCTGCCCAACAACAAATGACAAGCATCCATAGCAACTGCATCACACCACACATCATCTTTATACGTGGTACCACATAAAATTGAACAAGGGCTTGTTAAGATATAGTGACCTCACCACCCTTCTTAATCCATTGTAGCTTGTAAGGCTTAGGGCGATTTTCTATTTTTAAAGCCAGCTTTTGAACTACTTCTTCAGATATAACGTTGTCACAACTTTCTGAATCAATAACAAAAGTACAAACCTTTCCCAAAATAGTACATATTGACTTAAAGATATTGTGTTTGAGCCAATCATCACCAACAACTTTTGGTGTAAAACAAGAACGCCTTTCCACCAAATTTACCCCCACATCTCCAGTTACAACTTCCTCTTCGAATTGAAGCTGTTCGTCATACACAGGGGGATCTTCGTAATTTTCACCAGCATCATCATTTTGCCAATCATCTTGCTCACCAAAAAAATAATGTTTTCCGACCTTCTTGCACTCTGATTATCGATGACCTGTCTCCCCACAACTAAAACACTTCAAGCTACTTCTACCAGTTGTCACGGGAGTTGGTCCAGCACCGTTAGATGTCAGTCTTTTTGGATTAGGCATAACACGTGGTACCATACCACACGTCCTGGAACTTCCTCCAGAAATGACAGTCGAAGACGAACCTCCCACCCGACGACTTTGTTTCTCAAAAGCCAATGCCCGTTGGTGCGCTTCAGAAACAGACACCAGGTTAAACATATTTATACAGTCTGTGATTTGGACCCGTAGATCCCCAATATATCGAGCAACGAGATGTTCCTCTATATCTTTGATATCGTTTCGGGAAATCAATTGGTAGAACTCAGTTGTGTAATCGTCAACTGACTTGGAACCCTGCTTTAGATTTTGCAAGCGTTGGTACATCAACCTTTGAAAACTATGGGGTAGGAATTTGGACTTTAAACACTTCTTCATCTTCCTCCAAATCACGACCTTTGACTTTTCAAGCCTCTCCCGTGTCAGTTTTAATTGTTGCCACCATGCAGATGCCCTCCCACATAGCCTGGTAGAAATTAATGACACTCTCTTGTTTTTAGGGACTTCTTTGAACTCAAAAACTTCCTCAACAGTAGCCAACCAGTCGATGAACCCCTCCGGATTCAAACTAACCCTCATCAAATTCTGGGATATCCATTCGTATTCCGGCCTTCAAACGCCTATTGTCACCCCCACGTTCGCACCTTGGTTGCCTTTCTAGATTGTCTTCAGAATACGAACCATCATAAAATTGATGATCGACCATAATTTTGGGATAAAATGAAAGTTCATAATTTTGGGTTCAAAATCTGGGTTAACACGCGTATAATGTTGGGAGAAAATGAAAGTTCATAAATTGATGATCGACCATCCAAATTACATCAAAAACAGTTAAATAAGAAGCATATATTTAAAACGAAACCCTAAAATTACATGGGCCAAATACAAACCCAAAAACAAAACCCAAAAATTAAGGAAAAATAACAAAATTGTTCATAATTCCATTTAGAAAGCGATTTTTGGACTAAAAATGGGTATGAGACTTACCTAGATGTGCAACTTGCTCCAAGCTTCGATTTGACTGGTCGTAGGCCCAAAACGAAGATCCGTAGCCAAAGTTCTGGCCATTTCCGTGAAGCCCCTTTAGTCACACGATCGTGGGCCTCTAGGAACGCAAGGGACCGATCCTCCACACTAGGGCCCGCATCATATAAAGTCCCTGGTGATGCTCAATATTGTTCCAGAAAGCTCAGAAGTTAAAGATGCTCAAGGATTATTGTTTGATGCACCACCATAAAGATTGATATGCCATGGTGATCTTGATGTGCCACTCCTGCATCATGATATGCCACTATGGATGATGATGCTCCATCATGTGTGTTGTTGATGCTCATACATGGATAAATGTTCGAGAAGATGATGCATGGCGAATTGTGTTTGGTTGACACATTTCATGGGAATAAGGGTCAATAGGCTTGGTCAATTAGGGTTTTAGGTTTGATCCCTCAAGTATAAATAGGGATGCATGCTAAGTCATTTTGTATCTTGAATTCTAGATTGTTAGGAGAATCTCTATGAAAGTTGTACTTGTAACCTCTGTTTGAGAGCTCTAAAAGAAATAATACTCCCCTCCTGCCCGTGGACATAGGTCACATTGGCAGAACCACGTAAATACTATGTCTTGTGTGCTTTTAGTTTTGGTTGTTATCCTCTATACTTCCTAACAAGTGGTATCAGAGCTGCAGTTTGTGTTTCACAAGTTTGATTTGGAGAAGTTCAATAGTTCAAATGACTTCAGTTGGTGACAGGTGAAGATGAGGTCTCTTCTGTTTCAACAAGGATGTGCAGCGGAACTGGAAAGAGAGACAAAACTCCCAAAGGACATGGCGGCTGCTAAGAAGGTGGACATTCTAACGAAGGAAAATAGTGCCATTTTGTTGAGTTTGACATATGAAGTACTAAGGGAGGTCGTGGATAAAACAACTGCTTCTGGGCTCTGGGATAAAAGTTGTGACAAGTACGAGAACAACTCACTGACGAACACGTTGTATCAGAAGCAAAGGTTGTACACTCTTAGAATGTCTGAAAGTAACCAAGTGAAAGATCATTTGGATAACTTCAATCACATCATCTTGGATCCACAAGGGGTTGATTTATGATTGAATATGAAGATCATACACCCATTCTCTTATGTTCTCTTCCGAATTCATATGAGAATTTCATTGATACCATGCTCTATGGTAGGACAACGATCATCGTGAATGATGTGAAAGATTCTATGATGTCCAAGGAACTGAAAAGAAAAGTTTCAGTTGGAGAAGAGGTGTCCAGCTCCGGGTTGTTTGCATGGAAAGGAAGGATAAAAGACAGGAAATGGGAAAACATAGGGAGATCACGTTCATAATCAAAGTCTAAAGGTTCATCGAACGCAAAATGTTATAATTGTAAGGAGAAGGGACACTTTAAGCAAAATTTTCCACAGCTAAAGAAAAAGTTCGAGAGTGAATCAAGCAACTATAACAATGTTGTTATGGTTCATGAAAGTTCTGATGAAGGGGATGATGATGACGTACTGACTCTAAGTACATCTAGCTCTGTAGATGCTTAGATCTTGGATTCTGTAGAATCCTATAACATAACATATAATCTTGAGTGGTTTGACTCCTTCAAAGAATGAGATGGCACATTCAAGATGGGTGATGATTGGGTGAGTAGTATCAAGGGTAGTGGCTGTAACATCCTAAAATTTTAGACCGAGTTCTTAATTTAGAAAAGTAAATAAATGACAAATGATTTATGTAGTTAAAGCATCAAAGGATAAACATATCATTAGTTGATATGAAGTTTAGAAAGTTATAAGTGAAAATAATAACATTTAAAAAGTTAAAGGACGAAAAGGGTCAAGTTGGCAAAGTGAGTTGACAAAAGGGTTGACTCTATTAGTGGAAGGGACTACAAAATTCATGAAATGGATGGAGAGAGACTTAGTATGTCCATTCTCAAAGAAAAGTCACATATATTGGAACAGGGGACCATTTTTTCCAAAAATGCGAAATTGGAGAGTGGGAGTTATAAAATCGGAAAATAAGAACACAATATCTCCTCATTTTAGATTGGGGATCAATTGGAAAGGAGGAAAAATTGTCTAATGGCGATTTTACTCTTTTTGATTCAAGTTGGGAAGTGAGCATTCAAGAAAAAAATGAAGAACAAAGGCTTGCAAGGTAAAATCTCTTCTCCTCTATCCTAGAAATTCGAATTTGAGAAGTTGGTGAAACCCCAATGTCGAATTTGGCTCCAATCAATGATTAGGGTTTGGTTTTCTAACCTCCCTTGAGTGGTTTCCATGGTTCTAATTTCAATCCAATCATCCCATTGATGGATTTGATGATTTGGGTTAAAAGCTTCACGAACCCTAGAAAACCCAAATTGGGTATATTGTAATTGATGGTGTAAATGGATTGGATTCCATTACCTAGATGAAGTTTCACAACAATAAACCCAATGGGAATGCAAAAACTTATCCATGATGGTAGAATCATGTATAAGCTTGGATTGAAATGGATTTGGGGAAAATATGAATATGATGAAATCAATATTGTCACACCCCAAAACCGGAACGGCGGAATCGTTCGGGGGTGGAGGACGTCATGTACAGTATCACAACAATGCAAAGTAGTAAACAAGCAACAACATCATCCATTGCATTAATAGTATAATTTCATACAAGTGTGTTCTGTCAAGTTATATAGACACCAAAAATAATATACATCAAAATAAAGATGAGTCTTGAAAGAGCTCCATCTTCTCAAAAACTTGGCTCCGGTACCTGTGTACTGGCGACCTGAGAATACAAGTTATTTTGAAAGAGTTTATCAACTTTAAAGCTGGTGAGATCATAAGTATATTAGTGTCTGTAGTTGTATGAAAGTGTTTGTAAGTCTGTAATTGTATATGTTTGTAAAAGTTTGTATTTGTTTGAACTCTCCTAGAAAACCCTATGTTTCCTACTAAAAGTAGCCTTCTACCAAGGCATCTAGTGTATGTGTGTGTGTCTCTTGTAAGAGTATGTATTTTCCTAAATCTGACTATCATTATCCAAAAATATAGTTTCTACATTATTGTTTATTGTGTAAATATCACAAAGTAAATGTAATGGGAAAATGATATAGTACTGTAGTGTTGTATTAAGTTACTACTGCTATGCTAATTATTTTAAACTAATTGTTATTTAAAGTACCATGTGATCGGCCTGTATCCTGCTACCGACTCAATAGAAAAACGACAATGTAAGATGTCGTAAGAAATGACATTTGGCACCCGTAGACTTGCAAGTCCCACTGTAGCGAGCAGCAAGGTGTAGGATAGTCAATCCAGTATAGATCTATACACAAACTCATACGCTCCCCAATTAAGGAGATTCTGGATACAAAAACGGTCATCGCAGGTAGTGCCATGCCCCGTTTAGTGGCTCACATAAATGTAATAATGTATATGTAATGAATGTGCTAGCTGTATTGTATGTTCTCCCTCTGTCTAGCCTGTATGTTCTCTCTATATGGTATTGTTTGTTATCTCTTTCTCTGTATGGTATTGTTTGTTATCTACTCTGTATGGTATTTTTTGTTATCTACTCTGTATGGTATTGTTTCATGTATGAACTGACTCTTTGTATGTTTCATTGTTCTAGTAATAGTTATAGTATCTTCCTAAACTACTCCTATAGTAGCTTACTAGTAATGTATGAACATGTTTGTATACCCTTGCTACCCAAATGTATGAAGCTGAATGAAAGAAGGAACCTTTATGACTATATATGTATACATGATACACAACTAATATTTAAACGACCTTCTGACGGATAACAGATGCCCTAAAGCCACATCCAAACAAGGAAAAGGAAATTAAAACGAGTTAGCCTTCCTAAGTCCTTTAAACATTACTTATATAACTATACATATATAGGCATGCATTTGACAATACAAGTATAAAAGAGTTTAATAAAAGTATTTGATATGAAAAAGAGTTTGTAAGGCAGTTTGAAGTAAAACAGTTTGGTAACACAGTTTGAAAAGTAAGAAATCCACTTGTTTGGTAGTTATTAATCACATGTGATTGATATAATAACTATAATTGTTCAACTTGTATTCCCCCCCCCCCCATAAAAGCATTTAAAAACATTTAAAAGGTTAATTAAGGGGTATGAACTCACCTGTAGTGAGTGGTTTGGATGAACTGATGAAATAGGATTGCTAGGTGTCAAGTGAAGACTTGTACACACACAATGATCAAGATAGAAGCTTGAAAAGGTGCTAAAAGTCCAAGAACACTAGTGTGTGTTCTTGGTGTTCTTGGGGAAACTTGAAGATCTAACAAGTTGAAGATCTTGAAGAAAAAGTCGAAGATACTTGAGAGAGAATGGAGTTTGGATCTTGAGTTTGTGAAAAATGGTAAATAATGACTAAGTGTCATATATATACCCCCAATATAGGGTTTACAGCCGTAAACACCTTTGTTTAGGCCGTAAACTACAAACTCTTGGAGTTTTGGAATAATATTGTTGCACAATATACCCTAGGGCATCCTCTCTGCTAATATCTCCCGAAGTGCTAATCCTAAAATTCTCAAACTTATTCCAGAAAGCTTGAAATTTAGCGGAAACTGTTCTGACTTCTATTGAATTGAAATGTTGTACATAATAGAAATTTCGGGTTGTCACATCATCCCCCCCTTAGAAGGAATTTCGTCCCGAAATTAGAGTTTAAGCAAATAAGTAGTTACAAATAACTAAGTAAAAAGATGAGGATATTTCAGTTTCATCTGATCCTCTCGCTCCCAAGTGAATTCAGGTCCTTGCTTGGCGTTCCAGCGAACCTTCACTATCGGGATGCGGCTTTGTTTCGTTTGCTTGACCTCCCGGTCCATGATCTCTACAGGTTCTTCCACGAAGTTGAGGCTCTCGTTGATCTCGATATCGTCGAGTGGGATGACAAGAGTCTCGTCGGACAGACACTTTTTCAAGTTCGAGACGTGGAAGGTAGAATGTACGTTACTGAGTTCGCTCAGTAAGTTAAGTTTGTAAGCTACAGGGCCGATTCTTGAGAGAATGTCGAAAGACCCAATGTACCTTGGATTTAGCTTTCCACGCTTTCCGAAACGTATCAAGCCCTTCCAGGGTGAGACTTTTAATAAAACACGGTCGCCCACCTGGAATTCCAATGGTTTCCTTCGTTTATCAGCGTAGCTTTTTTGTCGGTCTCTAGAGGCTTTCAATCGTTCACAAATTTGAACGATCTTCTCTGTTGTTTCCCGAATGATCTCCGGACCCGTGAGAGTGCTTTCAGGAACTCGTCTTATAGCTAACTGGGTATCACCCACCTCAGCCCAGCACAGAGGGGATCTGCACTTGCGGCCATAGAGGGCCTCGAATGGAGCAGCCTTTATGCTCGTGTGATAACTGTTGTTGTAGGAAAATTCTACAAGGGGTAAATGAGTATCCCATGCTTTCCCAAAGTCGATCACACAGGCTCGCAACATATCTTCCAAGGTTTGGATAGTTCCCTCACTCTGTCCTTCTGTCTGAGGATGGTAGGCTGTACTCATGTCCAGCCTAGTTCCTAGATAAACTTTGTAGCGACTACCAGAATCTCGAAGTGAACCTACTATCTCTGTCCGAGATAATGGATATGGGAACACCGTGCAGTCGTACAATCTCCCTAATGTAAGTTCTTGTAAGCTTCTCCATCTTGTCTGTTTCTTTGATAGGCAGGAAGTGTGCGGACTTGGTCAATCTGTCCACGATGACCCATATGGTATCAAGTCCACCCGTTGTCTTGGGCAACTTGGTTATGAAATCCATAGTGATCCGCTCCCACTTCCACTCCAGTATCTCTGGCTGTTGTAGTAGACCGGAGGGCTTCTGGTATTCGACCTTTACCTTGGCGCAAGTAAGGCATTTACTCACGAAGGTAGCAATCTCTGCTTTCATGTTAGGCCACCAGTATAGCTTTTTAAGATCCAGATACATCTTATCTGAACCCGGGGGGACGGAATAACGAGTGTTGTGCGCCTCGTTCATGACCAAGTCTCTGAAACCACCAAGTTTCGGGGTCCAGATCTGATCCATGAGATAATAAGCTCCGCCACCCTTAACCTCCAAGTTCTTATCCATTCCTCTCAGGGATTCACCTGTCACATTTTCAGGTTTCAAAGTGTCAAGCTGAGCCTCCTTAATTTGTGTGGACAGGTGTGAACGGATAGTCATAGTCAATGATTTGACTCTACGACCAGAATATTCTTTCCGACTTAGGGCGTCAGCTACTACATTGGCTTTACCCAGATGATAACGAATTTCGCATTCGTAGTCACTGAGTAGCTCGACCCACCGTCGTTGTCTCATGTTGAGCTCCTTCTGGTCGAATATATGTTGTAGTCTCTTGTGGTCTATAAAGATAGTGCTTTTGGTTCCGTACAGGTAGTGTCTCCAGATCTTCAAAGTAAACACAACAGCTCCTAGCTCAAGATCGTGTGTGGTGTAGTTGATCTCATGTGTCTTCAGCTGTCTCGAGGCATAGGCGATGACCTTACCTCGCTGCATCATTACACATCCAAGCCGTTGATTCGATGCATCGCAATAGACAACGAAGTCTTCTATCCCTTCGGGGAGGGATAGTATTGGTGCGGTGCACAAGGCTCTTTTGAGCGTTTGGAACGCTCTCTCCTGTTTCTCTTCCCAGTCAAAGGCCATGCCCTTCTGGGTCAGTGTCGTAAGAGGCTTCGCAATGTAGGAGAAGTTCTAAATGAACCTGCGATAGTAGCCAGCGAGGCCTAGAAATTGACGAATTTCTGTAGGCGTCTTCGGTGCTGACTAGCTCTCAATGGCTTTAATTTTGGAAGGGTCCACGTGTATTCCTTCTTCGCTAACCACGTACCCTAAGAATTCGACTCGTCGGATCCAAAATTCGCATTTCGAGAACTTCGCATAGAGCTTCTCCGAACGTAGGGTTTCTAAGACTAGTCGTAGATGTTGACTATGTTCCTCCTTACTACGAGAGTAGATAAGTATGTCATCGATGAAGACGATGACGAACTGATCCAAGTAAGGACGACATACCCTATTCATTAAGTCCATGAATACAGCGGGCGCGTTTGTTAATCCGAACGGCATCACAACGAATTCGTAGTGCCCATAACGAGTTCGGAAGGATGTCTTCGGAACATCCTCCCCTAGCACTCGTAGTTGGTGATATCCAGACCTTAAGTCGATTTTTGAAAAGAAATTCGCCCCTTGAAGTTGATCAAATAAATCGTCGATCCTAGGCAAAGGATAACGATTTTTGACGGTCAGTTTGTTGAGCTCCCTGTAGTCGATGCACATACGAAATGATCCGTATTTCTTCTTGACAAACAAGACTAGAGCTCCCCATGGTGAGAAGCTTGGCCTTATAAAGCCCTTGCTGAGCAGTTCGTTAAGTTGACAGCACAGTTCTTGCATCTCTGCAGGTGCTAGACGATAGGGCGATTTGGCTACGGGGGTAGCCCCTGGAAATAAGTCGATTATGAACTCGACTTGACGTTGCGGAGGTAATCCTGGGAGTTCTTTTGGAAAGATGTCGGGAAAGTCACGTACTACTGGAATGTTCTGAATGTCTTTCGTTTCTTGGCTCACATCGACCACATGAGCAAGGAATGCGCAACATTCCTTTCGCAAGAATTTCTGAGCTTGAATGCTCGAGATGATACGAAGGTTCGTGTCGGGTTTGTCGCCATAAACTACTAGAGTTTCGCCAGACGGCAGATTAAGGCGAACAACCTTTTCGAAACACATGATGTCGGCACGCTGAAGACTCAACCAATCCATGCCGATAATGACGTCGAAACTTTTAATTGAGACCGGCATGAGATCGATCGAAAATGAATGGCTATCTAAAGTTAGGGTACACCCTACGAATATACTGCTAGTGTGCTCTGTGTTTCCATTAGCCATTTCTACAGTGAACGGTTCTTTAAGTGCTTGTGATTTTTGCTTAAGTAAAGGAGCAAATTTTTGATTCACGAAGCTCCTCTCCGCTCCACTATCAAATAGTATACATGCATATGAGTTATCGAGGAGAAACGTACCAGTGACCACTGTGGGGTCGGCAACCGCTTCCTCGTGGCCTATGGCCAGCACTCTTGCCACTCCACCGGCAAACCCTGCCTTCGGGCAGTTCCTTTTGAAGTGGCCTACCTCGCCACATCCGTAGCAAGTCTGGCCCACTCCTATGTCGGGGACTTGGGTGATTGGCCTCGCCGGAGCTTTGCAGAAACGGACAGTGTGCCCCTTCCTGTTGCAGTTTGAGCACTGCATTTCCCGGCATGCTCCTGTGTGGTGGAAGTTGCATTTGTTGCACTTAGGCAAACTTCCGGAATACTGCTTGACCGGAGCAGCAGCGGCAGGTGCTATCGCAGCATGAACTGCCACGACCTGCTGCTTTTTGGCAGCCTTCATCTTCTTCTTGTCATCCCAGAATTTCCGCTTGGACTCAGCGGTTCTGGCGGGTTCTGAGATGGCCAGGGTGATTGTTGCGGCCGGGGTACGAACCCCATGGTCTATGAGCCGCTGTGCCAATCGTTTGGCACTATCAAATGTAGTGGGGTGTGATGCCAAAACATTTCCCTGGTATGGTGGCATCAGCCCCCATATGTATCTCTCGATCTTCTTCCCCTAAGTATGAACCATGTTGGGACGGAGGGCCACCAGTTCACAGAATCTGGCGGTGTAGGCGACTACGTTGGAGCCCTTCATGGTTAGGCTCCACAGTTCTTCCTCCAGCTTCTGGATCTCGCCCCTCGGGCAGTACTCCTCAATCATGAGGTCTTTCAAAGTTTCCCAGCCCATAGCATTAGCCACTATAAGAGATAGTGACTTAACATGGCTATTCAACCATGTTAGGGATTTTACTTCAAAGGTGTAAGAAGCAAACTTGACCTTGCTCTCCTCAGGACAGGAGCAGATTTCAAAAACCGATTCGATTTTCTCGAACCATTGCGAGGGGGCAATAATTCCGCCAGTTCCTTTGAAGGACAATGGCTTGCAGTTGGTGAAGTCCTTGTAGGAGCACTCTTTCAAGCGAACAGGGATTTCAACATGAGTAGATAGGAACGGGGTTCCTCTTCCAGTGGAACCAGACGAATGATATTGAGCCATGGCTGTAGCCACAGCCGCAGCTACAACAGCATTTAGAGCTGCCGTATCGAATTGAGGAGCAGGTGGTGTTGGTGCGGGAGGATTGCATCTTGTTGATTTACGTGGAGGCATCTTTAAACTAAAAGTTTAGAAAGATAAAGATTTTGATAAGAATTTGATAGGAAAATTGATGAGAATGACTCATGGACTAACTCTCCATAGCCCAACAGCATAATTGAATAGCACGATTTAAGGATGATCTAGTACTAGCAGATGATAGCAATTGGATATTGATTTCCATAAGATTAGAGATCTGTCAAAGATAATGGAATTACAGATGTAACAAGTTCGGGAAAAGTGACCTAGAAGTAGGTTTTACATCAACCAAGATGGGAAAATTTTGACAGAACTACGACCTAATCAAGACCTAACAGGTCTAAGATTTATAAGGATAGGAAATTAGACTAGAGTTTTTTACATGAACTAGTTTATATACAAAAGAGAAGTCGATGAGACTCTATCGGCGACGAGAACTGCTAGAGTGAGTTCTCGATTCCGACAGAAGGCGTTCTATATCCCTCACGCGCCTATCGGATCTTGCTTGTTGTGCTCGAAGTTCTCTGACTTCAGCTTGGGTTTCGGTGAGTTCCCTCTGAAGAGCTGTATTGTGGACCAGAGTCCTTTCATGAGCAGACTCTACCTGGTGAATACGGACTGTGTTAACGCCAGAGTTGGCGTCAATTTCCATGACTCGGTCGATAGCTGCTCGACCCTGCTTCGTGTTTCGAGAAATCCTACGAACCATGATGGGTAGGACCCTGTCAGCTGAACCTCCCTCGGTGAGGTTGTATAAGCTTCTGTCTCCATTGTAGGGAATGGGTTGACCTTGTTCCTGACTCCATCTATTCAAGTTTTGGCCCACAGGGGTGTGGGTCCTTGAAATGCTAGACGAGGGTTTGGGTTTTGAACAACTGGGGGGTAGGTTGTTGACTTCTGGCTCCGAGTCGGAACCATTAGAAAACCCTTCAGCTTCATGATCATCCAAAGGGATTGGGTGATCATCTTCTGGTTCTTCTTCCAGCCATCTTGCGTTGCCGTGGTTGGGGTAGTACGGGTCTCCGGGAAGATGGAATCCAACCATTAATTCTACGCGAGAAAAGAGGTGTAATAAATAACTAAATAGACGATCTAATTAGATAATTATAAGATGATCTTTATTAGTTACTTCAATACTTGTTTACTGCATACCAGTTATATGTATTCAGGACAGGATAGACCTTCGAATAAGTGACCCTAACTCTAAGCCCACAACCCAACGAGGACAGGAAATAAAGCAAAGATTCACAGATTCTAAGTCTATGACATCCTAGATACATATAACCTTAGTGTATCCACTAAACAACCATTGACATAATAATGAAGACCTTTAGTTCTCCGATAATGTAGTTGATCATGCTACATCTTCCTAGGTTTGACCATATGTCTCTAAGTCTACTTGTGCTGTCCAACAATCGTAATACTTTTGTTCTGTCCTACTGACACTGATTTTAGTATGAATGGAGGTATGTATACTTGGTTAAATATTTTATTATTTAAAAGTATAAACTCTTTATCAGAGTATTTTAATCCCACTTGTGTTTATAGTTCGTATATCTTTTATGGGTTGATACACTCGATTCACTATAAACAAGGCTCTGATACCAATCTGTCACACCCCAAAACCGGAACGGCGGAATCGTTCGGGGGTGGAGGACGTCATGTACAGTATCACAACAATGCAAAGTAGTAAACAAGCAACAACATCATCCATTGCATTAATAATATAATTTCATACAAGTGTGTTCTGTCAAGATATATAGACACCAAAAATAATATACATCAAAATAAAGATGAGTTTTGAACGAGCTCCATCTTCTCAAAAACTTGGCTCTGGTACCTGTCTACTGGCGACCTGACAATACAAGTTATTTTGAAAGAGTTTATCAGCTTTAAAGCTGGTGAGATCATAAGTATATTAGTGTATGTAGTTGTATGAAAGTGTTTGTAAGTCTGTAACTGTATATGTTTGTAAAAGTTTGTATTTGTTTGAGCTCTCCTAGAAAACCCTATGTTTCCTACTAAAAGTAGCCTTCTACCAAGGCATCTAGTGTCTGTGTGTGTGTGTCTCTTGTAAGAGTATGTATTTTCCCAAATCTGACTATCATTATCCAAAAATATAGTTTCTACATTATTGTTTATTGTGTGAATATCACAAAGTAAATGTAATGGGAAAATGATATAGTAGTGTAGTGTTGTATTAAGTAACTACTGCTGTACTAATTACTTTAAACTAATTGTTGTTTAAAGTACCATGTGATCGGCCTGTATCCTGCTACCGACTCAATAGAAAAACGACAATGTAAGATGTCGTAAGAAATGACATTTGGCACCCGTAGACTTGCAAGTCCCAATTAAGGAGATTCTAACGAAGGAAAAATGACATTTGGCACCCGTAGACTTGCAAGTCCCAATTACCGACTCAATAGCGAGCAGCAAGGTGTAGGATAGTCAATCCAGTATAGATCTATACACAAACTCATACGCTCCCCAATTAAGGAGATTCTGGATACAAAAACGGTCATGGCAGGTGGTGCCATGCCCCGTTTAGTGGCTCACATAAATGTAATAATGTATATGTAATGAATGTGCTAGCTGTATTGTATGTTCTCCCTCTGTCTAGCCTGTATGTTCTCTCTGTATGGTATTGTTTGTTATCTCTTTCTCTGTATGGTATTGTTTGTTGTCTACTCTGTATGGTATTGTTTGTTATCTACTATGTATGGTATTGTTTGTTATCTACTCTGTATGGTATTGTTTCATGTATGAATTGACTCTTTGTATATTTCATTGTTCTAGTAATAGTTTTAGTATCTTCCTAAACTACTCCTATAGTAGCTTACTAGTAATGTATGAACATGTTTGTATACCCTTGCTACCCAAAGGTATGAAGCTGAATGAAAGAAGGAACCTTTATGACTATATATGTATACATGATACACAACTAATATTTAAACGACCTTCGGACGGATAACAGATGCCATAAAGCCACATCCAAACAAGGAAAAGGAAATTAAAGCGAGTTAGCCTTCCTAAGTCCTTTAAACATTACTTATGTAACTATACATATATAGGCATGCATTTGACAATACAAGTATAAAAGAGTTTAATAAAAGTATTTGATATGAAAAAGAGTTTGTAAGGCAGTTTGAAGTAAAACAGTTTGAAAAATAAGAAATCCACTTGTTTGGTAGTTATTAATCACATGTGATTGATATAATAACTATAATTGTTCAACTTGTATTCCCCCCCCATAAAAGCATTTAAAAACATTTAAAAGGTTAATTAAGGGGTATGAACTCGCCTGTAGTGAGTGGTTTGGATGAACTTATGAAAGGATTGCTAGGTGTCAAGTGAAGACTTGTATACACAATGATCAAGATAAAAGCTTGAAAAGGTGCTAAAAGTCCAAGAACACTAGTGTGTGTTCTTGGTGTTCTTGGTGAAACTTGAAGATCTAACAAGTTGAAGATCTTGAAGAAAAAGTCGAAGATACTTGAGAGAGAATTGAGTTTGGATCTTGAGTTTGTGAAAAATGGTAAATAATGACTAAGTGTCATATATATACCCCCAATATAGGGTTTACGGCCATAAACACCTTTGTTTAGGCCGTAAACTCCAAACTCTTGGAGTTTTGGAATAATATTGTTGCACAATATACCCTAGGGCATCCTCTGTCCTGATATCTCCCAAAGTGCTAATCCTCAAATTCTCAAACTTATTCCAGAAAGCTTGAAATTTAGCGGAAACTGTTCTGACTTCTATTGAATTGAAATGTTGTACAGAATAGAAATTTTGGGTTGTCACAAATATAATCCTTTGTATTTGAGCAATTGATGAGTAAAGGAAGTTTATAATCATGAATGGATACTCTTGGAATGAATTGAATTCAAAACATAAGGTGTTACTAGATTTCTTGATGGATACATGGAATTATTGGCCATAAGAGCGTTTTTGTAAATATATTGATAACCACATATTGATTGACATCTAGGCAGTGAATGACATTCATAAACATGAGTTGACATTCTAGAGATGATAATGGAACACAAACATGAATGGATACTAGTAAGGTTCTAACTCTAGTGATTGTTTTGGCCTAAAGGGCAATTTGGGAACATGGAATGGAATTCAGGATTCCATAGTTAGATTATGTATGTAAAATGAGATTAGTTATGGTTTTATGAAGTTGGCAACTTTCATATGAGTATTCAATAAGTTGTGAACAACTTTTGTTAACTTTAGAATGTTCAAATGCAAAATTGACTGGTTTACCCTTCTTTTAAACACTTAAAGATCATCATGTTCTTAATGAGTTCAATGAGCACTTAAAGGATTAATTGGAGTGTTTTAAGATTATAAAACACCTCCTAAACATGTGTGAGAACCTAAACAAAATGGTACAAATTGAAAGGGAAAAAGGTCTTCAAGAACTATGCAAAGTAGGGTGTTATATTGAGAAAATTCGAGAATTTTAGGTGTGCAGACCTCATTCCACGACCGTGGAATGTAACGCCCACGTTTCTGGATAAGCATTACTATGATGATGTAATAGTTAGGATCAACAATTGTAACCTATTTTGAAGTAATGAAGTGGAATTAGTTGTGGATTATGTGATTTATGAGGAATATACGTGCTTATAATGATATAATAAAATAATAATAAAAAATATGCATAAAAAATAAAATAATAGATAAACCTAATATCTATGAAGAAAGTTGAAGAAGTCGTAACAAGGATTTCGGGGATATAAGGAACGCTGAAATCCGACTTATAACGAAGAAGTTATGATCCGTCGAAGTTTCGCGACTAAACCGGCACGACGTTGTGTATCGTAAAAAGTGAGTTTGCGATTAAATACTTTTTAGCTTTAGCGATCTTAACAAAAGTCATAGTATACGTTAAACCGAGAGCGTGCATATAGAGAATGTCCAAATCTGACTTCGTTAGAGGAAGCTATGATTTTTCTAAGATTTAGCAAAGCAGTATGCAGCCCGGAAATCGAATTTTAGATCGATCGATTTTTAGCCGACACAACCTAAACGAGAATAGAAGATCTCA
The DNA here is from genome assembly GCF_052849685.1 of Lactuca virosa. Classification (NCBI taxonomy): domain Eukaryota; kingdom Viridiplantae; phylum Streptophyta; class Magnoliopsida; order Asterales; family Asteraceae; genus Lactuca; species Lactuca virosa. The sequence goes on from NC_136429.1 coordinate 507,082,888, forward strand.
TTAATAGGAGCTCAACAGTATAAAGAAAAATGAAAACAGATGTCGGATGACAAAGTTACGAATTTTGAACGGACTTTATTAGTCTAAGCCTGTTAAAATATAACTTTAAAAATAAAGTCAAAATTAGCCGACGGAGTCTAAACGAAAGTTGTAGACCACATTGCTACCTATGAGTTGATATAAAGAATGTCAAAAACATAGCTCGTATACGAAAGTTACAGATTTTCGAAAATAATTAATTTTCTTAATTAACTTCGGAGGCCACACGTGGCCAAATCCTAACCGTAGCTTCCTCTCCACGGCTATGCACTAGATCGTGACACGTGTCCAGTACGCCCAACGTACCAGGCTTGGTACACCCCACATACAATGTACGCCCAACGTACAACTTAGTTACGCCCCACGTAACCTGATTCCTCAACATATAGATAAAGGTGCAAATCACCCATTTTCTTCACACCTTTCCAATTCTCTTCTCCCAATTACTCCCAAACCCTCTTCTCCCTTTCCTAGCACTTCCTAAATGTTAGAAGCGAGTCCCCAAGCGCCAGAAGGCCCCGAGAAGAAGAGCTTTCGGCTTAGAAGTTCTGCCCAAGCAGAGCCCGGTTCCTCGCTAAACCCTCTTGTAAGTGAGGCATGCTTACCCTACTTTAAGTATAACTTATTTTTAAGTTCATTATTGTTATTATGAACCTATAAAAAAGATCTATCAGTGATTCAAAGTCATTATACTGATTGATCTACTTATGGGGATGATGTCTAGGCTGTGATTTAGTGATGTGTTTAAAGTGGGTTTTCCAAACAGTATACTACGTACACCAAACAGACCCTACATCCGATATAATCCTACCTGGTTGTTCCTTACTTGATAGATCATGAAGTAGACTTTGAGTTAATAATGAATATAGACTAATAATTAGTCGCGATAAATATTAGACTAAAATCAAGTAATGATAATTGTTAAAGCGAAGCGCTGCCCGAATTTTGAGTCATCACTTTAACAAGTGAGTGCATAGTTACTTTCATCATACACATAGATATGAAGTATTTAATATAAATTACGTGCTATGTGTGCATATTATCTGTGTTCTTGATATCTATGATGGATGAACAAAATGTACATGTTTTATTCGATTTAAACTGTATATGTATTTTATACCTATAATTATGATGGGTAAAGATGGGTAGATGATATAGATGATGAGAAGCCTCGAATTTTAAGCTGATTCAGTCATCCAGCGGAGTATAGATGACGACCACGAACTATTCTAAACGGTCCAGTGGAACGCTAGCAGGTTAGCAACCTGTAGGTGTTTTTGAACTACGTGTTCACCAGGTGTACTCCATCCCCCTCATGGTTGCCTTTTTGACATATATTGGTGAGGAATCCCCTAAGCAGTGTTGTCCATCCCGATGATAATCCTTAGGCTAGGTCCCTTAAATTAGATGCTTTAGGGACAGAAAGTGAGGATAACAGGAACGGGTAATCAGGTTAAATGATTTGATGAAATTAATGAACTTAATTATTGTGGGTTGAAAACCCTATGTGCTTACCAGGGTCCCAAGCCTGACCCACTCAGTTTCTTGTATTACAGGTAGTGGCAACAGAGCACAATAGTGATGCTCTGATGAGAGATCAATGGATTATAGGCCATTAGAATGATAGATATTGTAAGGCCTATATTATTTCTGTATGTGCTTATGTGCTGCATTGACAATGGCATCCAAACGTTTTTAATATAATTAAAACACATTTCTTCGGAAATTCTTTGATAATACTTTTATCATATTTTAGGAACAAATTCCGCAATATTATTCTTAAAAAGAATACCCTGATTTCTAAATAAAGCATAAACAAATCGGTTTTTTCTGGCCGTGAAATTGGGGAATGTCACAGTTGTTATCAGAGCATTAGTTTAAGAGAACTAGGAATTTGTAGGATTTCTAGACTTAAACTTAGAACGCTAAGAAACGATTGTCAGATGAATGTTTGCTATATTTAGTAAATATATAGACACAAGCACTAGCTTATTTTAGGAACAATGCCTAAATTTCTTTTATGTGCTAAATGATTTATGATACTTTATATGTTATTATTTGATCGGATCTATGGTCTGTTACCGACTAAATCTGGAAACTTTATGTGTTTAGATTTCTAAACGCTTGACTATGTTATTAGAACTGGCATGTAACTTTTTGGAGAAACAATGAGGATTTAAACGTCTATCGTAAATAAAAATCAAAATTCGCCTGATTTGGTGTATAGATCAACATGGTGAGAACTCGAAGCGGATTAGGAAATGCTAATGGAAACACTAATGGAAACCATCCACCTGAGCCACGAGTGATTGAGCGTGCACCAGAGGTAGCAGCTGCACCCCAACCAATCACAATCGCAGGAGTCCAAGTAATGATTCGGGCTATGATGGCCAAATAAATAGAGGGGATGATACAAATGTTGCATGATAATAGGGATGAACCTACTGTGCCTATTGTGCAGCCTGAACTAAACATTGGACAGTCAGAAGAAGGAAACTATAGTAGAACCGTTAGTCAAGCCGAACCAGTGGTTAGTATAAATAACCAAGATAAAGGAATTGAAAGGAACGAATGCAAGTATAAAGACTTCACGACTTGCAAAGCATCAACTTTTACTGGGAAATAAGATCCAATCGGAGTTATGGACTAGATCCCTGAAATGGAGCTAGCTTTCATAACATGTGGTTGCAAGGGCAAGCTACAAACCACTTATGTAGTGCGTCAATATAGAGGTGGTGCTGCTCGGTGGTGGAACACTTTGGGGAAGACCATAAGCCCCAATGAGCCACTACAACTGACATGAGAAGAATTCTTGGTACACTTTAAACGCAAGTTCTACTCAACCCAAAACATGCTAGAACTAGAGACCCAGTTTCTGACGTTGAAAAAGGGCAACATGTCCATTGACGAGTATACCAATACCTTCACGGACAAGATGGAGTTTGCTTTGTGCATCATCCCTAATGAGCTAACAAAACTCGATAAGTATACGAAGGGACTGCCATGGGAGTACGATGTGCCAGTACGCCAGACACCTACTCTTGAGGCGGCCATCTGGGCTGCTAAGTCTGTTGAAGAAATAATCAAAGAAATAACCACCAACAAGGTTGAAGTTGGCGAGAAGAGGAAGTTTGAGGGATCTTCAAGGTCCAAAAAGAAAAGAAAATTCTCAAAGTTTGGTTCTAAGAAGTTTGGAGGAGGAGGAGGAGAAGCAAAATGGTGTGAGAAGTGAAAAAAGAAGCACTTTGGAAATTATGGCGAGGAGGTGACCTGTTTCAAGTGCGGGAAGATTGGGCATTACGCCAATGAGTGTACATCCAACAAGAGGGTGGGTTACGGATGCAATGAAGAAGGGCATATTTCTAAGGACTGCCCGAAGAAGAAAGAGGCGGCAAGGCCTAATGTTCCACCAAGGCCAAAAGCAAGAGCATTCCAGATGACCCTGGAAGCAGCAAGGGATGAAGCAGATGTCGCTTCAGGTAACTTTATTGTAAATGGATTTCCTACTAATATATTGTTTGACTCTGGAGCAAATTATTAATTTATATCGCATAAATTTGGTGGAAGACTAGCATTTCCTCTAGATAAACTTGATAATTCTCTAGTTGTCGAAGTTTCTAGTGGCAAATTCATCCCTGTTAGCGATTGCATTAAAAACATCGTCATCGACTTGAACGAGAATAAATTCCACAAGGAGTTGTTGCCCATTGAGTTGAACGGTTTCGACATCGTACTAGGAATGAATTGGCTTAGTGCAAACGATACCGAGATACCATGCAGGAAGAAGATGGTGAGAGTAAAGCCACCTGGGAAGAGTCGTTTATGGTGTACGGGGACATACATAGAGTAAATTCTGGAATCATTTCCCTGATGAAAGCCAGAAAATGTTTGTCCAAAGGATGCACATCATACTTGTCATTTGTGATCGATGCAAAGAAGGAAAAGAAAGAGATGAAAAGAATGATGGGTTTTAGTATACTACAACATCCTATGGTGCACATACAACCCTAAATGCTTTGGATCTATGTTTTCTCTTATTATACATGCAATATTGTTTCCAAAGCATTAAGCCTACAACTAGCATACATATGACATAAACAACATAAAATACTAGTTAGGAGTTTACCTCTTTATGTAGCTTGTAGAACTTGTTGTGCTTGGCCTTTAAGAACTTAGAACCAATAGTATGAATGCCTCAAATGGAATCACAACACACCTAGGACAAAGGATGACTCTTGAGAGAGAATATTTTGTACACAAAATGGCTCATGAACTCATAGAACATGTAGTAGCCGATTTTCGATGCTAAGGGCTCCTTTTATAGTGTGGCAATGATTAGGGTTAGCACCATGTAAACCCTAATACCCATGACTCTTCATATTACCTAGGATCCATGGGTTAAACCTCCATGGACTATCCATGGACTACCATATTGGTTTAGCCCATCCTAAATAACATAAGCCCACGCCATAAGAATGATTGATTTACCAAATCAACCGCCTTACATTTAATTAGTCTCTTTTGATCACTAAATTAATTCCGAATTAATTCTTGATCAATGCTAATTAAATAATATGATTTCATATTAATATATTATAACTTATAATATATTAACAAATCATAAATAACCTCTTCTCAAAAGTCCATCTTATCAAATTGTCCTGGTGATATACAACCCAAATGGACCATGCTACTCTCGGGTCAAGTACATACCAATTATAGTTATGGGCTTAAACACCTAATCCAACAGTCTACAACTTGGATAAGTCTAATAACTATTATTGCAAGTATGACTCTACAACCCGACTAGCAATCGTAGCTCTTAAAAGCCGATGTCGAACTTAGACCTAGTCAATGACGCGTCCATTAGACAAAGGATCATATATTCTTCCATTCTAGATATCATATGGAATGAGACATGGATTTTAATCATTCTCTTTGTCCATCTGTTGTTTCCCAATTTCCGATTTATGACGACCGACTAATTGAAAAAATCAAATCAGTCCAGGCTTGGCCAAGCACTTCGGGTGTCATCACTAAATCATCGAGGGGCCCACATATATCTCTTTTATCCACATGGGGTAAAAGTAACGGATAAACTTTGAACCAAATGCTTGCTTGTACTTACGCATCAAATTACACACAACAATACGTTTTATAACACCAAGTTACTGGTGCGTTTACATATGTCAATGTGCAACCGACTCGCAACTACAACTCACACGTCTTGGTTTCAAGAATATAAGATATTATCTTCTCATAATCACTTGTGATAAAATCCATGAAGTGATTCAGATGAGCGTGGGTTGAATCCAATACTCGAATCTTATTCCAGGAGTACTCATGAACACTGTAGTAAACTTTGCTATGACTAAAACACCTCTATAGACCCATTCATGACAGTCTTGCCTTAATACCTACTTTCAAAGTATGATTGACTGTGGATGGTTTGAATAACCTAGTTATTCGGGAAGTCAAAATGTGCAAAGTGAAACACAAGAATAATACTAATCCTATATGGCCCCAAAACCTTTGAGTGTCATATTGATTACTGTGACATCCTCATTTTTACGGCCATAAAAGACCAATTTTGTTTATGCTTTTTAATAAAAATCAGAGTAACTTCATAAGAAAAGTGTTGCGGAATTTGTTCCCAAAACAAAGTATGATAAAAATTTATCAAAGTATTTCTTAAAGAAATGTATTTTCATTACATTACAAAAACCCGGGATGTCAATCATCAATACAGATCATAAGCATAAACCAAAAACATCATAGGCCACAAAACACAATCTGGCCTCAAAACAACATAGGTCTTACAATACCCATTTATTATCCACTGGCCTAAAATCCACAATCTCTCGTCAAGTCATCTAACTATGCTTTTGCCACTACCTGTAATACAAGACACTTAGCGGGTCAGACTGAGGAGCCTGGTGAGCATATAGGCTTTTCAACCTACAATAAATAAGTTTATTATTTTCAACAATCATTAAACCCGATTACCCGTTCCCGTTATCCTCACCTTACGTCCCTAAAGCATCTCTCATAAGGGACTTATCCTAAGGAATTTCATCGGGATGGATACTACTGCTAAGGGGATTCCTCAGCCATATATGTCCGTAAGGCAACCATTGGGGGGATGGAGTACACCGGTGAACACTTCGTTCACAAACACCTACAGGTTGCGAGCCCGCTAGCGTTCCACTGGACTTCCTAGAAAAGTCTGTGGTCGTCATCCATACTCCGCTAGATGAATGGAACAACGTCAACATTGACGCCTCTCATCATTTTATTTCACCACACACCAATTATTTTATCTACCCATGTTCTACCCAACATATTTGTAGATATAAAATACATACATGGTCCAGATCTGTAAAACAAAGCTTACATCTTTTATCCAGCATAACTTTCAAAGCATAAAATACATATATGGTCTAGATCTGAAGAAAAAGTCCAGATCTGAAGGAAAGAAGTTCAGATCTTTCATCCAACATAGATCTCAAAGTATACAGTTTAGATCTAAAGAAAAAGTTTAGATCTGAGATGAGGAAGTGTAGATCTGAAGGAAAAAGTTTCAGATCTGAAAGAAAGAAGTATAGATCTTTCATCCAGCAAAGATCTCAGGTAAACAGATAACATATATATACACATAGCACATAATTTATATAAAATACTTAATATCGATGTGTAAGATGAAAGTGACTATACACTCACCAGATACGGAGTGATTCGGACAACACCTCGCTTGTAAAAATAATCTTCTTTGACGAAACCGGGAAGTTTGCTTGAAAACCGGGCTCTGCACGGGCAGAGTTTCAAACCGAAAAGCTCTTTTTCTTGGAGCCTTCTAGCGCTCCGGGGCTTTCTCCAAGTGCTAGGGAAGTTTCCTAGGCTTTGGGGGGGAGGGGGGGTTAGGGAGGCTAGAGAGAGAAAGTAGTGATAGAAAGAGATGGTTTTGGTGTGGAAATGAAGGCAGCCCTCGATCCCCTTTTATAGGCGATACCTTGGACGTACGCTGGGCGTACCGAGGCTTCTACGCGGGGCGTACTCCTCGCTCCTTACACATGTGTCCGATTCTCGGTGGTGGTGCGTGGCTTATCTCGGACCCCAGAAAAAGTCAATATGCGGGGCGAACTTGGTACGCGAGGCGTCCGAAGCCTACGCAGGGCGTAGCCTCGCATCCAGCTTTGCAATTTTCACCTCCGACTTCTAAAATTCATATCTTTCATATACGAGCTCCATTTTCGACGTTCTTTATATCCACACGTAGGTGAGACCGTACTCTGCAACATTCGTTTAGACTTCGTCGGTTAATTCTCGACCGATTTTAAATTTACATTCTTTAATATACCGGGAAAAGATTAGTCCGTTAAAAACCCATAACTTCTTCATCCGATGTCCGTTTTCGTCTGTCTTTTTACCGTTGCGCAACTATTAACGAGATATTTGATTCTCGTTTGGGTTGTATCGGCCAACAATCGACCGATCTACTATTCGAACTTCGGGCTGTGCACTGCCGATCCAAAACTTAGAAAAATCATAACTTCCTCATATGAAGTCAGATTTGGGCGTTCTTTTTATCTCCAGAATCCTTGTCACAACCACTACCACTTCATTTATCGATATCGGGTTTATCTCGCACTTCAATTTTGACGCTTATTTTTATCCTTTATTTATTATATTATTATAAACAAGTAATAAGCACACAAAAGCACATAATTCACATAATATACAAGTAATTCATCTTTATTACATTAAAATGGGTTACAATGGTTGACCTAGACTATTACATCATCTACTAATGCTTAGCCCCAAAACACGGGCGTTACAATTCTCTCCCCCTTAGGATGATTCTGTCCCGAAATAATGCATCAGCAAACATATGCGGATAGCGACTCATCATGTCACTCTTCGTCTCCCAAGTGAGATTCGGCCCATTCGTATGTTTCCAACGGACTATCACTAAGTCGACCATCTTGCATCGCAACTTCTTCGTCTTACAGTCAACAATCGCCTCGGGGTCTTTGATTAGCCTCTTATTCTCATCCATCCTTAACACTGAAATTAGAATTATGTCGGGAACTTCTCTTGTGAACTTCCTCAAATAACACACATGGAATGTGTTATGAATACCATCTAATTCTTCGGATAATTCGAGCTTGTAAGCTTGGTTCCCAATCCTTTGAAGAACTTTGAACGGTCCAATAAACCGTGGACTCAACTTTCCTCGTTTCCCAAATCTTATAAGTCCCTTCCACGGTGAGACTTTGAGCAAAACTAAATCCCCAGCTTCGAATGTCACCGGTCGCCTCTTCTTGTCAGCATAGCTCTTTTGACGATCCTGAGCTGCTAACATCCTTTCCCTAATCACTTTCAGCTTTTCAGCAGTCTGATGGACTATATTGGGGCCCATAAATTGCTTTTCTCCGGCTTCAAGCCAACAAGACGGCGTACGAAACTTTTGTACATATAAGGCTTGATAAGGTGCCAATGTTGATGCTCGAATGGTAACTATTGTTGTAGGAAAATTCTACCAGAGGTAAGTGTTCATCCCAGTTACCTTGGAACTCTAGGGTACATGCTCTTAGCATATCCTCCAACGTTTTAATCGTTCTTTCGCTCTGACCATCGTTTTGCGGATGATAATCTGTGCTTAAACATAATTTTGTACCCAATTCCTCTTGCAGACTTCTCCAAAACCTTGACATGAAACGTCTATCACGATCTGATACAATCGTTAAAGGAACACCGCGAAGTCTTACTACCTCCTTCACGTAAGCATTGACGAGCTTATCTATCGACCATATTTCGTTAGCTGCTATGAAGTGTGTACTCTTAGTGAACCGATCAACGACTACCTAAATCATGTCGTGACCGTCCTTCATCCTGGGTAGTTTAGTGACAAAATCCATGGTAATGTCTTCCCATTTACACATGGATACAAGTAAAGGTTCTAAACTTCCATATGGTTTCTGATGTTATGCCTTAACTCTCGCACATGTTACACACTCGGCCACATATTTCGCAACATTGAGCTTCATCGTCGGCCACCAGTAGTAGTGTTTCAGATCCTTATACATTTTTGTGCTGCCGGGATGAATCGAGTACATGGTCTTGTGAGCTACTTCCATCAGAAGATCTCTTATTCCTCCCATCTTAGGTACTCAAATCCTATCTTGGAATACCTTTAATCCTTGATTGTTTGTACCGAACACCAGCGTTTTGCCCAAACGCTCTTCCTTCCGGTCATTTTTCTCTGAAGCTTCTTCCTGAGCTTTATTAATACTTTCCACAATAGTCGAGACAACTTCTATTCTCAACGCTCCTGACCTTTTTCTTTCCAGGTTGAATTTTCGGCTTAGAGCATCAGCTACGACATTTGCTTTACCAGGGTGGTAAAGTATCTTGCAGTCGTAATCCTTAAGCAACTCCAACCAGCGTCGTTGTCTCATATTCAACTCTTTTTGATCAAATAGATACTGAAGACTCTTATGATCAGTGAAAAGCTTTTACTTCATGCCGTAAAGATAATGCCTCCATATCTTTATCGCAATTACTACCGCCGCCAACTCGAGATCATGAGTGGGGTAGTTCTTTTCGTGTTCTTTTAATTGTCTCGATGCATATGCTATCACCTTATCCCTTTGGGTCAGAACGTAACCTAACCCAATTCCAGATGCATCGCTATAAACTGCGAAGTATTCAACTCCATCAGGCAGAGAAAGAATCGGTACTTCACACAACTTCTTCTTTAGCTTCTCGAATGCTTCCTCGTGCTTCTCACTCCAAGTATAAGTAGCTCTTTTATGGGTTAAAGGCGTAAATGGAGCAGCTATCAAAGAAAAGCCTTGGATAAACCTTCAGTAATATCCAGCTAATCCCATAAATCTTCGAATCTCCGTGGGACTTTTCGGTCGTTCCCACTTCATCACAGCCTCGATCTTCGCTTGGTCAACCATGATCCCTTCTTGGCTAACCACATGACCCAAGAATTGAACTTCTCGGATCCAAAAATCACATTTGGAGAACTTAGTGTACACCTTCTCCTTCTTCAGAACTTCTAAAACTTCTCGTAGGTGCTTGCCATGCTCCTGCTGGCTCTTTGAGTAAACCAGAATGTCATTTATGAACACCATCACAGATTTATCAAGGAACGGTTTACAAACCTTGTTCATCAAATCCATGAATGCTGCTGGAGCATTGGTGAGTCCAAATGACATAACCAAGAACTCGTAGTGTCCGTATCTTGTTCTAAATGCTGTTTTCTCAATATCCTGCTCTCTCACCTTCAGCTGATGATAACCTGACCTAAGATCGATCTTCGAGAAATAACTCGAACCTTACAGTTGATCGAACAGGTCATCAATCCTTGGCAATGGATACTTGTTCTTCACGGTTGCCTTGTTCGGCTCTCTGTAATCTATGCACATCCTCATGCTTCCATCTTTCTTCTTCACGAATAACACCGGAGCTCCCCAGGGTGATGAACTAGGTCTAATGAAACCGTTGTCCAACAACTCCTGAAGTTGCATCATATGCTCCTTCATCTCCGTTGGTGCTAATCGGTATGATGCTTTTGCTATTGGTGTCGTTCCTGGTAACAAGTCTATTCGAAATTCCACTTGTCTATCAGGCGGTAATCCGAGAAGATTTTCGGGAAAGACTTCCAGATAATCACACACCACTGGTATTTGCTGCATCTCCTTCTTCTCTTTCTTAGCATCGATCACAAATGCCAAGCATGATGTGCATCCTTTGGACAAAAATTTCCTGGCTTTCGTTAGGGAGATGATTCCAGAATTTACTCTGCGTTTGTCCCGATACACCACAAATGACTCTTTTCCAGGCGGGTTCACTCTCACTATCTTCTTCTTGCACAGTATCTCAGCATCATTGGCGCTAAGTCAATCCATTCCCAGTACGATATCGAAACCATTCAGATCAATAGGTAACAGCTCCTCGTGGAATTCTATTTCGTTTAAGTCGATGACGATATTCCTAATGCAATTGCTAACATGTATGAATTTGCCACTGACAACTTCTACAACTAGGGCATCAAGTTTTTCTATAGGCAATGCTAGTCTTCCACCAAATTTATGTGATATAAAGGAGTAATTTGCTCCAGAATCAAACAATATATTGGCAGGCAATCAATTTACAAGAAAGGTACCTGAAGCGACGCCCACTGCTTCCTTCGCGGCTTCGAGTGTCATCTGGAAAGCTCTGGCTTTTGGCTTCAGTGGGAAATTAGGCCTTGCTGCCTCCTTCTTTTTCGGGCAGTCCTTCAAAAGGTGCCCTTCCTCATTACAACCATAACAAACTTTCTTGTTGAACGTGCACTCGTTGGCATAGTGCCTAGGCTTCCCACATTATAAACAAGTGACTTCCTCGTCACATTTCCCATGATGTTTCTTTTTTCACTTGTCACACCATTTCGCTTCGCCCCCTCCTCCTCTCGATCCAGACTTCGAGGATTTACTTTTCTTGTTGGACCTCGAAGACCCCTCAAACTTTCTCTTCTCACCCACTTCAGTTCTCTTCAGTCCCCTTTCTTTTAGCTGGGTCTAAACATTTTTGGCTGCTCAAACGGCATCCTTCAGCATGCTTGCCTTTTTGACTGTTGGGCCAAAGTCTGATGGCAATCCGTTAGCAAATTTTTCTATCTTGGCGAGCTCAGTCGGCAACAGGTATGGAAATAACTTCATCTTCTCGGTAAACGCAGTAGCATAGTCATCAATGCTCATTTTTCCCTTTTTCAAGTTCTGGAACTCATTGTTTAGGTCGATCAGATATATCTCAGAGCAGTACTGCATCATCAACTGCTCCCGGAACGCTTCCGAAGACATCTTCAAAGCTTCTCCTTGTGGCATCGTATCCGCCAATAATTTCCACCAGCTCAAGACTCCGGTCTTCAGTTGTCGAACCACAAAGATGGTTTTCTGCTTATCACTGCAGTTGCAGCTTTCAAATTGTTGGATTAGGTGTCTAAGTTCATAACTATTTATGGAATGTACTTGACCCGATTAGCATGGTCCATTTGGGTTGCATGGCATCATGCATTTAGATAGACTAAAATGAGAGAAATAACACTTACGGTTTATTAATATATTATAAGTTCTAATATATTAATAGTAGTATTTAGTTAGTATTGATCAAGAATTAATTTGGAATTAATTAAGTGATCAAAAGAAGACTAATTAAATATATGGGTTGATTGTGTAAATCATCGATACTTATATAGTGGGCTAATGCTTCATGGATTCTCCATGGATTCTCCATGGTGGTTATAGAACCCATGGGTCATGGAAATGAAAAGTCATGACAATTAGGGTTTACATGGTGTAACCCTAATTGTAACACACTATATAAGGATCCATATGTTCACCAAAATCGGCACTTAAGAAAGAAAGAAGAGGGCTAGCCGATTTAAAGTAGGGTGACATTTCTCTCAAGTTTACTCCAAGTGCATTTGGTGTTGTGTGAGACATTTGAGGCATCACACTTGAGGTGCTAGGCTCACAAGGTTTCAAGAAATCCAAACTACTACAAGGTATGTATTTCCTACTAACTTTTATGTTCAAAAGTTCCCAATGTATTCTAGATAGGATTATGAACCTTGGAAAAATCATTTTGCATGTATCTTAGTCAAACATAGATCCAAGGTTTCTAGGGTCGCATGTACACCTTAGGAGTGTTAGAATGCTCAAAACCCTTCAGTGGTATCAGAGCCTAGGCTTGTTTGTTTGATACTTGATGCAAAATTGTGAAAAAACTCAGTTTTTCTACATTCTGAAGCATGAACTCGCCGAGTCCATGGGGGGACTCGACGAGTCCATGACCAAATTCATCCTACTCGACGAGTACGCTCTTGCACTCGACGAGTAGGAGCTCCTGAGTGCAGATCTTCGAGTTTGGCTGCTGGAAATGGACTAGAAACATTACCCTAAACTGTTTTGGTGTTTTAAAACTTGTTTTAGATGGTGTAATGTTTGTGCTAATCCATTTACAATGGCTAATATCAAAATTTCATGTTTATATGTGTTCATATGTTCTTGAAATTTTGATATGAATATTCATGTTCTTATGAGATCTTGATAGATCATAGGAATTACTTGTTAAATTGTTTAATGTTTAATTCATGATCATTATGTGTTTTAATGGAATCCATAATTTGTCCTCAAGTTATGGATTACCAAAAGTTTTCCTTTTAAAGTCCATTAAAGAAACACATAGGTTACATAAAATGAAAAGTCACTCATTTTATTACATCATTAACTCATAAGTTATGAAAGATGAAAAGTTTGTAAAGTTACAAAACTTGCCCTCAAGTTTTGGAACATGTAAAGTCACTTTAAAATACTTTAGTACCAACCCCTAGAATTTTAAAAGTTAAAATTCAACCCTTATACTTTATAATATTATAAGTTTAATAATATATATATATATATATATATATATATATATATATATATATATATATATATATAACAACAAGTCGTCTTACCGTTAGTAGGCCTCATTCACGAAGCCGGTCTATAAGGGCGGTATAAGGTTGTTACCTATAAAATGGCAGCTTAATGGGTGCCCATTCTCACCCACCGCTTCCATGAGTGGTGGAGGGTCGTTAGTCGAACGGGTAGGACAAGGACTTATAAATTCTCATTAAAAGTATAATGAATATAAAGTAACTAAATGTTTTTATAAATTCCCAATCTTAGTTACTTTAGGAAAATGTGAATAAGGTGCTAACCCATGAAATTACACTTTGCACTTTGATTAAGTCGTTAGTTGAGCGCATATGGTTAACCGACACACTAACTTGGACTTAACAAGGTAGGCAAAGGGTAACTTAATATTTTACATAGTATCAGTGGAGTGCTTGTGGTTAACCGGCACATTGATTGAGGCGTAAATATTGAGGGTACCAGGTAATTTGCATGGTTACTTCACAACTTGTTTTGTGATCCTCAGCATCCCAGTCACAAAACCTGAAGGGCACACTCGAGATTGAAACGTTCCATTGAAAAGTTCAATTAATCTCAAAGAATCTAGGAGTTTCAAAAACCAATTAAAACCTAATTATTTATTTCGTTTTTTCATGGTGGAAATTGGTGAATCGTCATTCACCTACCTTCAAATATTTTATAGCTTGGATTACGGCATCCCTCTTCTAAGTTATAAAATATTGTGTTGGGTCCTAGCCTTAATATTACATTTGGGTGTTTTATTAAGGACTATCTTTATATGTAATCTAAACTTGTCTTTCTTCTTTTCAGATGTCTTCCAACAATGTTGCTTTTGGCCCAAACCCTACAGGCCCCTTATCTCTCATGAACCTTTGTGGGAGAGTCATCTTTGATGGATCCAACTTTATGGATTGGATCAGGAACATCATAATGGTCACTCGGTATGAGGAAAAGGAATATGTCCTCGAAAAGGAGCTTAAAGAACTCGATCCGAATGCTACTCCTAAGGAGGTCGCTGAATATCAGGCCCATGAAAGAGATGCTACCAAAGTGGCATGCATCATGTTGGCCAGTATGACAGCCGAACTCCAAAAGTCCTATGAGGACTACTATCCTTTTGAGATGCACCAGGATTTGATGGACCACTACCATCAGAGTGCTCGTCAAGAGCGATATGAGATCATCTCCTCCATAATAACAACCAGGATGAAGGATGTTGAACCCATCACGGGCCACATGCAGAAAATGCAAAGGTATGTGGACCATTTGCTTAAACTGAATGTGAACTTCCCAGAGGAGTTGGAAATAGATATTATTTTGCACTCCTTACCTTCGTGTTATGATTAATTCCGCATGACATACCACATGAACAAGGAGGAAGTTACACTCAGCAAACTTCAAGGACTTTTGAAGACCACGGAAAGTGGTCTTAAAGGTAAGTCGGTTGTTACTACTCCTACTCCTACCGCGGCCCCTGTCTTGGCAATCGGGCAAGGCAAAGGAAAGAAGAGGAAGAGCCCTTCGAAGGGTACCAAGGGAAAGTCCCTTGATGGCTCCTCTTCAAGTGGAACCAAGAAAGGTTTCGTCAGTCTTTCTGCTAACCCTAAAGAAGCTGAATGCTTCTATTTCCATGAAAAGTCGCACTGGAAGCGAAACTGCCCAAAATACCATCAAGATGTTAAGGATGGGAAAGTAAAACCCAACCACGCATGTATTTACACTATATTGTCTAATAACTCACCCTATTCTAATTCTTGGGTCCTTGATACAGGTTGTGGTATTCACATATGTTGTGATTTGCAGGGACTAAGAAAAAGTGAGAATGCGGAGCATGGGAAGATAAACTTGATCATGGGAAATAGGAAAGTGACACCTGTCACCAAGATTGGAGTTTATTCTTTGTTGCTAAGTAGTGGGTTAACATTAGATTTGAATAAATGTTGTTACTCGCCTGAAATGGGAAGAAATATTATTTCCTTTCATGCTTTGTACAAAAAAGGTTTTACCTTTTCATTTGATAATGATAGTGGTGGTATTTATGCTTTCTTTAATAATGTTCTTTATTTTAAAGCATTACCTTGTGATGGTGTGTATGAAGCTGTGTCGGTTGTAGACAATCTAGGAAATAATGTGTTGTGTATTGATTCTTCTAATAATAACTTGGATAAAGCATAATTATGGCATTGTATTCTTGGACATGTAAGCCAGAAACGCATAGGCCAACTCCAAAAGGATGGAGTCTTGGAGTCATTTGACCTAAAATCAGATGATAGTTGTGAATCTTGTCTGCTTGGGAAACTGACAAAGTCACCCTTCACTGGTACATGTGCTAGGGGTGAAGGTTTGTTGGATATTGTACAAACTGATGTGTGTGGACCCTTCAAAACTGGCACAAGGGATGCTAATTGTTATTATGTAACTTTTACTGATGATTATAGTAGATATGGTTATGTCTACTTAATCAAGCATAAGTTAGAGCCTTTTGAAAGGTTTAAAGAGTTTAAACAGGAAGTAGAGAATCAATTGGGCAGGAACATTAAGACGCTTCGATCCGATCGAGGTGGTGAGTATCTTAGGACAGAGTTCCTTGACTATCTTAAGGAATGTGGAATTGTCTCACAATAGACACCTCCGAGGACATCGCAGTTGAATGGTGTGACTAAGAGGCGCAATCAAACCTTGTTGGATATGGTTCGTTCCATGATGAGTCGAGCTTCGGTACCAATCTCATTTTGGGGGTATGCCTTAGAGACTGCCGCCCATATTCTTAATCTAGTCCCTACAAAGAAGGTTGCCAAAACACCTCATGAGATGTGGACCGGAAAAGTTCCCAAACTGGACCACATCAAGATTTGGGGTTGCGAGGATTTTATGAGGCGTGAGTCTCTCGACAAGCTCGAACCTCGAAGTGAGAGGTGTATTTTCATCGGCTACCCATAGAGATCCTTCGGTTACCTCTTCTACATACCTAGTGATAATGTGGTCTTTGTAGTAAGGAGAGGACTCTTTCGAGAGAGAGAATTCATAAGCCAAGGAAATAGTGGGAGGCAAATTGACCTTGAAGAAATTCAAGAGTCAAGTGGTGAAGGAACCTCAAACCCTAGCAATCAACTTGAGGATGAAACTCCTGTTGATCCGACAGAAGAGTCTGTACCTCTGAGGCGTTCCACGAGAGTTAGGAATGCACCTGGGCATTCCTATGGTTTCCATATTACTATGGAAGGTGATACACTTATCAGTGATAGCACACTGGTAAGTCTGGATGAACCTAACAGCTACACGGAAGCCAGGGCAGGCCCTGAGGCTGCTAAATGGAAAGAGGCTATGGACAGCGGGATACAGTCCATGTATGACAATCAAGTTTGGAACTTGGTTGACAATGTACCAGGTCGCAAGACAGTCGGGTGCAAATGCATCTTCAAGAAGACGACCGACATGGATGGTAATGTACACACTTATAAGGCGCGACTGGTTGCAAAGGGCTTTTCGCAAACTCCGGGATTTGATTATGATGAGACCTTTTCACCAGTAGCCAAGATTAAGTCTATTAGGGTTATGCTAGCCATTGCTGCATTTCATGACTATGAAATATGGCAAATGGATGTCAAAACCGCCTTCCTTAATGGAAATTTGGCTGGGGATGTTTACATGAGTCAGCCGAAGGGTTTTGTCAGTGCAGAGTACCCTAATAGAGTGTGTAAGCTTGAGAAATCCATCTATGGACTGAAACAAGCACCTAGTAGATGGAATCTTTGCTTCGATGAGTAGGTCAAAGAGTTTGGCTTTTCGAGGAGTGAAGATGAATCTTGTGTATATGTCAAGGCTAGTGGGAGTATAGTCAGTTTTTTGGTATTGTATGTGGATGACATACTACTCATAGGAAATGACATTCCAACTCTGCAGGAAGTGAAGTCCTGGCTTGGGAAGTGTTTCGCTATGAAGGACCTTGGTGAAGCTGCCTATATCCTAGGGATAAGGATTTTGAGAGACATGAGTAAAAGACTAATTGGACTTAGTCAGAGTACCTACTTGGATCAGGTGCTGAATGTTGGATAAGGTGTCTAAGTCCATAACATTATTTGGTATATACTTGACCCGACCCGGCATGGTCCATTTGGGTTGCACTTCACCCGAACTATTTATGGTTAAACCTTTGAGAAATGTATGTATATGATTTGTTAATATATTATAAGTTATAATATATTAATATGAAATCATATTATTTAATTAGTATTGATAATAAATTAATTTAGAATTAATTTGGTGATAAAAAAGGTGACTAATTAAATATGGGCTCTTGTATTTGTATAAGTGTGGGCTAATACTCATTTGGAATGGGCTTGGCATGCATGGGAATCCATGGATAGTCCATGGAGCTTTTAACCCATGGATCCTTGGAAAGGAAGAGTCATGGGTATTAGGGTTTACATGGATGTAACCCTAATCCTCCATACTATATAAAGGAGCTTGTGATGCTTGAAATGACACTAGATAGGTTATGAACCTTGGAAAAATCAAAGTTGAATGTATTCTTAGTCAAACATAGATCCAAGGTTTTAGGGTTGCATGAACACCTTTGGAGTGTTAGATTGCTCAAAACCCAACAGTGGCATCAGAGCCTAGGATTGTTTTCTTGAATACTTGATGCAAACTGTTGAAAAGTCGCAAAATTGAGCTGTCTGGGCAGTGGACTCGACGAGTCCAAGCACAAATTCATCCTACTCGTCGAGTAGGTTCGTGCACTCGACGAGTAGGAGACACAGGATGCAGTTTTTTGACTTTTGCTGCTGGAAATGGACTAGAAACATTACCCTAAACTGGTTTGATGTTTTAAAACCTGTTTTAGATGGAGTAATGGTTGTTCTAATCCATTTACAATGGCTAATATCAAAATTCCATGTTTATATGTGTTCATATGTTCTTGAACTTTTCATATGAAGATTCATGTTCTTATGAGTTATTGTTAGATCATAGGAATTACTTGCTAAATTGTTTAATGATTAATTCTTGATCAATTATGTGTTTTAATGGAATCCATAATTTGTCCTCGAGTTAGGGATTTCCAAAGGTCACCTCTTTTAATGAACATTTAAACACATAAGTTACATAAAAATGAAGAGTCTTCACTTTTATGAACCCTTAACTCATAAGTTATGAAATGAAAAGTTTTGAAGAGTTTCAAAACTTCCCCTCAAGTTTTGGAATTTGTAAAGACACACATACTTTAAATTCCAACCCTTAGGATTTTAAAAGTTAAAATTCAACCCTTATATTATTATAAGATTAATGGTCAATATTTATATATATGTATAAGATCAAGTCGTTTTACCGTTAGTAGGCCTCATTCACGAAGCCGGTCTATAAGGGGGGTATAAGGTTGTTGCCTATAAAATGGCAGCTTAATGGGTGCCCACTCTCACCCACCGTTTCCTTGATCGGTGGAGGGTCGTTAGCCGAACGGGTAGGACAATGATTTTAATTCTCATTAAAAGTATAATGATTATTATAAAGTAACTAAATGTTTTAGTAATTCCCAATCTTAGTTTCTTTTGGAAAATGTGAAAATGGTGCTAACCCATGAAATTCACACTTTGTACCTTACGAAGTCGTTGGTGGAGCGTGTATGGTTAACCGGCACACTAACTTGGACTAGTAAGGATAACAAAGGGTGACTTAATGTTTATCATAGATCGGTGGAGCGTGTGTGGTTAACCGGCACATCGATTAGGTGATAATATTAAGGGTACCAAGTGAATTTGCATGGTTATTCACACCTTGTTTTGTGATCCTCGGCATCCCAGTCACGAAACTTGAAGGGCACGCTCGAGATTGAAACATGCCATTGAAAAGTTCAATTAATCTCAAAAGAATCTAGGAATTTCAAACCAATTAAACCTAATAATTCATTTCGTTTTCATGGTGGAAATTGGTGAATCGTCATTCACCTACCTTCAAATATGTTATAGCTTAGATTACGACATCCCTCTTCTAAGTTATAATATATTGTGTTGGGTCCTAGCCTTAATATTACATTTGGGTGTCTTATTAAGGACTCTATATATCTAATCTAAACTTGTCTTTCTTCTTTTCAGATGTCTTCCAACAATGCTGCTTCTTGCCCAAACCCGACCGACTCCTTCTCTCTCATGAACCTTTGTGGGAGAGTCATCTTTGATGGATCCAACTTTACAGATTGGATCAGGAAGATCAGGATGGTCACTCGCCATGAGAACAAAGAATATGTTCTCGACAAGGAGCTTATGGTGCCCGAGCAAACTGCTACTCCGGAGGAGCTTGTTGAATATGAGGCACATGAAAGAGATGCTACAAAAGTGGCATGCATCATGATGGCCACTATGACAGCCGAGCTTCAAAAGTCCTATGAGGACTACTATCCTTTTGAGATGCACCAGGATTTGATGGACCGCTACCATCAGAGTGCTCGTCAAGAGTGATATGAAATCATCTCTTCCGTGATAACAACCCGAATGAAGGATGGTGAACCCATCACAGGCCACATGCAGAAAATGCAAAGGTATGTGGACCGTTTGCAGAAATTGAATGTGAACTTCCCTGAGGAGTTGGCAATTGACATCATTTTGCACTCCTTACTTCCATGTTATGATCAATTCTGCATGACATACCACATGAACAAGGAGGAATTTACACTCAACAAACTTCAAGGACTTCTGAAGACCGCCGAAAGTGGTCTTAAAGGTAAGTCGGTTGTTACCACTCCTACTCCTACAGCTGCCCCTGTTTTGGCTATCGGGCAAGGCAAAGGGAAGAAGAGGAAGACCTGTTCGAAGGGTACCAATGGAAAGTCTCTTGATGGCTCCTCATCAAGTGGAACCAAAGGTGGTTCTGCTACTCCTTCTGCCATCCCTAAGGATGCTGAATACTTCTATTGCCAGAATAAGGGCACTGGAAGCGAAACTGCCCAAAGTACTTGTAGGATGTCAAGGATGGAAAAAGTGAAACCATCCCATGCATGTATTTACACTATATTTTCTAATAACTCACCATATTCTAATTCTTGGGTTTCTTGATACAGGTTGTGGTATTCACATTTGTTGTCACTTGCAGGGCCTAAGAAGAAGTGAGGATGTGGAGCACGGAAAGATAAACCTAATCATGGGGAACAAGAAGGTTATACCTGTTAGCACGATTGGGGTTTATACTTTGTTGCTAGATAGTGGGTTAAAGTTAGATTTGAATAAATGTGTTTACTCGTCTGAAATGGCGAGGAATATTATTTCCTTTCATAGTTTGTACAAACAAGGGTTTACCTTATCTTTTGATAATGAAATTGGTAGTATTAATGCTTTCTTTAGTAAGGTTATTTATTTTAAAGCATTACCTTGTGATGGTGTGTATGAAACTGTGTCGGTTGTAGATAACCTAGGTAATAATGTGTTGTGTATTGATTCTTCTACTAGCTTGGATAAAGCATCGTTGTGGCATTATCGTCTTGGACATGTAAACAAGAAACACATAAGCTAACTCCAAAAGGATGGAGTTTTGGAATCATTTGACATAAAGTCAGATGACAGTTGTGAATCTTGTTTGCTTGGAAAAATGACAAAATCACCCTTCACTGGTTCTTGTGAAAGGGGTGAGGGATTGTTTGACCTTATACATACCGATGTATGTGGACACTTCAAAACCGCCACAAGGGATGCTAATTGCTACTACCCGACTTTTACTGATGATTATAGTAGATATGGTTATGTCTACTTAATCAAGCATAAGTCAGAAACTTTTGATAGGTTTAAAGAGTTTAAACATGAAGTAGAAAATCAATTGGGCAGGAACATTAAGATGCTTCGATCCGATCGAGGTGGTGAGTATCTTAGCACAGAGTTCCTCAAGTATCTTAAGGAGTGTGGGATTGTCTCACAATTGACACCTCCCAGGATACCACAACTGAATGGTGTGGCTGAGAGTCGTAATCGGACCTTGTTGGACATGGTTCGCTCCATGATGAGTCGAGCTTCGCTACCAATATCTTTTTGGGGGTATGCCTTAGAGACTGCCGCCCATATCCTTAATCTGGTCCCTACAAAGAAGGTTGCCAAAACACCTCATGAGATGTGGACTGGGAAAGTTACCAACTTGGACCACATCAAGATTTGGGGTTGCGAGGCTTTTGTGAGACGAGAGACGCACGAACCTCGAAGTGAGAGGTGTATTTTCACCACCCACATAAATCCTTTGGTTACCTCTTCTACAGACCCAATGAGAATGTGGTTGTAACATCCCAAGTTCGGAAGCAAGAAGTTGGAGGGTGCTAAGTGTAAATAAAGGAAGCTACTCGACGAGTAGGTATGCTACTCGTCGAGTCGGAGCGGGATTGATCGCGGGTTAAGTGTCCAACTCGCCGATTCGGCGGCTTGGACTCGACGAGTTGGTGCTGGAATGAGAAAACCCTAATCCCGAGGGTTGCACCCTATTTAAAGAACTTTTTGTCCTTCTCCCAGCCTCCTAATCCCCCAGAGAGTTCCAGAAAACCCTAATTTCTTGTGAGACTTCATTATTGAGGAGATTGGAGCTTGGAAGAGGAATTTGGTCGAAGGAGATTGAGAAATTAGAGGCTAGCATCAAGGGGCTTGTGTAGATCTGGGATCTACATCAGTTTGGGCACATCTCAGAGGTAAGGAGCCATTATCTTAAGCTATTTCCTTTTTGGGTTCATCTTTGGTGGTTGATTTGGAGTTCCTTAGCTTGTTTGAGACCAATTTCGGGTTTGGAGTTTAGATCTGAGGTTGCTACTCCTGATCTAAGCTTGTGATGGTCCTTAATGCCAGAAAGCTCCTGTCTAAGAGTTATTGGTGAAGCCCCTTTGTCATAAACCCTAGCCCTAGAGTGTTTTGGGCTTATATCTCCTTGGTTTCATGTAAAGTTTGCAACTTTATATGAGGGTTATGTTGTAGAAGAGTGGATCTATGGATTGGAGCCCCTGCATGGCTCGCAAAGCCTCTGAATGGATTGAGAACTGAAGAGACTCGGCGAGTCACATGGGTGTACTCGACCTGTCGTATGAACATGTGCATGGACTCGGCGAGTTGGAAGAACAACTCGGCGAGTCTGTTGAAGATTGCCTTGGACTCGGCGAGTCTGTTCTTGGACTCGGCGAGTCAGGTCGCAGAACCCCTAACCTCTTCTGGTTAAGACGCAGATCAGTGAGTCGAGGGGTGACTCAGTGAGTTGGACAGGATGGGACTCGGAGATCGTTGGACTCGACGGGTCTTGGGGTGACTCGACGAGTTGAGTCGTGTTCTAAGAGTTTTCTGAGTATGAGGACTCGACGAGTCGACGGGTTGACTCGGCGAGTAGAGTCGACCAGGAAGGTTGACTTTGACTGAGGACTTTGACTTTGATAAAGAGTTGACCAGTTTGACTTCCAAGTGTATTTTGGTAATTTTGGTATTGGTTCTTTGGTACTGTGCTGTGGTGAAGTTCGTATCGGTGGTCGGAGCAGCTTGGTCGTATCTCTTCAGTTGGCAATTGCAGGTAAGTTATCCTCACTATATCGACAAGGTCTACGGCACCAAGGCCGGCCCTTTATCGGATGGAAATCCGGGTAATTGTTTGATATGTATTGATTTGCTATGTCTGCACCGTGGTATTTAGGGTGGTGTTATGTTAGTGACCTGGTTAAGTTCGGTACCCGGTATATAGGGTAATGTTATGCTAGTGACCGGATAGGTCGGAATCCTGGTTAGGATGTTGTTATGCTATGTGATCTGTTAGATTGTTTGTCTGGTTAAGGATTTGTTATGTGAATAATTGTTTTATGTGCACATGGTTGTTTGACGGGGTTAGGTTGAGGCGAGTGCTGCTTTGTGCTGTAGGCCAACATACCCAGGGCGGACCGGGTATTCCGAAGGCCTAGCGAGCGGTCCGGATAGGCTGAAGGCCCCAAGAGGGCGGACCAGACGTGCCGAGGCTCGGAGAGTGGACCAGGCCGATTGAAGGCCCTGTGTGGGCGGACCAGTCATACTGTAGAATCAGAGAGTTGACCAGGTGGATTGAAGGCCCAGTGCGGGCGGACCAGTCACACTGTAGACTCGATGTACATGGCTAGACTCGGAGGGTGGACCAGGTGGACTGAAGGCCCGGTGCGGGCGGACCAGTCACATAGTAGACCCGATGTGCATGGCTCTAATGTAATGTGATATGCTATGAGTATGTTTATGTGTGGTTGGTATTTTGGGGGTAACTCACTAAGCTTTCGGGCTTACAGTTTCAGTGTATTGTTTCAGGTACTTCAGGAGATCGTGGCAAGGCGAAGGCGTGATCGTACCGCTCCTCATGTTTTATGATTTATGTGATATGGTTCTGGGGGATACTCTGATGTTTAAACTATTTTGAAAACGAGATGTATGAACTTAAGGTTTTAATTTGGCTCAAATTTTATGGATGTTACAAGTTGGTATCAGAGCCTTGGTTTGAGTGAATTGGAGGAACATTCGTGTGAATCCAGTCTCAAATCAAGGAGAGATTTTCAAAAGGTTTTCAAAATAAGTAAAGGAGGACGCAGAGGGTACGATCAGCCGGAGCCAGTAAGTAGACCCCAAAATACCATGCAAGTTATTTGATTATGTGATATGTTAGAACAGCATGCTAGTACTAAGGCTAGGGATCTTCAGGAATTGCATGATAGAATTGCCTGATTATATGATGCCTGTTACTTTAGGGTTTCTTGTTATGGGATATTCAGTATTCCTCTAGGGGTGAGGATGGAGTGCTTGTTATGTATGTTTGTGCTTAGGGCGTTGTGGTGATACTTGAGACAAATATGCGTAGGTGTAGAAGGTAGTATGGTCCCGTACTACTGAAAGCACAGGACCCATACGCGTATCAAGGAAGTCACAACTCTCTAGGGTATCGGTTATGAGATAGTTCCCCGGGTGGATATGTGATGTCTCTAAGGGTCTTGTTGGTGTATTGCAGTATGGTGATTACGAGACGTGTCGGGGCAGGATCTGGTTCGGGATCGGGATCAGGAGAGGGTGGTCAGGATGGACCAGTACCACCTGAGGTCATTGGTCAGATGAGTACGGATGAGTTGGACGCCAGGATTCGTGAGATCCTGCATGATGAGGTTGCTACCATGTTCCGGGCTGAGTTGCCAGAGATGTTTGGGTCGATCAAGACCGCCATGGTTGAGTACTTTGATGAGCGCTGTGCAAGCTTGAGAAATCCATCTATGGATTGAAACAAGCACCTCGGAGATGGAATCTTTGTTTCGATGAGAAAGTCAAAGAGTTTGTTTTTTCGAGGAGTGAAGATGAGTCCTGTGTTTATGTCAGAGCTAGTGGGAGTATAGTTAGCTTCTTGGTGCTGTATGTGGATGACATACTACTCATAGGAAACGACATCCTAACTTTGCAGGAAGTGAAGTCCTGGCTTGGGAAGTGTTTTGCTATGAAGGACCTTGGAGAGGCTGCCTATATCCTAGGGATAAAGATATTAAGAGACAGGAGTAAAAGACTAATTGGACTTAGTCAGAGTACCTACTTGGATAAGGTGTTCAAAAGGTTCAACATGCAGAATTCCAAGAAAGGAGAATTACCGATCCAAAGCAATTCCAAACTGAGCAAGGCTCAGAGCCCGAGTACAGAGGCTGAGATAGCTGAGATGAGTCGATTGTCATATGCTTCTGCTGTTGGCTCGATTATGTATGCTATGACTTGTACCCGCCCTGATGTGGCCTTTGCCTTGAGCATGGTCAACAGATATCAGGGGAACCCTGACAAGGCACATCGGACTGGGTAAAGAATATTCTCAAGTACCTACGAAGGACTAAGGATTGGATTCTTACCCTTGGTGGGAGTGATGACTTGAGAGTAGTAGGGTATAGTGATGCTAGCTTTCAGACTGATAGGGATAACTTCCGCTCTCAGTCGGGCTGGGTCTTTACCCTAAATGGAGGGGCAATTACTTGGAAGAGTTCGAAGCAGGAGACGGTAGCTGATTCTACCTGTGAATCAGAGTATATAGCAGTGAGTGAAGCGGCAAAGGAGGCAATATAGCTAAAGAACTTCATCGGAGACCTTGGAGTTGTACCAGCTATTAAGGAGCCTATGGAGATTTTGTGTGACAGCAATAGTGCGGTTGCCTTAGCCAAGGAACCGAGAGATCATGGCAGATCTAGACACATTGACAAAAAATACCACTTCATAAGACACAAGATAGAAGAAGGACTCCTCGTGGCAAGGAGGGTATCATCAGAAGAGAATCCTGCAGAACCCCTTACAAAGGGAATGACGAGGGTTAGGCACTTACAGCATGCGAGGCGCATAGTGATGAAAGATGATATTAGTTTACAGATTAGATAGCTTTTTCTGAAACTTGTAAAATGTAATCGACAGTTGATGATGAATAAAAGGTGTATTTATTTATGAGTAAGGTGTTACTGTCTTTGTCAATTATTTACTGTTGTTTCAGCTTTGCATGTTTTGACTTCCTGAATAAATAACATTATTCAAACCTCCACAGTCGTTCATACGTCAGAAGTAGGTAGGAATTAAGACTGTCATGAATTGGGCTTGTAGATGACTAAAGGTGTTTAGCCATAGCAATGGTTGCTACAACATTCATGAGTGCTCATAAGTTATGAGTATTGGAATAGACCCACGCTCACTGGCATCACTTCATGGAATTTATCTCGAGTGATCGTGAAACGGTAATACCATATAAGTCTTCAAACCTAAAGATATGAATTGTTGCCTATGAGTTGGTTATACATTGATTGTACGTAAACGCATTGGTAACTCGATGTTATAAAACGTGTCTTTGTGTATAATCTAACAAGTAGTAGAACAAGCATATGAGTCGAAGTTTATTTGTTTCTTCTTGGATTAGAAGCGATATCTGGGCCCCTCGATGATTTTGTGTTGACCCATGTACCGGGCCCGGTCACAACTAAGTTGATGTGTTCAATTAAGTTCTATGTCAAACAAATCGGAAATCGAGAAACAAACAGCTGGACAATAAGTACGACATTGTTCCATGTATTTGTCCGACTGATATCTAGAACAGAGGATTATATGATCACTTATCTAAAAATGGCGCTTCATAGTTCAACAGAGTTTTGAGAACTATGATTGTCGGTTGGTTCCTGAAGTAATATACGCAAATATAGTTATTAGACTTATCCAAGTGGGAGACTGTTGGATAAGGTGTCTAAGTCCATAACTTTATTTGGTATATACTTGACCCAACCCGGCATGTTCCATTTGGGTTGCACTTCACCCGAATTATTTATGGTTAAACCTTTGAGAAATGTATGTATATGATTTGTTAATATATTATAAGTTATAATATATTAATATGAAATCATATTATTTAATTAGTATTGATCATAAATTAATTTAGAATTAATTTGGTGATAAAAAAGGTGACTAATTAAATATGGGCTCTTTTATTTATATAAGTGTGGGCTAATACTCATTTGGAATGGGCTTGGCATGCATGGAAATCCATGGATAGTCCATGGAGCTTTTAACCCATGGATCCTTGGAAAGGAAGAGCCATGGGTATTAGGGTTTACATGGATGTAACCCTAATCCTCCACACTATATAAAGGAGCTTGTGATGCTTGAAATGACACTAGTTGTGTGTGTAAAAGGTGTGGCCGATTTCTATGAGCAAGCCTACACTCTCATAAGGTTTTTCCAAGTTTGTGGTGATTTGTGATTTCCATTTGAGGCATCCACATTATTGGTGCTAGGCTCTCAAACTCCAAGGAATCAACTCACTAATTGAAAGGTATGCAACTCTTCTAGCCATTATGTTTATTGTTCCCCATGACATGCTAGATAGGTTATGAACCTTGGAAAAATCAAAGTTGAATGTATTCTTAGTCAAACATAGATCCAAGGTTTTAGGGTTGCATGAACACTTTAGGAGTGTTAGATTGCTCAAAACCCAACACTAAATAGATTCAACATGCAGAATTCCAAGAAAGGAGAGTTACCGATCCAGAGTAACGCCAGACTGAGTAAGACACAAAGCCCGAGTATAGAGGTTGAGATAGCTGAGATGAGTCGAGCACCTTATGCTTCCGCTGTAGGTTCGATCATGTATGCTATGACTTGTACTCGTCCTGATGTGGCCTTTTGCACTGAGCATGGTCAGCAGATATCAGGGGAACCCTGGCAAGGCACACTGGACTGCGGTAAAGAACATTCTCAAGTACATGCGGAGGACTAAGGACTGGGTCCTTACCCTCGGTGGGAGTGATAACTTGAGAGTATTAGGGTATAATGATGCTAGCTTTCAGATAGATAGGGATAATTTCCGCTCTCAGTCAGGATGGGTCTTTACCTTAAACGGATGAGCAATCTCTTGGAAAAGTTCCAAGCAGGAGACAGTGGCTGATTTAACTTGCGAATCAGAGTATATAGCGGCAAGCGAGGCAGCAAAGGAGGCTATATGGATAAAGAACTTCATTGGAAACCTTGGGGTTGTACCATCTATAAAGGAGCGTATAGAGATTTTCTGTGATAGTGAAAGTGTAGTTGCCTTAGCCAAGGAAACAAGGGATCACGGGAGATCCAGACACATCGACAGAAAATATCATTTCATCAGACATCGGATAGAAGAAGGACTCCTCGTGGCAAAGAGGGTATCATCGGATGAGAACCCGGCAGATCCCTTCACGAAGGGACTGGGCAGGGCTAAGCATCTACAGCATGCGAGGCGCATAGGGCTGAAGGATGATATTAGTTTTAGTAGTTAGATAGCTTTGAAATGTGTAAAGTGTAATTGACATTTGATGATGAATAAAAGTTGTATTTATTTATGAGTAAATTGTTGCTTTCTTTTGTCAATCGTTTACTATCGTTTCATTTTGCATGTTTTAACTTCCAGAATAATTATGTTTGGTATAACATATTATTCAAATTCTCCACAGTCGGTCATATGTTGGATGTAGGTATGAATCAAGATTGTCATGAGTTGGTCGTAGAGGTCTAAGATGTTGCACATGGCTACAACACTCATGAGTGCTCATAAGTTCTGAGTATTGGATTCAACCCGCGCTTATGAGTTGGTTATGCATTAATTGTACGAAAACGTATGAGTTGGTTATGCATTGATTGTACGAAAACGCATTGGTAACTCGATGTTATAAAACATGCCTTTGTTTATGATTCAACAAGTAGTAGAACAAGCATATGAGTTGAAGTTTATCTGTTCCTTCTTGGAGTAGAAGCGATATATGGTCCCCTCAACGATTTTGTGTTGACCAATGTATCGGGCCCGGTCAGAACTAAGTTGATGTGTTGAATTAAGTTCTATGTCAAACAAATCGGAAATCGGGAAACAAACTGTTGGACAATAAGTAAGACATTGTTCCATGTATTTGTCCGACTGAAATCTAGAACAGAGGATTATATGATCACTTATCTTAAATGGTGTGTCATCATCATCTCAGTTCCGAGAGACCTTGAAAGAGCTACGATTGCTGATCGGTTCCTGAAGTCATTCTTGCAGTTATACTTATTAGACTTATCCAAGTGGGAGACTGTTGGATTAGGTGTGTAAGTTCATAACTATTTCTGGAATGTACTTGACCCGATTAGCATGGTCCATTTGGGTTGCATGGCATCATGCATTTGGATAGACTAAAATGAGAGAAATAACACTTTAGGTTTATTAATATATTATAAGTTCTAGTATATTAATAGTATTATTTAGTTAGTATTGATCAAGAATTAATTTGGAATTAATTAAGTGATCAAAAGAAAACTAATTAAATATATGGGTTGATTGTGTAAATCATCCATACTTATATAGTGGGCTAATGCTTCATGGATTATCAAGTTGGGCTAAAACCATAGGATGCTCCATGGTGGTTATAGAACCCATGGGTCATGGAAATGAAAAGTCATGACAATTAGGGTTTACATGGTGTATGCCTAATTTTAACACACTATATAAGGATCCATATGTTCACCAAAACCGGCACTTAAGCAAGAAAGAAGAGGGCTAGCCGATTTGAAGTAGTGTGACATTTCTCTCAAGTTTACTCAAAGTGCATTTGGTGTTGTGTGAGACATTTGAGGCATCACACTTGAGGTGCTAGGCTCACAAGGTTTCAAGGAATCCAAACTACTACAAGGTATGTATTTCCTACTAACTTTTATGTTCAAAAGTTCCCCATGTATGCTAGATAGGATTATGAACCTTGGAAAAATCATGTTGCATGTATCTTAGTCAAACATAGATCCAAGGTTTCTAGGGTCGCATATACACCTTATGTGAAAACCCGAAATTTTCATTTGTAAAAACTCTACGGTCAAGCACTTCAAATAGTAGCCAAATTCATTTCAGAACGTTTTTGGCCGGTTTTCAGTCCGTTTGGGTGTCTTTATTTTTATCCGTCAAACGAACAAATAAAAGGAAGTATACTTTAGAGGTTGTCGTGCATCACTTAAGTCTCAAAACTCCAAGAGTTTGGAGTTTACGGCCCAAACATGGAGTTTGCGGCCGTAAACTCTAAAGAGTATAAATATGACACTTAGTCATTTTTGGCTCATTTTTCACTTCCTTGCTCAAGAACACCAAAAATTCTCTCTCAAGTATCATAACACATTTCTTCCAATCTTCCAAAAATGTAAGTATTCCTTCACTTGTTTTGTTGTTATAACACCTTATCTAGTGTTTATACATTATTTCATCCACGTATTCTTCATTTCTACTTAGATCTTCAAGTGTTCTTCAAAACACCAAGAACACCAAGAACACACACTAGTGTTCTTGGGCCCTAAGCACTCTTACAAGCTTCCTATAAGTAAGTACACTCTTCCTATCTAGTTTTTTGCTTAGTATACTTGCTAAACCATTGAAGAACATCAAAAACCCTCAAGAACATTTGTGTTTACGGTCAAGGGATATCCTTGAACCGTAAACACCATCAAGTGGTGTTTAAGTGCCACTAACGCCTCCTAGGGCTTGGTTATTGGACTAGAACCTTGCATGCATGAGCTAGAAACCCCAAAACACGAAATGGTTGGAGTGACCATGAGTTTACGGCCGTAAACTCGTGGGTTTACGACCGTAAACTCAAGGGTTTACGACCGTAAACTCCAAGGAGTGGTCCAAGAACCGTAAACTCCAATGAAGGGCTATTTTGAGCCCTAGTCCCTTCCTAAGCCTTTGATACAAACCTAGAACACTTCCTTGAGGGGTATAGGACCTTAAAACACCCAATGATGCAAATTACCATGAGTTTACGGCCGTAAAATCATTGGGGAAATGGCCAAAAACCGTAAACTCATGTTTTGTTGCCAAATGGGAGGTAAACTCCAATGTGAGGCCATACTCTCCTTAGATACAACCCTTATGAACTCCTAACACTTAAATCAAAGTGTTATCCATGTATTAGGGTGTCCTTACTTGATAAATTAGTTATTAAAATGACTAATTAGATACATATATGTATCATTACATGTTAAATAGGATCCGTGTGTGTGTTCAAGTCCTCACTTGACACTTAGCATCCTATACAATCCGTTCATCCGAATCACCCACTACAGGTGAGTTCATACCCCTTAATCTACCTTTGAAATGATTTTAAATACTTTTATGGGGGGATACAAGTTGAACTATTAAGTTATTATATCAATCACATGTGATTAATAACTTTCATGTAAATAGATTTTTGCATGTTAAACTGTTTTATCCAGCTAAAGGTTTTCAAATCTTGTTTTCAAATCTCTTTTAAAGTACCAAAGTCTCTTTTTAAATTACTAAGCTTTTATCAAAGTCTTTTAAACTTATATTCTTGATAGATGCATGTCTATATAGATATAGTTATATAAGTAGGGTTTGAAGGACTTAGGACTGATAGCCTGCTTTATTTCCTGTTCCTTGTTTGGTTGTGGACTTAGAGCATCCGACTATTTGTCCGAGTGTCATTGAAGTCCTAATTATATATTATGTATATCTGGATAGACATTAAAACTCTTACTCCAGTTCAATACCTTTGGGTAGCAAAGGTACCTAGATAACCTCTCAAGCAAACTATAATAGGTATAGTTTAGAAACCAACCATAACTTTCATGAAGGAGAACTTAGCTATATCAATATTCTAAAAACTTATACTTTTAGTAAAAAGAAAGATTTATAGAAATCAAAACACGAGATACATCCTCATGACGTGGATTGCACCGTTGTCAAGTTGGTAACCAGAGTCTCCTGGAGGGAGAGCGGGCATTGTGTTTATAGATCTATACGGGACAGACCATCCCACATCCTGACTGCTAGCTACAGTCTCGGCCGACCAAGCCAAGGGGTGACAAATGTCACATTCATTTTGACGCCAGCAGGTCGTCGTGCTTACATCCGTCAATCAGTATGGTTACGAGTATCTTTACATTTACCTTATAATTCATGGCCTAAGGTAAGTATTATCATGGGAGGTTTTACATATAAAACCATAAAAATATATTTTCCTAGTTATACACTAGGCCACGTTTAAACCTTTAAACTAACCTACTTAGGATTAAAGGCTGCTTTAGACTCCCCGAGGCGTATTGTTCATTTAATACCACCTGGAGTCTGAATTTCATTTATTTAGACTCTCCGAGACGTATTGTTCATTTAATACTACCTGGAGTCTGTATTTTTCCTACTTTAGACTCCTCGGGGTGTATTGTCCATCTAATACTATCCGGAGTCTGCATTTTTTTACCATATAAACAACAATGTCATTGATGAAGTAAAATATTATTTTCCCTATTACATTAAATTGTGGTTTTCCCATATACTCATTAATGTAAAAACACTATATTTTGATAATGATAGTAACATTTGGGGAAAAATGCTCTTTAAACACAAAACAGTTGGTCTTGGTAGAAGACTACTTTTAATAGAAAATATAGGATTTTCTGGAAGGAATTCAAATACTTTATAAGCTCTTATCACCATCATCTAATGAGATAATTTTGAGGAAAAACATGTATTTATATCAATGTCATTAAAATACTTATGAACTCACCAGCATTAAAATGCTGATACTCTCTTTCAAAATAACTTGTATTCTCAGGACGTCAGTAAACAGGTACACTCCGGAAGCTTTTGTGAAGACAGCCTTGTACCGAGCTGCATTTTATGTTATTCTCTATATCTACTTTTGATGTTGTTGCTAAATGTAACCTATGTAAAAACATTACTATTAATGCAATGGTTGTTGTGCTTTGATTACTATACAACATGTGTTGTGATACTTGACATGACGTCCTCCACCCCAGAACATTTCCGCCGCTCCGGTTTTGGGGTCTGACAGATTGGTATCAGAGCATTGTATATAGTGAGCTCAGTATATCAAATCATAAAATATATACAACCTATAAATACAATGGGATAAAAACACTCTGACCCAGAATTATACTTTAAAATATAACCATATTTTACAAAAGTATAAGAACATCCAGAATATAAAAACCCGAACAAGTATCACAAGAAGAACAACAATAAAAGTCTTTGGATGTTGACCATTACCGTCAAACCTGGGCAGTTATGTAATCGTAAGTTGGAATAAATATAACCTGATCAACTATATTTATTCGAGATGTGACTAACGTGTGTTTGGGAGTGATAGTGGTGTTGCAATGAATTCGAAACTTACCATGTAGGAATGCTAGAGCCAAACATAAAGTTTAAAATACTATAGGAGTATTTTGTAATACTAAAAGACTAACAATAAACCCAAAAACATGTTCAGAAGTTTTAGAAACAAACATGTAATTAAAACACTATAGGGGTATTTTAGGAACCATAAATAACCTTTCTTGAAAACTAAAAAGACCCTTATAGATCGGTCTATGATTACAGAGTGTATGCTTTCAAAGGTTATATATAATTAGGATCTCATAGGCTGAGAATGTGTGGTTTCGCTCTACTTCCTTTTCCTTGTTTGGATGTGGATATAGGGTAATATCACATATTCAAAGGCCTATTAGATCTAAGTTATATGTGATTTGTGTACACTATGTAATTGTAGCAAGACTTGATATGGATCACCCAGTAAAATGTTTTAATAATCTCTTAAGATTCTTTAGACATTCCCATTCTCGCATAAACCCCTTTAGAAAACCTTATCCACTTCAGTAATCGACAGAGGAGTCGATAAAGACCCGAAAGAGGTTCATTGAGGAAATTTCCAAGTAGGAAAAAATTGAACAGTGATGAGACTATTGAAATCACCATGTGCCTATACCTGTTAGGGACGTCGGTGGGAAATTCGCCTGAACTTCCGAGATCCCAGTCACCCAGTACGAAGTGATGGCGATCAGAGTCAGAATCGGAAGTAAGGCGGAGCAGGAATTTGATATGTCTACAGGAAAAGAGAACCCTATATAAGCACCCGAAGAAAACCAACGCTTGTTCCAACCAAGGATAAAAGGTGGACAGAGGGAGCCAATGCATGGAACCTGAGAAGTGTTTCTACCTCCTTAAAACGTCATGCTAATAACCCATAAAATAATACAATTTAGTGAGCTAGTGATTACACTACTCACACCATGTGTTAGGCAAATCGTCCTTCCTGTCGCGATTAAAGTAAATAGATCGGAATCACAAAATCTAGATTGAGAGTGTTTTAGCCATAAACTTCATGTCTTCTCTTGTGTAATTCTCGTTCCAAGTTCTTTCGAATCTTGTCAAAGCCGGAGAGTGAACCCCTCCAGTATAAAGATAACTTAGTTGGAACGACATCCGATTTATGGCTTTCCGATACACTTACTTCTACCTTGTTACCAGGACTGCATCATAGGGATGTAGGTCGACACCTAGAGAACCATAACTCAAAAGCACGGGAAAAATTTATGCCTATTATAATAAAGAAAAATACGTCTAGGGGTAACCATCGTTTCTCATCAACTTGTGTTCCTCATCGTGTAGGGAAAACCATGCCTCCGAAGAAGCATAACCAACCCACTAGCAAGACACCGACTCTTCAGATTGATGAAGCTACGTTCCAAGCTGCATTTTCAGCAGCCGTAGCAGCTGTCATGGCTCACCTGAATGCTAACAACGCCAATGTTAGCGGGCGCACTATCGGGAATCCCGATCGTAACGATGGACAGCAACAACCAGCATCGGTGTGTAAAACCACCCAAGAACTCCAATCAAATCCCCTGAAAAGAAAGTTTGAGAACGAGAAAGGGAGTACCTCGACACAAGGACCTTCCGAAGGGCAGCAAGCTGAGGTAGACAATACCCCTGTGAACCCGCCTGTCTCGACACCAAGAAGACCATACCTAGGAAAGCTCCCCCACTGCAGCAAGTGTGACTACCGCAGTCTGTCGAGAACTCTTTTGTGTTAGGTGCAACATGAAGGGTGATACCGCTCGCAACTGCAGGACCCCGGTTGAGTTCATTACATCAACCACCAATGTTGGGATCAGTCCAATATGCCACCTATGTGGTGAAATTGGGCACTTCAAGAGGGATTGCCCAACTGAAAGAAATGACAAGAACGCAGGAGGAGTTTAACCCTAATACCTAAGGGAAACATCAAGGAACCCGATATAATTTTGGTACGCCCCTCAACCTTAGTTAGCTAATCGAAAACTTTAAATAATCAATTCTAATTGTAATTACTCCCTCGTTAAGGCAAAAGTCGCTGCACTGTTGTAAAACTTAAAAATCCATCAGTTAAAGCTATGATGGCTTAGTATATACATTAAGGCCATTTATAATTATGATTGATAGACCTCGAGTGAGTGATGTGGCCTTATTTCCAGTTCCTTGTCTGGTTGTGGATTTAGGGCGGAGTCGCTCAGTCAACAATCCTTTTAATCTTAATTATACATGACTAGTGTATACTAGGCGATTATAGAGAGGCCTCGTGAAAAATCTGTTCATAAAAAGTACATTATTCCACAAAATCAGGACCCCTAACGTTCAGCGCTAATTCATATCAGTCCAAGTATTCACGGTAGTAATACCATGGACGAACCCGAAGCGCTACGAACTAGTGTGCCCTGTTCAGCACCTCGTCCTATCAGTCTTTATTACATATCGTGTCGATAGTTGTAAATTTCGACACCACCGTCAGTCATGGCTCGACTTGGTTCGACCATGCGAGAATTCCTAGTGCTGTGTAAAGAGAACTTTCACCTTATCCTAAGCTTCGAATAAAATTCATTCAGCCCTAATAGAGAACCTAATGCGAACCATCGGTCATCTCTCTCATCCAACCTTCAGAAGTACCCAGGAGGGGGGCACTACGCGCTGTTAACCACTCCATTAGACATTAAAACCAGAAGCGTAAGGCACCGCAGATATTCCGGAAGACAATAACCACCCGAAGCCTACTAAGTAAATCCTCCAGAAAGGCTATTTGCACCGCACGGGATAGTTCGTGAATCAAGAGAAAAGAACTCATGGGATTAAATTACTACTACTGAGTATATGCATTAGAGTGGTATATAATTTAGATCAATAAAATTTAAGATGTGTGCTTCCTCCCTACTCCCTGTTCCTTGTTTGGTTGTGGGTTTGGGGTGGGGCCACA
This sequence comes from Lactuca virosa, assembly GCF_052849685.1. Classification (NCBI taxonomy): domain Eukaryota; kingdom Viridiplantae; phylum Streptophyta; class Magnoliopsida; order Asterales; family Asteraceae; genus Lactuca; species Lactuca virosa. The sequence continues at coordinate 507,118,933 of NC_136429.1, forward strand.
CATCTGAACATCCTGTTAATCTCAATTATATACGACTTGCATACACCGAGTAATAGTGATTGAGCCAAGTATGAGGTCTACCATGAACCTTAAAATAAAGCCCTTCATCATATACCTTTAGGGAAGGAGCTGAAGTCAAGGAAACAATTGTGGGTTGAGCTACTAAAATGAGTACAAATTCGAAATTGTTGTCATCCCGGTTAAGCCAACATAGTAGCCGACACCCTCAGTTGGGAAAAGTAACTCAAGTTGTAAGAGTCAAAAACATTGACTACGACCATCCATTCACGCCTGATCCCATAAATTAAGCATCTCAGTAGTTGTGACAACCCGAAATTTCTATTCTGTACAACCATTCACTTCAATAGAAGTCAGAACAGTTTCTGCAAACATTCAAGCTTTTTGGAATAAGTTTGAGTGTTTTTAAGTTAGTACTTCAGGAGATACCAGGAGAGAGGACGCCCTAGGGTTTATTGTGCAACAATAATATTCCAAAACTCCAAGAGTTTGGAGTTTACAACCTAAACAAAGGTGTTTACGGCCATAAACCCTAAAAGGGGGTATAAATATGACACTTAGTCATATTTTACCATTTTTCACAAATTCAAGATCCAAATCTCAATTCTCTCTCAAGTATCATCCAACATTTCTTCAAGATCTTCAACATGTAAGTGTTTATTACCCTAAAAAGTTGATATCTAGCTTAATCTAGTAATCTTACACACTTCCATCCGTGAAATCATTCCAAATGGTTAGATCTTCAAGTTTCACCAAGAACACCAAGAACACACACTAGTGTTCTTGGACTTTTAGCATCTTTCAAGCTTCTAACTAGTAAGTACTTCTATCCTACAGTATCATAGAGCTTGTTATACTTCTAAACATCAAGAAAACACTCAAGAAACACCAAGATCAAGGTGTTTACGGTCCAAGATGTTCTTCGACCGTAAATGCTATAAACGGTACCAAAGTGTGCCCTAGTCCCTCTAAGCCTTGGAAACTAGCATATATTATTTCCTTGATGAGCTTAGCACTTGAAAACATCAAAAGACCATAAAACATATGGGTTTACGGCCATAAACCCAAAGGAAAATGGTCTAAGGACCGTAAACTCCATTTAGGAGTGAAATGGTGCCCTAAACTCTTCCATAGGCTTATACTTCAAGTGGAAATGCTTCTAAGGACTTGTAGAGCTTCAAAACAACACATGGTCAAAGAAGCATCAGTTTATGGCCGTAAAATCATGGGTTTACGACCGTAAACTCAATAATTTATGGTCATAAAACCGTAAACTCATGTAAGGGGTTCCCTTGAACCCTAAACTCAATAGCAATGTCCTACAACACTTAGATACAATCCTTAGCACTTATAACACTTATATAAAGTGTTTTACATGCCCTAGGATGTCTTAACTTTGTTAATTAGTTGTTTAAAGACTAATCGAATACATATATGTGTTATTATATGTTATCTAGGATCATTGAGTGTGTACAAGTCTTCACTTGACACCTAGCATCCTATACTTTCCGTTCTTCCAAACCACTCACTACTGGTGAGTTCATACCCCTTAATTAACCTTTTAAATGTTTTTAAATGCTTTTATGGGGGGAATACAAGTTGAACAATTATAGTTATTATATCAATCACATGTGATTAATAACTACCAAACAAGTGGATTTCTTACTTTTCAAACTGTGTTATCAAACTGTTTTACTTCAAACTGTTTTACAAACTCTTTTACATACCAAATGTGTTTAACAAACTGCTTACAAATCATTTTACAAACTGACATCAAGTCATCATTTCTTAGTTATTAAACTTTTCAAAGGTTTCACAAAACCTCTTTTATACTTTAAATATTGTCAAATGCATGCCTATATATGTATAGTTATATAAGTAATGTTTAAAGGACTTAGGACGGCTAGCTCGCTTTATTTCCTTTTCCTCGTTGGGATGTGGTCTCAGGGCATCAGTTATTCGTCCGAATGTTGTCTAAATATTAGTTATATATCATGTATACATATATAGACATAAAAGTTCCATAGGTCCGTTCAATACCTTTGGGTAGCAAAGGTATACACACATGTTTATATACACAAACAACATTACTAGTAAACTATAATAGGTATCGTTTAGGAAGGTACTAAAACTATTACTAGAACAATGAAACATAGAAAGAGTCAGTTCATACATGAAACAATACCATACAGAGTAGATAACAAACAATACCATACAGAGTAGATAACAAACAATACCATACAGAGAAAGAGATAACAAACAATACCATACAGAGAAAGAGATAACAAACAATACCATACAGAGAGAACATACAGGCTAGACAGAGGGAGAACATACAATACAGCTAGCACATTCATTACATATACATTATTATATTTATGTGAGCCAGTAAATGGGGCATGGCACTACCTGCCATGACCGTTTTTGTATCCAGAATCTCCTTAATTGGGGAGCGTATGAGTTTGTGTAAAGATCTATACTGGATTGACTATCCTACACCTTGTTGCTCGCTACAGTGGGATTTGCAAGTCTACGCGTGCCAAACATCATTTCTTACGACGTCTTACATCGTCGTTTTACTATAGAGTCGGTAGCAGGATACATGCCGATCACATGGTACTTTAAATAACAATAGGTTTAAAGTAATTAGTACAGTAGTAGTTACTTAATACAACACTACAGTACTATTTCATTTTCCCTTTACATTTACTTTGTGATATTCACACAATAAACAATAATGTAAGAACTATATTTTTGGTTACTAATAGTCAGATTTGGGAAAATACACACTCTTACAAGAGACACACACAGATACTAGATGCCTTGGTAGAAGGCTACTTTTAGTAGGAAACATAGGATTTTCTAGGAGAGTTCAAACGAATACAAACTTTTACAAAACTTATACACTACAAAACTTACAAACACTTTCATACAAATACAGACACTAATATAGTTATGATCTCACCAGTTTTAAAGCTGATAAACTCTTTCAAAATAACTTGTATTCTCAGGTCACCAGTAGACAGGTACCGGAGCCAGGTTTTTGAGAAGATGGAGCTTGTTCAAGACTCATCTTTAGTTTGATGTATATTACTTTTGGTGTCTATATAACTCAATAGAACACACTTGTATGAAATTATATTATTAATGCAATGGATGATGTTGTTGCTTATTTACTACTTTGCATTGTTGTGATACTGAACATGACGTCCTCCACCCCCGAACGATTCCGCCGTTCCGGTTTTGGGGTGTGACAGATTGGTATCAGAGCATTGTTTATAGTGAATCGAGTGTATGAACCCATAAAAGATATACGAACTATAAACACAGCGGGATTAAAATACTCTGATAAAGAGTTTATACTTTTAAATAATAAAATATTTAACCAAGTATACATACCTGCATTCATACAAAAATCAGTGTCACTAGGACAGAACAAAAGTATTACGATTGTTGGGAAGCACAAGTAGACTTAGAGACATATGATCAACCCTGGGAAGATGTAGCCTGATCAACTACATTATCCGAGGAGTGATTAGCATGTGCCTAAGTGTGGTTATGAGGTTGCAACAAGTCTAAAAACTTACCAACACTATTACAATGAGAACAGTAGAACAGAACATAAACTTAAAATACTATAGGAGTATTTTGTGTTACTATAATTACTTATCTGAGAACTAAAGGTCTTCATTATTATGTCAATGGTTGCTTAGTGGATACACTAAGGTTATATGTATCTAGGATGTCATAGACTTAGAATCTGTGAATCTTTGCTTTATTTCCTGTCCTCGTTGGGTTGTGGGCTTAGAGTTAGGGTCACTTATTCGAAGGTCTATCCTGTCCTGAATACATATAACTGGTATGCACTAAACAAGTATTGAAGTAACTGATAAAGATCATCTTGTAATTATCTAATTAGTACGTCTATTTAGTTATTTCTTATATCCCTTTTCTCGCGTAGACATCATGGCTGGATTCCATCCCCACGGTGACCCGTACTACCCTAACCACGGCAATGCTGGATGGCTCGGAGAGGAGCCAGAGACTGATCACCCAATCCATATGGATGGTCACCAAGCTGAAGGATTTGCTGATGATTCTGACTCCGAACCTGAAGTGGAGAACCTACCCCCGATGGCTCTTGTTCCAAATCCTAACCCCCGTCCGGCTTTTCAAGGCCCGGCGCCTCCGTGGGTGGAAAGCTTGGAAACATGGAGCCAAGGGCAGGATCAGCCCATGCCATTTAATGGAGACCGCAGCTTTTATTACCTAAGCGATGGGGCTCAGCAGACAAAGTCTTGCCAATCCTGGTCCGCAGAGTGGCCCAAAATGAGATTCAAGGCAGGACAGCCCTCCATCAAATCAAGGAAGTTGTCACCAATGCAAGAATGCATACCCTCCGTACCATTCGTCTGGAAGATGCTCATGACAGATCCAGAGTAGACCATGAGACCCTGCAACAACAGCTAGCTGAAACTCGAGCTGAAGTCATAGAGCTCCGAGTACGCCAAAGGGTGTACGAAAGGCACCTAATTGATATGGAGCGCCAACTGGCTGAGCTAAGGGTTCACCCAAGGGATAACCGTCCCCAGTAGGAGACATTCTACCTTTCTTTCCCTAGTTGAACGAATAGTCTTCTTAGCTATGCTCTAAGTACTACCTTTCTAGGTAACTCACTTTGTACTATAAATACCTTCTAGATAGGGTAGTATGCCGTCAAAACTTTTGTTACTTCGTATAAGATGTAAGACCTACTCCAAGGTCATTTTTCCCAAACATATTACATCTTAAATATCAATGATTTTGACAGTCGGCTAAATTCTGTGTCACGCTTTGTTCAAATAATTTCATCATACCTTCGTTGGGATCTATCTGAAACCCACTCTAGTCAAGTTATTGGACTAGGGAAATTTAGTTCAGGGATCATTCCCAATTCTCTTCCAAAGGTTGGATCATGTTATTTACCAACCGATGGTACCCTGGTCTAGATGCCAAGCATCTAGTGACCATTCTAAAAATTTACTTCTACTCTGTACTAAGACTGCATCATAGGGATGTAGGTCAAACCTTCGATAACATACTTCTACTCCTTAAAGGAACGATCGAAATACATCTAGGGTAAACCATAATCTCTCACGAACTCCTTATCTTTCGTGTTACAAAATCATGTCGTCACTAAGGAATAACCAGCCGAGCAACGAAACCACTATCCTTCATATCGACGCCGCTACTTTCCAAGTCGCAGTATCAGCTGCCGTGGCAGCTGTCCTTGCAAACCTCAACGCTAACCACACGAGCAAGGCTGGCGAGGGAACTGATAATTCCGATCGTTGCATCGATCCGGGAAGCCATCAAATGATAACAGTCGCAGACTTGCAAAGTCGTAAAACCGAGAAGAAGAAACGAAATCGCCAAGCCCGAAAGGAGCGCAAGCGATCCCAAAGACTTGCCATGCAACAGCAACAAGTGGCAACTCCTGCCATTGCAGCAGCGGCATGACCCATTTCTCAAGTCCCTGACATCGGGACCCGCCCTACACAAGATGGTGGCGGTAAAACTAAACCATATAAAAGGAAAGTTTCGAAGTGGATGAACAAGGAAAACACCCGTGTCCACATAACTATGGCTCAACACCTCACCCCCACCACCAATGCTAGTACAAGCCAGATATGTCACGAATGCGGCGAGATAGGACACCTCAAAAAGGATTGCCCAATAACAAAGAACTTTGGCGCAGACAGGAAGATACTAAGGATCACTGTCGCAGGAGAAACTACTCCGGACCCACGTTAAAGTATCTAAGGCGTTCGTTATAACAGACTCATAAACTGTTTAAAACTAGTGCAACTCGAGTCTTATCTTTTGTGAGATCCCGTCAGTCAAGGGACCCTCGTGCTGCGTATACTCGTCTTTTGTAGTATACTTAGTTTGCAGCAATAGTCTTGTAGTAAATCTATAGTACTGTAACTCTTTTAAAAGTTGCACTTTCGTGTTTTGTCTGTAACGCCTTTAGGATCTAATCTAATGCCTTTATTATTTTGAGTAGTCCGATACTATCAGATAACTTGAGTCAATTCGATCCTCACAATACCAACTCGTACGTACACCTCCTTCTCCGTAAATGTCTTTCTAGCGAAGCCGTCATTTCAAAACTCCGAAGTACTCATGCGTAGAGTACCTCATGTTTCTTATCCTTTCCGAAGAAACCTCAGCAAACCTGCCCGAGGTACCACTCGTGCAGTACGTCAAGTTCAATACAAGGACTCTTACGGTTAATCTATCGATGAAGAATGTATACACAAGGGTGGTATATAATCAAGGTTCTATAGGTTTAGAATTGATGATTCCCCTTTAACTTCTTTTCCTCGTTGGGATGTGAGCTTAAAGAAGAATCATTTATTCGACTACCTTTTCAATCTTAATTATATACGACTCGTATGCACGAGACTGTGATTGATGAAGCATGTATAAATTCTAATATGAATTTTAGGACGGAGACGGCCCAGGACTACGAGTAATCGCATCGTCATGCGAACAAACTTAGAACCTAATACTACTCATGTAACCAGATCGCCCTACAGTCTAACACCTACAGAGATGCAAGAACCATCCGGACAACTTAACGACTACTCAACAATGGAATTCAAAGACCAAACTCCTCGCCCGGGAGAAACTCCAGTCTTATTCTTCAGGAAGACAGATGGATTATTTCGTAGGAGCATCGACTAACGGAGACCTTAACAAGATTTCCATTAGAAATCATTATCTCTGGCTCGAATAGATGAAATGGTTGACCAACCGCAGGGAACGATGTACCCTTAAGAAGTGGACCTAAGATCCGAATATCACCACTTACGAGTATTAGAGAAGGATGTCCCGAGGACAATTTTCCAAACTCGATACGAACGCTCCGAGTCCGTAGTGATACCCCTCGGATAGGACCAATATGCCCGTAGTATTCATGAACTTAATGAATAGGGTACGCCATTCTTACTTGGATCAGTTCGTCATTGTCCTTGTAAATGACTTACTTATCTACTCTCATTGTAAGAAGGAAATCATAAAGAGCATCTACAACAAACCATGGAAACAATACGATCAAAGAAGCTTTACACGAAGTTCTCTATATACGAGTTTGGAATGGAAGAGTCAAATTCCTAAGACACACTATTAGTAATCTGGGAATTCTAGGGAACCCTTTCAATTAATCAAAACCGTTGTGAATTTGTCAGCACCGAAGACGCCGACGAAAATTCGCCAAATTTTAGGTCTTGCTGACCTACTGTCGTAGTTCAATTAGAACTCCTCGCAAATTACGGAACCTCTCACAAATTCAACCTACTCGCGAACTCAGTAACGTACAATTTACCTTCCACGGCTCGAACATGAAAAAGTATCTGTCTGACGAGACTATTGTAATCCCACTAGACGAGATCGGGTCCAATGAGAGCCTCACTTTCGTGGAAGAACCGTAGTAACCAAGGACCGAGAGGTTAGGCGGACGATTCAGAGCCGCTTCCCATTAGTGAAGGTTCGATGGAATGCCAACCGAGGACCTGAATTCACTTGGGAGCGCGAGAATCAATCGATGAGGAAGTGACAACCTAAATTTCTATTATGTACAACCATTCACTTCAATAGAAGTCAGAACAGTTTCTGCAAACATTCAAGCTTTTTGGAATAAGTTTGAGTGTTTTTAAGTTAGTACTTCAGGAGATACCAGGAGAGAGGATGCCCTAGGGTTTATTGTGCAACAATAATATTCCAAAACTCCAAGAGTTTGGAGTTTACGGCCTAAACAAAGGTGTTTAAGTCCGTAAACCCTAAAAGGGGGTATAAATATGACACTTAGTCATATTTTACCATTTTTCACAAATTCAAGATCCAAATCTCAATTCTCTCTCAAGTATCATCCAACATTTCTTCAAGATCTTCAACATGTAAGTGTTTATTACCCTAAAAAGTTGATATCTAGCTTAATCTAGTAATCTTACACACTTCCATCCGTGAAATCATTCCAAATGGTTAGATCTTCAAGTTTCACCAAGAACACCAAGAACACACACTAGTGTTCTTGGCCTTTTAGCATCTTTCAAGCTTCTAACTAGTAAGTACTTCTATCCTAGAGTATCATAGAGCTTGTTATACTTCTAAACATCAAGAAAACACTCAAGAAACACCAAGATCAAGGTGTTTACGGTCCAATATGTTCTTGGACCGTAAACCCTATATAGGGTACCAAAGTGTGCCCTAGTCCCTTCTAAGCCTTGGAAACTAGCATAGATCCTTTCCTTGATGAGCTTAGCACTTGAAAACACCAAATACCATAAACCATATGGGTTTACGTCCATAAACCCAGAGGAAAATGGTCTAAGGACGGAAAACTCCATTTAGGAGTGAAATGGTGCCCTAAACTCTTCCATAGGCTTATACTTCAAGTGGAAATGCTTCTAAGGACCTGTAGAGCTTCAAAACAACACATGGTCAAAGAAGCATGAGTTTACGGCTGTAAACTCATGGGTTTACGACCGTAAACTCAATGAGTTATGGTCATAAAACCGTAAACTCATGTAAGGGTTCCCTTGAACCGTAAACTCAATAGCAATGTCCTACAACACTTAGATACAATCCTTAGCACTTATAACACTTATATAAAGTGTTTTACATGCCCTACGATGTCTTAACTTTGTTAATTAGTTTTTTAAAGACTAATCGAATACATATATGTGTTATTATATGTTATCTAGGATCATTGAGTGTGTACAAGTCTTCACTTGACACTTAGCATCCTATACTTTCCGTTCTTCCAAACCACTCACTACAGGTGAGTTCATACCCCTTAATTAACCTTTAAAATTTTTTTAAATGCTTTTATGGGGTGGGGGAATACAAGTTGAACAATTATAGTTATTATATCAATCACATGTGATTAATAACTACCAAACAAGTGGATTTCTTACTTTTCAAACTGTGTTATCAAACTGTTTTACTTCAAACTGTTTTACAAACTCTTTTACATACCAAATGCTTTTAACAAACTGCTTAAAAATCGTTTTACAAACTGACATCAAGTCATCATTTCTTAGTTATTAAACTTTTCAAAGGTTTCACAAAACTTCTTTTATACTTTAAATATTGTCAAATGCATGCCTATATATGTATAGTTATATAAGTAATGTTTAAAGGACTTAGGACGGCTAGCTCGCTTTATTTCCTTTTCCTCGTTGGGATGTGGTCTCAGGGCATCAGTTATTCGTCCGAATGTCGTCTAAATATTAGTTATATATCATGTATACATATATAGACATAAAAGTTCCATAGGTCCGTTCAATACCTTTGGGTAGCAAAGGTATACACACATGTTCATATACACAAACAACATTACTAGTAAACTATAATAGGTATAGTTTAGGAAGGTACTAAAACTATTACTAGAACAATGAAACATACAAAGAGTCAGTTCATACATGAAACAATACCATACAGAGTAGATAACAAACAATACCATACATAGTAGATAACAAACAATACCATACATAGTAGATAACAAACAATACCATACAGAGAAAGAGATAACAAACAATACCATACAGAGAAAGAGATAACAAACAATACCATACAGAGAAAGAGATAACAACCAATACCATACAGAGAGAACATACATGCTAGACAGAGGGAGAACATACAATACAGCTAGCACATTCATTACATATACATTATTACATTTATGTGAGCCACTAAACGGGGCATGACACTACCTGCCATGACCGTTTTTGTATCTAGAATCTCCTTAATTGGGGAGTGTATGAGTTTGTGTATAGATCTATACTGGATTGACTATCCTACACCTTGCTGCTCGCTACAGTGGGACTTGCAAGTCTACGGGTGCCAAATGTCATTTCTTACGACGCCTTACATCGTCGTTTTACTATAAAGTCGGTAGCAGGATACAGGCCGATCACATGGTACTTTAAATAACAATTGGTTTAAAGTAATTAGTACAGCAGTAGTTACTTAATACAACACTACAATACTATTTCATTTTCCCTTTACATTTACTTTGTGATATTCACACAATAAACAATAATGTAAGAACTATATTTTTGGTTAATGATAGTCAGATTTGGGAAAATACACACTCTTACAAGAGACACGCACACAGATACTAGATGCCTTGGTAGAAGGCTACTTTTAGTAGGAAACATAGGGTTTTCTAGGAGAGTTCAAACAAATACAAACTTTTACAAAACTTATACACTACAAAACTTACAAACACTTTCATACAAATACAGACACTAATATACTTATGATCTCACCAGTTTTAAAGCTGATAAACTCTTTCAAAATAACTTGTATTCTCAGGTCACCAGTAGACAGGTACCGGAGCCAGGTTTTTGAGAAGATGGAGCTTGTTCAAGACTCATATTTATTTTGTTGTATATTACTTTTGGTGTCTATATAACTCAACAGAACACACTTGTATGAAATTATATTATTAATGCAATGGTTGATGTTGTTGCTTATTTACTACTTTGTATTGTTGTGATACTGAACATGACGTCCTCCACCCCCGAACGATTCCGTCGTTCCGATTTTGGGGTGTGACAGTAGTGGGCCAAGAAACCTGAAAGATGTGACAGGTTAAACTCTGAGAAGAGTGGATGAGGAAATTAGAGGTTCTGAATGGCCGAATCCTATACTATCTAGATTAAATCTAGATAGAGAAAACTCGATAACATCGGAAGAGTAGCTGCAAGGGATGATCGCACTACTCAAGCGCTTCATTCATCCAGATACAGACGAGAAGTGCCTAGGACGGTAAAAGTTGAGATAGTGCCTCCTCATGCGAGAAAAGTCACCGTCGCCCTATAGATAATAAGTCTACGTTCACCAAAGTTAATACTAAGATGCTAAGAACCACATGATTACCTCCGCGACCAAGGATACATGAGTAAAGTAGACGGCACGTTGCGTTAAGCTTTGTAACCCATGTCACAAAGAGAGACTTGACACCAGTCTAGGTGTTAGTCGATGGTTTTACAAGAACACGCGCTTCCTAAAAACTGTAGAGAACAGACACAATGAAGAATGGAGCATGTCTTAGAGATTTGTTAGACTACTAGGTGTCCCAATGAATACTATCTCTAAAGACATAGTAGAACCACCTCTTGAAATAGTCAATCATTTCAGAAAAGCTCTAAGGGCGAAGCTAGCCCTGATCAGAGACTGCTATCCATGAAACAAGCGAAGCGAGTGAGAGAATAATTCTTTCCGATTAGAGATCATACCGTGAAAGCATCTAGTAGACGATGATGAAAATAGAAATTTTCTAAGCATCGTCTGGTAAAACCCTCGATCATACTGACTTTAAGATATTCCGTGGGAAACACCTCATGAGTCAGAAGTACAGGTCCATTTTGCACTGGACTGAGGTAAATGCCACGTAACCAGTAGATACCAGCATATAGTCAGCGCCTCCAATGATCCAGAAAACCCCCGGAAGCCAACCAATAAGAAATACGAATCCGAAGACGTCCTGAACCTCCTAAGAACCAATCAAAAGGACTCCACCTTCAGTAAGAGAAAACTTTTGGAACTTCAAAATGGCGATCACGCCCAGTGACGATCTCACCATGGAAGTACACTATGTTCTAATTACTGAAACGTTCTATCTACACAGGAGCTTAGGGCCATCAGAGATTCTTGATAAGAATTGGTCCAGCATCCGTTAGACCTCAACTACTTTAGGGATTCCATAATTTCCGCCCTAATCTATCCACGTCTAAAACTTCAAAAAGTGCTTGTCCGGCGAGGCTCTTGTAATCCCACTCGACGAGATCGAAATCAATGATAGCCTCAACTTCGTGGAAGAACCTGTAGAGATCATGGACCGAGAGGTCAAGCGAACGAAACAAATCTGCATCCTAATCATGAAGGTTCGCTGGAACGCCAAGCGAGGACCGGAGTTCACTTGGGAGCGCGAGGATCAAATGAAACTTAAATATCCCCATCTTTTTGCTTGGTTATTTTGTAATAACTTAGTTGCTTGAACTCTAATTTCGGGACGAAATTGTGACATCCCCTAAATTCTCGGCCAGAAAAGACCGATTTAATTTATGCTTTTTAAAATAAAATCAGAGAATCTTTTTAAAAGATGTTGCGGAATTGGTCCCCAAAACAACATATGATAAAAGTTTATCAAAACCTTTCTTTAAGAAATATATAATTTCCTTTTTATATTAAAACCTCGGGATGTCATGTTCCGATACAGATCAAAAGCATAAACAAGACATTATAAGCCTTACAACAGTTATTTATAACTACTGGCCTATAATCCATAAATCACTCATCATCATCATCCGACTATGCTCGGGGTGCACTACCTGTAATCATAAAAAGCTGAGTGGGTCAGGCTTGGAAGCCTAGTGAGCATATAGGGTTTTCAACCCACAATAAATAAATTTATTGTACTTAAACATCAAACAATCAACCAAATTACCCCAACCCCATTATCTTATTTATTTCTTAAGGGTTTAACCTAAGAATCAACTATCACTCCTTCCTAAGGATTCATCTTAGGGAATAGGCACAAGGTCACACCATCACCAGGGTTTATACAATAGGCACTAAGTCCATAGCTGCCAAGGTTTATTCAACATGTGCTAAGTCCATAGCTCTCATTTATCGACATTATTATTTACAGGTATTCCCCCTTGCAATACTTGTCAATGGGTTTTTAGAGTACATCAAATTAACATATAGTTCATTACACCTACAGGTTGCGGGCCTGCTACTGTTCCACAGATTGTCTAGAATAGTCCATGGTTGTCATCCATTCTCTGCTGAATAACGGGGGCCAACATTTTGGGTAAGTGATTCTCTCAAATTTCACCACTCACCCTCAACTCATGATCAATATTACTAATCATCTCCTTTATGCAACTCACCTTTCATCACTCCCACTATTTCATCTACCCATGTTTTACCCAACATTTTTCGTAGATAAAAATACATATACAGTTTGAATTATTTAAAAACCTGTATAAATAATTCCTTCAACACCCATCTCAAATAAACAAACAATATATATTCACACAACATGTATTTTATGTAAAATACTTCATATCTATGTGTAAGGTGAAAGTAACTACACACTCACATGATTTGATGATAATCGGGCAGCAATTTGTTTCCTAAAACGTTCGTTTCTAATAAAACCGGGAGTTTTATTGAGAAACCAGGCTCTGCAAAAGTCGGGCTTCGAAACCAAAAAGCTAAATTTTCCGGGCTTCACGGGCACTTCGTGGCGTATTCTGGGGCTTATAATTGATATCGGGGCTTCGGGGGATGTTAATATGAAAGAAATATGGGTTTAGGGGATAAAAGTGACAAGTTTTCAAAATACCCCCGGGAGGTCTCACACCCCCCTATTTATAGGGGCCGAAGCTCCTGATCCAACCGCTGAGAAGAGGCCACGCGTCGCTGATCCGGAGTTCGCAGGGGAAGGCTCGCATGAGGCTCGCACCTGCGAAGGCTTGCTGGCAGCCTCCTACTGGATCTACAACTTCCGTTTAGACTTCGTCGGCTAATTTTGAATTTAATTTTTATATTATTATTTTTAACAGACCGGGACATGAAATCCGTTAAAAATTCATAACTTCTTCATCTGACGTCCGTTTTCGTCAGACTTTTTACCGTTGTACTACTATTTACGAGACCTTCGATTCTCGTTTAGGTTGTGTCGGCTAAAAATCACTCGATCTAAAATTCGAGTTTTTAGCTGTCTACTACTAAGCTGAAACTTCGAAAAATCATAACTTCCTCATACGAAGTCAGATTCGGGCGTTCTTTTTATCGAACTTCTCCGTTTAACCAACACTACAAGTTTCGTTTAGATTACTAAGGCTAAAAAGTAGTTTATCGAAAACTCACTTTTTACGACATTCAGCACCGAGCCGGTTTTGTCGTGAAAATTCGACAGGTCATAACTTCTTCGTTATAACTCGGATTTCGGCATTCTTTATATATCCGTAATCCTTGTCACGACCGCTACAATTTGTTAATAGATATCGGCTTTATCTAAAATTTAATTTTGACGCTTATTTTTATTCTTAATTAATTAACTCCTACTAATTAAGCATAAAACACATAAAACACATAGAATTCACATAATTCCTTTTTCATTTCTTCAAAATGAGTCACAAAGGTTAACCTAGACCATTATGTCAATATTAATGCCTAGTCTAGAAACACGGGTGTTACAGAAATTCCCTCTAACGGGGGGATGATGTGACAACCCAAAATTTTCATTTGTATAAACTCTACGGTCAAGCACTTCAAATAGTAGCCAAATTCATTTCAGTACGTTTTTGGCCGGTTTTCAGTCCGTTTGGGTGTTTTTATTTTTATCCGTCAAACGAACAAATAAAAGGAAGTATACTTTAGCGGTTGTCGTGCGTCACTTAAGTCTCAAAACTCCAAGAGTTTGGAGTTTACGGCCCAAACACGGAGTTTGCGGCCGTAAACTCTAAAGGGTATAAATATGACACTTAGCCATTTTTGGCTCATTTTTCACTTCCTAGCTCAAGAACACCAAAAATTCTCTCTCAAGTATCATAACACATTTCTTCCAATCTTCCAAAAATGTAAGTATTCCTTCAATTGTTTTGTTGTTATAACACCTTATCTAGTCTTTATAAATCATTTCATCCATGGATTTTTCATTTCTACCTAGATCTTCAAGTGTTCTTCAAAACACCAAGAACACCAAGAACACACACTAGTGTTCTTGGGCCCTAAGCACTCTTACAAGCTTCCTATAAGTAAGTACACTCTTCCTATCTAGTTGTTTGCTTAGTATACTTGCTAAACCGTTGAAGAACATCAAAAACCCTCAAGAACATTTGTGTTTACGGTCATGGGATATCCTTGAACCGTAAACACCATCAAGTGGTGTTTAAGTGCCACTAACGCCTCCTAGGGCTTGGTTATTGGACTAGAACCTTGCATGCATGAGCTAGAAACCCCAAAACACGAAATGGTTGGAGTGACCATGAGTTTACGGCCGTAAACTCGTGGGTTTACGACCGTAAACTCAAGGGTTTACGACCGTAAACTCCAAGGAGTGGTCCAAGAACCATAAACTCCAATGAAGGGCTATTTTGAGCCCTAGTCCCTTCCTAAGCCTTTGATACAAACCTAGAACACTTCCTTGAGGGGTATAGGACCTTAAAACACCCAATGATGCAAATTACCATGAGTTTACGGCCGTAAACTCATGGGGGAAATGGCCAAAAACCGTAAACTCATGTTTTGTTGCCAAATGGGAGGTAAACTCCAATGTGAGGCCATACTCTCCTTAGATACAACCCTTATGAACTCCTAACACTTAAATCGAAGTGTTATCCATGTATTAGGGTGTCCTTACTTGATAAATTAGTTATTAAAATGACTAATTAGATACATATATGTATCATTACATGTTAAATAGGATCCGTGTGTGTGTTCAAGTCCTCACTTGACACTTAGCATCCTATACAATCCGTTCATCCGAATCACCCACTACAGGTGAGTTCATACCCCTTAATCGACCTTTGAAATGATTTTAAATACTTTTATGGGGGGGAATACAGGTTGAACTATTAAGTTATTATATCAATCACATGTGATTAATAACTTTCAAGTAAATAGTTTTTTGCATGTTAAACTGTTTTATCCAGCTAAAGGTTTTCAAATCTTGTTTTCAAATCTCTTTTAAAGTACCAAAGTCTCTTTTTAAATTACTAAGCTTTTATCAAAGTCTTTTAAACTTATATTCTTGATAGATGCATGTCTATATAGATATAGTTTTATAAGTAGGGTTTGAAGGACTTAGGACTGATAGCCTGCTTTATTTCCTGTTCCTTGTTTGGTTGTGGACTTAGAGCATCTGGCTATTTGTCCGAGTGTCATTGAAGTCCTAATTATATATTATGTATATCTGGATAGACATTAAAACTCTTACTCGAGTTCAATACCTTTGGGTAGAAAAGGTACCTAGATAACCTCTCAAGTAAACTATAATAGGTATAGTTTAGAAACCAACCATAACTTTCATGAAGGAGAACTTAGCTGTATCAATATTCTAAAAACTTATACTTTTAGTAAAAAGAAAGGTTTATAGAAATCAAAACACGAGATACATCCTCATGACGCGGATTGCACCATTGTCAAGTTGGTAACCAGACTCTCCTGGAGGGAGAGTGGGCATTGTGTGTATAGATCTATACGGGATAGACCATCCCACATCCTGACTGCTAGCTACAGTCCCGGACGACCAAGCTAAGGGGTGACAAATGTCACATTCATTTTGACGCCAGCAGGTCGTCGTGTTTACATCCGTCAATCAGTATGGTTACGAGTATCTTTACATTTACCTTATAATTCATGGCCTTAAGGTAAGTATTATCATGGAAGTTTTTACATATAAAACCATAAAAATTTATTTTCCTAGTTATACACTAGGCCACATTTAAACCTTTAAACTAACCTACTTAGGATTAAAGGCTGCTTTAGACTCCTCGAGGCGTATTGTTCATTTAATACCACCTGGAGTCTGGATTTCATTTATTTAGACTCTCCGAGGCGTATTGTTCATTTAATACTACCTGGAGTCTGTATTTTTCCTACTTTAGACTCCTCGGGGTGTATTTTCCATATAATACTACCCGGAGTCTGCATTTTTTTACCATATAAACAGCAATGTCATTGCTGAAGTAAAATATTATTTTCCCTATTACATTAAATTGTGGTTTTCCCATATACTCATTAATGTAAAAAAAACTATATTTTGATAATGATAGTAACATTTGGGGAAAAATGCTCTTTAAACACAAAACAGTTGGTCTTGGTAGAAGACTACTTTTAATAGAAAATATAGGATTTTCTGGAAGGAATTCAAATACTTTATAAGCTCTTTTCACCATCATCTAATGAGATAATTGTGATAAAAAAACATGTATTTATATCAATGTCATTAAAATACTTATGAACTCACCAGCATTAAAATGCTGATACTCTCTTTCAAAATAACTTGTATTCTCAGGACGTCAGTAGACAGGTACACTCCGGAAGCTTTTGTGAAGACAACCTTGTACCGAGCTGCATTTTATGTTATTCTCTATATCTACTTTTGATGTTGTTGCTAAATGTGACCTATATAAAACTATTACTATTAGTGCAATGGTTGTTGTGCTTTGATTACTATACTACATGTGTTGTGATACTTGACATGACGTCCTCCACCCCAGAACGTTTCCGCCGCTCCGGTTTTGGGGTGTGACACCTTAGGAGTGTTAGAATGCTCAAAACCCTTCACAAATACCATCTCCATTTTGGAGATCCAGTCCATAATCTCCACATGCTTTGGGTTTCCGGAAAGACTTAGTGGTTTGGCACCCAAGAAGTTCTTATAAATACGTCCATCTCGGTCGATTTCCCTCTCCGGGTCAATCCTTCTCACCACTGGGGGTTCCATTTGACTGACAGTGCGACTGTTATTCCCTTCTTCAGACTCTCTATTATATTGTTCTGGTTGTTCAAAATGCATTGAAGGTTCACTTCTGTTATTCAGCAACAGTTGTCTCATTTCTTCCCTCTATTCAGCCATCATAGCCCGAATCATGGCTTGAACTCCAGCCATTGTGACTGGCTCAGGTGCAACTTCGACTATCGGCACCTACTCAATCACTTTGGGACGAGGCTGCTGATTCCTGTTTCCATTTGCGTTTCTAGCTCCACTTCGGGTTCTTGCCATTTCAATCTATACAGCAAATTAGGTGAATTTAGATCTTTATTCATGATAGACGTTTAAGTTCCCCTCATCACTCCGAAACGTTACATGCTAGTTCTAATATCGTATTCGAAGGCTTAGAATCCTAAACACATAAGGTTTCCAGATCCGGTCGGCAACAGACCATAGATCCGAACAAATAATAGCATACAAGGAAATCATAAAGCATTTAGCACATAAAAGTATTTTAGGCATCCATCCTAAAATAAACTAGTGCTCGTGTCTAAAATATAGAAGACACCCATCTCACGATCATCGCTTAGCATTCTAAGTTTAAGTCTAGAAATGTTACAAATTCCTAGTTCGCTTAAACTAATGCTCTGATACCAACTGTGGCATCCCCATTTTTAACGCCAGAAAAGACCAATTTCGTTTATGCTTTTTAATAAAAATCAGAGTAACTTCATAAGAAAAGTGTTGCGGAATTTGTTCCCAAAACAAAGTATGATAAAAATTTATCAAAGCATTTCTTAAAGAAATGTATTTTCATTACATTACAAAAACCCGGGATGTCAATCATCGATACAGATCATAAGCATAAACCAAAAACATCATAGGCCACAAAACACAATCTGGCCTCAAAACAACATAGGTCTTAGAATATTCCATTTATTATCTACTGGCCTAAAATCCACAATCTCTCGTCAAGTCATCCAACTATGCTTTTGCCACTACATGTAATACAAGAAACTTAGTGGGTCAGGCTGGAGAGCCTGGTGAGCATATAGGGTTCTCAACCCACAATAAATAAGTTTATTATTTTCAACAATCATTAAACCCGATTACCCGTTCCCATTATCCTCACCTTGCGTCCCTAAAGCATCTCTCATAAGGGAGCTATCCTAAGGAATTTCATCGGGATGGACACTACTGCTAAGGGGATTCCTTAGCCATATATGTCCGTAAGGCAACCATGGGGGGATGGAGTACACCGGTGAACACTTCGTTCGCAAACACCTACAGGTTGCGAGCCTGCTAGCGTTATACTGGACTTCCTAGAAAAGTCTGTGGTGGTCATCCATACTCTGCTAGATGACTGGAACAACGTCAACATTGAGGCCTCTCATCATTTTATTTCACCACACACCAATTATTTTATCTACCCATGTTCTACCCAACATATTTATAGATATAAAATACATACATGGTCCAGATCTGTAAAACAAAGCTTACATCTTTTATCCAGCATAAATTTCAAAGCATAAAATGCATATACGATCTAGATCTCAAGAAAAAGTCCAGATCTGAAGGACAGAAGTTCAGATCTTTCATCCAACATAGGTCTCAAATTATACAGTTTAGATCTGAAGAAAAATTTTAGATCTGAGATGAGGAAGTGTAGATATGAAGGAAAAAGTTTCATATCTGAAAGAAAGAAGTATAGATCTTTCATCCAACAAACATTTCAGGTAAACAGATAACATATATATACACATAGCACATAATTTATATAAAATACTTCATATCTATGTGTAAGTTGAAAGTGACTATACACTCACCTGATACGGAGTGATCCGGACAGCACCTCGCTTTTAAAAATAATCTTCTTTGATGATACCGGGAAGTTTGCTTGAAAACCGGGCTCTGCACGGGCAGAGTTTCAAACCGAAAAATAATCTTCTCGGACGTACGCTGGGCGTACCGAGGTTTCTACACGGGGTGTACTCCTCGCTCCGTACATACGTGTCCGATTCTCGGTGGTGGTGTGTGGCTTATCTCGGACCGCATAAAAAGTCAATACGCGGGGCGTAGGGTTCTCGTTCGCGGGGCGTACTTGGTACGCAAGGCGTCCGAAGCCTACGCTGGGCGTAGCCTTGCATCCAACTTCGCAATTTGCACCTCCGACTTCTAAAATTCATATCTTTCGCATACGAGCTCCATTTTCAACGTTCTTTATATCCACGCGTAGGTGAGACCGTACTCTACAACATTCATTTAGACTGCGTCGGTTAATTCTCGACAGATTTTAAATTTATATTCTTTAACAGACCGGGACAAGATTAGTCCGTTAAAAACCCATAACTTCTTCATCCGGCGTCCGTTTTCGTCTGTCTTTTTACCGTTGCGCTACTATTGACGAGATCTTCGATTCTCGTTTGGGTTGTGTCGGCCAACAATCGACCGATCTACTATTCGAACTTCGGGCTGTACACTGCCGATCCGAAACTTAGAAAAATCCTAACCTCCTCATATGAAATCAGATTTGGGCGTTCTTTTTATCTCCGGGATCCTTCTCATGACCACTACCACTTCATGTATCGATATCGGGTTTATATCGCACTTAAATTTTGACGCTTATTTTTATCCTTTATTTATTATATTATTATAAAGAAGTAATAAGCACACAAAAGCACATAATTTACATAATATTCAAGTAATTCATCTTTATTACTTTAAAAAGGGTTTCAATGGTTGACCTAGACTATTACATCATCTACTAATGTTTAGCCCCGAAACAGGGCGTTACAATTACTCATTATTCATTGTATAATGTTTCGAATAATCAACTTAATACTTGAATTAAAACAATAGCTACGCCATGCTCCAAGCATGCACACTATGTTTGTCTATGGTCCTAACTTTGTGAAATAGATCAATTGAAAACATTTCAATGATGCTCATTTTCATAATTCCAAATCTTTATTGAAAGTGTAATAATTCCAAATTCTTGTCATTGCTAGAATGTGTTAGATTCTAAACTATCATGAAATGATTCTTTTGTAATATCTAGGTACCAAAAGTCACAGAGACTTGACCAACGATATTACAAAATATTCCTTTGGAGATTGTTACAAGACAATTCCATGAAATGAAGTCTCAAATTCAGAGTACATTCCTTTGAACATCCTTTCTGCAAAACAGTTTCTAACTTTCTCATCTATCCTTCAACTCCCAATATGGAGACATTCCATATTTGCCATACGACAACTCATTATTAATAGACTCCTGTCTGTCACACCCCAAAACCTGAACGGCGGAAACGTTAGGGGGTGGAGGACGTCATGTTCAGTATCACAACAATGCAAAGTAGTAAACAAGCAACAACATCATCCATTGCATTAATAATATAATTTCATACAAGTGTGTTCTGTCAAGTTATATAGACACCAAAAATATACATCAAAATAAAAGAGAGTCTTGAACGGGCTCCATCATCTCAAAACCTGGCACCGGTACCTGTCTACTGGTGACCTGAGAATACAAGTTATTTTGAAAGAGTTTATCAGCTTTAAAGCTGGTGATATCATAAGTATATTAATGTATGTGTTTGCATGAAAGTGTTTGTAAGTCTGTAATGTATAAGTTTTGTAAAAGTTTGTAATTGTTTGAACTCTCCTAGAAAACCCAATGTTTCCTACTAAAAGTACCTTCTACCAAGGCATCTAGTATCTGTGCGTGTGTCTCTTGTAAGAGTGTGTATTTTCCCAAATCTGACTATCATTAACCAAAAATATAGTTTTTACATTATTGTTTATTGTGTGAATATCACAAACTAAATGTAAAGGGAAAATGAAATAGTACTGTAGTGTGTATTAAGTAACTACTGTTGTACTAATTACTTTAAACCAATTGTTATTTAAAGTACCATGTGATCGGCCTGTATCTTGATACCGACTCTATAGAAAAACGACGATGTAAGACGTCATAAGAAATGACGTTTGGCACCCGTAGACTTGCAAGTCCCACTGTAGCGAGCAGCAAGGTGTAGGATAGTCAATCCAGTATAGATCTATACACAAACTCTTACGCCCTCCACTTAAGGATATTCTGGATATAAAACGGGTCATGGCAGGTAGTGTCATGCCCCCGTTAAGTGGCTCACATAACTGTAAGTAATGTATATGTATATGTATATGTATATGCTAGCTGTATTGTGTGTTCTTTCTCTGTCTATCCTGTATGTTTTGTTTCTCATAACTGTGTATTATGTTTGTTTCTCATCACTATGTATTATGTTTGTTTCTCATCACTATGTATTATGACTGTTTCTCATCACTATGTATTATGTTTGTTTCTCATCACTATGTATTATGTTTGTTTCTCATCACTATGTATTATGTTTATTTCTCATCACTATGTATTACTCATGAATGAACTGACTCATTGTATGTTTCATTGTTCTAGTAATAGTATCTTCATAAACTATACCTATTATAGTTTACTAGTAATGTTGTTTGTGTATATGAACATGTTTGTATACCTTTGCTACCCAAAGGCATTGAACTGAATGAAAGAAGTAACCTTTTATATCTACACACATATACATGATATATAACTAGGATTCAAACGACCTTCAGACAAATAACCTGAATACCCTAAGTCCACAACCAAACAAGGAACAGGAAGTAAGGTGAGCTATCAGTCCTAAGTCCTTGCAATCCTACTTATATAACTATATCTATATAGATACACAGAATATAAGTTAAAAGATTTTAAGAAAAAGTATTTAACATGTAAAAGAGTTTGATAAAAGCATTTGGTATGTAAAAGAGTTTGTAAGACGGTTTGATATGATAACTATAATCGTTCAACTTGTATTCCCCCCCCCCCATAAAAGCATTTAAAAACATTTAAAAGGTTAGTTAAGGGGTATGAACTCACCTATAGAGAGTGGTTTGGATGAACGGAATGTATAGGATGCTAGGTGTCAAGTGAAGGCTTGTACACACACGATGATCCTAGTTAACATATAATATCACATATATGTATCCAATTAGTCTTTAAACAACTAATTAACAAAGTTAAGACATCCTAGGACATGTAAAACACCTTATTTAAGTGCTATAAGTCCTAAGGATTGCATCTAAGTGTTGTAGGACATTGCTATTGAGTTTAGGGTTCAAGGGGACCCTTTATTGGAGTTTACGGTTTTGTGACCATAACTCATTGAGTTTACAATCGTAAACCCATGAGTTTACGACCGTAAACTCATGTTTCTTTGTCCATTTTGTGTTTTGAAGCCTTAAAGATCACAAGAAGCATTCCTACTTCATGTTTAAGCCTTAGGAAGAGATTAGGGCACCATTTCACTCCTTTTAGGAGTTTACGGTCCTTGGACCATTTCCCTTTGGGTTTACGGCCGTAAACCCAAGTGGTTTATGGTCTTTTGATGTTTTCAAGTACTAAGCACATCAAGGAAGGGATCTAAGCTAGTTTCCAAGGCTTAGAAGGGAATAGGGCACACTTTGGCACCCTTTTTAGGGTTTACGGTCCAAGAACACCTTGGACCGTAAACACCTTTGATCCTTGGTTTCTTGGGTGTTTTCTTGATGTTTAGAAGTGTAACAAGCTCTATAATACTCTAGGATAGAAGTACTTACTAGGTAGAAGCTTGAAAAGGTGCTAAAAGTCCAAGAACACTAGTGTGTGTTCTTGGTGTTCTTGGTGAAACTTGAAGATCTACACTTTTGGAATGATTTCACGGATGGAATCATGTTAGATCACTAGATTAAGTAAGATATCAACTTTTTAGGGCTAGAAACACTTACAATGTTGAAGATCAAGAAGAAAAGTCGATGATACTTGAGAGAGAATTAAGTTTTGGATCTTGAAATTGTGAAAAGTGATAAATAATGACTAAGTGTCATATTTATACCCTCTTTTAGGGTTTACGACCGTAAACACCTTTGTTTAGGCCGTAAACTCCAAACTCTTGGAGTTTTGGGACATTATTATTGCACAATAAACCCTAGGGCATCCTCTCTCCTGTTATATCCTGAAGTACTAATCTTAAAATACTCAAACTTATTCCAAAAAGCTTGAAAATTAGCAGAAACTGTTTTGACTCCTATTGAAGTGAATGGTTGTACAGAATAGAAATTTCGGGTTGTCACATCATCCCCCCGTTAGAAGGAATTTTGTCCTGAAATTAGAGTTTATGCAAATAAGTAGTTATAAATAACTAAGTAAAAAGATGAGGATATTTCAGTTTATTTGATCCTCTCGCTCCCAAGTGAATTCAGGTCCTCGCTTGGTGTCCCAGCGAACCTTCACTATCGGGATACGGCTTTGTTTCATTTGCTTGACCTCCCGATCCATGATCTCTACAGGTTCTTCCACGAAGTTGAGGCTCTCGTTGATCTCGATCTCGTCGAGTGGGATTACAAGAGTCTCGTCGGATAGACACTTTTTCAAGTTCGAGACGTGGAAAGTAGAATGTACGTTACTGAGTTCGCGTGGTAAGTTAAGTTTGTAAGCTACAGGGCCGATTCTTGCAAGAATCTCGAAAGGCCCTATGTACCTTGGATTTAGCTTTCCATGCTTTCCGAAGCGTATCAAGCCCTTCCAGGGTGAGACCTTCAATAGAACATGGTTGCCCACCTGGAATTCCAACGGTTTCCTTCGTTTATCAGCGTAGCTTTTCTGTCGGTCTCTAGAGGCTTTCAATCGTTCACGAATCTGAACGATCTTCTCTGTCGTTTCCCGTATGAGCTCCGGACCTGTGAGAGTGTTGTCAGGAACTCGTCCTTTATCTAACTGGGTATCACCCACCTCAGCCCAGCATAGAGGGGATCTGCACTTTCGGCCATATAGGGCCTCGAATGGAGCAGCCTTTATGCTCGTGTGATAACTGTCGTTGTAGGAAAATTCGACAAGGGGTAAATTAGTATCCCATGCTTTCCCAAAGTCGATCATACACGCTCGCAGCATATCTTCCAAGGTTTGGATAGTTCTCTCACTTTGCCCGTCTGTGTGTGGATGGTAGGCTGTACTCATGTCCAGCCTAGTTCCTAGGTAACTTTATAACGAATGCCAGAACCTCGAAGTGAACCTACTATCTCTGTCCGAGATAATGGATATGGGAACACCGTGCAGTCGTACAATCTCCCTAATGTAAGTTCGTGTAAGCTTCTCCATCTTGTCTGTTTCCTTGATAGGTAGGAAGTGTGCGGACTTGGTCAATCTATCAACGATGACCCATATGGTATCAAGTCCACCCGTTGTCTTGGGCAACTTGGTTATGAAGTCCATAGTGATCCGCTCCCACTTCCATTCCGGTATCTCTGGTTGTTGTAGTAGACCGGAGGGTTTCTGGTATTCGACCTTGACCTTGGCGCAAGTAAGGCATTTACTCACGAAGGTAGCAATCTCTGCTTTCATGTTAGGCCACCAGTATAGCTTTTTAAGATCCAGATACATCTTATCTGAACCTGGGTGGACGGAATAACGAGTATTGTGCGCCTTATTCACGACCAAGTCTCTGAAACCACCAAGTTTCGGGGTCCAGATCCGATCTATGAGAAAATAAGCTCCGCCACCCTTAACCTCCAAGTTCTTATCCATCCCTCTCAGGGATTCACCCGCCACATTTTCAGGTTTCAAAGCGTCGAGTTGAGCCTCCTTAATTTGCGCGGACAAGTGTGAATGGATAGTCATAGTCAATGATTTGACTCTACGATCAGAATATTCTTTCCGACTTAGGGCGTCAGGTACTACGTTGGCTTTACCCGGATGATAACGATTTTCGCATTCGTAATCACTAAGTAGCTCGACCCACCGTCGTTGTCTCATGTTGAGCTCCTTCTGGTCGAATATGTGTTGTAGGCTTTTGTGGTCTGTAAAGATACTGCTTTTTGTACCATACAGGTAGTGTCTCCAGATCTTCAGAGCAAACACAACTGCTCCTATATCAAGATCGTGGGTAGTGTAGTTGACCTCATGTGTCTTTAGCTGTCTCGAGGCATAGGCGATGACCTTACCTCGCTGCATCAGAACACATCTGAGTCCTTGATTGATGCATCGCAATAAACAACGAAGTCTTCTATCCCTTCAGGGAGGGACAGTATTGGTGCGGTGCACAAGGCTCTTTTGAGCGTTTGGAACGCTCTCTCCTGCTTCTCTTCCCAGTCAAAGGCCATGCCTTTCTGGGGCAGTGTTGTAAGACGTTTCGCAATGCGGGAGAAGTTCTGAATGAACCTGCGATAGTAGCCAACAAGGCCTAGAAATTGACGAATTGATGTAGGCGTCTTCGGTGCTGACCAGCTCTCAATGGATTTAATTTTGGAAGGGTCCACGTGTATTCCCTCTTTCCTAACCACGTGCCCTAAGAATTCGACTCTTCGGATCCAAAATTCGCATTTCGAGAACTTCGCATAAAGCTTCTCCACACGCAGGGTTTCTAAGACTAGTCGCAGATGTTGACTATGCTCCTCCTCACTACGAGAGCAGATAAGTATGTCATCGATGAAGACGATGATGAACAGATCTAAGTAAGGATGACTCACCCTATTCATTAAGTCCATGAATACTGCGGGCGCCTTTGTTAATCCGAACGGCATCACTACGAATTCGTAGTGCCCATAACGAGTTCGGAAGGCTGTCTTCGGAACATCCTCCCCTAGCACTCGTAGTTGGTGATATCCGGATCTTAAGTCGATTTTAGAAAAGAAGTTCGCCCCTTGAACTTGATCGAATAAATCGTCAATCCGAGGCAAAGGATAACGATTTTTGATGGTCAGTTTGTTGAGCTCCCTGTAGTCGATGCACATACGAAACGATCTGTCTTTCTTCTTGACGAACAAGACTGGAGCTCCGCAGGGTGAGAAGCTTGGTCTTATAAAGCCCTTGCTGAGCAGTTCGTTAAGTTGACAGGACAGTTCTTGCATCTCTGCAGGTGTTAGACGATAGGGCGATTTGGCTACGGGGTAGCCCCTGGAACTAAGTCGATTCTGAACTCGACTTGACGTTGCAGAGGTAATCCTGGGAGTTCTTCTGGAAAGATGTCGGGAAAGTCGCGTACTACTGGAATGTTCTAAATGTCTTTCGTTTCTTGACTCACATTGACCACATGAGCAAGGAATGCGCGACATTCCTTTCGCAAGAATTTCTGAGCTTGAATGCTCGAGATGATATGAAGGTTCGTGCCGGGTTTGTCGCCATAAACTACTAGGGTTTCGCCAGACGGCAGATTAAGGCGTACAGTCTTTTCGTAACACATGATGTCGGCACGATGAAGACTCAACCAATCCATGCCGATAATGACGTCGAAACTTTTAATTGAGACCGGCATGAGATCGATTGAAAAAGAATGGCCATCTAAAGTTAGGGTACACCCTATGAATATACTGCTAGTGCTCTCTGTCTTTCCATTAGCCATTTCTACAGTGAACGGTTCTTTAAGTGCTCGTGATTTTTGCTTAAGTAAATGAGCAAATTTTTGATTCACGAAAATCCTCTCCGCTCCACTATCAAACAGAATGCATGCATAAGAGTTATCGGGGAAAAACAGACCAGTGACCACTGTGGGGTCGGCAACCGCTTCCTCGTGGCCTATGGCCAGAACTCTTGCCACTCCACCGGCATTCCCTGCCTTCGGGCAGTTCCTTTTGTAGTGGCCTACCTCGCCACAACCGTATCAAGCTTGGCCCACTCCTGTGCCGGGGACTTGGTTGATTGGCCTAGCCGGATCTTTGCAGAAACGGGCAGTGTGCCCCTTCCTGTTGCAGTTCAAACACTGCATTTCCCGGCAGGCACCGACGTGGTGGAAGTTGCATTTGTTGCACTTAGGCAAACTTCCAGCGTACTGCTTTACCGGAGCAGCAGCAGTAGGTGCTATCGCAGCATGAACTGCCACGACCTGCTGCTTTTTGGCAGCCTTTGTCTTTCTCTTGTCATCCCAAAACTTCTGCTTGGAATCAGCGGTTCTGGCGGGTTCTGGGATGGCTAGGGTTGTTGTTGCGGCCGGGGTACGAACCCCATGGTCTATAAGCCGCTGTGCCAATCGCTTGGCACTATCAAATGTAGTGGGGTTTGAAGCCAAAACATTTCCCTAGAATGAAGGCACCAGCCCCCATATGTATCTTTCAATCTTCTTCCCCTCTGTATGAACCATGTTGGGACAGAGGGCCACCAGTTCACAGAACCTGGCGGTGTAGGAGACTATGTTGGAGCCCTTCATGGTTAGGCTCCACAGTTCTTCCTCTAGCTTTTGGATTTCGCCCCTCGGGCAGTACTTCTCAACCATTAGCTCTCTTAGAGCTTCCCAGCCCATAGCATTTGCCACTATAAGAGATAGTGACTTGACATGGCTATTCCTCCATGTCTGGGCTTTTGAGTCGAAGGTGCAAGCAGCAAACTTGACCTTGCTTCCCTCCGGGCATGAGCAGATCTCAAAGACCGACTCTGTCTTTTCGAACCATTACGAGAGGGCAATGACTCCGCCAGTCCCCTTAAAGGACAATGGCTTGCTGTTTGTGAAGTCCTTATAGGAGCACTCTCTCAAGCGCACAGGGATTTCACCATGAGTAGAGTGAATAGGGGTTCCTACTCCAGTGGAACCAAATGAATGATATTGAGCCATGGCTGTAGCCACAGCCGCAGCTACAGCAGCATTGAGGGCTGCCGTGTCGAATTGAGGAGTAGGTGGTGTTGGTGCAGGAGGATCGCATCTTGTAGATTTACGAGGAGGCATTTTTCAACTTTAAGATTAGAAACATGAAGGTATTGATAAGAATTAAAAAGGGAAATTGATGAAAATGACTCATGGACTAACTCTCCATAGCCCAACAACACAATTAAATGTAGATCTGGAATTAACAGATGATAGCAATTAGATATTGATTTCCATAAGATTAGATATCTGTCAGTAATACTGGAATTACAGATTTAATGAGTTCGGGAAAAATGACCTAGAAGTAGGTCTTACATCAACCAAGATGGAAAATTTTGACAGACTACTACCTAATCAAGACCTAACGTGTCTAAGATTTACTAAGATAGGAAATTAGACTAGAGTTTTTACACTAACTAGGTTACATCCAAAAGAGAAGTCGATGAGACTCTAACGGCGACGAGAAGTACTAGAGTGAGTTCTTGAATCCGACAGTAGACGTTCTATGTCCCTCACACGCCTTTCAGACCTTGCTTGCTGAGCTCGAAGTTCCCTGAGTTCAGCTTGGGTTTCAGCAAGTTCCCTCTTTAGAACTGCATTACGGACCTGAGTCCTTTCATGAGCAGACTCTAGTTGGCGAATGCGGACAGTGTTAATGCCAGAGTTGGCGTCTATCTCCACGACTCGGTCAATAGCTGCCCGACCTTGCTCGGTGTTCCGAGCAATCCTACGAACCATGATGGGTAGGACCCTGTCAGCTGAACCTCCCTCGGTGAGGTTGTAGAAGCTTCTGTCTCCATTGTAGGGAATGGGTTGACCCTGTTCCTGACTCCATCTGTTCAATTTTGTGGCCTACAGAGGAGTGGGTCCTTGAAATGTTGGACGAGGGTTCAGGTTTGGGTCTTGAGCAGCTGGGGGTAGGTTTTTAACTTCATGCTCTGAGTCAGAACCATCAGAAAAGCCTTCAGATTCGTGATCATCCAAAGGGATTGGGTGATCATCTTCTGGCTCTTCTCCCAGCCATCCTGCATTGCCGTTGTTGGGGTAGTACGGGTCTCCGGGGATATGGAATCCAGCCATGAAATCTACGCGAGAAAAGGGATAAAGAAATAACTAAATAGACGAACTAATTAGATAATTATAAGATGATCTTTATCAGTTACTTCAACATTCGCGTAGTGCATACCAGTCATATGTAACCAAGACATGATAGACCTTCGAATAAGCGACCCTAACTCTAAGCCCACAACCAAACAAGGAACAGGAAGTAAAGCAAAGATCACAGATTCTAAGTCTATGATATCCTAGACACATATAACCTTAGCCTATCCACTCCGCAACTAGTGACATACTTAATAAAGACCTTTAGTTCTCAGATAGGTAATTAATAGTAACATAAAATACTCCTATAGTATTTTAAGTTTATGTTCTGTTCTACTGTTCTCATTGTAGTAGTAATGGTAAGTTTTTTTGACTTGGTGCAACCTCACAACTCCACTTAGGCACATGCTAATCACTCCTCGGATAATGTAGTTGATCAGGCTACATCTTCCCAGGGTTGACCATATGTCTCTAAGTCTACTTGTGATGTCCAACAATCGTAATACTTTTGTTCTGTCCTAGTGACATTGATTTTAGTATGAATGCAGGTATGTATACTTAGTTAAATATTTTATTATTTAAAAGTATAAACTCTTTATCATAGTATTTTAATCCCGCTATGTATATACTTTGTATATCTTTTATGGGTTGATACACTCGATTCACTATAAACAATGCTCTGATACCAATTTGTCACACCCCAAAACCTGAACGGCGGAAACGTTCGGGGGTGGAGGACGTCATGTTCAGTATCACAACAATGCAAAGTAGTAAACAAGCAACAACATGATCCATTGCATTAATAATATAATTTCATACAAGTGTGTTCTGTCAAGTTATATAGACACCAATAATATACATCAAAATAAAAGATGAGTCTTGAACGAGCTCCATCTTCTCAAAACCTGGCACCGGTACCTGTCTACTGGTGACCTGAGAATACAAGTTATTTTGAAAGAGTTTATCAGCTTTAAAGCTGGTGAGATCATAAGTATATTAATGTCTGTGTTTATATGAAAGTGTTTGTAAGTCTGTAATGTATAAGTTTTGCAAAAGTTTGTAATTGTTTGAACTCTCCTAGAAAACCCTATGTTTCCTACTCAAAGTAGTCTTCTACCAAGGCATCTAGTATCTGTGCGTGTGTCTCTTGTAAGAGTGTGTATTTTCCCAAATCTGACTATCATTAACCAAAAATATAGTTTTTACATTATTGTTTATTGTGTGAATATCACAAAGTAAATGCAAAGGGAAAATGAAATAGTATTGTAGTGTTGTATTAAGTAACTACTGCTGTACTAATTACTTTAAACCAATTGTTATTTAAAGTACCATGTGATCGGCCTGTATCCTGCTACCGACTCTATAGAAAAACAACGATGTAAGACGTCATAAGAAATGACGTTTGGCACCCGTAGACTTGCAAGTCCCACTGTAGTGAGCAACAAGGTGTAGGATAGTCAATCCAGTATAGATCTATACACAAACTCATACGCCCTCCACTTAAGGAGATTCTGGATACAAAACGGGTCATGACAGGTAGTGCCATGCCCCCGTTAAGTGGCTCACATAACTGTAAGTAATGTATATATATATGTATATGTATGTGCTAGCTGTATTGTGTGTTCTTTCTCTGTCTAGCATGTATGTTTTGTTTCTCATAACTGTGTAATATGTTTGTTTATCATCACTATGTATTATGTTTGTTTCTCATCACTATGTATTATGACTGTTTCTCATAACTATGTATTATGTTTGTTTCTCATCACTATGTGTTATGTTTGTTTCTCATTACTATGCATTATGTTTGTTTCTCATCACTATGTATTACTCATGAATGAACTGACTCATTGTATGTTTCATTGTTCTAGTAATAGTATCTTCCTAAACTATACCTATTATAGTTTACTAGTAATGTTGTTTGTGTATATGAACATGTTTGTATACCTTTGCTACCCAAAGGCATTGAACTGAATGAAAGAAGTAACCTTTTATATCTACACACATATACATGATATATAACTAGGATTCAAAAGACCTTCGGACAAATAACCTGAATACCCTAAGTCCACAACCAAACAAGGAACAGGAAGTAAGGGGAGCTATCAGTCCTAAGTCCTTTCAATCCTACTTATATAACTATATCTATATAGATACATAGAATATAAGTTAAAAGAGTTTAAGTAAAAGTATTTAACATGTAAAAGAGTTTGATAAAAGCATTTGGTATGTAAAAGAGTTTGTAAGACAGTTTGAAGTAAAACAGTTTGGTCACACAGTTTGAAAAGTAAGAAATCCACTTGTTTGGTAGTTATTAATCACATGTGATTGATATGATAACTATAATTGTTCAACTTGTATCCCCCCCCCTAAAAGCATTTAAAAACATTTAAAAGTTTAATTAAGGGGTATGAACTCACCCGTAGAGAGTGGTTTGGATGAACGGAATGTATAGGATGCTAGGTGTCAAGTGAAGACTTGTACACACACGATGATCCTAGTTAACATATAATATCACATATATGTATCCAATTAGTCTTTAAACAACTAATTAACAAAGTTAAGACATCCTAGGACATGTAAAACACCTTATTTAAGTGCTATAAGTCCTAAGGATTGCATCTAAGTGTTGTAGGACATTGCTATTGAGTTTAGGGTTCAAGGGGACCCTTTATTGGAGTTTATTGTTTTGTGACCATAACTCATTGAGTTTACAGTCGTAAACCCATGAGTTTACGGCCGTAAACTCATGTTTCTTTGTCCATTTTGTGTTTTGAAGCCTTAAAGATCACAAGTAGCATTCCTACTTCATGTTTAAGCCTTAAGAAGATATTAGGGTACCATTTCACTCCTTTTAGGAGTTTAAGGTCCTTGGACCATTTCCCTTTGGGTTTACGACTGTAAACCCAAATGGTTTATGGTCTTTTGATGTTTTCAAGTACTAAGCACATCAAGGAAGGGATATAGGCTAGTTTCCAAGGCTTAGAAGGGAATAGAGCACACTTTGGCACCCTTTTTAGGGTTTACGGTCCAAGAACACCTTGGACCGTAAACACCTTTGATCCTTGGTTTCTTGGGTGTTTTCTTGATGTTTAGAAGTGTAACAAGCTCTATAATACTCTAGGATAGAAGTACTTACTAGGTAGAGGCTTGAAAAGGTGCTAAAAGTCCAAGAACACTAGTGTGTGTTCTTGGTGTTCATGGTGAAACTTGAAGATCTACACTTTTGGAATGATTTCACGGATGGAATCATGTTAGATCACTAGATTAAGTAAGATATCAACTTTTTAGGGCTAGAAACACTTACAATGTTGAAGATCAAGAAGAAAAGTCGATGATACTTGAGAGAGAATTGAGTTTTGGATCTTGAAATTGTGAAAAAGTGATAAATAATGACTAAGTGTCATATTTATACCCTCTTTTAGGGTTTACGGCCGTAAACACCTTTGTTTAGGCCGTAAACTCCAAACTCTTGGAGTTTTGGGACATTATTGTTGCACAATAAACCCTAGGGCATCCTCTCTCCTGTTATCTCCTGAAGTACTAATCTTAAAATACTCAAACTTATTCCAAAAAGCTTGAAAATTAGCAGAAACAGTTTTGACTCCTATTGAAGTGAATGGTTGTACAGAATAGAAATTTCGGGTTGTCACACTGTCTATTCATAATAATGTCAATATGGTCCATCCATTACTATACTTCCAACTGTCCTTAAGCGACCAATCCTTGGCGAATCTTAGATTGTCCTTAACAGTTGTTTAACCACTTTAGTCGTATCCTGTTCTATTCCTTTTTCCCTCTTAGTGCCCTAGGCATTTGGAAAATTAGAATACGAGAATATTATAGCATATGGATCGATCCTATACCCGAAGCATATGGGATGCGATTCATAATGTCTAACATAAAGACATGATACTTGATCATCCTTTTGCTATAATATTTCTGTTTGTCATGTTCTCACAATTCGAATTATGAATAGGGATGTCGTAATCATAATTGAATTTTGAGGATGCAATTAACATTTCTATATGTCCTTGACTAAATTTGATTAAAACTCAATCTAAGCTTTTAGAGTTGAAATAAAGTATGAATTCCTCTCCCTTAATTATAGCAAAACAACTTTTCAAGCCTGCAACTTTGCGAATTGAAACCTTTGTTTTCTATAATTAATATTGATAACTTGCAACACTTACCATAATAATTATGCGCCCACTAGCATAATAATTATCTTACTAGCATAACACTTATGCTCCCACTAGCTTTGACATGTACCGAGAAATCAGTTGGACTTCTAGAAATCAATACTTATTGACTTTTATTACCAATGTTCAGCTTTCTGATATGAGATGCTTCGATAAGACTTTATCTAGGCTTCTCAAAATCATACACCTTTACTTAGATAGCTCACATGTATGTCTTAACCATTTTAGAACTTATAGCAATAAGTATCAAATGTTTAGACCTTTGACATTTCTCATAATTTGAACTATGAAGAGGGATGTGGTAATCATAATCGAATTTGATAATGCAAATAACACAATTGCTATCTCCTTAACATCTACTTAGTGAAAGCGTTTCCTCACAATCATTTTCATGAATTGGAGAGAAACCTTATGACACTTAGATTTTATGGTGTATGTGTTCCTATCCATGTGAATTTGTCATAACCATAATCATAAGACAAGGTTCGTGACAAATCCAAACTCATATGGACTGAACTTGTTCAATCGTAATTTCTTGCCATCTGGCAGCACAAGGGCCTACCTGTGACAACCCGAAACTTTTTTCGTTATCCTTACTCAAATTCCATTAATCAAATTTGGGTTTTTATTTAATTCCGTTAAATTTGATAGTTTGGGAAAGACTTTGCGTTTAAATAAATCAATTCGGATTTATTTCTGTTCACGTCAATATTATTTTTGGACTAACGGAATATTCTAAACTTAGTACATCAAAGGAATCAGTGTTAGGATGAATTGGTTGAAGTTCTAGTCATGAAGCAAACCGAAAACCTCCTCAAAAAGGAGTTTTCGGTCAAGACCTTAGAGTTTTCGGTCAAGGTGACCGAAAACCCCATCTTACATATATAATTCATGATCATTTTGATCATTCTTTCCCTTTTACAAGTCTAGAACTCGAAAATTCTTTCAAGTACCATAAGATCTTCTTCCAAATCTTCCAAAAATGTAAGTGTTTCTTCTCTTGTTTGGTTGATACAACACTTCATCTAGTAGTTACACAAGATTTCATCCATGAAATCTTCTCTTTTTCTTAGATCTTCAAGTGTTCTTCAAAACACCAAGAACACCAAGAACACACACTAGTGTTTTGGTCCAAAATCAACTCCATTAGCTTCTAAATCGTAAGTATTACTTCCCTATACTTGTTATCTAGTTGAAACTCTTGATTTAGGGCCTTGAAATCGTCATTATCCAATAACAAAAGGTGTTTTCGGTCTAGTGCATCTCCTTAGACCGAAAACCCTCCTTAGACCGAAAACCATATGGACCGAAAACCCTCCTTAGACCGAAAACCATATTGACCGAAAACCCTCCTTAGACCGAAAACCATATGGACCGAAAACCACTTGGACCGAAAACTCCCTTAAGTGGCTTTACAACCCTCTTATCCAATCCTAAGTGATTATAACACTACCATTTAAGGATTTCTTAGTCCTTAAGGTGTTATTCTTTACCTGATTAGTTGAATAAACACTAATTAGATACATATATGTGTCATTATATGTTAAATAGGATCTGTGGGTGTGTTCAAGTCTTCACTTGACACTTAGCATCCTATACCATCCGTTCATCCAAACCACTCACTACAGGTGAGTTCATACCCCTACGCTTTTTCCGAGTTTTTCATGTTTTTAGGGGGGGATACAAGCAAAAGTACAAGGAAACTTGTGCTCAAGTTATCTCATTTTGCATAGAATGATTATATGTTCAGTATGCTTTTAACTCAGAAACCCGTTTTACCAAATGATTAAGAAAATCAACTCGTAGAAACAGTTTTAAAAACTAAAGCGAGGAACTAGCAAATCTTATCATAAAATGTGATATTTTATAAAGGATTTATAGAAAACATAATCAAGATTTTCGGTATTATTACTTGTAAATTTGTTATTTTAGGATTGCAGACACGTCCTTGGTAACACTCCACCGGATTCGAGAGTGTAGGACTAACCCTTATAACCAGAATCTCTTATAGGGAGAGCGTGACTATTGTGTATAGATCTATACAGGACTGACTATCCCGCACCTAAACTGCTAGGTATAGTTAGGCAGCCATGCATGGGGTGACAAAGTCATAAAAGGATACAGGCCCCGTTACGTGCCTTATCTAGTTTAATGTATGGTTATAAAACTCGCAACCTAGATAACAGAGATTTACTTTTGTAATAATGAAACAAGTGAACTAACCTCAAAGTGATAACCGGTTTGATTACTAGAGGGTATGAATAATACCCTTAGGATCTAGTTCACTACTTCTTTATTAGTTTTATTTATGTAATAAGGCTAATACATCTCACTGAGAGTAAACAGGATTTTTCAAGGAAACAACATCTAACGATACAAGTATGGTAGATACTTGTACACCTCATTCCAGATCAGTTAACCAACTATCAACTTTTAAGGAAAATATTGGATTTTCCTGGGATAACTCAACCTTTCATAAATAGGCTGTTTATCATATAACTAATGGATTATCAAACATCTTTCATAAGAAAATATAGGATTTTCTTGGGAAACACTTTTCAAAGGATCAAAGAAACATTTCTTTCACTAGAACTAAACGCTCAAGAACTCACCAGCTTTATGCTGATATTTTAAAACTGCTTGTATTCTTAGGGCAACATTAGACAGGTACTCTTGTCAACTTCCGGAGAAGACGAAGCATTTTGGAGTCACGTCTTTTACTTTTGTTATATACGGTTATGTATAAACCATGTTTTGAACAATGTAAATACTCATATTATAATGTAATGGTTGTGTTTACTTCGCTTACTATGATACAAATGTTGTGATACTACACATGACGTCCTCCGCCCCGGAACGTTTCCGCCATCGGTTTTGGGGTGTGACACTACCATTGCTTCCAAGTTGTTATGCAAACAACTGAGAACTCATAGAACTCACATGCATAGTCAACTTTAATTGGAATGGGCACCGAAACAAGAATATGTCAACACGATAGGTTACAAACCTCAAGTCGTGAGCTAGTGTATATAATAGGTTTACTCTTGATTAGTTCTTGAAACATTCAAGATCTTTAAGACTTCCACTGACCTCTTGACATATAGGACTCTCTTATCAAGAACCATTCCTTGACAAACAAATATTCAAGAGTTAGTGTGGATTCTAATCAAGATAAACACTTCACACAATTGGCCTTAGTTGGTCTTTGTTTTATTCAAAACATCACAACTTACCAATTTCAAATATACAAGAGTAGAAAACATTTTACTCTACATTTGATAAGTGTTATAAACCTTTCTTAATTTAATGTCACTCAATGCACAATCTTGGAGTATGACTCTAAGACTTGTTTTGGAACGAAGTATGACTTATCTTCTTGATTTAACCATTTCAACAATTCATGATTCCTCTTCTTAGCCATACAAATGCACTAAGATATCCTCAGAGGATCAATTGTGATATGGTTTCATAATCACTAAGATAATCATAAAACACGATACTCAAGTTCTCTCACATCTTTTCAGATTGGAGAAACTTTTATCTTTCTGCCTAATTTGATTCTTCTTATTCGTTCTGCCATACATTGAACTGCTCTAATGATTTAGAATTATACTTAAACTTGTAAGCATAACCATATTTACTAAACTTTAGTAAATCATGACAAATATTTGTCTTATCGTTCTTTGTGGTGGACGTGACCAACACACACCCAGTGTACCCAATCCCCTAGTCCTTTACTTGACTCACATATACATGTGAACAAGGAATTAGTCTTAATTTCCCAAAGATGAAGTTCTCATTCATCACACAATACAAGTTGCATGATTCCAAGTTTCTATCCAACTGAAACTTGGGTGATGAGAATCTTTCATTATTTGGAGAATTCTCGACACTACCACAAACGAAAGAATCAAATTTATATAGAAACATACAAGCATCAATTTTCACAAATGCCATTGCAAGGAAATAAAATAAAAAAATTATTTATTTATAAAATGCGGAAAACTTTTTCCTTACAATGTAATTACAAATGAAAACTATGTTTCTAAATATTTCTAAGCAATCTATCATAACTCTTAAGCAGCAACTCAAGAATCTGATCATCAAACCATAAGATCGAAATCCATTTCTTCGCGATCAGACTCAGCCTACTCTTATTTTAAGCTTCCTTTTATTCTACAGAACATCAAAATGTAATTGCATTACATCATGTATTAAGAATCTCCAAATAGGAACTTAATAGAGTTAGATAGTGGACTTACCTGAAGCAGAACCCTACAATCCGACTAAAGTTCTGAGGTAGTCAGGGCAGCTTAGATTCCAATGTCCCTTTCATAGCCAATAGAAACAAACAGGTTCATTGGGAACGACATATGGAACAATCTCAGAGTTGGCATTTCACTTATGATCAAAACTTTTGATCATGGCCAATTCCTTTCCTTTAGGAGAAGGAATCATTTCTGGGATATCCATGTCATTGCCCATGTCAGCTTGAGAGGTAGATCTTCCAGTCAAATTTGCTTGACCATTGTGCCAAATCATTGCTGATTCAGCAGCAATAAGCAAATAAGTAAGATCAATAAGGGTCATGTCGTGATCTGTCACATAGTAGTCATTAACAAACTCACTATATGACTTGTGAAGTGACTGAAGAACCCAATCAATAGCCAACTTCCTTCGGAACTCGACACCCAACATTCTCCGCTTGTCAATGTGTGACTTCATATCCAAGACATGTGCACACATAGACCTTCCATCCTTATGTTTTCTATCCAATAGGGCTTAAGTGATCTTGAACTTTTCAAGTCTTCGAACTTGTGGGTTAGGGAGAATAATTATAGGAGGTGGAGGAAGTGAAGCATGATATTGTGGAATATCATCTTCATGTGGAAGGTTTGTTCCTAAAGATTTGGGAAGACCATAGTTGTCTGAACTAGACATCTACAAGGGATAAATTCAAGTTAGTTGATTTAACACCCAAGTTGAAATATTAAGGCTAGGACCCAACACAATATTTTACAATTCGGAAGAGGGATGTCGTAACCCAACTGCAAAATATTTGAAGGTAGGTAAATGACGATTTACCAATTTCCACCATGAAAACGAAATTGATTATTAAGTTTTAAATGGATTGAAATTCCTAGATCCTTTGAGATTCATTGAACTATTCAATGGCATGTTTAAATCTTGATTGTGCCCTTCAAGTTTGTGACTGGGATGTCGAGGATCACAAACAAGGTGTGAATAACCATTGAAATTAGCTTGGTACTCTCAATCTTACAAACCACCTAATCAATGTGCCGGTTAACCACACACGCTCCTTTGATCTATGATTAGCATTAATCTACCCTTTGCCACGCACTGTCAGTCCCATATTAGTGTGCTGGTTAACCACACATGCTCAACTAACGACTTAACAATGTTCAAAGTGCAATTTCATGGGTTAGCACCAAATTCACATTTTCCTAAGTAACTAAGATTGGGAATTTATAAGTGTTTAGTTACTTAGTATTTCATTATACTTTTAATGAGAATTTAAATGTCCTGTCAAACCTATTCAGCTAACGACCCTCCACCAGTCAAGGAAGCGGTGGGTGAGAGTGGACACCCATTAAACAGCCATTTTATAGGCAGTAACCTTATACCCCCCTTATAGACCGGCTTCGTGAATGAGGCCTACTAACGGTAAGACTGTCTTTACTCTTATACATATATATATATATATATATATATATATATATATATATATATATATATATATATATATATATATCTGTGTGTGTATATATATATATATATATATATATATATATATATATATATATATATATATATATATATATATATCTGTGTGTGTATATATATATATATATATATATATATATATATATATATATATTAAACCTATAATATTATAATAGTATAAGGGTTGAATTTTACACTTTTAAAATTCTAGGGTTTGGAACTAAATGTTTCAAAGTGAGACTTTGCATATATATATATATATATATATATATATATATATATATATATATATATACATATATATATATATATCTGTGTGTGTGTATATATATATATATATATATATATATATATATATATATATATATATTAAACCTATAATATTATAATAGTATAAGGGTTGAATTTTACACTTTTAAAATTCTAGGGTTTGGAACTAAATGTTTCAAAGTGAGACTTTGCATTTACAAATTCCAAAACATGAGGGAAAGTTTTGAACTATTCAAAACTTTTGGTATCCATGACTAATGAGTTTGATATAGGTTTTACGAAAAGACTCTTGACATTCCATAACTTGAGGACAAGTTATGGAGTTCATAAAAACATTTATGTAAAAGACTCTTCAAGTTTCATAACTTGAGGACAAGTTATGGAAGACTTAAAACCGTTTTATGATGACATTTAAAAATGAGACTTTTCACTTTCCATAACTTGAGGACAAGTTACGAATTTCACCAAAAACAATTAGATCAAAAATTCCAACTACCAAAATCAAACAATTTGCCTATGTTCTAATTAAACTCATAAGTTAAGATAATTCATATCAAACAAGTTTCAAGAAATTAGCCTAATCATATAAACTAATACAAATCATGAAACTTTGAAAATTATGTTTTATTTTGGATGAGAATCATCATTACCATAACAATAAAATCAAATTTTATGAACTAAAACATTTTGTGGTAATGATTCTAATCCAAAACAGGCCAAAAAACTTGAAAATCTGCACACAGAGGCACCAACTCGTCGAATACATGAATTGGACTCGCCGAGTTGGGCTGTTTTTGAGTGGACTCGGCGAGTCCATCAGTCAGATGCAAAAAAATTGATTTTTTCATCTTTAAAAACCAATAAGCATCAAGTATAATGGAAAACAACCCTAGGCTCTGATACCACTGATGAGTTTTAGTATATACTACAACATCCTATGGTGCACATACAACCCTAAATGTTTTGGATCTATGTTTTCTCTAATTATACATGAAATATTGTTTCCAAAGCATTAAGCCTACAACTAGCATACAAATGACATAAACAACATAAAATACTAGTTAGGAGTTTACCTCTTAATGTAGCTTTTAGAACTTGTTGTGCTTAGCCTTAAAGAACTTAGCACCAATAGTATAAATGCCTCAAATTGAATCAAAACACACCTAGGATAGAGGATGACACTTGAGAGAGAATATCTTGTACACAGAATGGCTCATGAACTCATGAAACATGTACTGGCCAATTTTGGATGCTAAGGGCTCCTTTTATAGTGTGGCAAGGATTAGGGTTAGCATCATGTAAACCCTAATACCCATGACTCTTCATATTACCTAGGATCCATGGGTTAAACCTCCATGGACTATCCATGGACTACCATATTGGTTTAGCCCATCCTAAATAACATAAGCCCACACCATAAGAATGATTGATTTACCAAATCAATCCCCTTACATTTAATTAGTCTCTTTTGATCACTAAATTAATTCCAAATTAATTCTTGATCAATACTAATTAAATAATATGATTTCATATTAATATATTAGAACTTATAATATATTAACAAATCATAAATAACCTCTTCTCAAAAGTCCATCCTATCAAATTGTCCAGGTGATATGCAACCCAAATGGATCATGCTACTCTCGGGTCAAGTACGTACCAATTATAGTTATGGGCTTAGACACCTAATCCAACAAAGAATACCAGTGGTGTGTGACTATCCGGAAGTCTTTCCCGAAGATCTTCCTGGATTTCCCCTTGATACAAAAGTAGAGTTTCGAATAGACTTGATGCCAGGATCGACCCCAATAGCGAAAGCACCATACCGATTAGCACCAACAGAGATTAAGGAGCTTATGATGCAACTTCAAGAGTTGTTGGGCAACGGTTTCATTAGGCCTAGCTCAAAACCCAGGGGAGCTGCGGTTTTATTTGTAAAGAAGAAGGTGTTGCATTAGGTGTCTAAGCCCATAACTAGAATTGGTATGTACTTGACCCGAGAGTAGCATGGTCCATTTCGGGTTGCATATCACC
Source organism: Lactuca virosa (assembly GCF_052849685.1). Classification (NCBI taxonomy): domain Eukaryota; kingdom Viridiplantae; phylum Streptophyta; class Magnoliopsida; order Asterales; family Asteraceae; genus Lactuca; species Lactuca virosa. The sequence continues at coordinate 507,160,460 of NC_136429.1, forward strand.
AGGGCAATTTGATAGGATAGATATTTGAGTAAGTGGGTATTTATGATTTACTAATATATTATAAGTATAATATATTAATGGAGAAATCATATTATTTAATTAGTATTGATCAAGAATTAATTTGGAATTAATTTAGTGATCAAAAGAGACTAATTAAATTAACGGGCGCTGATTATGTAAATCAGTGATATATATATATATATATATATATATATATATATATATATATATATATATATATATATATATATATTTTGGGTTATTGATCCATGATGGGCTTAGTTTATGTAAGTATCCATGAAGAGTTAGCCCACATGAGATATGGATCATAACTTATGTTTATGGATTAGAGTTTACCCATGACCCTTGGAATCCTACTCTATATATATGTTATCCTATAGCCAAAAATCGGGCACAAGTGTTCTTGGAGTTCATATAGCCGATTTTGTGCCTAGTAACCACTCTCTTTAGTTCTCCTTTGTTCATGGTGTGTTGTGAACCGTTTGAGGCATCACACTTGGGGTTCTAAGTTCATAAAGGCCAAATACAACAAGTTCTACAAGCTACATAAAGAGGTAAACTCCTAACTAGTATTTTATGTTGTTTATATCAATTGTATGCTAATTGTAGGCTTAATGCTTTGGAAACAATATTGCATGTATAATTAGAGAAAACATAGATCCAAAGCATTTAGGGTTGTATGTGAACAATAGGATGTTGTAGTACATAAAACCCAACAGTGGTATCAGAGCCATGGGTTGTTTTCTGTTATATTGGTGCAAATGTTTGATTTTCAATGTTCAAAGAAAAAAAACATGAAGTTTGTCAAATTTTTAGATAATTACTTGATTTTATGAAAAACTACTTATTTGTAAAATTTGAGTCATTTTACTACAAGAGTTGGATTAGGTCAATTTATTAAAAGATAGAATGATATTATTATTTTATTCGTTTTAAAAGTTTGATATAAATGTTTTTAAGGAGTTACAAATTTTTTCATAAAATTTTGGAATTCAAAAGTCTTTTTTAAAAGTTATGATCTTAAGAGTTTTGAAACTTCCATAAGTTATGGTTGTGAAAAGTCTCATTCATTAACTCTTTAGGTTATGAATTCCAAGAGTCTTCAAAGGTTACAAAATTTTTTATAAATGGCTTTGAAGAGTTTCATAACTTGCCCTCAAGTTGTGGAACTTGGAAAGTCTCTTTTATGGAACTCTAAAAGTTTTCAAGATTTACAAAACTTGCCCTCAAGTTTTAGAATTTGAAAAGTTTTTTTATGAGACATTGAATTCTAAAACTAAAGTTATTTGAAAAGTTTTCAAAAGTGTAACTCATGAGTTCATAACTTAATAATAAATTAAATAGTTTTAATTTTGGTTTAGCATCTTGATGTTTTGAATAATTCATATTACATCTTTATGGACTTTATTAATAGTTAATTAAAGTGTTTAATTAAAAGAGAATTAATAATTCCATAATGACATGGTTTAAGTTTAATTAAATTAAGAGTATAGTTTAATTAATAGATTAAATCACTTAGTATTTTAAAAGTTTAACATACACCCTTATACTCTTATAATATTAAAAGTTTAATATATTATATATATAAGTAAAAAGTCGGTCTTACCGTTAGTAGGCCTCATTCACGAAGCCATTCTATAAGGGGGGTATCAGGTTACTTCCTTTAAAATGGCGGTTTAATGGGTGTCCACTCTCACCCACCGCTTCCTTGACTGGTGGAGGGTCATTAGTCGAACGGGTAGGATATGACATTAATTCTCATTAAAAGTATAATGAAAATACCAACTAACTAAACACTTATAAATTCCCAATCTTAGTTACTTAGGAAAAATGTGAATTTGGTGCTAACCCATTAAATTGCACTTTGCACCTTGCTAAGTCGTTACTGGAGCGTGTGTGGTTAACCGACACACTAATCTGGGACTGACAGTATGTGGCAAAGGGTAGCTTGACATTAATCATCTATCAATGGAGTGTGTGTGGTTAACCGACACACTGATTAGGTGATCTGTAACATTAAGTGTACCAAGCTAATTTGCATGGTTATTCACACCTTGTTTGTGATCCTCGACATCCTAGTCACAATCTTGAAGGAAACAATCGAGATTTAAACATGCCATTGAAAAGTTCAATGAATCTCAAAAAGATCTAGGAATTTCAATTCATTTAAAACTTAATAATCAATTTCATTTTTTATGGTGGAAATTAGTAAATCGTCATTTACCTACCTTCAAATATTTTGCAATTGGATTACGGCATCCCTCTTCCGAATTGTAAAATATTGTGTTGGGTCCTAGCCTTAATATATTCATTTTGGGTGTTATATTATGGACTTAAATCAACTAACTTGAATTTCTCCCAAATAGATGTCTAGTTCTGACAACTATGGTCTTCCTTATTCTTTTGGAAAAAGCTTTCCTAATAAAGCTGATATCCCACATGGTGATCAAGGTGAAAGATTAATCCCTTTGTCGTGTATTAGTGGGACTAAAAATCATACTTCACTTCCTCCACCTCCTCCAATTATTCTCCCTAACCCACATGTTCAAAGACTTGAAAAGTTCAAGGTCATTCAAGCCCTATTGGCAAGCAAACACAAAGATGGAAATTATGTATGCTCTTACATCTTGGAGATGAAGTTACATATTGACAGGCTGGGAGAGTTAGGTGTCAAAGTCTCGAGGAAGTTGGCTGTTGACTGGGTTCTTCAATCACTTCCTGAGTCATATAGCGGTTTCATTAAGGACTACTATATGACAGACCACGACATGACCCTTATAGATCTTACCGATTTGCTTATTGCTGCTGAATCAGAAATGATTTGTCACACCTGTAAAGCAAAGTTGATTGGAAGATCTAGTTCCCAAATTTCCATGGACAACCGTGACAATCCAGAAATGATTTCTTCTCTTAGGAGAGAGAAATTGGCTAAAGTCAAAAAGTTTAAACTTAAGAGAAATACTAGTTATGGGATTGTCTCATGTGCTGATGCGAAAGAAACCATTTGTTTCTACTGCCATTTAGAGGGACATTGGTTACGAAGTTGCCATATATACCTGAAAGATCCAAGGATGGTAAAGTCAAAATATTTGACTCTACTTCAGGTAAGTCCACTGTCTAACTCTATTAAGTTCCTATTTGGAGATTCTTAATACATTATGTAATGTAATTACATTTTGATGTTTTGAAGGATCAAAGAAAAGAAAGTAAGCTTAAAGGAAGAGTAAGCTATTTCTGATCATGAAGAAATGGATTCGATCACATGGCTCGATGATCAGAATTTTGAGCTGCTGCTTAAGAGATATGATAGATTACTTAGGAATACATAACAACATAGTTTTCATTTGTATTTGCATTGTATGGACAAGTTTTCCGCACTTTTATGAATAAAGAAAAAAAATTTGATTTTTATTTTTAAGTCTCCTTACAATGGCATTTGTGAAAACTGTTGTTTCTATGTTTCCATTGATAGAAATATTAGAAAATGGATTTGATTCTTTTGTTTGTGGTAGAGTCAAAATTTACCAAAAAAGTAAATATTCTCATCACCCAAGTTTCAAGTGGATAGAAACTCAAAATCATGCAACTTGTATTGTGTGATGAATGAGAACCTTCATCTTTGGGAAATTAAGACTAATTCTTTGTTCACATGTATATGTGACTCAAGTGAAGGACTAGGCGATCGGGTACACATGGTTGTGCACTGATCAGGTCCACCACAAAGAGAGATAAGACTATTCGTCATGATTTACAAGATTAAGTATAATTCTGAATCATTGAAAAAGTTTCAATGTGTAGCATAACGAATAAGAAGAATCAAATTTGGCAGAAATATACAAATTTCTCCAATCTGAAAGTATGGGAGAGTACTTTAGTATCGTGTTTTATGATCATCTTAATGATTATGAAAAACCATATCACAATTGGTCCTCTAAGGACACCTTAGTGCACTTGTATGGCTAAGAAGAGGAATCGTGAATTGTTGAAATGGTTAAATCAAAAGGTGAATCATAATTCGTTCCAAGAAAAAGTCTTAGAGTCATACTCCAAGATTGTAACTTGAGTGACATAATCTTAAGAAAGGTTTATTACACTTGTCAAATGTAGAGTAAAATGTTTTCTACTCTTGTACATTTGAAATTGGTAAGTTGTGATGTTTTGGATAAAACACAGACCAACTAAGACCAATGGTGTGAAGTGTTTGTCTTGATAAGAAACCACACTAACTCTTGAATATTTGTTTGTCAAGTAATGTTCCTTGACAAAGTGAATCTTATATGTCAAGAGGTCAGTAGGAGTCTTAATGATCTTGAATAGCTTCGAGAACTAATCAAGAGTAAACCTATTGTTAATCACTAGCACACGACTTGAGGTTTATAACCTATCGTGTTGACATATGCTTGTTCCTGTGCCCATTCTAGTTAAAGTTGACTATGCATGTGAGTTCTATGAGTTCTTAATTGTTTGCATAACAACTTGCCAGCAATGGTAGGCCCTTGTGCTGCCAAGTGGCAAGAAATTAAGATTAAACAAGTTCAGTCCATATGAGTTTGGATTTGTCACTAACCTTATCTTGTGATTATGGTTATGACAAATTCACATGGACAGGAACACATATACCATAAATGATTGTGAGGAAACGCTTTCACTAAGTAGATTTTAAAGAGATCGCAATTGTGAGGAAACGCTTTCACTAAGTAGATTTTAAAGAGACAGCAATTGTCATATTTGCATTCTCAAATTCGATTATGATTACGGCATCCCTCTTCATAGTTCGAGTTATGAGAAATGGAAAAAGTCTAAACATTTGGGACTTATTGCTGTAACTTCTAAAATTGTTTAGACACACATGTGAGCTATCTAAGGAAAGGTGTATGAGTTTTGAAGCCTAGATAAAGTCTTATCGAAGCATCATATATCAGAAATATGAACTTTGGTAAGAAAGACAATAAGTATTGGTTTCTAGAAGTCCAGCTGATGTCTGAGTACATGTCAAAGCTAGTGGGAGCATAAGTGTTATGCTAGTAAGATAATAATTATTGTGCTAGTGGGAGCATAATTATTATGGTAAGTGTTGCAAGTTAGCAATGTTAATAATAGAAAAAAAAAATTCAAATCGCAAAGTCGTAGGGTTTGAAAAGTTGTTTTGCTATAATTAAGGGAGAGGAATTCATACTTCATTTCAATTCTAAAAGCTTAGATTGAGATTTTTAATCAAATTTAGTCAAAGATATATATGAATTTTATGTTGAAAAGATTTGACATAAGGAAATTCTATATATGGAAATGTTATAGCAAAAGACTGGTAAAATATCATGTCTTTATGTAAACCATTATGAATCGTATTCCATATGTTTCGGGTATAGGATAGATTGCATATGCTATAATATTTATGTGTTTTGAATTTTCCAAATGCCTAGGGCATTAAGAGGGAAAAAGGACTAGAACTTGATACGACTAAAGGGGTTAAGCAATTGTCGAGGACAATATGAGGTTTACCAAAGATTGGTTGCTCATGGACAGTTGGAAGTATAGTGTAAAGTTTGGAAGGACCATATTGACATATTCTGAAAAGAGGCAACTCTTGTTGAGAAGTGATAGACAAAATGGGAATCTGGAAATGTTTCCATAAGTGGAAGTTATTCTTTAAATATGTGTAAGATTAGAAAACTTAATGCAAGAAGGATGTTCAAAGGAATGTACTTTGAATGTGAGACTTCATTTCCATGGAATTGCTCTCCATTGGAATGCTTTGTAATGTCTGTTGCCAAGTCTCTGTGAATTTTGTGCATAGTCATTACAAGAGGATCATTGCATATAAGTTTAGAATCTAACAGATTACAGTAAATGACAAGAATTTGTTATTCTTACATTTACGCTAAGGATTTAGAATTTTGAAATGAGTGTCATTGAAATGGTTATCACTGATCTATTTCACAAAGTAAGGACCATAGGCAAACATAGTGTGCATGCTTGGAGCATGGCATAACTGTTGTTTTAATTCAAGTATTTAAGTTGATTAATCGAAACATTATACAATGAATAATGTGTAATCAATATGGTGATTAAATAAAAGGTGTTTTATTTATATTCATAAGTTCTGAGACCATATTGGATCCGATTATTCTTGTGTTTCACTTTGCATGTTTTGACTTCCCGAATAACTAGGTTATTCAAACTATCCACAGTCGATCATACTTTGGAAGTAGGTAATGAGGCAAGACTGTCATGAATATGACTGTAGATTGTCTAGGTGTTTTAGACATAGCATAAGTTTGTTGCAGTGTTCATGAGTACTCCTGGAATAAGATGCGAGTATTGGACTAAACCCACGCTCATCTGAATCACTTCATGGATTTTATCACAATGTGAGATGATAATATCTTATATTCTTGAAACCAAGACATGTGAGTTGTAATTTACAAGTCGGTTGCACATTGACATATGTAAACGCACCAGTAACTTGGTGTTATAAAACATATTGTTGTGTGTGATTTGATGAGTAAGTACAAGCAAGCATTTGAGTCGCAGTTTATCCATTCCTTTTACCCTTAGAGGGATAAAAGTGATATATGTGGGCCCCTTGATGATTTAGTGATGACAACCCTAAGTGCTTGGCCAAGCCTGGACTGATTTGATTTGTTCAATTAGTCGGTCATTATAAATTGGAAATCGGGAAACATATGGACAGAGAGAATGATTATAATCCCTGTCTCATGTCCATACGATATCTAGAATGGAGGAATATATGATCCCTTATCTAATGGACGCATCACTGACTAGGTCAGAGTTCGACAACAGCTTTTAAGAGCTACGATTGCTAGTCGGGTTGTGGAGTCGTACTTGCAATTATAGTTATTTGTCACACCCCAAAACCGGAACGGCGGAAACGTTCTGGGGTGGAGGACGTCATGTCAAGTATCACAACACATGCAGTATAGTAATCAAAGTACAACAACCATTGCATTAATAGTATAAGTTTTTACATAGGTTACATTTAGCAACAACATCAAAAGTTGTGACAACCCGAAATTTCACTTCTGTACAACCATTCGATTCAATAGAAGTCAGAACAGTTTCTGCTAACTTCCAAGCTTTTTGGAATAAGTTTGAGTGTTTTAAAGTTAGTACTTCAGGAGATAACATGAGAGAGGATGCCCTAGGGTTTATTGTACAACAATAATATCCCAAAACTCCAAGAGTTTGGAGTTTACGGCCCTAACAAAGGTCTTTACGGCCATAAACCCTAAAAGGGGGTATAAATATGACACTTAGTCATTATTTACCACTTTTCACATTTTCAAGATCTAAAACCCATTTCTCTCTCAAGTACCATCCGAATTTTCTTCAAGATCTTCAACTTTGTAAGTGTTTATATCCCTAAAAAGTTGATATCTTACTTAATCTAGTGATCTTACATGATTCCATCCGTGAAATCATTCCAAAAGTGTAGATCTTCAAGTTTCACCAAGAACACACACTAGTGTTCTTGGACTTTTAGCACCTTTTCAAGCTTCTACCTAGTAAGTACTTCTATCCTAGTGTATTATAAGACTTGTTACACTTCTAATCATCAAGAAAACACTCAAGAATCAAAGGATCAAAGGTGTTTACGGTCCAAGAACACCTTGGACTGTAAACCCTAACAAAGGGGCCAAAGTGGCCCTAGTCCCTTACCAAGCCTTGGAAACTAGTCTAGACTCCTTCCTTGATGTGCTAGGAACTCAAAACAACAAAAAGACCATAAATCATTTGGGTTTATGGCCGTAAACCCAAAGGGAAATTGTCCAAGGACCGTAAACTCCATAAAGGAGTGAAATGGTGCCCTAATCACTTCCTAAGGCTTAAACATGAGGTAGGAATGCTTCTTATGACCTTTAAGGCTTCAAAGCACAAAATGGTCAAACTACCATCAGTTTACGGCCGTAAACTCATGGGTTTACGACCGTAAACTCAAGGGGTTATGGTCACAATACCGTAAACTCCAAAAGAGTTTACCCTTGGACCCCAAACTCAATAACCAGGTCCTACAACCCTTAGATGCAATCCGTAGGACTTATAGCACTTAGATCAAGTGTTTACTTGGCTTAGGATGTCTTAACCTTGGTTAATTAGTTGTTTTATGACTAATTGGATACATATATGTGTTATATATGTTAACTAGGATCCTTGTGTGTGTTCAAGTCTTCACTTGACACTTAGCATCCTATACATTCCGTTCATCCAAACCACTCACTACAGGTGAGTTCATACCCCTTAATTAACCTTTTAAATGTTTTAAATGCTTTTATGGGGGGGGGGGGAATACAAGTTGAACAATTATAGTTATTATATCAATCACATGTGATTAATAACTACCAAACAAGTGGATTTCTTACTTTTCAAACTGTGTTACCAAACTGTTTTACTTCAAACTATTTTACAAACTCTTTTTCATACCAAATGCTTTTATCAAACTCTTTTACATGTCAAATACTGTTACTTAAACTCTTTTAAACTTATATTCTATTAAAAGTGTATCTATATAGATATAGTTATATAAGTAGGATTGAAAGGACTTAGGACTGATAGCTCACCTTACTTCCTATTCCTTGTTTGGTTGTGGACTTAGGGTATCAGGGTTATTTGTCCGAAGGTCGTTTGAATCCTAGTTATATATTATGTATATGTATATAGATATAAAAGGTTACTTCTTTCATTCAGTTCAATACCTTTGGGTAGCAAAGGTATACACACATGTTCATTCATTCAAACAACATTACTAGTAAACTATAATAGGTATAGTTTAGGGAGATACTAATACTATTACTAGAACAATGAAACATACAATGAGTCAGTTCATACATGAGTCAATAACAAACAAACAATAGAATACTATGATGAGAAACAAACATACATGCTAGACAGGGAGAGAACACACAATACAGCTAGCACATACATTACATATACATTATTACAGTTATGTGAGCCACGTAACAGGGCATGGCACTACCTGCCATGACCGTTTTGTATCCAGAATCTCCTTAATTGGGGAGCGTACGAGTTTGTGTATAGATATATACTGGATTGACTATCCTACACCTTGCTGCTCGCTACAGTGGGACTTGCAAGTCTACGGGTGCCAAACGTCATTTCTTACGACGTCTTACATCGTCGTTTTTCTATGAGTCGGTAGCAGGGTACAGGCCGATCACATGGTACTGTAAATAACAATTGGTTTAAGGTAGTTAGTACAGCAGTAGTTACTTAATACAACACTACAGTACTATTTCATTTTCCCATTACATTTACTTTGTGATATTCACACAATAAACAATAATGTAAAAACTATATTTTTGGTTAATGATAGTCAGATTTGGGAAAATACACACTCTTACAAGAGACACACAGACACTAGATGCCTTGGTAGAAGGATACTTTTAGTAGGAAACATAGGGTTTTCTAGGAGAATTCAAACTTTTACAAACTTATACAAACACCTTACAAACATCTTACAAACATCTTACAAATGCTTTCATACAAATACAGACACTAATATACTTATTATCTCACCAGCTTTAAAGCTGATAAACTCTTTCAAAATAACTTGTATTCTCAGGTTACCAGTAGACAGGTACCGGAGCCAGGTTTTGAGAAGATGAAGCTAGTTCAAGACTCATCTTTTATTTTGATGTATATTTTTGGTGTCTATATAACTTGACAGAACACACTTGTATGAAATTATATTATTAATGCAATGGATGATGTTGTTGCTTGTTTACTACTTTGCATTGTTGTGATACTGAACACGATGTCCTCCACCCCCAAACGTTTCCGCCGTTCTTGGTTTTGGGGTGTGACAAAAGTAGATATAGAGAATAACATAAGATGCAGCTCGGTACAAGGCTGACTTCGCAAAAGCTCCCGGAGTGTACCTGTTTACTGACGACCTGAGAATACAAGTTATTTTGAAAGAGAGGATCAGCATTTTAATACTGGTGAGTTCATAAGTATTTTAATGACATTGATATAAATACAAGTTATTTTGAAAGAGAGGATCATCATTTTAACACACGTTAGTCGCATCTCGAATAAATATAGTTGATCAGGCTATATTTATTCCATCTACGCTTACATAAGTGCCCAGGTTTGACGGTAATGCTCAACATCCAAAGACTTTTATTCTTGTTCTTCTTGTGATACTTGTTCGGGCTTTTATATTCTGGATGTATTTATACTTCTATAAAATATGGTTATATTTTAAAGTATAACTCTTGGTCAGAGTGTTTTTATCCTATTGTATTTATAGGTTGTATATCTTTTATGATTTGATATACTGAGTTCACTATAAACAATGCTCTGATACCAATCTGTCACACCCCAAAACCGGAACGGCGGAAACGTTCTGGGGTGGAGGACGTCATGTCAAGTATCACAACACATGCAGTATAGTAATCAAAGTACAACAACCATTGCATTAATAGTATAAGTTTTTACATAGGTTACATTTATCAACAACATCAAAAGTAGATATAGAGAATAACATAAGATGCAGCTCGGTACAAGGCTGACTTCGCAAAAGCTCCCGGAGTCTACCTGTTTACTGACGACCTGAGAATACAAGTTATTTTGAAAGAGAGGATCAACATTTTAATACTGGTGAGTTCATAAGTATTTTAATGAAATTGATATAAATACATGTTTTTCCTCAAAATAATCTCATTAGATGATGGTGATTAAAGTTTATAGAGTATTTGAATTCCTTCCAAAAAACCCTATATTTTCTAAATAAAGTAGTCTTCTACCAAGACTCGACTATTTCATGTTTAAAAGCATGAGTTTCTCTACTAAAAGCGGTCTTCTACCAAGACCCTCCAGGATACTCTGGTTACCAACTCGACAACGGTGAAATCCGCGTCATAAGGATGTATCTCGTGTTTTGATTTGTATATACGTTTCTTTTTACTAAAAGTACAAGTTTTAGAATATTGATAAAGCTAGGTTCTCCTCGTAAAAGTTATTGTTGATTTCTAAACTATACCTATTATAGTTTACTTGAGAGGTTATCTAGGTACCTTTGCTACCCAAAGGCGCTGAACTGGAGTAAGAGTTTTAATATCTAAACCGATATAAATGATATATAACTAGGACTTCAACGACACTCGGACAAATAACCGGATACTCTAAGTCCACAACCAAACAAGGAACATGAAATAAAGCGGGCTATCAGTCCTAAGTCCTTCAAACCCTACTTATATAACTATATCTATATTGACATGAATCTAACAAGAATATAAGTTTAAAAGACTTTGATAAAAGTTTAGTAATTTAAAAAGAAACTATAGTACTTTAAAAGAGATTTGAAAGTAATATATGAAAACTTTTAGTAGAATAAAATAGTTTAGCATGCAAAAATCTATTTGATTGACAGTTATTAATCACATGTGATTGATATAATAACTTAATAGTTTAACTTGTATTCCCCTCCATAAAAGCATTTAAAATCATTTCAAAGGTTGACTAAGGGGTATGAACTCACCTGCAGTGAGTGATTCAGATGAACGGATGGTATAGGATGCTAAGTGTCAAGTGAGGACTTGAACACACACACGGATCCTATTTAACATATAATGACACATATATGCATCTAATTAGTCTTTTAACAATTAATTAAGCAAGTTAAGACACCCTAAAACATGGATAACACTTTGATTCAAGTGCTAGGAGTACAAAAGGGTTGCATCTAAAGAGAGTATGGCCTCACATTTGAGTTTACTGCCCATATGGTAACACCACATGAGTTTACGGCCAATGGTCATTTCCCCCATGGGTTTACGGCCGTAAACTCATGTGTGCTTGATCCTTGTGTTTGTTTAAGGTCCTATACTCCTCAAGGAAGTGATCTAGACTTGTATCCAAGGCTTAGGAAGGGACTAGGGCTCATAATGGCCCCTTTATTAGAGTTTACGGCCCAAGGACAACTCCCATGGAGTTTACGGTCTAGGGTTTACAGTCCTAGTGGGTTTACGGCCGTAAACCCATGGTAACTCCTATCATTTCGTGATTTAAGGTCCTTAGCCCATGCATGAAAGGTTCTAGTCCAATATCCAAGTCCTAGGAAGTAATGGTGGCACATATGCACCACCTAATGGTGTTTACGGTCCAAGGAGATTGCCTTGGCCGTAAACCCATGTGTTCTTGGGGATTCTTGGTGTTTTTCAATGGTTTAACAAGTAATATAAGCACATAACTAGTTAAGAGGAGTGTACTTACTTATAGGAAGCTTGTAAGAGTGTTTAAGGTCCAAGAACACTAGTGTGTGTTCTTGGTGTTCTTGGTGAAATGAAGAACACTTGAAGATCTATGAAAAAGAGAAGATTTCATGGATGAAATCATGTATAACTACTAGATGAAGTGTTGTATCAACAAATCAAGAGAAGAAACACTTACATTTTTGGAAAATTTGGAAGAAGATCTTATGATACTTGAGAGAGAATGTGGGTGTTCTTGAGCTTAGAAGGTGAAGAATGAGCCAAAAAATGACTAAGTGTCATATTTATAATCTTTAGAGTTTACGGCCGTAAACTCCATGTTTGGGGCCGTAAACTCCAAACTCTTGGAGTTTTGAGACATAAATGATGCACAACAAACTCTAAAGTATACTTCCTATTATTATCTCTTGAAGTATTAGGCTTTAGAACACTCAAATTGACTCCAAACAGCTTAAAAGTTAGCAAAAATAAACCTGACTTCTAATGAGGTGAATGGTTATACAAGATAGAAATTTCGAGTTGTCACATCATCCCCCCGTTAGAGGGAATTTCGTCCCGAAATTAGAATCTTAACAAACACTCGAGGATGAATACGAAAGATGTGGATACTTCATGCTCTAGCTGATCCGCCCGTTCCTTAGGGGAATCAGGTCCATACTGAGCTAAATTCCTCTCGTTTCCTTTAACAAACGTGATTCTGGTTTTTATGGATCTAGTCTAGAAAATGATGAGAGTTTTGTCGGGTACCACGGGTTCATTAACTGAGACTTGGATAGGTTAGGGTGGAATTTATGGAATTCTTAAAGTAGTTAGGGTCTGACGGATGTTGGACCAATTCTTATCAAGAATCTCTGATGGTCCTAAGTTCTTGGGAAAATAGAGCATTTCAGTACCTAGAACATAATGTACTTCCATGGTGAGATCATCACTTGGCGTGATCGCCATTCTGAAGTTCCAAAAGTTCTCTCTTTCTAGAGGTGTAGTCCTTCTGATTGGTTCTTAGGAGGCTCAGGTCGTCTTCGGATTCGTATTTCCTACTGGTTGGCTTTCGGAGGTTTTCTGGATCATTGAAGGTGCTGACTATATGTTGGCATCTATTGGTTGCGTGGCATCTACCTCAGCCCAATGCAGAAAGGACCTGCACTTCCGACTCATGAGGTGTTTCTAACGGAATATCTCAACGTCAGTATGATAGAGGGTTTTACCAGATGATGCTTAGATAATTCCAATTTTCATCATCGTCTAATAGATGCTTTCACAGTATGATCCCTAATTGGAAAGAATCATTCTCTCACTCGGTTCGCTGTTTCATGGATAGCAGTCTCTGATCAGGGCTAGCTTCGCCCTTAGAGATTTTCTGAAGTGATTGACTATTTCGGGAGGTGGTTTTACTATCTCTTAGATATAATGTTCCTTGGAACTCCTAGTAGCCTAACAAATCTCTAAGACATGCTCCATTAGTTTCTCCATTGTGTCTGTTTCCTCTAGTTTGTGGGAAGCGCGTGATCTTGTATAACCCGTCGACTAACACCTAGACTGGTGTCGAGTCCACAATCTCTTTATGACCTGGGTTATAAAGCTTAACGCAACTTCCCGTCTACTTTACTCAAGTATTCCTGGTCGCGGAGGTAATCATGTGGTTCTTATCATCCTAGTATTAACTTTAGTGAATGCATACTATCATCTATAGGGCGACGGTGACTTTTCTCGCATGATGAGGCACTATTTCAACTTTTTCCGTCCTAGGCACTTCTCGTCTGTATCTGGATGAACGAAGTGCTTGAGTAGTGCGGGCATCCCTTGCAGCTACTCTTCCGATGTTACCGACTTTCCCTATCCAGATTAAATCTAGATGGCATAAGAATTTGTCACTCAGAACCTCTAATTTCCCCATCCATTCCTCTCAGAGGTTAACCTATCACAGCTTTCCAGGTTTCTTGGCCCACTATTGAGAGGCTTAAATTGTGGGATCAGGCGTGAATGGATGGTCGTAGTCAATGGTTTTGACTCTTACGACTTGAGTTACTTTTCCTAACTGAGGGTGTCAGCTACCATGTTGGCCTGACCCGGGATGACAACAAATTTCGAATTTGTAGTCATTTTAGTAGCTCAACCCACAATTTTTTTCTTGACTTCAGCTCCTTCCCTATAGGTATATGATGAAGGGTTTTATTTTAAGGTTCGTGGTAGACCTCATACTCGGCTCAAACACTATTACTCAGTGTATATAAGTCGTATATAATTGAGACTGACAGGATGTTCAAATGTGTGGCCCCACCCCAAACCCACAACCAAACAAGGAACAGGGAGTAGGGTGGAATCACACATCATAAATCTTATCGGCCTAAATTATATACCACTCTAATGTATATACTCAGTAGTATATAAGTTAATCCCATGAGTTCTTTCTCTTGATTCACGAACTAGATCGTGCGGTGCAAGTGGTCTTTCTGGAGGATCTACTGAGTAGGCCTCGGGCGGTTATTGTCCTCCGGAATATCTGCAGTGCCTTTCGCTTATGGTTTTTAATGTCTAATGGGGTTGGTTAACAGCGCGTGGTACGCCTCTCCTGGGTACTTCTGAAGGTTGGATGAGAGAGACGGCCGATGGTTCGCATTAGGTTTTCTATTTGGTTCGAAATAAATTTTATTTGACGCTTAAGGTAAGGTGAAAGTTCTTTTTACACAGCACTAGGAATTCTCGCATGGTCGAACTAAGTCGAACCATGGCTGATGGTAGTGTCGAAATTAACGAACATCGACACGATATGGAATGCAGATTGATAGGATCATGTGCTGAACAGAGCACACAAGTTCTTAGCATTTCGGGTTCGTCCATGGTATTACTACTGTGAATACTTGGACCGACATGACTGACTCTGAACGCTAGGCGTCCTGATACTTTGGAAAGATGTACTTTTCATGAATAGATTTCTCACGAGGCCTCTCTATAATCGCCTAGTATACACTAGTCATGTATAATTAAGATTAAAAGGACTGTTGACTGAGCGACTCTGCCCTAAACTGTGACAACCCGAAATTTACTCCGTCACTGTAACCCGTTTCCGTTAATTAAAGTTAGTTTTATTAAAATTTCCGTTAACTTTTATTTATTTAAATAATTCATTTGTGAGTTATTAAAATAATATATATATTTGATGACGGGATAAAACCAAGTAAGTCGGGTTACGGTTAGTTTACCGTGTAAAAACACTTAGCTCCGTTTAAATGACAGTGTGTGGTGGGTCCCCACTTGGCAGCCAACCCAAGTACTATAAAAAGGTGGAGTGACCACCTTTAGAGTCTTTTCCCACCTTGGAGCTTTCTCTCTCTACTTTCTCTCTCTAAAATCGGGTTTGGCTCAAGAACACCACTTTCAAGCCTCAAAAATCAAAGGTAATCTTCCTAACTTGAATTTTCTAGCTTAGTATTCATGCTATTTCAAGTTGGATCATCCAAATGCCTCAACATGCATGTGTTTACGGTTTGGGGAGCCTCCCAAAACCGTGAACTCCTATGTGAGGGTTTTGAAGCCCCAAAAACACTTCCAAACCTTCCCTAATGCTTAGATATGGCTTAGATACTTGCATGCATGGACTAAGGAACCCAAGATCATGACTTTTTGGCCATAAACTTGAGTTTACGGTTCTTGAACATTCAAGAACCATAAACCCAAAACCGTAAACACCTCAAATGGTGTTTTGATGCCCCTAAACCCTTCCTTAGCTTGATTGATGAACTAGGAACTAGTGTAAATGAGCTTAGGACCATGAAACATGAAATGGTTGAAGTGGTCAAGGGTTTACGGCCGTAAACCCTAGAGTTTACGACCGTAAACTCCCAAGGAGTGGTCCAAGGACCGTAAACTCCAAGGGAGTACCCAATTGAACCCTAATCACTTCCCAAGCCCTTGAATTGATCCTACGAACCTTCCTTGTGATGCATGAAACCTTTAGACACACAAACTCACCATTTCCATGAGTTTACGGTCGTAAACTCATGGGGGAAATGGTCTCCCAACCGTAAACACACTTAAGTGTGGCCAAGTGAAGTGTAAACTCCATACTGAGGCCATACACTCCTTAGATGCAACCTTTAGCACTCCTAACACTTGAAACAAAGTGTTTTCATACATTAAAGTTCCTTTACTCACTTAATTAGTGATTACACAACTAATTAGATACTTTATACATCACTACATGTTACATAGGATCTGTGTGTGTGTTCAAGTCCTCACTTGACACCTAGCATCCTATTCGGCGTTTCCATCCACTTCACTCACTACAGGTGAGTTCATACCCCTAAATGAACCTTTTTAAATGTTTTTAACTGTTTTATGGGGGGGGAATACAAGTTGAACCAAATAAGTTATAGTAACAATCGCATGTGAATTATAACTTGCAACCAAAAGGATTTTCTACACTATTAACTGTTTTTACCACCAAAAAGGGATTTTCTATATTTTCAACTATATTGCCAATTAAACTGTTTTCAAATGCTTACCAAATTCATTTTCGTGTTAAATCACTATAAAACTATTTTCTAAAATTCGTTTAAAGTAATTTTTATTCTCAAACCATATCTACATCAATATATTTATATAAGTAAGACTTGAAGGACTTAGGACTAATAGCTCACTTTATTTCCTGTTCTTGTTTGATTGTGGACTTAGGGTATTTTGTTATTAGTCCGACTCTCGTTGAATTCTTAGTTATATATCTTATATATTTGTGTCAGATATAAAAGTTTTCATATCAGTTCAATGCCTTTGAATATCAAGGACATACAACCAACATTACTATTTAACTATAATAGGTATAGTTAAGGATTACTACTCAGTGCTGCTATTGCCATGACAACTACCAGAGTCAGTTCAGTTGTGAGTCAATATATGCTATGTACCATACAAGAGAACACTATATACTATACAAGGAGAACATTACATACTATACAAAGAGAACACTATATGCTATACAAAGAGAACAATACATAATATACAAGAGAACTTACTAAAATAGAATGTGGCATACTATTTCTCGATACGACACATCTTTGTGCTATCACCGCGTAACCAGAGTCTCCTGGAGGGAGAGCGGGCATTATGTGTATAGATCTATACGGGACAGACACTCCCACACCCCGAGTGCTAGCTACAGTCCGAGCCGTCTAGGCCCAGGGGTGACAAAATGTCACATCACTACATATGACTTGGAGGGTCAAAGGGATTCGATCGTCAATCAGCATGGTTACGTACGAGTTCACATTCAAACCTTTAATTAATACTTTAAGAATTAAAGGCAACAGACTCCCTGAGGAGTATTGTACATTTAATACTACCTGGAGCCTGCATTTCACTACATATGGCCGACAGTGATACTGTGGGGGTAAAACATTTTTCTCATTACTATACATGAATAAAGTCTAAAACTATATTTTCAAACTAATAACTACTGGGAAAACTTGTACATTATCAAAGGAACAAACAAACCATCGGGTCTTGGTGAAGACTACTTTTTCTGGAAAACATAGGGTTTTCTAGGGCTCATACTATTTTCGAACACCGAAACTTTCTTTTACAATGTATAATTGTGAATATTTTTATACAGGAAATGACACTAAATACTTATGAACTCACCAGCTTTATGCTGATAAACTTTTTCAAAATAACTTGTATTATCAGGTCATCAGTAGACAGGTACGGATGCAGCTTTTGAGAAGACGGAGCACACATAAGACTCCACTTTATTTTGATTGTATTTTTGGTGTCTAACATTTGTACTGAACACGTTTGTATTACAATTATTATCTTAATGCAATGGATGTTGTTGCTTGTCTTTACTATTATGCTATGTTATGATACTGTACATGACGTCCTCCACCCCAGAACGCATTCCGCCGTTCTCGGTTTTGGGGTGTGACAGATTGGTATCAGAGCACTGTTTATAGTGAATCAAGTATATCAACCCATAAAAGATATACAAACTATAAACACATCGGGACTAAAACACTCTGAACAAGAATATATACTTTTAAACAATAAAATATTTAACTAAGTATATATATACATTCATTCATACAAAGGGTCAGTATCATACTAGAACATAACAAAAGTATTAAGATTGTTGAACAGCACAGTTAGGCTTAGAGACATGTGGCCAAAACTAGGCGGATGTAGCCTGATCAACTACATTTTCCTAGGAGTGGCTAGCATGTGCCTAGGAATGGTTGTGGTGTTGCAACAAGTCTAAAACTTACCAATACTGCTACAAGAACATCAGAACAAGAATACTATAGGAGTATTCTGCATTCTAGTTACAACATATGTGAGAACTAAAAGGGTCGTTACTAGTAGGGCAATAGTTGCTAAGTGGATACACCACGGTTACATGTGACTAAGGCGTTATAGACTTAGAATCTGTGACCTTTGCTTCATTTCCTGTTCTTGTTTGATTGTGGGCTTGGAGTTAGGGTCACTTATTCGAAGGTTTGTTCTGCTTCAATTACATGTAATTGGTATGCACTATGCAAATATTGGGTCGACTAATAACGATCATCTTATAAGTATCATAGA
The DNA here is from genome assembly GCF_052849685.1 of Lactuca virosa. NCBI lineage: Eukaryota > Viridiplantae > Streptophyta > Magnoliopsida > Asterales > Asteraceae > Lactuca > Lactuca virosa. The sequence continues at coordinate 507,179,302 of NC_136429.1, forward strand.
TTAGCGCACCTATCAATTTTCTTTCCCCATTCTCGCGTAAATGGCATAACCGCATCCCGAGCGGAAGTCATGGAACTCCGAGCACGTCAGAGGACGCACGAGCGACATCTTTAGGGAGTTGTGCGCCAACTGGCTGATCTTAGGGTTTCCCCCAAAGGATCCCCGTCGCCAGTAAAAGATGCCAACTTATCCCTCTCTTTTGATTGAGGAATAGCCATCTTTCTATAGTCAATAGAGTACATGCCTGTAAACATTCGTAACTTTGGAAGTACTCGAGCTAGACTACTAAACTGCCAACATTTTCCCTGATGGTTTGATGTAAGACCTACTGCTAGGTCATTTTCTTTCCCGAACTCATTATACATCAGTAATACCAGTACTATTGGCAGTATCTAATCGATGGGGAAGTTGTACTTTTGGGTGTCCCTAACCTAGCAGTACATTTCCCTTTGTTTGTTAGACTATAGAGAGTTAGTCCAAGAAACACTCTTATCATGTTTACAAATCGATTCTTACTATTGTCATCGTTTTCGTAACCTTTCAGTACAAGATGCCGCCTCGCAAGTGTCCAACCAGGAGAACTCCCGCAACTCAAGCTCCACCACCACCACCTACACCGCCAGTTCCTCCGCAGTTCGACCCGGTGTTGTTCCAAACAGCCGTGACTGCAGCCGTGACCGCCGCTCTGGCGCAAGTCAATTCTGGTGGTGCCAGTGGAGGTGGACTGGGCACTAACTCTAGCCAGGGTGAAACCCACCCCCGTGCTCGGGAATGCACCTACAAAGATTTCATCAGTTGCAAGCCTACCTACTTCAACGGGACCAGGGGAATCCTTGCCCTAACCCAATGGTTCGAAAGAATCGAAGCAGTATTCGAAATGTGCTCCTGCCCCGAAGGGAGAAAGATAAAGTTTGCTACTTGTACCCTTACGCAAAGGGCCCTAACATGGTGGAATGGCCATGTCAAAGCCCTCTCCCTGGTAGCAGCTAACGCCATGGGTTGGGATACACTGAAAGACCTAATGATGACAGAGTACTGCCCAAAGGGAGAAATTCAGAAATTGGGGGAGGAACTCTGGAGTCTCAAAATGCAGGGTTCCGATATAGTAGCTTACACAACCCGGTACTGCGAGCTGGTAGCCCTATGCCCTAACATGATCCCCTCGGAAGCCAAGAAGATTGAGCGATACATCGGGGGCCTAGTGCCTCCGTATCGTGGGAACGTTCTATCATCAAGACCAACGACCTTCGAAAGTACCAAGGAGTTGGCCCAAATGCTTATCGATCATGAAGTTCCCCGTGCTCCATCAACAACCACAACCATCACTACTGCTCCAACTCACGCCTCCGACAACAAGAGAAAACGGGGAGATCGAAAGAAGGGGAAATCAGTCAAATCCTCTTCCAGTAACCAGCAAATAGTGGCTGTCCATGCTGCTACTACTCCTACTGCCCCTGTGCCCACCAAAACATATGCGGGGAATCTACCCAAGTGCGATAAGTGCGCCTTCCATCATAACGGCCCATGCCGTGAAATGCACTGCACCAATTGCGACCGGAAGGGCCACACCATCCGGTTCTGCAGAGCACCTCCCAAACCTATTTCCCAAATTGCCAGTTCGGGAGCGAGCCAGGCCTGCTATGGCTATGGCGAAGTCGGACATTTCAAAAGAAATTGTCCAAAGGCTGGCAACGCGGGAGGAGCAGGTAGACTACTTGCTATTGGCCATAATGAGGCTGTAGCAGACCCCACCGTAGTCACGGGTACGTTCCTTCTCGATAACTATTATGCTTGTATTCTATTCGATAGTGGGGCAGAAAGAAGTTTCGTAAATCAAAACTTTAAACACTTACTCAAATAATCACTGCAACCACTGGAAGAAACCTTCGTCGTAGAAATGGCTAACGGCAAGACGGAAAGTTCTAACGAAATCTACATAGGCTGTACCCTCAAGCTAGATAATCATTCGTTTCCTATCGATCTCATACCAGTAGCGATCAAGAGCTTTGATGTCATCATAGGCATGGACTGGTTGAGTCTCCACCGTACCGACATCCTGTGTTTCGACAAAGCCATTCGTTTGAAACTGCCCAACGATGAAACATTGATGATCTACGGAGACAAACCCAGTACGAGCCTTCGCATCATCTCGAGCATTCAAGCCCAGAGATACTTGCGCAAGGAATATCGCGCATTCCTTGCACACGTTGTCGACACGAGCCGGAAAACGAAAGAACTCAAAGATTTCCCCGTCGTGTGCGACTTCCCTGACATCTTTCCAGAGGAACTGCCAGGCCTACCTCCCAAACGTCAAGTCGAGTTCAGAATCGATTTAATTCCAGGAGCTACCCCCATAGCTAAATCGCCCTATCGTCTAGCGCCTACTGATATGCAAGAACTATCCGGCCAACTTAACGAACTGCTCAGCAAGGGCTTTATAAGACCAAGCTTCTCACCCTGGGGAGCACCAGTCTTGTTCGTAAAGAAGAAAGACGGATCGTTCCGCATGTTCATCGACTACAGAGAACTCAACAAGCTGACAATCAAGAACCGTTATCCCCTTCCTCGTATAGACGATTTATTTGATCAACTGCAAGGGGCGAGTTACTTTTCCAAAATTGATCTAAGGTTCGGGTATCACTAGTTGTGAGTGCTCGAGGAGGATGTTCCGAAGACAGCCTTCCGGACTCGCTGCGGGCACTACGAGTTCGTAGCGATGCCATTCGGACTGACCAATGCGCCTGCAGTCTTTATGGACTTGATGAATAGAGTATGCCGTCCTTACTTGGATCAGTTCGTCATCGTCTTCATTGATGATATTCTTATCTACTCTAGAAGTGAGGAAGAGCATAGCAATCATCTGCAACAGGTCCTGGAAACCTTACAATCGGAGAAGCTTTACGCAAAGTTCTCAAAGTGCGAATTTTGGATCCGAAGAGTCGAATTCTTAGGACATGTGGTTAGCAAAGAAGGAATCCACGTGGACCCATCCAAGATTAAAGCTATTGAGAACTGGTCAGCACCGAAGACGCCTACAGAAATCCGCTAATTTTTAGGCCTCGCTGGCTACTACCGAAGATTCATTCAGAATTTCTCTCGGATTGCGAAGCCTCTTACGGCATTGACCCAGAAAGGCGTGGCCTTTGACTGGGAAGAAAAACAAGAGAAGGCATTCCGAACCCTGAAGCGAGCCTTGTGCACCGCGCCGATACTGTCCCTCCCCGAAGGGACGAAAGACTTCGTAGTATATTGCGATGCATCCAATCAGGGGCTCGGTTGTGTTCTGATGCAACGAGGTAAGGTCATCGCCTACGCCTCAAGACAGCTGAAGACACACGAAGTCAACTACACCACGCACGACCTCGAGCTAGGAGCGGTCGTGTTCGCCCTAAAGATGTGGAGACACTATCTGTATGGTACAAAGAGCACCATCTATACCGACCACAAAAGCCTCCAACACATCTTCAACCAGAAGGAGCTCAACATGAGACAACGACGGTGGGTCGAGCTACTCAATGACTACGAATGTGAAATTCGTTACCACCCGGGTAAAGCCAATGTAGTAGCAGACGCCCTAAGTCGGAAGGAATATTCTGGGCGAAGAGTCAAGTCCCTAACCATGACTATCCATTCGCATCTACCCGCACAAATTAAGGGAGCACAGCTTGAAGCTTTCAAACCGGAAAATGTGGCGGGAGAGTCCCTGCGAGGAATGGATAAGAATCTGGTAGTCAAGGATGACGGAGCTTACTACCTCATGGACCGGATCTGGACACCGCGACATGGTGGCTTTAGAGACTTGGTCATGAAAGAAGCGCACAACACTCGATATTCCATTCACCGAGGTTCAGATAAGATGTACCTGGATCTCAAGAAATCGTACTGGTGGCCTAACATGAAAGCGGAAATCGCTACCTTCGTGAATAAGTGCCTTACTTGCGCTAAGGTCAAGGTCGAATACCAGTAACCCTCGGGTCTTCTCCAACAGCCAGAGATACCTGAATGGAAGTGGGAGAGAATTACTATGGATTTCATTACCAAATTGCCCAAATCTCCGAGTGGGTACGACACCATTTGGGTAATTGTCGACCGGCTAACCAAATCCGCCCACTTCCTTCCTATCAAGGAAAATTTCAAAATGGAGAGACTTACGCGAATTTACATCCAAGAGGTAGTCCGACTGCACGGTGTACCTGTGTCCATTATTTCCGATCGGGATAGCAGGTTCACCTCGAGGCTCTGGCAGTCACTACAGAAGGCTCTTGGAACTAAGTTGGATATGAGCACAGCATACCATCCTCAAACCGATGGACAAAGTGAGAGAACCATTCAAACCTTGGAGGATATGCTGCGAGCCTGTGTAATCGACTTTGGTAAGGCGTGGGATACCCACTTACCCCTAGTCGAGTTTTCCTACAACAACAGTTATCACACAAGCATCAAAGCTGCCCCATTCGAAGCCCTATACGGCCGGAAGTGCAGATCCCCTCTGTGCTGGGCCGAGCTAGGCGACACTCAATTAGCTAAGGGACGAGTTCCTGACAGCACTCTCACCGGTCCAGAAATCATCTGCGAAACCACCGAAAAGATCGTGCAAATCCGAGCACGACTTAAAGCCTCAAGAGACCGACAGAAGAGCTATGCAGACAAACGGAGGAAACCCTTGGAATTCCAGGTGGGAGACCGAGTCCTTTTGAAAGTCTCACCCTGGAAAGGCTTGATACGCTTCGGAAAGCGTGGAAAGCTAAATCCAAGATACATAGGGCCTTTTGAGATTCTCGCTAGAATCGGCCCCGTAGCTTACAAACTCAATCTACCCCGCAAACTTAGTAATGTGCATCCTACCTTCCACGTCTCGAACTTGAAAAAGTGCCTATCCGACGAGACTCTAGTAATTCCACTCGAAGAAATCGAGATCAACGAGAGCCTCAACTTCGTGGAAGAACCTGTGGAGATCAGGGACCGAGAGGTCAAACGAACGAAGCAAAGCCGCATCCCGATTGTGAAGGTTCGTTGGAACGCCAAACGAGGACCAGAGTTCACTTGGGAGCGCGAGGATCAAATGAAACTTAACTATCCTCATCTCTTTTCTTAGTTGTGTTGTAATAACGTAACTACTTGAATTCTGAATTTCGGGACGAAATTCCCTCTAACGGGGGGATGATGTGACAACCCGAAATTTACTCCGTCACTATAACCCGTTTCCGTTAATAAAAGTTAGTTTTATTAAAATTTCCGTTAACTTTTATTTATTTAAATAATTCATTTGTGAGTTATTAAAATAATATATATATATTTGATGACGAGATAAAACCAACTAAGTCGGGTTACGGTTAGTTTACCGGGTAAAAACACTTAGCTCCGTTTAAATGACAGTGTGTGGTGGGTCCCCACTTGGCAGCCAACCCAACTACTATAAAAAGGTGGAGTGACCACCTTTAGAGTCTTTTTCCACCTTGGAGCTTTCTCTCTCTACTTTCTCTCTCTAAAATCGGGTTTGGCTCAAGAACACCACTTTCAAGCCTCAAAAATCAAAGGTAATCTTCCTAACTTGAATTTTCTAGCTTAGTATTCATGCTATTTCGACTTGGATCATCCAAATGCCTCAACATGCATGTGTTTACGGTTTGGGGAGCCTCCCAAAACCGTGAACTCCTATGTGAGGGTTTTGAAGCCCCAAAAACACTTCCAAACCTTCCCTAATGCTTAGATATGGCTTAGATACTTGCATGCATGGACTAAGGAACCCAAGATCATGACTTTTTGGCCATAAACTTGAGTTTACGGTTCTTGAACATTCAAGAACCGTAAACCCAAAACCGTAAACACCTCAAATGGTGTTTTGATGCCCCTAAACCCTTCCTTAGCTTGATTGATGAACTAGAAACTAGTGTAAATGAGCTTAGGACCATGAAACATGAAATGGTTGAAGTGGTCAAGGGTTTACGACCGTAAACCCTAGAGTTTACGACCGTAAACTCCCACGGAGTGGTCCAAGGACCGTAAACTCCAAGGGAGTACCCAATTGAACCTTAATCACTTCCCAAGCCCTTGAATTGATCCTAGGAACCTTCCTTGTGATGCATGAAACCTTTAGACACACAAACTCACCATGTCCATGAGTTTACGGCCGTAAACTCATGGGGGAAATGGTCTCCCAACCGTAAACACACTTAAGTGTGGCCAAGTGAAGTGTAAACTCCATAGTGAGGCCATACACTCCTTAGATGCAACCTTTAGCACTCCTAACACTTGAAACAAAGTGTTTTCATACATTAAAGTGCCTGTACTCACTTACTTAGTGATTACACAACTAATTAGATACTTTATATATCACTACATGTTACATAGGATCCGTGTGTGTGTTCAAGTCCTCACTTGACACCTAGCATCCTACCCGGCGTTTCCATCCACTTCACTTACTACACGTGAGTTCATACCCCTAAATGAACCTTTTTAAATGTTTTTAACTGTTTTATGGGGGGGAATACAAGTTGAACCAAATAAGTTATAGTAACAATCGCATGTGAATTATAACTTGCAACCAAAAGGATTTTCTACACTATTAACTGTTTTTACCACCAAAAAGGGATTTTCAATATTTTCAACTATATTGCCAATTAAATTGTTTTCAAATGCTTACCAAATTCATTTTCGTGTTAAATCACTATAAAACTATTTTCCAAAATTCGTTTAAACTAATTTTTATTCTCAAACCATATCTACATCAATATATTTATATAAGTAAGACTTGAAGGACTTAGGACTAATAGCTCACCTTATTTCCTGTTCTTGTTTGATTGTGGGCTTACGGTATTTTGTTATTAGTCCGACTCTCATTGAATTCTTAGTTATATATCTTATATATTTGTGTCAGATATAAAAGTTTTCATATCAGTTCAATGCCTTTGAATATCAAGGACATACAACCAACATTACTATTTAACTATAATAGGTATAGTTAAGGATTACTACTCAGTGCTGCTATTGTCATGACAACTACCAGAGTCAGTTCAGTTGTGAGTCAATATATGCTATGTACCATACAAGAGAACACTATATACTATACAAGGAGAACATTACATACTATACAAAGAGAACACTATATGCTATACAAAGAGAACAATACATACTATACAATAGAACTTACTAAAATAGAATGTGGCATACTATTTCTCGATACGACACATCTTTGTGCTATCACCGCGTAACCAGAGTCTCCTGGAGGGAGAGCGGGCATTATGTGTATAGATCTATACGGGACAGACACTCCCGCACCCCGACTACTAGCTACAGTCCGAGCCGTCTAGGCCCAGGGGTAACAAAATGTCACATCACTCCATATGACTCGGAGGGTCAAAGGGATTCGATCGTCAATCAGCATGGTTACGTACGAGTTCACATTCAAACCTTTAATTAATACTTTAAGAATTAAAGGCAACAGACTCCCTGAGGAGTATTGTACATTTAATACTACCTGGAGCCTGCATTTCACTACATATGGCCGACAGTGATACTGTTGGGGTAAAACATTTTTCTCATTACTATACATGAATAAAGTCTAAAACTATATTTTCAAACTAATAACTACTGGGAAAACTTGTACATTATCAAAGGAACAAACAAACCATCGGGTCTTGGTGAAGACTACTTTTTCTAGAAAACATAGGGTTTTCTAGGGCTCATACTATTTTCGAACACCGAAACTTTCTTTTACAATGTATAATTGCGAATATTTTTATACAGGAAATGACACTAAATACTTATGAACTCACCAGCTTTATGCTGATAAACGTTTTCAAAATAACTTGTATTCTCAGGTCATCAGTAGACAGGTACGAATGCAGCTTTTGAGAAGACGGAGCACACATAAGACTCCACTTTATTTTGATTGTATTTTTGGTGTCTAACATTTGTACTGAACACGTTTGTATTACAATTATTATCTTAATGCAATGGATGTTGTTTCTTGTCTTTACTATTATGCTTTGTTATGATACTGTACATGACGTCCTCCACCCCAGAACGCATTCCGCCGTTCTCGGTTTTGGGGTGTGACATAAACCCACAACCAAACAAGGAACAGGAGATAAGGCCGCATCACTCACTCGAGGTCTATCAACCCTAATCATAAATGGCCTTAACGTATATACTAAGCCATCATAGCTTTACCTGATGGGTTTTTAAGTTCTACAACAGTGCTGCGACTTTTGCCTTAACGAGGGAGTAATTTCAATTAGAATGGATTATTTAAGGTTTTCGATTAGCTACTTAAGGTTGAGAGGCGTACCAAAATTCTACCGAGTTCCTTGATGTTCCCCTAGGTATTAGGGTTAAACTCCTCCTGCGTCCTTGTCATTTCTTTCATTTGGGCACTCCCTCTTGAGGTGCCTAATTTCACCACATAGGTGGCATATTGGACTGGTCCCAACATTGGTGGTTGATGTAATGAACTCAACCGGGGTTCTGCAGTTACGAGCGGTATGCCCCTTCATGTTGCACCTAACACAAAAGGGTTCTCGACAGACTCCATAATGATGGTAGTTACACTTGCTGCAGTGGGGGAAGTTTCCTAGGTATGGTCTTCTTGGTGTCGAGACAGGTGGGTTGACATGGGTATTGTCTACCTCAGCTTGCTGCCCTTCGGAAGGTCCTTGAGCCAAGGTACTCCCTTTCTCGTTCTCAAACTTTCTTTTCAGGGGATTAGATTGGAGTTCTTGGGTGGCTTTACACACCGTTGCTGGTTGCTGTTGTCCATTGCTATGATCGGGATTCCCGATAGTGCTCCTGCTAACATTGGCGTTGTTAGCATTCAGGTGAGCCATGACAGCTGCTACGGCTGCTGAAACTGCAGCTTGGAACGTAGCTTCATCGATCTGAAGAGTCGGTGTCTTGCTAGCGGGTTGGTTACGTTTCTTGGGAGGCATGGTTTTTCCTACACGATGAGGAACACAAACTGATGAGAAACGATGGTTACCTCTAGACATGTCTTTCTTTAATATAACAGGCATAAATTTTTCCCGCGCTTTCCGCTATGGTTCTCTAAGTGTCAACCTACATCCCTATGATGCAGTCTTGGTAACAGGGTAGAAGTAAATGCATCGGAAAGCCATAAAATGGGTGTCTTTTTGACTAAGTTATCTTTATATTGAAGAGGTTCACTCTCCAGCCTTGAAAAGATTCGAAAGGACGTCGGAACGAAAATTACATAATAAAAAGACTCATGAAAGTTTAGGGCTAAACACTCTCAATCGAGGTTTTGTGATCCGATCTATTTATATTAATCGCGACAGGAAAGACGATTTGTCTAACACATAGTGTGAGTAGTGTAATCACTAGCTCAATAAATTGTATTATTTTATGGGTTATTAGTGTGACGTTAAAAAGGTAGAAACACTTCTCGGGTTTCATGCATTGGCTCCCTCTATTTGTCACACCCCAAAACCGGAACGACGGAAACGTTCTGGGGTGGAGGACGTCATGTTTAGTATCACAAGACATGCATCATAGTAATCAAAGTAATAAACAACCATTTCATTAGAAAGAAAGTGTTTACAAAGTGTGTGTTCACAAAACATAGAATACAATAGCAATTAACAAACAAGACTTGAAGCTATACTGCTCCATATTTGGGATCTCAGTACGAGTACCTGTCTAATAGTCTCCTGAGAATACAAGTTAATTGAAAGAGTTGATCAACAATTAAGCTGGTGAGTTCATAAGATTTTAGTGATATTAGTAAATCGTAAATTCTATTTAGAAAAGTTCGCCAGTTCCTCTTAGAAAATCCTATATTTTCCACTTTGGTGAAAGATACGTAAAAATGATTCTACAATCCTTTCTATGAGTACTAAATGGATACAAGTGATATACAACTCACAGTAAACCAACAATCGATTGAGCGCATTTGCTCTAAGGCGGAAGGCACACATCTCAATGTTTGTTTGATCATTGTAGTATATAACCCCGGTGTATTCATTTGTTACTCATGGAGTTAATTGCAATAGTTCCTTTATATTTAATGAAAAGATTCTTTAAGGAAAACTCTTATTTCTCATAATACAATGATGACCACAGTGATTACTCCTATAATCACTTAGTTTATTGTGACACCAGTCAAATTTTGGTCAAAAATAAATTGATCAATAATCGTAATTGGGATGAACCAAGTGGTAGAGTTTGTAACAAGGTTTCCAAAAACATAAAGAACACTGAAATCCGAGTTATAACGAAGAAGTTATGACCAATCGAAAATCCGCGGTAAAACCGGCAAAAAACACTGTTCAGTGTAAAAAGCGAATTTTTGATAAAAGGATTTTTAGCCTTAACAATCTAAATGAAACTTGTAGAATATGTTAAACCGAGAACGTTCATAAAAAGAACGTGAAAATCCGACTTCGTATGAGGAAGTTATGATTTTTCGAAGTTTCGGTTTAGCAGTAGACAGCTAAAAATTCGAAATATAAATCGATCGATATTTATCCGACGCAACTTAAACGAGAATCGAATGTCTCGTTAAAAGTAGCACAACGGTAAAAAGACAGGCGAAAACGGACGTCGGATGAAGAAGTTATGAATTTTTAACGGATTCCCGTCCCGGTCTGTTTAAAATAATAATATTAAAATAAATCAAAATCAGCCGACGAAGTCTAAACGAAAGTCGTAGAGTATGATTTTACCTACGCGTGCATATAAAGAACGTCAAAAACGGAGCTCGTATACCAAAGTTATGAATTTTGCAAGTTTTTGGCACGAAAATCGAGAAATTGTGGATAACCGAGAAATTTCGCAGGTCACTATTCGGGCACGTCATCAGCACATGTGAACTGCCACGTGTCACCTTCGGGTTGGAACGCAAATCGTCGTGTCAACATCGGATTGGACCGCAGCCGCGGTCCAGTAGCGAGCCCACACCTTCGCATCGGACACCCAGGAGACACCCCTTCGCATGCGTACCTTCTCCCTGTTGGACCAAAGCATGACCAATCAGAAGCCGCCAGATCCAAACCCTCGCACGTGCCTTCGCTGCTGACCGACGCGGCTGCTGACTCGCCTCTCGCCTCGCCACCTGTCCTCCTCGGCCGAACCCTCGCACCCCTATATAAAGGGTGCGAGCCTTCTCGGATGGAAGGATTTTTCACCCCATTTTTGGCCCTTTTTCACTCCTCTCTCTTCCATAACTTCACAAACAACCCCCAAAGCCCCGGTAACGCATCTAAAACCCGAAGCAATCCCCGGAGCCCCAAAATTCTTGAGAATTCATCCTCTCTCCTATCGAAACTCTGCCCGATTGGAGCCGGTTTTTCGTCAAACAAACTCTTTTCCGGGAAACGAAACGCTGCCCGAATCACCGCTTATCAAAGTGAGTTCATACCCCTATAATTTACCTTTTCAATGGTTTTTAAATGCTTTTAGGGGGAATACAAGTTTAAGACAATATTAAATTGTGTTAATAACTGTGTGTGATAATAATCACACAGAAAGTTTTCGTATGCTTTTAAGAATTACCAAATACTTCCAAAATAACGTAAAGCCATGTTAAATTCTTTGAAAATTTTTTTATAAACTATTTCAAAATATAAATGCCAAAGTCATGTTTATATATGTATAAATATATAAATAAGATTTGAAGGACTTAGGACTAATGACTTATCTTATTTTCTTTTCCTTGTTTGGATGTGGAATTAAGGTTGTATTATTTGTCCGAAGGTCGTTTCCTTCTTAATTATATATATATATATATATATATATATATATATATATATATATATATATATATATATATATATATATATATATATATATATATATATATTAGTACAAAAGGTTACCCCTTTTGGTATCTTCACCTTTGTATCAGGCTGAGCAAAGGTGTTCATCCATGAGAATTCATGCTAATCCGATAGAACATATAAATTATAATAAGTATAATTTATGACTCAAAACTAAATATACAAGTATGATTCATGACTGTATACTTTCCAAGGAAATTACCAAAATACATTCAAATATAACAAGATATGTATAATACCTTTAATATATGAGTAACATATTAAAGAAGTAAAGATACATTCTGCCGGGTTTGCATTAGCAAAGGTACTATACAGAGTACCCGAGTTAGCAAACACGAGGTAATAATTCATAATTCAAGTAAACTAGAATACACTGTTTTACAAGAAACCAGGGTTTTGATTCAAAACAAATCAAGGGTTTACACTTATCAAATACATGTTTGGAAAACTAAGAATATACTATCAATCATTATTTCCGAATGATTGGGTTTTAATTCAAGAATATATTGTCAATCATTATTTCCGAATGATTGGGTTTTCAAAACTAATATACATGAACGTTTAATATGCTTTTTATGAGACTCTATATTCAGGTTGTTTAATTCATTTTAGACAACATAGGAAGTCCTGACATTATAACCAGAATCTCCAGCCGGGGATCGAAACAAGTGTGTGTAGATCTATATCGGGAATTGACAACCCCACACTCAGGCTGCTGGCTACATTTTGATGAGTGACAATTGTTATCACCAGTTTAAACGCCCACAAAGCGTTTGTTTCAGGCCATCCGTCATAGTAAGGTTATAATAAAAACTACTCATTAAAAAGGTATTAACAATACGTTAGTGTATAAACAAATAAACGAAAGTACACCTTCAAAGTACCAGTTTATAGAATACAAAAACACAATGGTTTAATACAGTTTTCATTAACACCTGGTGGACCCAGGCACACTCTCAGTTTCAAGTTTTCATAAAGGAATACAAATACAAAACAGTAGTACAAAGAGAACGGTTTATGGGATTAAACCACTTATCCAATGGAACTTAGTCACTCAATCTCGGTAAACTAGTATAACATAAAAGACCTTTAGTGGTTAATTCTATAATTCCTTAGTTGCTACATCAGAGTTGTACATAAGTAAGGTTCGATTGACAGTGAAATGTGTGACTTCCACCTTACTTCCTGTTCCTTGTTTGGTTGTAGGCTTAGGGCAGATACACCCATTTAACTGTCAATTCGATATTGTGTTATGTATAATCAATATAAACTAGGTAATTACAGAGGGAAACTATTGAGGTTATCAGCTAATCACCTCAGGAGATATAGGATTTCCTGGAGAAACCAGTGAACTTATTCAAAGAACTTAGGGTATACTTAACAGAACAAAAATACTTATGAACTCACCAGCTTAAATGTTGATCTACTCTTTTCAAATAACTTGTATTCTCAGGAATCCAGTAGGCAGGTACACTCCCGAAGCTTTTGAGAAGAGTACCTAGTACCGTACTGCGACTCTTGTCTTCTGCTGTACCTACTTTAGTGTTTAAATATGTAATGTTTAAACACTTATGTAAAACTTGTACTTATTAATACAGTGGTTGTTTGTACTTTGATTACTATATTGCATGTGTTGTGATACTAACCTAAAGTCCTCCGCCCCCGAATGTTTCCGCCATTCTGGTTTGGGGGTGCGACAGATTGGTATCAGAGTAGTGTTTATAGTGAACTCAGTATATCAGTCATAAAAGATATACAACTATAAACCCATTGGGATAAAAACACTATGACCAAGAGTTATACTTTAAAAATATATTAATATTTTATAAAAGTATAAGTACATGCAGAGTATATATACCAGAATGAGTATCACAAGAAGAACAAAACTAAAGTATTTAGATGTTGGACATTGCAGCTAAACCTAGACAGTGATGTAATCATATCTGGGATCAATATATCCTGATCAACTATATTCATCCGAGATATGACCACCATGTGTTTAGGGGAGTGATTGTAGTGTTGCAACTGGTCTAAAAGTTACCTAAGTACCAGAAGAATTCTAGAACCAAACATAAAGACAAATACTATGGTAGTATTTTAGGATGCTATAACAAGAAAACTGAGAACTTGTTAAGTTCTTGTATCTAGAAGTCCAAGAATCAAACTCATAACTAAAATAACATGGAGGTATGTTTCATAACTTTGGGAAAATGTTACAAAGATTTTTTCTGATAGGTCTATAATTAATAAGTGGATGCGTTAAGGTTATATATAGCCGAGATTTTATAGACTTAGAATATGTGATTTTCACTCTACTTCCTTTTCCTTATTTGGATGTGGTTTTAGAGTAAGATTACTTATTCAAAGGTCTATTTGATTTGGATTATATATAATCGGTACACACCATGTGATTATAGAAGGACCAGAAAGAATCACCTTCGTAAAAATTCAAATTTTTCTCATAGATTCTTTAGACATTCCCATTCTCGTATACACCCGTTAGATAAACATGGTTACTCCAGCAATCAATAGAAGAGTCAAGGAGGATCCAACAGAATTTCATTAGGAGAATTCCAAGGAAAGAAACAGATAAACTATAGAAATCATTTAGTGCCTTTACCCTATTAAGGACACCCTATAGATACCAGGGGAGAACAAATCATTACCATCCAGAATAGAACAAAGAACAAAGGAAAACCACGCATGATTCATATGAAGTGTTCGAGCACCTTTTCATCTAAGTAATAACTAGTAAATCCGTTCAACCTAGTGAGTTAGTGATTTCATTACTCACATTAGGTTTAGAGCTTATCCTCTTTTCCTGTCACAGCTAATAACAATAAATCAGATCACAGAATCTTAATTGATAGTGATTACTTCTCAAATTCATAAGTCTATTCTATGTAGACACCGTTATGAATTGTTTTCGAATATTTTCGAAAATTGGGAAACTATATCCACCAAACGAAGGTAACTTAGTTCGGATGATACTCGGTTCCTAACCATTCTAGAAACTTATTCCTGTTCCTTACCATGACTGCATCATAGGGATGCAGGTCGAATCATTGAGAACAATATAGCAAAACAAAAGATTAATACATAAATACAAATGGTTAGAATACATCTAAAGACACGATAGTCGCTCACGAACTCATTTTCTTATCATGTAACAGAATCATGCCTCCAAAGAAGTGTAACCAACCCACCAGCGAAATACCAATCCTTCATATAGATGCGCCTACGTTTCAAGTTGCGGTCACAGCAGCTGTAACAGCTGTCATGGCACACCTTAATGCTAACAAAGCAAATGTTAGTAGTAATGCTATCGGTAACCCCGATCGTGGTGATGGCCAAGTACAGCCACAAGCACCTACCTGTAAGAACACCTCGAACCTTAAGCCTAATATCCTTAAACGAAAGTTCGAGAACAAGGAAGGGAATTGTTCAACTCAAGAACCTAGCAGAGGGCAATGAACTGGGGCAGTCGATACCCCCATCAGCCCTGTTATTCTAGCACCTACCAAGCCGTACTTAGGAAACCTCCCACACTGCAGCAAGTGCAACTACCATCATCATGGAGTTTGCCGAGAGCTGCATTGCAATAGATGCAACATGAAGGGGCATACCGCCCGCATCTGTAGAACTCTGGTTGAGTTCATCACTTCAACTACCGATGTTGGAACCATTCCCATATGTCACCTTTGTGGTGAAATAGGACATTATAAGAGGGACTGTCCAACAGAGAAGAATGACGGGGGAGCAGGAGGATTTTAATCCCAATACATGGGAAAGCATCAAAGAACCCTGCTATAATTTGGTACGTTTCCAAACCCCGATAATTGTCTATAATTATGATTACTCTTCCATTCAAATTAAATCATAACACTTATATAAAAATTTGAAACCCTAACAGGTAAGCTATGATGACTTAGTGTACACTTAACGGTCATTTATAATTAAGATTTGTAGACTTAGAGTGAGTAATCCCGCCTCATTTCCTGTTCCTTGTTTGGTTGTGGATTTAAGGTAGGGTTGCTCAGTCAAAGGTCTTACCAATCTTAATTATACATGACTTGTATACACCAAGCGATTACAGAGAGACCTAGTAAGGATCGTTTCATGAAAGTTCATAATTTCAACTTATAAGGACCCTCGTATTGGTAGTACCCGCCAAGTTCGAATCAAAAGGGGTTCGTAGTGATAATAACAGAATAAAACCAGAAGCGCTGAAAACTTAGGTACATAGGATATCACCCTAGTAATCATTCGTCCCAGAACAACTTAATATCTAGTTCGTCGTGAAAATTCTGACATCCTCATTCGACATGGTTTGGCCTGGCCCTTACCATGTGAAAATTCTTATGCTGTATAAGAAAACTTTTCCTTAATCAGCCCTAAGATGAAATTCTTTCAATCCATAACACAAAACCCCGTAGGTTTTCTCTCGTTTCAAAACTTCAGAAGTACCCATGCGAAGAGTACCCCGCCATTCTAGCCTACTCAGTAGACAGGAAACTTCAAACGAAAAGCACCGAAGTAGTCTTGGAAGTCAGTAACTACCGAAGTACCTCAATAGATCTCATAGGAAAATCATTTTACGGCAGGTCAAGTTCAAGAATAGAGACTAAGAACTCATTAAGAAAATCTATCGCTTCTAAGTATATACACAAGAGTGGTATATAAGTTAGACTTAACAAGATTAAGGATGTGTGATTCCGCCCTATCTCCTGTTCCTTGTTTGGTTGTGGACCTGGGGCAGAGTCACCCATCTGAACGTTTTGTGAAATCTAAATTATATACGACTTGTATACAGGAGGTGATGGTAGATGAGCCAAGTATGAGTCTTATCATGAACTTCGGAGCAAAAGCCTGCATCATGTATTCTACCAGGTGGAATTCAACATGAGACCACAACAATGGGTCGAGCTATTAAATGACTACGACTTTGAAATTCGTTATCATCTCGACAAAACCAATATAATAGCTAACACCCTAAGTCAGAAAGAGTACCCAGATCATAGTGCCACTCATGGACTATGATAACCCTTTCAAATCTCTCCACACAAAGTAAGGAGGCTCAACAGGAAGCCTTGAAACCTGAAAATGTGGCAAGTAGAGAAGATAACTAGAACGTGTGAGTGCACGGTATGCCAATATCTGTTATCTCCACTGAGATAATAGAATCATCTCCCAGTTCAGGCCGTCACTCAAAAACCTCTAGGAACCAGAGTAGTCATGATTCTATGGGATCGGCTATAGTAAAGAATGGGATATCTATTTACCATTTCGTCGAGTCCTTTAACACGCTAGCATTTAAGTTGTTCCATTCGAAACCTTCTGTGGTCATAAGTACAGATTCTATATGCACTGGACTAAAGTAGGTAATACGCAACTAGCTAGAGATCCAATTTCCACACAGCACCCTCGTTGATCAGGAAATTACCCGAGAAACTACCAAAATCAAAATATGAATCAGGAAATGCCATAAAGCTTCTAGAGTTAACCAAAGAAGCTATGGCTTCGATAAAAGAAAACCCTTGGAATTCTAGGATTGATGACCTTGTCATATGAAGATCTCACTCAGGAAGGACAAGATGCGCTTGAGAAAGCATGAAATACAAAACTCAAAGTACATAGGACCATTTGAGGTTCTTACCAGAATCGGTCTTGTACTTTTAAACTTAAACTACCACAAAAACTTAATAACATTCATCCCATCTCTCACATATCAAATCTAAAGAGGTGTCCATCCGATAAAAAACACTTGTTATTTCACTCGATGAAATCAAGTTAAATAAAAGTCTACACTCTATAGAAGAACCAATAAAAACCATGGATAGGGAAATCTGAAGAACCACGCTAAGTCTTATCCCGTTAGTGAAGGTTCGCTGGATTACAAACCAGAGACCTGGATTCACTTGGGAAGGAAAGATTAGACCTAGTCCATGAGTATCACTTTAGACTTAATTTCGGGACGAAATTCTCTCTAACGGGGGGATAATGTGACACCAGTCAAATTTTGGTAAAAAATAAATTGATCAATAATCGTAATTGGGATGAACCAAGTGGTAGAGTTTGTAAGAAGGTTTCCAAAAACATAAAGAACACTGAAATCCGAGTTATAACGAAGAAGTTATGACCAATCGAAAATCCGCGGTAAAAACCGGCAAAACACTGTTCAGTGTAAAAAGCGAATTTTCGATAAAAGGATTTTTAGCCTTAACAATCTAAATGAAACTTGTAGAATATGTTAAACCGAGAACGTTCATAAAAAGAACGTGAAAATTCGACATCGTATGAGGAAGTTATGATTTTTCGAAGTTTCGGTTTAGCAGTAGACAGCAAAAAATTTGAAATATAAATAGATCGATATTTAGCCGATGCAACTTAAACGAGAATCGAAGGTCACGTTAAAAGTAGCACAACGGTAAAAAGACAGGCGAAAACGGACGTCGGATGAAGAAGTTATGATTTTTTAACGGATTCCCGTCCCAGTCTGTTTAAAATAATAATATTAAAAATAAATTAAAAATCAGCCGACGAAGTCTAAACGAAAGTCGTAGAGTATGATTTTACCTACGCGTGCATATAAAGAACGTCAAAAATGGAGTTAGTATGCGAAAGTTATGAATTTCGCAAGTTTTTGGCACGAAAATCAAGAAATTGTGGATAACCGAGAAATTTCGCAGGTCACTCTTCGGACACGTCATCAGCACGTGTGAAATGCCACGTGTCACCTTCTGGTTGGGCCGCAAATTGCCGTGTCAACATTGGATTGGACCACAGCCGCGGTCCAGTAGCGAGCCCACACCTTCGCATCGGACACCCCGGAGACACCCCTTCGCATGCGTGCCTTCTCCCTATTGGACCGAAGCTTGACCAATCAGAAGCCGCCAGATCCGAACCCTCGCACGTGGCTTCGCTGCTGACCGATGCGTGGCTGCTGACTCGCCTCTCGCCTCACCACCTGTCCTCCTCGGCCGAACGCTCGCACCCCTATATAAAGGGTGCGAGCCTTCTCGGATGGAAGGGTTTTTCACCCCATTTTTGGCCCTTTTTCACTCCTCTCTCTTCCATAACTTCACAAACAACCCCCAAAGCCCCGGTAACGCGTCTAAAACCCGAAGCAAGCCCCGGAGCCCCGGAATACTCGAGAATTCATCCTCTCTCCGAGGAGGCATCTTTCCTACAAGAATACAAAGATGAGATGGAATAAGTCTATAGCAGTGGACACAAACCAAAAGCTGAAAAGACAAGGTTATCCCAATTCTGAGTGTATCGAGTCCTGACTTCCACAGGGTTCTAGAAACAATTCATAAAAGAGTCTATGCCTAATAAACTCTTATGAATTGGAAATGACTATCCTCGAATGAATATTTGTTACCTGAATAACTGATACCAGTTGCATGTAAGAAAATAATCCTAACACATAATGTGAGCAGTGTTTCCACTCGCTCATTAAGTTAACAACATTATTATTTATTAGTGTGATGCGTAAGACGTTTTGGTTACTTCGGTTGCTCCTTCTTTGAAAACTTCTCCTGAATTTGCTCTTGTTCCTCCTGGATTCTTCTGTTGTCTACTATGAGGAAGTGGTTACATCTATCTAGGCTTGTCGTGCGAGAATGGAAGTGACTAAAGAATCTATGAGATTTAAGGCAACTTTATGGGGTGATCCTCACAGAGTCCTCCTATAATTGTACAATGTATACAAGTTGTATATAACTTAATATTAAATAGACCTTCGAATAAGTGATCCTACTCCAAAACCACAACCAAACAAGGAACATGCAGTGGAGCGTAGATCACAAATTCTAAGTCTATAAATTCTCAATTATATATAACCTTGGAAGTATACATTGCAAGATTATAGACCTATCCGTAAGGGTATTTTAAGTTATCACAGAAGTTATTTGTATAGTGCCTAAAATACTTCTATAGTATTTTAATGTAATCTTCCTGGTATGTTTCAAACTTGTTCTCGCGTTATAGAATCATAGAATACTCCCATAGTATTCTAACTCAAATGTACTCGATCTAGTATTCTCTCGACTGGTGTTTAGGTAAGTTTTAAGACCGTTGTAACACCACATCACTCCTAAACACATGTCGGTCACATCTCGAATGAATATAGTTGATCAGGCTATATTGATCCTAGCTATGATTACATAACTGTTCAGGTTTGACGACAGTGTTCAACCTTTAATACTTTAGTTTTGTTCTTCTTGTGATACTCGGTCGAGTATGTACATGTATAAGCAAGTAGGTATATTTTTCTAACTTATCGTTATACTTTTAAACTATACCATTATCCAAAGCACTTAAGCCCCATTGTATTTATAGTTGTATATCTTTTATCGGTTGATATACTTAGTTCACTATAAACACTACTCTGATACCAATCAGTCACACCCCAAAGCCGGAACGGCGGAAACGTTCTGGGGTGGAGGACGTCATGTTTAGTATCACAAGACATACATCATAGTAATCAAAGTAATAAACAACCATTTCATTAGAAAGAAAGTGTTTACAAAGTGTGTGTTCACAAAACATAGAATACTATAGCAATTAACAAACAAGACTTGAAGCTATACTGCTCCATCTTCGGGATCCCAGTACGAGTACCTGTCTAATAGTCTCCTGAGAATATAAGTTAATTGAAAGAGTTGATCAGCAATTAAGCTGGTGAGTTCATAAGATTTTAGTGATATTAGTAAATCGTAAATTCTATTTAGAAACGTTCGCCAGTTCCTCTTAGAAAATCCTATATTTTCTACGTTGGTGAAAGATACGTAAAAATGATTCTACAATCCTTTCTATGAGTACTAAATGGATACAAGTGATATACAACTCAGAGTAAACCAACAATCGATTGAGCGCATTTGCTCTAAGGCGGAACGCACACATCCCATTGTTTGTTTGATCATTATAGTATATAACCCCGGTGTATTCATTTGTTACTCATGGAATTAATTGCAATGGTTCCTTTATATTTAATGAAAAGATTCTTTAAGGAAAACTCTTATTTCTCATAATACAATGATGACCACAGTGATTACTCTGATAATCACTTAGTTTATGCAGGCTATATATGATCTAATATCGAATAGAGAGTTAATTGGGTGAATCTACCCTAAGCCCACAACCAAACAAGGAACATGAAGTAAGGCGGAAAGCACACATCTAACTACCTATTGGGTATTAATAATATATATCTCCGTGATGTATAAACTAAAGTATTATAAAGTTAATCACTTAAGCTCATTTAAGTTTAGACTGGTTTAATAAAATGGATTAAACCCTCAGCTGGTGAGTTTCTAGTTTTGCATACCAAACGTTCTGATTTGGAAAGTATATTCCGAACTAGAAAACTGTGCATTGACTCTGTGTCCTATGACTTGACCCATAACTGGTACCCTCATGATGACTCAATGTATACTGCACATATATATCTAGAATCGGATAGCTAGTAGACTGGGTGAATCTGCTCCAAGCCCACAACCAAACAAGGAACAGGAAAGAAGCAGAAAGCACACATCCTATTACCTGTCGGATTCTATTGATATATATGTATCCTCTCATATATACATTAGGGAATCATAAGGTTAGCATTATGGTCCTTTCTACTAAACGTAGCCTTCTACCAAGGCATCAAGTGTTATGGGTGTTCACTCCTTGTATTAGTATGTATTTTCCCAAATGGGACTATCTTTAACTAAATATAGTTTATACATTAATGAATATGTGAGAAGATCACAAGTAAATGTAATAGGGAAAATAATGTTTCACCTCAGCAATGGCACTATTGGTTATAAAGTAACAAAATACTGACTCCAGGTAGTATTAAATGAACGATACACCTCGGGGAGCCTAAAGTAGCCTTTAGTCCTAAGTCGGTTACTTAAAGGTTTATCACATCGTGCCTGCTAGTCCTGGTACGTGAAATCGTACCAGTGTCAATGCAAACCCGGCAAGATATATTATTAGGTTTATCACCTCGTCCCTGCTAGTCCTAGTACGTGAAATCGTACTAGTGTCAATGCAGACCCGGCAAGATATATTATTAGTTTTATCACATCGTGCCTGCTAGTCCTGGTACGTGAAATCATACCAGTGTAAATGCAAACCCGGCAAGATATATAACGTGATTTTTCCCGGTACTTAGTATGGTGTTTTCTTCCCTGTTTCTCTTTATAGTGGGTTCTCTTTATATTATCGTGTATTGTATCTAGCATGAACTGGATTTCTAAACTATACCTATTATAGTTTACTATTGTTTTCCTTGAACTGATATTGAAAAGACTCTTTTATCTACCAAGTTATGCCGGTACTTTAAAAACGGAGTTTTGTAAAACTATAAAGTAACATAACTTTAAAAGAGTTTTTGAAATGTCTTGACGACTTATAAACGACATAAGTAATCCTCTTGAAATATTTAAAACAACCAATTACGCAATTATCATTGTGTTCAACTTGTATTCCCCCCCCCCCCACTTAAAACATTTAAAACAGTTAAAAGAGTCATTTCGGGGTATGAACTCACCTGATGTGGGTGATTCAACGAATACGCGTGTAAGGATGAGAAGTTCCACGAATGAAGTCCCGAGACTTAACGAGTCCTAAAAGACGTATAATGGCATATATTGACATAAATATAGTGTTTAGAAACAACCAAATGCGAGGAAACACCTCACGGGACTAGGGAACACTTTGACCAAGTGTTGGAATCACATGTAATTCAACTAAAGAGTGTTTAAGGCCATGTATTGGTGTTTACGGTCCTAAGTTTACGGCCAAGGGAGTTTACGACCGTAAACTCATGGTCAATGTTACATATGATGGGGTTTGAATGCTATGGAAGCTTGAGGGATTTTTGCTCTACACAATGGTGAGGAAGACCACTTCATTGGAGGCTTTTGATGAATTTACGGCCCAAAGGAGTTTATGGCCGTAAACTCATGGACATTATGAAGTGAGTGTGGTTTAAGGTCTTACAAAGCACCTGGGAGTGTTCTAGCCTCAAGTCCAAGCCTTAGGAAGAGTTTAAGGCTCAAATGACACACTTATAGGGGTTTACGGTCAAGGGAGATGGCTTGACCGTAAACTCCTTTTGATCCTTCATTTTTGATGTTTTCAAGGTCCTAAGCACGAACCTTAACTAGATATCAAGTATAGGGAAGAGTACTTACGATGTAGAGGCTTGAAATGGCCGATTTTGGCCAAGAACACTAGTGTGTGTTCTTGGTGTTCTTGGTGAGACCTGAAGATTTGAAGATCTAGTCAAAAATGGATGTTTTCATGGATGGAATCAAAGAGTATGACTAGAAGATGAAGTGTAACAACAAATCTAGGAAAGAACACTTACGTTTTTAAAGATCTCGAGTGAAGATCGGGATGATAGTTGAGAGAGAATAGGAGTGTTCTTGAGGTTGGAATGTGAGAAATGGCTGAAAATGATCAAGGACGACATATATACTCTTGGGTTTACGGCCATGATTGGGTTTACGACCGTAAACTCCATGTTTACGGCCGTAAACTCCACATGTTGGAGTTTAGGGCTTTAATGTTGTACAGTGTCTCTAGCAGGTGCATTCTAACACTCATTCCTTAAGTGTACTAGGCTAATAACTCCTTAGAAAGACCTTTAACCAGACTAGGACTCATTTCCAATAAGTCTGACACTCTGATGAGTTGACTGACTGTGATTTTAAAGCAAAAAAAAAAATTTCGGGTTGTCACACTGTTCACCGCTTATCCTTAGCTGAAATGAACTTTGGTTTTCTCCGGGTATTTTCATGGGGTTCTCTTCTCCTGTAGTCATATTGAAATTTCGCTCCGTCTTACTTCTGATTCTGACTCCGATCATCGTCACTTCATAAAGGATGACTGGAATCTCGAAATTTCAGGCGAATTTCTCACCGATGTCCCTAAAAGGTATAGGCACATGGTGATTTCAATAGTCTCATCACTGTTCATTTATTTCCTACTTGGAAATCTTCTCAATGAACCTCTCCTGGGTCTTTATCGACTCCTGTGCCGATTACTGAAGTGGATAAGGTTTTCTAAAGGGGTTTATACGAGAATGGGGATTTCTAAAGAATCTCAAGAGATTATTAAAACATTTTACTGTGTGATCCTTATCGGGTCCTTCTACATTTACATAGTGTACATCAATCATATATAGCTCAGATCTGATAGGCCTTCGAATATGTGATACTACTCTATATCCACATCCAAACAAGGAAAAGGAAGTAGAGCGAAACCACACATTTTTAGCCAATGATATCCTTAATATATATAACCTTGGGAGTATACACTCTGTAATCATAGACCTATCAATAAGGGTCTTCTTAGTTTTCACGCAAGGTTATTTATGGTTCCTAAAATACTCCTATAGTTTTTAATTACATGTTTGATTCTAGAACTTCTGAACATGCTTTTGGGTTTATTGTTAGTCTTTTAGTATCATAAAATACTCCTATAGTATTTTAAACTTTATGTTCGGCTCTAGCATTCCTATATGGTAAGTTTCAGATTCATTGCAACACCACCATCACTCCCAAACACACGTTAGTCGCATCTCGAATAAATATAGTTGATCAGGCTATATTTATTCCATCTACGCTTACATAACTGCCCAGGTTTGACGGTAATGCTCAACATCCAAAGACTTTTATTCTTGTTCTTCTTGTGATACTTGTTCGGGCTTTTATATTCTGGATGTATTTATACTTCTGTAAAAATATGGTTATATTTTAAAGTATAACTCTTGGTCAGAGTGTTTTTATCCTATTGTATTTATAGGTTGTATATCTTTTATGATTTGATATACTGAGTTCACTATAAACAATGCTCTGATACCAATCTATCACACCCCAAAACCGGAACGGCGGAAACGTTCTGGGGTGGAGGACGTCATGTCAAGTATCACAACACATGCAGTATACTAATCAAAGTACAACAACCAATGCATTAATAGTATAAGTTTTTACATAGGTTACATTTATCAACAACATCAAAAGTAGATATAGAGAATAACATAAGATGCAGCTCGGTACAAGGCTGACTTCGCAAAAGCTCCCGGAGTGTACCTGTTTACTGACGACCTGAGAATACAAGTTATTTAGAAAGAGAGGATCAGCATTTTAATACTGGTGAGTTCATAAGTATTTTAATGACATTGATATAAATACATGTTTTTCCTCAAAATAATCTCATTAGATGATGGTGATTAAAGTTTATAGAGTATTTGAATTCCTTCTAGAAAATCCTATATTTTCTAAATAAAGTAGTCTTCTACCAAGACTCGACTATTTCATGTTTAAAAGTATGAGTTTCTCTACTAAAAGCAGTCTTCTACCAAGACTTGACTGTTTCATGTTTAAAAGCATGAGTTTCTCAACTAAAAGCAGTCTTCTACCAAGACCCGACTATTTTGTGTAAAAGGAATGAGTAGCCTTCTACCAAAACCCGACTGCTTTGTGTTTAAAAGCATTTTTCCCAAATGTTACTATCATTATCAAAATATAGTTTTACACTATCGTTTTATGTCAAAAACGTTCTAAGTGTAATGTATTAGGGAAAATATTGTAGCACCGTAGTTTTATATGTAGAAACTACCGTGGTACTAATTACCTTAAAGCCATGAATTATAAGGTATATGTGAAGATACTCGTAACCATACTGATTGACGGATGTAAACACGACGATCTGCTGACGTCGAAATAAATGTGACATTTGTCACCCCTTGGCTTGGTCGGTCGGGACTGTAGCTAGCAGTCAGGATGTGGGATGGTCTGTCCCGTATAGATCTATAAACACAATGCCCGCTCTCCCTCCAGGAGACTCTCGTTACCAACTCGACAACAGTGAAATCCGCGTCATGAGGATGTATCTCGTGTTTTGATTTCTATATACGTTTCTTTTTACTAAAAGTACAAATTTTAGAATATTGATAAAGCTAGGTTCTCCTCGTAAAAGTTATTGTTGATTTCTAAACTCTACCTATTATAGTTTACTTGAGAGGTTATCTAGGTACCTTTTCTACCCAAAGGCGCTGAACTGGAGTAAGAGTTTTAATATCTAAACCGATATAAATGATATATAACTAGGACTTCAACAACAATCAGACAAATAACCGGATACTCTAAGTCCACAACCAAACAAGGAACATGAAATAAAGCGGGCTATCAGTCCTAAGTCCTTCAAACCCTACTTATATAACTATATCTATATAGACATGAATCTAACAATAATATAAGTTTAAAAGACTTTGATAAAAGTTTAGTAATTTAAAAAGAAATTATAGTACTTTAAAAGAGATTTTAAAGTAATATATGAAAACTTTTAGCTAAATAAAACAGTTTAGCATGCAAAAATTTATTTGATTGACAGTTATTAATCACATGTGATTGATATAATAACTTAATAGTTCAACTTGTATTCCCCCCCCCCCCCCCATAAAAGCATTTAAAATCATTTCAAAGGTTGATTAAGGGGTATGAACTCACCAGCAGTGAGTGATTCAGATAAACGGATGGTATAGGATGCGAAGTGTCAAGTGAGGACTTGAACACACACATGGATCCTATTTAACATATAATGACACATATATGCATCTAATTAGTCTTTTAACAATAAATTAAGCAAGTTAAGACACCCTAAAACATGGATAATGTCACACCCCAAAACCAAGAACGGCGGAATACGTTCTGGGGTGGAGGACGTCATGTGCACTATCATAACAATGCATAATAGTAAAGACAAGCAACAACATCCATTGCATTAATATAATAATTGTGATACAAGTGTGTTCTGTGCAGTTTGTTAGACACTAAAAATATAATCAAAATAAAGAGCAGTCTTGTATGTGCTCCATCTTCTCAAAAGCTGCATCTGTACCTGTCTACTGATGACCTGAGAATACAAGTTATTTTGAAAGCGAGTGTCAGCATAAAGCTGGTGAGTTCATAAGTATTTAGTGTCGTTCCTTGTATAAAAATGTTTACAACAATATAATGTAATAACTGATTTTGATGTTTGAAAATAGTATATTCCCTAGAAAACCCCATGTTCTCCAGTAACAGTAGTCTTCTACCAAGACCCGGTTGCTTGTGTGTTTGATCCTTTGAAAATGTAAGAGTTTTTCCAGTGAAACTATCAGTATGAAAATATAGTTTTAAACTTTGTTCATATAAAGTACTTGGGAAAATAATGTTTTAGCCCCAACAGTATCACTGCCGGCTGATGTAATAAAAGTGCAGGCTCCAAGTGGTATTAAATGTACAATACACCTCAGGGAGTCTGCTTTGCCTTTAATTGTTAATGTGTTAATTAAAGGTCAGAATGTGAACTCGTATGTAACCATGCTGATTGAAGATCGAATAACTGATGACCCTCCAGGTCACACGTAGTATGGTGACATTTTGTCACCCCTGGGCCTAGTCGGCTCGGACTGTAGCTAGCAGTCGGGATGTGGGAGTGTCTGTCCCGTATAGATCTATACACATAATGCCCGCTCTCCCTCCAGGAGACTCTGGTTACACGGTGATAGCACAGTGAAGTGTCGTATCGAGAGATAGTATGTCACATTCTATTTTAGTATGTTCTCTTGTATAATGTATAATGTACTTTCTGGTATAGTGTATAGAGTGTTCTCTTGTATAGTATATAGTATTCTCTTTTTATAGTGTTTAACATGTATTGACTCATAACTGTTCTGAATCTGGTAGGTACCATTGTAATAGTAGAAATGAGTAGTAATCCTTAACTATACCTATTATAGTTAAATAGTAAGGTTGGTTGCATGCCTTTGATACACAAAGGTATTGAACTGTATTGAAGACTTTAATATTCAACACAAATATATATAATATATAACTAAGAATTCAACGACAGTCGGACAGATAACAATATACCCTAAGTCCACAACCAAACAAGAACAAGAAGTAAGGTGAGCTATCAGTCCTAAGTCCTTCAAGTCTTACTTATATAAATATATTTATGTAGATATGGTTTGGGAACAAAAGGAGTTTAAAAGAGTTTAGAAATAGTTTTATAACAAATTATCATGAAAATGAGTTTGATAAACATTTAAAGCACTTTTGTTGGTAAAGCCGTTAAAAGTATAGAAAATCCATTTGGTTGCAAGTTATAAATCACATGTGATTGATACTATAGCTTGATTGATTCAACTTGTACCCCCCCCCCCCACAAAAGCATTTAAAAACATTTAAAAGGTTGATTAAGGGGTATGAACTCACCTGTAGTGAGTGGATTTGATGGAAGTGTCGGGTAGGATGCTAGGAGTCAAGTGAGGACTTGAACACACACACGGATCCTATGTAACATGTAGTATTACATAAATGTATCTAATTAGTTAATTAATCACTAATTTATTAAGTAAAGACACTCTAATGCATGAAAACACTTTGTTTCAAGTGCTAGGATTGCTAAGGGTTGCTTCTAAGGAGTGTATGACCTCACTATGGAGTTTACACTTCAAATGGCCACCCCTATATGTGTTTACGGTTGATGGACCATTCCCCCCATGAGTTTACGGCCGTAAACTCATTGGAATGGTGCATTTGGGTGTTTCAAGGTCTCATGTTTCACAAAGAAGTGTCCTAGGGTCGAAACAAAGGCTTAGGAAGTGGTTAGGGTTCGAATTGGCACTCCCTTGGAGTTTACGGTCCTTGGACCACTCCTTGGGAGTTTACGGTCGTAAACCCTAGAGTTTATGGCCGTAGACCCTTGGTCACTCCATTCTTTTCGTGTTTTGTGGTTCTTAGTTCATGCATGCAAGTTTATAGCCTCTTATCCAAGCATTAGAAGGTGTTAGGAGCATCAAAACACCCTTTGGGGGTGTTTACGGTTTTGGGAGATCCCCAAACTATAAACACATGTTCTTGGGGGTTTTTGGTGTTCAATCCATGGATTAGCAAGTACACTAAGCAAATAACTACTTAGGAAGAGTACTCTTACTTATAGGAAGCTTGTAAGAGTTTTTAGGACCCAAGAACACTAGTGTGTGTTCTTGGTGTTCTTGATGTTTTGAAGAATACTTGAAGATCTATGTAAAAATCAAAAATCCATGGATGAAATGATGTATAAACACTAGATTAAGTGTTGTATGAACGAATTTAGGAAGGAAAACTTACACTTTTGGCGGATTTGGAAGAATGGACTTATGATACTTGAGAGAAAAGCCTTGTGTTCTTGAGGTGGGAAGTGGAGAATGAGGAAAAAGATGTGTAAACTCATGCTATATGCATGAGTCTTGGGGAAATTGGTGTTTACGGCCCAAACACCCCTTGTTTGGTCGTAAACACCTAACTAAGGTGTTTATTGTTTTGTTTGCTACACATCGTTAATAACGTCACTTCCTTTTCTTTAATCGTTTGACGAAAATAAAATAAAACACCCAAACGAACTTAAATCCGACCAAAAATGTACTGAAATGTTTTTGACTAATTTTTGGAGTGTTTGACTGCGGAAATTATACAAATGAAAATTTCGGGTTGTCACATTATCCCCCCGTTAGAGGGAATTTCGTCCCGAAATTAGAGTTCAAGCAGCTAAGTTATTACAACATAACTAAGCAAAAAGATGAGGATATTTAAGTATCATTTGATCCTCGCGCTCCCATGTGAATTCCGGTCCTCGCCTGGCATTCCAGCGAACCTTCACGATTGGGATGCGGCTTTGTTTCGTTCGTTTGACCTCTCGGTCCATAATCTCCACAGGTTCTTCCACGAAGTTGAGGCTCTCGTTGATCTCGATCTCGTCGAGTGGGATTACAAGAGTCTCATCGGATAGGAACTTTTTCAAGTTCGAGACGTGGAAGGTAGGATGCACGTTACTGAGCTCGCGGGGTAGGTTGAGTTTGTAAGCTACGGGGTCGATTCTAGCGAGAATCTCGAAAGGCCCAATGTATCTTGGATTCAGCTTTCCGCGCTTTCCGAAGCGTATTAAGCCTTTCCAGGGTGAGACTTTCAAAAGGACCCGGTCTCCCACCTGGAACTCCAAAGGTTTCCTTCGTTTATCTGCATAGCTTTTCTGTCGGTCTCTAGAGGCTTTCAATCGTTCACGAATCAGAACGATCTTCTCTGTTGTTTCCCGAATGATTTCTGGACCCGTGAGAGTGCTGTCAGGAACTCGTCCTTTAGCTAACTGGGTGTCACCCACCTCAGCCCCAGCACAGAGGGGATCTGCATTTTCGGTCGTAGAGGGCTTCGAATGGAGCAGCTTTGATGCTCGTGTGATAACTGTTGTTGTAAGAGAATTCGACGAGAGGTAAGTGGGTATCCCACGCCTTCCCAAAGTCGATCACACAGGCTCGCAGCATGTCCTCCAAGGTTTGGATGGTTCTCTCACTTTGTCCGTCGGTCTGTGGATGGTAGGCTGTGCTCATGTCCAGCCTCGTTCCTAAGGAGCTTTGTAGCGACTGCCAGAACCTCGAAGTGAATCTACTATCTCTATCGGAGATAATAGATATAGGAACACCATGCAGTCGTATGATCTCCCTAATGTAGGTTCTAGTAAGCTTCTCCATCTTGTCGGTTTCTTTGATGGGTAGGAAGTGTGCGGACTTGGTCAATCTATCGACGATGACCCATATGGTATCAAGTCCATAGGCCTGATGGTTTCTGGTATTCGACCTTGACCTTCGCTCAAGTAAGGCATTTACTTACGAAGGTAGCAATTTCTGCTTTCATATTAGGCCACCAGTATGACTTTTTGAGATCCAGATACATCTTATCTGAACCGGGGTGGACGGAATATCGAGTATTGTGCGCTTCCTTTATAACCAAGTCTCTAAAGCCACCGTGCTTCAGTGTCCAAATCCGGTCCATGAGATATAAGGCTCCGTCACTCTTGGCTTCCAGGTTCTTATCCATTCCTCGCAGGGATTCTCCCGCCATATTTTCAGGTTTCAAAGCTTCGAGCTGAGCCTCCTTAATTTGTGCGGATAGATACGAATGGATAGTCATTGTTAGTGGCTTGACTCTTCGAGCAGAGTATTCTTTCCGACTTAGGGCGTCTGCTACTACGTTGGCTTTACCCGGATGATAACGAATTTCGCATTCGTAGTCATTGAGTAGCTCGACCCACCGTCGTTGTCTCATGTTGAGCTCTTTTTGGTTGAAGATGTGTTGGAGGCTTTTGTGGTCGGTATAAATGGTGCTCTTCGTACCATACAGATAGTGTCTCCAGATCTTTAGGGCGAACACAACCGCTCCTAGCTCGAGGTCGTGTGTGGTGTAGTTGACCTCGTGTGTCTTCAGCTGTCTTGAGGCGTAGGCGATGACCTTACCTCGTTGCATCAGAACACATCCGAGCCCTTGGTTGGATGCATCGCAGTATACCACGAAGTCTTATGTCCCTTCAGGGAGGGACAGTATCGGTGTGGTGCATAAGGCTCGTTTCAGGGTTTGGAATGCCTTCTCTTGTTTCTCTTCCCAGTCAAAGGCCATGCCTTTTTGGGTCAATGTTGTAAGGGGTTTTGCGAATCGAGAGAAGTTCTGTATGAACCTGTGGTAGTAGCCAGCGAGGCCTAGAAATTGGCGAATTTCTGTAGGCGTCTTCGGTGCTGACCAGTTCTCAATAGCTTTAATCTTGGATGGGTCCACGTGGATTCCTTCTTCGCTAACCACGTGTCCTAAGAATTCGACTCTTCGGATCCAAAACTCGTACTTAGAGAACTTCGTGTACAGCTTCTCCGATCGTAGTGTTTCCAAGACTTGTCGTAAATGATTGTTATGCTCCTCCTTACTTTGAGAGTAGATAAGTATGTCATCAATGAAGACGATCACGAACTGATCCAAGTAAGGGCGGCATACCCTATTCATTAAGTCCATGAATACTGCGGGCGCATTGGTCAGTCCGAATGGCATCACCACGAACTCGTAGTGTCCGTATCGGGTTCGGAAGGCTGTTTTCAGAACATCCTCCTCGAGCACTCGTAACTGGTGATACTCGGACCTTATATCAATCTTGGAAAAGTAACTCGCCCCTTGCAGTTGGTCAAATAAATCGTCTATGCGAGGAAGAGGGTAACGATTCTTGATCGTCAGCTTGTTGAGTTCTCTGTAATTGATGCACATACGGAACGATCAGTCTTTCTTCTTCACGAACAAGACCGGTGCTCCCCAGGGTGAGAAGCTTGGTCTTATGAAGCCTTTGCTGAGCAGTTAGTTAAGTTGACCGGACAGTTCTTGCATCTCAGCAGGCGCTAGTCGATAAGGCGATTTGGCTACGGGGGTGGCTCCTGGGATCAAGTCGATTGGGAACTCGACTTGACGTTGGGGAGGTCACGTACCACGGGGAAGTCTTTCAGGTCTTTTGTTTTCTGGCTCGTGTCGACGATGTGTGCAAGGAACGCGCGATATTCCTTACGCAAATATTTCCGGGCTTGAATACTTGAGATGATACGAAGGCTCGTACTAAGTTTGTCTCCGTAGATCAACAAGGTTTCGTTATTTGGCAGGTTCAGACGGATTGCTTTGTCGAAACACAGAATATCGGTACGATGGAGACTCAACCAGTCCATACCCACAATGACATCGAAGCTCTTGATTGCTACTGGTATGAGGTCGATAGGAAATGAGTGATTACCTAGCGCGAGGGTACAACCTATGTAGATTTCGTTAGAACTCTCTGTCTTGCCGTTAGCCATTTCTATGACGAAGGTTTCTTTTAGTGGTTGTGGTGATTGTTTAAGTAGGTGTTTAAAGTTTTGGTTTACGAAGCTTCTTTCTGCCCCACTATCGAATAGAATACAAGCATAAGAGTTATCGAGAAGGAACGTACCCATGACTACTGTGGGGTCTGCTACTGCTTCATTGTGGCCAATAGCAAGTAGTCTGCCAGTCCCTCCTGCATTCCCAGCCTTCAGGCAGTTTCTTTTGAAATGCCCTATCTCGCCACAGCCGTAGCAGGCCTGGCTTACTCCTGTACTGGGGACCTGGGAAATGGGTTTGGGCTGTGATCCGCAAAACCGGGCGGTATGGCCCTTCCGGTCACAATTAGTGCAGTGCATTTCCGGGCAGGGGCCGTTGTGATGGAAAGAGCACTTGGTGCGCTTGGGTAGATTCCCAGCATATGTTTTGGCTGGTACAGGGGCAGCTGGGGTAGTGGCAGCATGGACAGCCACCGTTTGTTGGTTCTTTGAAGAGGACTGGGCTGATTTGCCCTTCTTTCGGTCCCACCGCTTCCTCTTGTTGTCAACTGTCTTTGTTGGTGCGGTGGCAACTGTGGTAGCGGTTGATGGAGTGTAGGGAACTTCATGATCAATTAGCCTTTGGGCCAATTCCTTGGCACTTTCAAAGGTCGTAGGGTGTGATGCTAGAACGTTCCCTCGATACGGGGGCACTAATCCCCAGATGTATCGTTCAATTTTCTTACCCTCGGTGGGAACCATGTGAGGACATAGAGTTACCAGGTCGCAGAACCTGGCCGTATAAGCCACTATGTCGGTCCCCTTCATCTTGAGGTTCCAGAGTTCCTTCTCGAGTTTCTGTATTTCGCCCCTCGGGCAGTACTACCTCGTCAGCAGGTCTTTCAGTGTATCCCAGCCCATGGCGTTGGCTGTCACCAAGGAGAGTGATTTGACATGGCCATTCGACCACGTCAAGGCCCTTTCGGTGAAGGTGCAAGCTGCGAACTTTATCTTGCTCTCTTCGGGGCACGAGCACATCTCGAATATGGCCTCAGTTCTTTCGATCCATTGGGACAGTGCGATGATCCCTCCGGTCCCGTTGAAGAATGTTGGCTTGCAGTTCATGAAATCCTTATAGGTACACCCTTGTATACGTGGGTGGATTTCACCATGTCTAGAGTTCGTGCCCATTCCGGCTCCACTTGCATCGCTAGAGTTTATTTGGGCCATAGCTGCGGTCACAGCTACGGTTACAGCTGCTTGAAACATCACCAGATCGAATTGCGGTGGAGGAGGTGGTGGTGGAGTTTGACTTGCAGGCGTGTTTCTAGTCGGGCGCTTGCGAGGAGGCATCTTTTACTGAAAATTTAAAAGGATGATGACAACAGTGAGAATCAATTGTAAGTATGATGAGAGTGTTTCATGGACCAAATCACCATAGTCCAACTGTCAGATAGAGTCATAACAACAGAGTAGGGAAACATATAAGTATAGACTTTCCCATAGAGTAGTAAACTGTCAATAATACTGGTAATAATGATGTAAAATGAGTTCAGAAAAATGACCTAACCATAGGTCTTACATCAAACCATAATGGAAAATGTTGGCAGTTTAGAAGCCTAGTTAGAGTATTTTCAAAGTTAGGAATGTTTACAGACAAGTGCTCTACCGAGCATAGAAAAGAGAAGGCTATTCCTTAATCAAAAGAGAAGGATGAGTTGACATCTTCTACTGGCGACGGGTGTCCCTTGGGCGAACCCTAAGATCAGCCAGTTGGCATACAACTTCCTGAAGATGTCGCTCATGCGCCCTCTGACGCACTCAGAGTTCCATGACTTCAGCTCGGGATGCAGCAAGTTGTTGCTGCAGAGCCTCATTGGTCCTCCTAGTCCTATCCATAGCTTCTTCGAGTTGGCGGATACGAACAGTGTTAAGGTTAGAGTTGGCGTCAATTTCCACAACTCTACCGATGGCTGCATGACTTTGTTCGACGTTCCTAGCAATCCTACGGACCATGATGGGCAGGACTCGGTCAGCTGAACCTCCTTCGCTTATGTTGTAAAAGCTTCGGTCTCCTTTGAAAGGTAAAGGCTGACCCTGTTCATCACTCCATCGATTCAAGGTTGTTGCCCACATGGGAGTGGGACCTTGAAATGTCGGACGGGGGTTGGGGTTTTGAATTGGAGCTTCTTGGGGATGGTTGTTGACTTCTGGTTCGGAGTCAGAGTCATCTGAAAAGCCTTCTGCGAGGTGATCATCCAGAGGGATTGGGTGATCATCTTCTGGCTCTTCATCAAGCCATCCCCCGATGTCTTGGTTCGAATAGTACAGATCACCAGGGAGATGAAAGCCAGCCATGCTATCTACGCGAGAATGGGGAAATAATAGTTAATGGACGTACTAAACTAGGATACTTATAAGATGATCGTTATTAGTCGACTCAATACTTGCATAATGCATACCAATTACATGTAACCGAGACAAGATAGACCTTCGAATAAGTGACCCTAACTCTAAATCCACAACCAAACAAGGAACAGGAAGTAAAGCAAAAATCACAAATTCTAAGTCTATAGTGTCTTAGTCACATGTAACCGTAGAGTATCCACTTAGCAACTATTGTCCTACTAGTAACGACCCTTTTAGTTCTCACATATGTAATTCATAAAAATGCAGAATACTCCTATAGTATTCTTGTTCCAATGTTCTTGTAATGGTGTTGGTAAGTTTTTAGACTTGTTGTAACACCACAACCATTCTTAGGCACATGCTAGTCACTCCTAGGAAAATTTAGTTGATCAGGCTACATCCACCCAGATTTGACTATATGTCTCTAAGCCTAATTGTGCTATTCAACAATCTTAATACTTTTGTTCTGTTCTAGTATGATACTGACCCTTTGTATGAATGGATGTATATATATACTTAGTTAAATATTTTATTATTTAAAAGTATATATTCTTGGTCAGAGTGTTTTAATCCCGATGTGTTTATAGTTCGTATATCTTTTATGGGTTGATATACGTGATTCACTATAAACAATCCTCTGATACCAATCTGTCACACCCCAAAACAGAGAACGGCGGAATACGTTCTGGGGTGGAGGACGTCATGTACAATATCATAACAATGCATAATAGTAAAGACAAGCAACAACATCCATTGCATTAATATATTAATTATGATACAAGTGTGTTCTGTGCAGTTTGTTAGACACCAAAAATATAATCAAAATAAAGAGGAGTCGTGTATGTGCTCCATCTTCTCAAAAGCTGCATCTGTACCTGTCTACTGATGACCTGAGAATACAAGTTATTTTAAAAGCGAGTATCAGCATAAAGCTGGTGAGTTCATAAGTATTTAGTGTCATTGCTTGTATAAAAATGTTTACAACAATATAATGTAATAACTGATTTTGATGTTTGAAAATAGTATATTCCCTAGAAAACCCTATGTTCTCCAGTAACAGTAGTCTTCTACCAAGACCTGGTTGTTTGTGTGTTTGATCCTTTGAAAATGTAAGAGTTTTTCCAGTGAAACTATCAGTATGAAAATATAGTTTTAAACTTTGTTCATATAAAGTACTTGGGAAAATAATGTTTTAGCCCCAACAGTATCACTGCCGGCCGATGTAATAAAAGTGCAGGCTCCAAGTGGTATTAAATGTACAATACACCTCAGGGAGTCTGCTTTGCCTTTA
Source organism: Lactuca virosa (assembly GCF_052849685.1). Classification (NCBI taxonomy): domain Eukaryota; kingdom Viridiplantae; phylum Streptophyta; class Magnoliopsida; order Asterales; family Asteraceae; genus Lactuca; species Lactuca virosa. Next base: position 507,215,453 of record NC_136429.1, read on the forward strand.
ATTCTTAATGTGTTAATTAAAGGTCGGAATGTGAACTCGTATGTAACCATGCTGATTGAAGATCGAATAACTGATGACCCTCCAGGTCACACGTAGTATGGTGACATTTTGTCACCCCTGGGCCTAGTCGGCTCGCACTGTAGCTAGCAGTCGGGATGTGGGAGTGTCTGTCCCGTATAGATCTATACACATAATGCCCGCTCTCCCTCCAGGAGACTCTGGTTACACGGTGATAGCACAGTGAAGTGTCGTATCGAGAGATAGTATGTCACATTCTATTTTAGTATATTCTCTTGTATAATGTATAATGTACTTTCTGGTATAGTGTATAGAGTGTTCTCTTGTATAGTATATAGTATTCTCTTTTTATAGTGTTTAACATGTATTGACTCATAACTGTTCTGACTCTGGTAGGTACCATTGTAATAGTAGAAATGAGTAGTAATCCTTAACTATACCTATTATAGTTAAATAGTAAGATTGGTTGCATGCCTTTGATACACAAAGGTATTGAACTGTATTGAAGACTTTAATATTCAACACAAATATATATAATATATAACTAAGAATTCAACGACAGTCGGACAGATAACAATATACCCTAAGTCCACAATCAAACAAGAACAGGAAGTAAGGTGAGCTATCAGTCCTAAGTCCGTCAAGTCTTACTTATACAAATATATTGGTGTAGATATGGTTTGGGAACAAAAGGAGTTTAAAAGAGTTTAGAAATTGTTTTATAACAAATTATCATGAAAATGTGTTTGATAAACATTTAAAGCAGTTTTGTTGGTAAAGCCGTTAAAAGTATAGAAAATCCTTTTGGTTGCAAGTTATAAATCACATGTGATTGATACTATAACTTGATTGATTCAACTTGTATTGTCCCCCACAAAAGTATTTAAAAACATTTAAAAGGTTGATTAAGGGGTATGAACTCACCTGTAGTGAGTGGATTTGATGGAAGTGTCGGGTAGGATGCTAGGTGTCAAGTGAGGACTTGAACACACACACGGATCCTATGTAACATGTAGTATTACATAAATGTATCTAATTAGTTAATTAATCACTAATTTACTAAGTAAAGACACTCTAATGCATGAAAACACTTTGTTTCAAGTGCTAGGAGTGCTAAGGGTTGCTTCTAAGGAGTGTATGACCTCACTATGGAGTTTACACTTCAAATGGCCACCCCTATATGTGTTTACGGTTGATGGACCATTCCCCCCATGAGTTTACGGCCGTAAACTCATTGGAATGGTGCATTTGGGTGTTTCAAGGTCTCATGTTTCACAAAGAAGTGTCCTAGGGTCGAAACAAAGGCTTAGGAAGTGGTTAGGGTTCGAATTGGCACTCCCTTGGAGTTTACGGTCCTTGGACCACTCCTTGGGAGTTTACGGTCGTAAACCCTAGAGTTTATGGCCGTAGACCCTTGGTCACTCCATTCTTTTCGTGTTTTGTGGTTCTTAGTTCATGCATGCAAGTTTATAGCCTCTTATCCAAGCATTAGAAGGTGTTAGGGGCAATCAAAACACCCTTTGGGGGTGTTTACGGTTTTGGGAGATCCCCAAACTATAAACACATGTTCTTGGGGGTTTTTGGTGTTCAATCCATGGATTAGCAAGTACACTAAGCAAATAACTACTTAGGAAGAGTACTCTTACTTATAGGAAGCTTGTAAGAGTTTTTAGGACCCAAGAACACTAATGTGTGTTCTTGGTGTTCTTGATGTTTTGAAGAATACTTGAAGATCTATGTAAAAATCAAAAATCCATGGATGAAATGATGTATAAACACTAGATTAAGTGTTGTATGAACGAATTTAGGAAGGAAAACTTACACTTTTGGCGGATTTGGAAGAATGGACTTATGATACTTGAGAGAAAAGCCTTGTGTTCTTGAGGTGGGAAGTGGAGAATGAGGAAAAAGATGTGTAAACTCATGCTATATTCATGAGTCTTGGGTAAATTGGTGTTTACGGCCCAAACACCCCTTGTTTGGTCGTAAACACCTAACTAAGGTGTTTATTGTTTTGTTTGCTACACATCGTTAATAACGTCACTTCCTTTTCTTTAATCGTTTGACGAAAATAAAATAAAACACCCGAACGAACTTAAATCCGGCCAAAAAAAATTTTGACTAATTTTTGGAGTGTTTGACTGTGGAAATTATACAAATGAAAATTTCGGGTTGTCACACATAACACTTTGATTCAAGTGCTAGGAGTAGAAAAAAGTTGCATCTAAAGAGAGTATGGCCTCACATTGGAGTTTACTGCCCATATGGTAACACCACATGAGTTTACGGCCAATGGTCATTTCCCCCATGGTTTTACGGTCGTAAACTCATGTGTGATTGATCCTTGTGTTTGTTTAAGGTCCTATACTCCTCAAGGAAGTGATCTAGACTTGTATCCAAGGCTTAGGAAGGGACTAGGACTCATAATGTCCCCCTTATTAGAGTTTACGGCCCAAGGACCAACTCCCATGGAGTTTCTGGTCTAGGGTTTACGACCCTAGTGGGTTTACGGCCGTAAACCCATGGTAACTCCTATCATTTCGTGGTTTAAGGTCCTTAGCCCATGCATGAAAGGTTCTAGTCCAATATCCAAGTCCTAGGAAGTAATGGTGGCACATATGCACCACCTAATGGTGTTTACGGTCCAAGGAGATTGCCTTGGCCGTAAACCCATGTGTTCTTGGGGATTCTTGGTGTTTTTCAATGGTTTAACAAGTAATCTAAGCACATAACTAGTTAAGAGCGTGTACTTACTTATAGGAAGCTTGTAAGAGTGTTTAAGGTCCAAGAACACTAGTATGTGTTCTTGGTGTTCTTGGTGAAATGAAGAACACTTGAAGATCTATGAAAAAGAGAAGATTTCATGGATGAAATCATGTATAACTACTAGATGAAGTGTTGTATCAACAAATCAAGAGAAGAAACACTTACATTTTTGGAAAATTTGGAAGAAGATCTTATGATACTTGAGAGAGAATATGGGTGTTCTTGAGCTTGGAAGGTGAAGTATGAGCCAAAAAATGACTTAGTATCATATTTATACTCTTTAGAGTTTACGGCCGTAAACTCCATGTTTGGGGCCGTAAACTCCAAACTCTTGGAGTTTTGAGACATAAATGATGCACAACAAACTCTAATGTATACTTCCTATAATTACCTCTTGAAGTATTAGGCTTTAGAACACTCAAACTGACTCCAAACAGCTTAAAAGTTAGCAAAAATAAACCTGACTTCTAATGAGGTGAATGGTTGTACAATATAGAAATTTCGAGTTGTCACATTATTAGACTTATCCAAGTAGGAGACTGTTGGATTAGGAGTCTAAGCCCATAACTATAAGTGCTATGTACTTGACCCGAGAGTAGCATGGTCCATTTCGGGTTGCATATCACCAGGACAATTTGATAGGATGGATATTTGAGTAAGAGGTTATTTATGATTTATTAATATATTATAAGTATAATATATTAATGGAGAAATCATATTATTTAATTAGTATTGATCAAGAATTAATTTGGAATTAATTTACTGATCAAAAGAGACTAATTAAATTAACGGGCACTGATTATGTAAATCAGTGATATATATATATATATATATATATATATATATATATATATATATATATATATATATATATGTGTGTGTGTGTGTGTGTGTGTATATTGTTTGGGTTATTGATCCATGATGGGCTAAGTTTATGTAAGTATCCATGAAGAGTTAGGTCACATGAGATATGGATCATAACCTATGTGTATGGATTAGGGTTTACCCATGAACCTTGGAATCCTACACAATATATATGTTATCCCATAGCCAAAAATTGGGCACAAGTGTTCTTGGAGTTCATATAGCCGATTTTGTGCCTAGTAACCTCTCTCTCAAGTTCTCCTTTGTTCATGGTGTGTTGTGAACCGTTTGAGGCATCACACTTGGGGTGCTAAGTTCTTAAAGACCAAATACAACAAGTTCTACAAGCTACATAAAGAGGTAAACTCCTAACTAGTATTTTATGTTGTTTATATCAATTGTATGCTAGTTGTAGGATTAATGCTTTGGAAACAATATTGCATGTATAATTAGAGAAAACATAGATCCAAAGGATTTAGGGTTGTATGTGCACCATAGGATGTTGTAGTACATAAAACCCAACAGAAGGTTGGGAGCATGAGGATGTGCATAGACTATAGAGAGTTGAACAAGGCAACGGTAAAGAACAAGTATCCATTTCCAAGGATTGACGACCTATTCGATCAGCTACAAGGTTCGAACTATTTCTCAAAGATCGATCTTAGGTCATGATATCATCAGCTGAAGGTGAGAGAGTAAGATATTGAGAAGAACGCATTCAGAATGAGATACGGACACTATGAGTTCTTGGTTATGTCATTTGGACTAACCAATGCCCCAACAACATTTATGGATTTGATGAATAGGGTTTGTAAACCATTCCTCGAGAAATACGTAATAGTGTTCATAGATGACATTCTGATTTACTCAAAGAGCCAGCACGAGCATGGCAAGCACTTGCGATAAGTATTGGAAGTTTTAAAGAAGGAGCAGTTGTATGCAAAGTTCTCAAAATCTGATTTTTGGATTCAAGAAGTCCAATTCTTGGGTCATGTGGTTAACCAAGAGGGAATAATGGTTGACCTAACAATGATTGAAGTTGTGATGAAATAGGAACGAACAAAAAGTCCCACTGAGATTAGAAACTTTCTGGGATTAGCCGGATATAACCGAAGGTTTATCCAAGGCTTTTCTTCGATAGCTGCTCCATTGAAAACTTTGACCCATAAGGGATTTATATATACATGGAGTGAGAAGCATGAAGAAGCATTCGAAAAATTAAAGAAGAAGTTGTGTGAAGCACGGATTCTTTCTTTACCTGACGGAGTCGAAGAATTTACAGTCTATAGCGATGCATCTAGAGTTGGGTTAGGTTGTGCTCTGATCCAGAGAGATAAAGTGATAGCATATGCATCCCGACAATTGAAGGAGCACGAAAATAAATACCCCACTCATGATCTGGAGTTGGCAGCGGTAGTATTCACATTAAAGATATGGAGGCATTATCTTTATGGCACAAAGCGCAAACTCTTCAATGATCATAAAAGTCTCCAGTATCTCTTTGATCAAAAGGAACTGAATATGAGACAATGACGCTGGCTAGAATTGCAAAAGGATTACGACTGTGAAATACTTTACCACCCTGGTAAAGCAAATGTCGTAGCTGATGCTCTAAGTCGAAAAGTAAATCTTGAAAGAAAAAGGCCAAGCGCGTTAAGAATAGAAGTTGTCTCGACAATTATGGAAAGCATTAAGAAAGCACAGGAAGAAGCTTTGGAGAAAAATGAACGAAAAGAAGAATGTTTAGGAAATACATTGGTATTCGGTACAAATAGTCAAGAATTGAAGGTATTCCAAGATATGATTTGGGTGCGTAAGATGGGAGGAATAAGAGATCTTCTAATGGAAGAAGCTCACAAGACCTTGTACTCGATTCATCCCGGCACCACTAAGATGTATAGGGATCTGAAACCTTACTACTGGTGGCCGATGATGAAGCTCTATGTTGCAAAGTATGTGGCAGATCGTGTAACATGTGCGAGAGTTAAAGCACAACATCAGAAACCGTATGGAAGTTTAGAACCTTTACATGTATCCATGGGTAAATGGGAAGACATCACCATGGATTTTCTGACTAAGCTGCCCAGAACAAAGAACGGCCACGACATGATTTGGGTAGTCGTGGATCAGTTCACTAAGAGTGCACACTTCCTAGCAGCCAATAAGAGATGGTCTATGGATAAGCTTACAAATGCTTAGGTGAAGGAGATAGTAAGACTTCATGGTGTTCCATTAACGATTGTATCGGATCGTGACAGTCATTCCACATCAGGATTTTGGAAAAGTCTACAAGAGGAAATGGGTACGAAGTTGTGTTTAAGTACATCCTACCATCCGCAAACTGATGGTTAGAGCGAAATGACGATTCAAACACTGGAAGATATGTTGAGAGCATGTACCCTAGAATTTCATGGTAACTGGGATGAGAATTTACCCTTGGTAGTGTTTTCCGACAACAACAGTTACGATTCAAGCATTAAGATGGCACCTTATCAAGCCTTGTACAGACAGAAGTGTCGTACGCCATCTTGTTGGCCTGAGGCTGGAGAAAATCAGTTTATGGGTTCCAAAATAGTCCATCCGACTACTAAAAAGTTAAAAGTGATTAGAGAAAGGATTTTAGCAACACAGGATCGCCAAAAGAGCTATGCTGACATGAAGCGACGACCAATGACATTCGAAGTTGGAGATTCGGTATCGCTCAAAGTCTCACCGTGGAAGGGACTTATAAGATTTGGAAAGAGAGGAAAGTTGAGTCTAAGATTTATTGGACCATTGAAGGTTCTTTAGAGGATTGGGAAGCAAGCTTACAAGCTAGAATTGCTGGAAGAACTGGATGGTATTCATAACACTTTCCATGTGTTTTATTTTAGGAAGTTTACATGAGAAGTTCCCGATATAATTCCACTTTCGGAATTAAGGATGGATGAAGATAAGAGGTTAATCGAAGAGCCTAAAGTGATTGTGGACTGTAAGACAAAGAAGTTGCAACGCAAGATGGTCGAACTAGTGCTTGTACGATGGAAACATTCGAATGGTCCAAACCTCACCTGGGAAACAGAGAGTGACATGATGAGTCGCTATCCACATCTGTTTGCTGATGCATGATTCTGGGATGGAATCATCCTAAGGAGGAGAGAATTGTAACGCTCGCCTTTCTCGCTAAGCATTATTATGATGATGCAATAGTTAGGGTCAACAATTGTAACCTATTTTGAAGTAATGAAGAGGAATTATTTTAGTATTATGTGATTTATGTGACTTATGTTACAATATACGTGCTTATAACAATATAATAAAAAAATAATGAAAAATATACGTCAAAAATAAAATAATAGATAAACATAATATCTATGAAGAAAGTTAAAGAAGTCGCAATAAGGATTTCAAGCATATAAGGAACGCTGAAATCCGAATTATAACGAAGAAGTTATTACCCGTCAAATTTCATGACTAAACCGACACGACACTGTGTATCGTAAAAAGTGAGTTTGCGATAAAGTCATAGTATACGTTAAATCGAGAGCGTGCATATAGAGAACATCCAAATCTGACTTCGTTAGAGGAAGTTATGATTTTTCTAAGATTTGACATAGGAGTATGCAGCCCGAAAATCGAATTTTAGATTGATTAATTTTTAGCCGACACAACCTAAATGAGAATCGAAGATCTCATTAATAAGAGCTCAACGGTATAAAGACAGACGAAAACGGATGTCGGATGACAAAGTTACAAAATTTTAACGGACTTTATTAGTCTAAGCCTGTTAAAATATAACTTTAAAAATAAAGTCAAAATTAGCCGACAGTATGGAAACGAAAGTTGTAGATAACGTCGCTACCTACGCGTGGATATAAAGAACGTAAAAAACGGATATCTTATGCAAAAGTTACGGATTTTAAAAATAATTAATTTTCTTAATAAACTTCGGATGTGACACGTGGCCAAATCCCAACCGTAACTTCCTCCCCACGGCTGTGCACCGGATCGCGACACGTGTCTAGTACGCCCAGCGTACCAGGCTTGATAAGCCCTGCATAAAGTGTACACCCAACATACAACTTAGTTACGCCCTGCATAACCTGATGCCTCAGTCTATAAATAGAGGCACAAATCACCCATTTTCTCCACACCTTTCCAATTCTCTTCTCCTTTCCCTAGCACTTACGAAGTGTTAGAAGCGAGTCCTGAAGCGCCAAAAGGCCCCGAGAAGAAGAGCTTTTGGCGAAGTAGTTCTGCCCGAGCAGAGCCCGGTTCCTCGCTAAACCCCCTTGTAAGTGAGTTATGCATAACCTAGTTTAAGTATAACTTATGTTTAAGTTCATTATCGTTATTATGAACCTATAAACAAGATTTATCAACGATTCAAATTTGTTATACTGATTGATCTACTTACGGGGATGATGTCTAGGCTGTGATTTAGTGAGGTGTTTAAAGTGGGATTTCCAAACAGTATACTACGTATACCAAACAGACCCTACCTCTGATATGATCCTACCTGGTTGTTCCTTACTTGATAGATCAGAATGTAGACTTTGAGTTAATGATGTATCTAAACTAATAATTAGTCGCAATAAATATTAGACTAAAATCTAGTAATGATTATACTAGGTTTCGTCGGAGGAAAAGAAAATTGTTACAAGCAAAGCGCTTCCCAAATTTTGAGTCATCTATTTAACAAGTAGATGATATATATGATGAAATAAATGATGATAGGCCCCGATGTTTAAGATGATTCATTCATCTATCGGAGTATAGATGACGACCACGGACTATTCTAGACGGTCCAGTGGAACGCTAGCAAGTTCGCAACCTGTAAGTGTATTTGAACTATGTGTTCTCCAGGTGTACTCCATCCCCCTCATTTTTGCCTTTTTGACATATATTGGTGAGGAATCCTCTAAGCAGTGTTGTCCATCTCGATGATAATCCTTAGGCTAGGTCCCTTAAATTAGATGCTTTAGGGACAGAAAGTGAGGATAACGGGAACGGGTAATCGGGTTGAATGATTTGATGAAATTAATGAACTTAATTATTGTAGGTTAAAAACCATATGTGCTCACCAGACTCCCAAGCCTGACCCACTAAGTTCCTTGTATTACAGGTAGTGGCAATAGAACACATAAGTGATGATCTGTTGAGAGATCAATGGATTATAGGCCATTAGAATGATATATATTGTAAGGCCTGTACTATTTATGTTTATACTTATGTACTATATTGACAATGGCATCCCAACATTTTTAATATAATTAAAACACATTTCTTCGGAAATGCTTTGATAACACTTTAATCATATTTTGGGAACAAATTCCGCAATATTATTCTTCAAAAGAATACTCTGATTTTTAAATAAAGCATAAACAAATCGGTTTTTATGGCAATGAAATTGGGGATGTCACATAGAATGGCAAGACAAATCATTCCACGGGCGTGGAATGCCCTGATCAATGACATTTAGCTTTTTTCATAACTTTTTCATACAGACTCGGATTTACGCACCATTTTTGCCTAAGTTCATATTTTTGCATAAGGAATAAGATGAAACAATAAAATTTAGTAATGGTACCTTTGAGGGGTATTTTGGTCATTTTAATGACTTGTGTCCATGTTATATATGTGTTTATTGAGAGTGTTTCTCTAAGGAGAGGAATTAGAAAAAGATTAGCTAGCCTACTTGTGATTGAGGTGAGTACGTGTTGGCATTTACCCACTTTTGGGTACATGGAAAAATAATTTTATGATAAGGAAACCCTAATGTTTGATATATGAAATATTTTGAAATGAAACTGTCAAATGTTTTTGGAAAGAATATTTTGAAAGAATGCCTTGAAGGCAAAAATGTTTTCTGAAAGCAAAGAATGCTTTTGAATATCGAATGTTTTGAAAATAATGAATATATTGCCCGTGCCATGATACCTCGTAAGAGGCACTAGAGGAATCTATCGGGGTGGTGCCTCCCCTTCGCGAGATAGATGTCCTAATGGACATGATGCCTTGGTGGATTGATTTGTTCTTTCCACCTTGGTCTAGAGTTCGGGAGTGGTTCCTTTATTAGACATAGACCCTAAGTATAAAAATGGAAATGGTTTAATACCGAAATTAGTCCTTAATGATAAAAGAAAATAAAATATGGAAATATGGCTTTTGAAATGAAATGAAAGGAAACGAAATGATACGATATGATATGATAAGATATGAAATGATATTTATGACATGTATGAAATGAGTTTTCCTTGAAAATGCTTGAAAATGTTTTATGGTCTAAAACTATCTTTTGCAGAGATGAAATGTTTTTGATAAAAATGTGATAAATGTTTTGGGTCACAAACCCACGTAGCTCGTGATACATTATTGTCTTACATATCTCTTTTTAATGTCATGTATCTCAGGTCACCTTTAAGTAGAGAGGATGATAGATGTATGTTAGAAGCACGTTATAGAGAATGGAGTGGAACTTGATAAGTTCCTTATTATTTTGTATTGATGTAATTCTTATTTGCTTGCTATGGATTTATTGATGCATAATGGTAACACCCAATGTTTCAATTTTTAAAGGTTTTTGTGGGACCGGTTTTTGTTAAATGTAGGTTAATGTCTGAATGTTTTTAAACCATAGCATTTTAAAGTTTGAAATTTTTTGGGGTGTTACAGTTTGGTATCAAAGCCATAGTTTAAGCGAATTAGGATTGGATCATTCCACTCCTAGGCTTAGACTTTAGTAATGAAAAGTGTGAATGATACATAGGATTGCTATGCCTTAATGTAGGTAGTATTCTATGCAATGAATGGTGATGAGAATTGCCATAGTTAGATGCTTGTAACAGTTTAGATAAGAGTACATGAAGTCATAGAATACTACATTGAGTGTTGTTGTAGTGAATGATGGAAGTAAGAATAATATATGGACAATCTAAACCAATGCATCAGAACCTTTTTAGTGAAGTCATTTGTTTTTATTAACCTTAAATGGAAAGAAACATTATTTCATTTTACACATTGTGGCATGACGGTTTCACTTTTGGATTTGATAATAATAATGCTAGTATTTTGGTTTACAAAGATATTACTCTTTATTTTAAAGCAACCCCTTGTAATGGTGTATATGAATATGTTATTGGTGTAAGAAAAAATGATAACTTAATATTAAATGTTAGTTCGTCTAATCTGGATAAATCATGCCCATGACATTGTCGTCTTGGCCATACAAACATGAAGATAATCGCCAAGCTCCAGTTAGATGAAATTTTGGAACCAATCAACCTTGTATTGAATAGGGATTGTGAATCTTATTTACTTGGGAAAATGACAAAGTCTCATTTCATAGGTAACTGTCAGAGAGGAACATATCTGTTGGACATCATCCACTTGTATGTATGTGGTCCGTTCAGACACATCGCTAGACATGGTAAAAGCTACTTTCTCACACTTAATGATGACTTCAGTAGATATTGGTAAGTTTATTTGATTAAGTATAATTCTGAGACATTTGAAGTATTCAAGAAGATCCAGAAAGAAATAGAGAACCAATTGGGGAAGAAAATCAAGATACGTTGTTCTGATAGAGGTGGAGAGTATCTTAGCGATGAATTCTATGATCATCTTAGCTGTTGTGGGATAGTCTCACAACTAGCTCGACGAAGAACACCACAACATAATCGTGTGTTTGAGAAGAGAAATCGAACCTTGTTAGACATGGTTCATTCTATGATGACTCGTGCTACACTTCCAATTAGTTTCAAGGTTTATGCTCTAAAAGCTGTCACTTAAATACTAAACATTGTACTAAGTAAAAGGTTGAAAAGGCACCATTTGAAAGATGGAAAGGGACTCACCCCTCTTTTACACGAATCAAGGTTTGGGATTGTGACGCTTTCTTTCATTGAGAAGAACTCGATAAACTTGAACCGATATCCGAAAGGTGTCACTTCACTTCTTTGGATACTTGTTCTACAAGTCTATTAAGAACAAGATCTTTGTTGCTCGTAGGGAAATTTTCTGTGAAATGGAGCTGATATCTCATGAAATTAGTAGGAGCCAGACTGATCTTGATGAGATTCAAGAATCCACAAATAAAGAACCTAAAGTTCCCGCTAGACCTCAACAAGAAGTTGAAGAACATGTTGACGAATCTAATATACCTCCACCTCTTAGATATGATAGAGAATGTCAACCACCAGAGTTTTTATGGATTCCATATTACTCGGGTGGATGATAGCATGTTGGGAAATAATGAGCTGTACAGCTATCAAGAAGCCATGGCAAGACCAAAGGCTACAAAATGGAATGAAACAACTGAGAGAGAGAGAGAGAGATTCAGTCTATATATGACAACCAAGTATGGAACTTGGTTGATCCTTCACCTGACCTTAAAACCATTGGGAGTAGATAGGTCTAAAAAGAGAAGACTGGAACATGCTTGTAAAGCTCGAATGGTTGCAAAATCTTACTCTTAGACGTAAGGAATTGATTATGAGGAAACTTTTTCGCCAATAGCTATGATTAAGTCTATTAGGATTCTACTTTCCACAGCCGCTTATCATTACTATGAAATTTGGCAAATAGATGTAAAAACTACTTTCCTTTATGGAAAACTGACCGAGGATGTTTATGATGGAGATTAGGGTCCATAGCCAAAACAAACCCTGTAATATTAATAATAATAACAGTGTCCTTTTAGGTTACACGTAAGAGCAAAATAAATCAGTTCTGAATAGATATTTATATTAGGGACTTGATTTGTTTATTAATTAATAGTTTAGTTAATTAATAGAACTTAAATGTATTTGGAATATTCCAGAATGATTTTAATAGTTAAGATATTTACACATATATTCGGTAAGTTTCTTTAGGGTTTCAAATGACCTTCCTATATAAAGAGGGGTCAAAATTAGGTTTTGGGATAGAAGAAAAATAACACTCCATCTGTAAAGTTTGGAACCCTAACGAAAACCCTACAACCGACGAAGTCCAGTTATCATGACATGGTCACCTGTTTGCCATGACGTGGTCCATAGCAGATTCATTTTTTGAGTTGTGTTGTTGCTGGTGTTCGAGGGAGTTTCATATATATGAAGGTTTTGCATCTTAGGTGCAATCACAAGAGATGAACTCTATGCTTGGTTCTCAAGTTCAATCAAGTGGTTGTACCAAAGAAATCCAAGAAGAACCATAAGGTATGACTACTTGTTCTATATCCTTTATAGTTGCATAGATTTTTTTGAGTTAGATTTGCATGTTTCGAGTCTATAGATCCAAAAAGTTTGTTTCTTCCGCTCTCATGATTTGGTCTATGACTAGGCTCGAAACCTATCAGTGGTATCAAATCCAGGTTAACTCAAGTCTATTGCACTTATACTTTGTCCTGATCGTATGTTAGGGTTTGTATGTATAGAATTTGTGTATTTAAATCATTTTAAATTTTCTAGAAATATGCATTGTTAAAATCATATTTGTTTAATTCTTAAAAAGCGACTTTTGGGTCGTTTGGCCTCTTCGCCACATCGTGGCTGGTCCTCCACCATGTCATGGTTCTTGTGGATGTTGAATCTTGAATCTGGATTGTGACTGCCTCGTCACCACGTCATGGTCCCTACCTGGACACGTCGTGGTGTGTCGTCGAAGACATAAATTAATATTTTATAATAGTCTCGTTTTTCCCAGTTCCCCACAACGTGGTTGCCCATTCCCCACGTCATGGAACCTGATGTTCCAGAATTATAAATTATGTTCCTTGTTTTCAGTTGCTTCACTCCTTTCTCAATTTTAAAACACATACAAAATAGAATTTATACTAAAAGATGAAGTAAAGTTGATTTAATTATAAGATTAGCTAAAACCCAAATTATTAGGACTTTAATAACTTAATTGTTGACTTAGTCAATAGATTGAAGATTAAGAGTTTGAAGATTACACATTACATTCGGTTTGAATTAGATTAATCATGACTAATTCTATTGTATTTATGTGCTTATTTTCTGCCATGAGTAGCTAAATCATTAGGCTTTCATTTAGTATAGATGAACCCTAATACTATGAGTTAGTTTCTTGTTTTTCGTGGATTTTATGAAGTTAGTTTAAGCTTGAGTTTGAATATCATTACCTAGAATGTTAAACTTTTAATATTTGTTGCTTTGCTTCAAGTTAAGTGTAGCTTAATGACCATTTGAATTGCATTAACTTGTTTACCTAGTAGTTCATGGTCATTAAATTGATGGAGCTAGGATTAATCAAATATTAGATTAAGTAATAAATGTAACAACGTTAACTGTGTTAGAGAACATAATTTGATCCTAATTGTGTTTAATTAATTGTCTTGATCATAGATAATTACCTTAGATATATTTTACATAGCCCAATTATGCTTAATAATAAACTCTATGTTTGCTTGTCTATGATCATTACAGAGTAGTTCATGAACTGGTGAAAATATAAGGAGATCGGATCAAGACTGCTAATCACATTAATATTGGTAACCAACTTAATAACTCCATGTTTAGAAACTATCCATAGGAAAAAGGGGGATTCAAATCTAAATAAAAGTGTTCTCATAATCTTGATTACAATCATTCTTAGTTAAGTTGATTGCTTAGTTTTTAGTTAATTGAATAGTTTAAGTTAATCTGAACTTCAAAAATCTAATAAAACCCCAATTTTAGTTATTGTTCCCAGATTAATTTTTAGTAATTATATTATTAGCTAAATCATGTTTCATGTGTTCGATACCCAACTTACTTTACTCTACTATAAACTGACTAGGTACACTGCCTATAACTGCATTAGTAGATAATGTGACATCCCCAAATTCACGGCCAGAAAAGACTGGTTTAATTTATGCTTTTAAAATAAATTCAGAGTAATCATTTGATTAAAAGTGTTGTGAAATTTGTTCCCAGAAAAACATGATAAATATGTTATCAAATCATTTCCGAAGAAATGTATTTTATTCATTTAAACCATTGGGATGTCATTGTCAATACAAAAACATAAGCATAAACAAAACTTACATTCATTTACACTAGTGATCTACTTCTCTTTTAATCTCTCAGTGTAAAGCAACTTTGTATCGATACCTGTGATACAATTAAACTGAGTGGGTCAGGCTTGGGAGCCTGGTGAGCATATAAGGTTTTCAACCCACAATAAATAAATTTATTATGCTTAAACATCAAACAATCAACCCAATTACCCAATCCCCATTATCTTATTTATTTCTTAAGGATTTACCCTAAGAATCAACTATCACTCATTCCTAAGGATTCATCCTAATGAATGGGCACGAAGTCCATCGCTGCCCAAGGTTTATACTACAAGCACTAACAAACGTCGATCCCCACATACTGATCCTATACAATGATCTTATTAGATCTAGCCTAAACGATCGATATGAACAACTAACTAACGAAATTGCTTCGGAAATTCCCTAGCAGCAAACGAGGATCGATAAAGACATCAAATGAATGGAATAAGTTTAACCACGAACCTTCGTTTGTAAAGGAAAGAACCACAAGACAATTAAGTCAGGGGTAGTTATCAATGCCTAGGCTGTGGTCTGAATATCGTGAGGTATGTAACCCCCAGACGCACCCAATCCAGCATCGGACTTTGGAAACGCTGACTCATGCCTAGGTTGTGGTCTGAATACCGTGAGGTATGTAACCCCAGACGCACCCTATCCGGCATCGAGAATGGAAACGCTGACTTATGCCTAGGCTGTGGTCTGAATATCGTGAGGTATGTAACCCCCAGACGCACCCTATCTGGCATCGAGAATGGAAACGTTGACTTATGCCTAGGCTGTGGTCTGAATATCGTGAGGTATGTAACCCCCAGACGCACCCTATCCGGCATTGAGAATGGAAACGCTGACTCATGAAGCTCGTCCGATCACATCATAAAGAAACGAAGACTCCAAAGCTCTTCAAAATAAAAGTATAGGGAAAATACTAATAAAGTACTCCCGTACGCTCCCGTACCCCGACACGTAATAGTGTAAAAAAGAAGAACTATCGGATGAACACATAGTTCAAAAACACCTAATGAACATATAGTTCTAGAACACCTTATGAACATATAGTTCAAACATACCTACCGATTACGAGTCTGCTAACGTTCCACTGGACTATCTCAAATAGTCTGTGGCCGTTGTCTATACTCTGCTAGATGACTAGATCATCTTAAACATCGATACCTCTCATCACTTTTTATTTCATCACACATCATCTAATTCATCTACCCATGTTTTACCCAACATATTTGTAGATAAAAATACATATACAGTTTAAAACTTATATAAAACATCTATTCAACAGTCACCTTAATTAAACAATTAATATAATTACACATAGCACGTATTTTAAAGAAAATACTTCATATATATCTGTAAGGTGAAAGTGACTATACACTCACTTGATTTAACGATAATCGAGCAGCACTTCGTTTCCTAAATCGATCGTTTCTAATAAAACCGGGAGTTTTATTGAGAAACCGGGCTCTGTAAGGGCCGGGCTTCAAAACCGAAAAGATAAAATTTTCCAGGTCTTCGGGTACTTCGGGGCGTGTTCCGGGCGTTGGAATTAATCTCGGGTGAAAAAATGGCAAAATCTTCAAAATACCCGAGAAGGCTCACAGCCTTCTATTTATAGGGTGCGAAGATGCGAGGGTCGGATCCGAGGCTAGGGGAGTCAGCAGATGTGAAGGCCACGTGGCAGCAGGAGCTCGGTTCGGATGCCAGACGTCGCGCATGCGAGGAGGCCAGGTGCGAGGCTCGGAAGTGACACGGGGACTGGTAAATCCGTTAAAAATTCATAGCTTCTTCATCCGACGTCTGTTTTCGTCAGACTTTTTACCGTTGTACTGCTAATGACGAGACCTTCGATTCTCGTTTAGGTTGTGTCGGCTAAAAATCACTCGATCTAAAATTCGAGTTTTTAGCTGTCTACTACTAAGCTGAAACTTAGAAAAATTATAATTTCCTCATACGAAGTCAGATTTTGGTGTTCTTTCTATGAAAATTCTTGGTTTAACAAATACTACGACTTTCATTTAGATCACCAAGGCTAAAAAGTAGTTTATCAAAAACTCACTTTTTACGTCATTTGGCACCGAGCCGGTTTTGTCGCGAAACTTCGACAGGTCATAACTTCTTCGTTATAACTCGGATTTCGGCATTCTTTATATATCCGTAATCCTTTTCACGACCACTACAACTTTCTTAATAGATATCAGCTTTATCTAAGGTTTATTTTCGACGCTCATTTTTATTCTTAATAAATTAAACCCTAATAATTAAGCATAAAACACATAATATTCACATAATTCCTTTTCATTTCTTCTAAATGAGTTACAAAGGTCAACCTAGACTATTATGTCAATATTAATGCCTAGCCTAGAAACACGGGCGTTACAGATAAATAGTTAGCTTTATAAATTTAAAAGTTGATAGGTATATTTATTGCACATCACCACCCTCACCGTCTTCTTGTGTTTGAAGTAGAGATACCTAAAGGGTTTGATAGGATAATTATGCAAAGTTAAGAGTATTAACTTAATAAGTACTAAAACAAAATCTTGTTTTATAATATGTGAATCTAATTCTTCCCATGGAAATTACGCGTTATGGTATATTCGTTTTGATGTAATCATGTGTGGTTTACCAGCTCGTTAAGAGAAGAATATATTCAAATAAATTTGTATGGTTATCGCTATTCTCAAGTGTTACTTGAGTCGAATCGTATTCTAACTTTGCATGGTCGATTCACCTTTTGGATTCCTGATCCTTGGCTATTCTAGTCATGATTGCTAAATAAGCATTAGAAGAGATTAACATGCTATTGACATAAGACAATAAATCTTGTTTTCAATAAATCTTGTTTTCAATAAATCTCATTGAGATTGAGATCGACAATATATAGTTTGTCCACCTAAGTAACTTCATTGTGTGAGTGTTGGCTAACCCACTTTACACTGTGAAGCAAAATTAGATCCTAGCCTTTTGAATAATAATATTGGGTAATTATGTTAAAGGGATTTCTTGATAAAATTAATTTTGTTTCTTTTAAACAGATGGATCCTAGTTTGAGTGCAACTCTGCCTCCTACACCAACCACTTCATCAAAGTTCTCACTACTCCAACTCCTCTCACGAGATAAGCTCACTGGTCTAAATTACCTTGATTAGATTTGTAACCTAAAGACCACTCTAAGGTACAAGAAAAAGGAGTGTGTTTTGGACGAGCATCTGGATGTGGAGCTTCTTGAAAGTGCAACTGAAGAAGAAGCTGCTAAACATAAAGAGCATCGTTGTCACTCTATCGAGGTCTCATGTCTTATGTTGGCGATCATGTTTCTAGAACCCCAGAAGAGTTGTGAGAATCTTTGGGTGTACTAAATTAACAATCAACTTAAAGAAATGTTTCAAGAGTAAGCTCAAAATAAGAGATTCAAAGTCATGCAAGCAATTCTAGGTTCCAAGCAACAGAAGAATGGTTCTATGAGTGCCCATGTGCTAAAACTAAAAAGGGTACTTTGATTGACTTGAGCGTCTTGGCTTCACATTCACTCGAGAGGTGGCAATTGATGTCATTCTTAAATCTTTGACTAATGCAAACAAGAAGCTCACTATGAACTACTACATGAATGGTTTGGAAAAGAGTATCATGGAGCTACATGGGATGCTCAAGACAGTTGAGGAAAGCATAGTTCCACCTAGGAACTCAAGTTGTACCACTCCTGCTCTGTGTAACATCCCGACTCCCAGGTATTATATTATTATAATTTTTATGATTTTCATTGAGCAAATCGACGAGTTGGAGGCCCTAACTCGTCGAGTAGAGAAGGGTTCAGGACGCGTGGGTTTTACGACCAACTCGACGAGTCGGAGGCACCAACTCGACGAGTTGGCGCTGTGAGAGGAAACCCTAATTTCCCAGGGTTGTGTCGTATTTACAGGACCTTAAGCCCTCATTTCCGCCTCCCATGTCACCTTACTCCCCTGTGTGAAACCCTAGTCGTTTAGAGTGATCTAAGAGAGAGAGAAGGGCTAACTTTGAGCATTGTTATGCACTTTTGGAAGAGAAGAGAAGAGTATCAAGGCTTGGAATGAGAAGGGATTGTTGGATCTGGTGTTTATCCATCCTGAGCTTCGGTTTGAAGGTAAAAGTCACCACCTTGCTCATTATTTTGTTTCAATCTCGTGTTTAGGAAGCTTTAGGGTTTTTTCCATCTTTCCTTGAGACTTGGAGTATTTTGAGCTTGCCCAGAGATTGAGACTTCAGATCTGGATCTTGTGAGGTCCCTTAAGCCCAATGGTCCAAGCTTTATCAAGCTAGACGAAAGCTTCTATGCTTAGGAGTCTAAATGGAACATGTTTTGGCATTTCAAGCCCTAAGTGCCATGCATCGACGTAAAGCTTGCAGCTTTAAATGGTATCTCAACCTTGGGAGGCTAGATCTAGAGTTTGGGGTTGTAACTCTACCTTAAAATGTCTGAATGAGAAAATAGACTTAAGGGACACGCCGAGTTGATGAGCCAACTCGACGAGTCGGTTAGGGTTTTCCCCGGACGAGTCTGGACATGTGTGACTCGGCGAGTTGATGAGACAACTCGACGAGTTAAGTTGGACTTTCGCAACACTTCTGAGGAAACAAGGGGACTCAACGAGTCACATAGATGCACTCGACGAGTCGGGTCAACATGGACTGTTGACTCGAGTGTTGACTTTGGTTGACTTTAGGGTTTTGGTCAAGGCAGGGATTATGGAGACCATGGAGGGGTAAAATGGTCTTTTACCCATCCCAAGAGATTAGAGAGAAAAAATAGCTTAGTTTATTTAGAGTTGTGAATTGAGTGTTAATTAGATATAATTATCATATGTGTTAGGTGGAGGCTAGATTGGTGATTCGTGTACGAGATTTATTTGCATGCTTACGAGGTGAGTCTTCTCACTATACTTACGTTGAGTGGTAATTTGTGTGATCGAAGGGTCTTGTATTCTATTATTGAGTATTGTGATATTATGCATTATGTTTTTGTGATTTATGTTGTGTATAATTCTGAGCTTTACTGAGTTAGGACCGGAGGGTCCACCCGAGTTGTGGGACCGGAGGGTTCCACTAAGACACATTAACCGGAGGGTCTTATTCGAGATATATCCATGATAGGCTAATGAGATGTGTGTGGTATTTTGGAGAACTCACAAAGCTTCGTGCTTACCGTGTTATGTGATATGTGTTTCGAGTACTTCTCAGGATCGCGGGAAGGCGCCGACATGATTGTACACATGAGATGAAGTTATGTTTTGAGGATCCTAGATTTTTATTAAACAATTATGGATTTGTGTTTTGATTATTTGACACTTTGGGGTTTGTGAGATGTGTTAATGAGAATTATGCGATTTTAAAATGGAGAATATTTGTTTGAAAATTTACGTTGTCTCACTCTGGCTATTAGGGAAGGCGGTGACAAGAGAAAAATGTCATATCATCCTAATGTTGAGGGAAAGGGGAAAGGGAAAATTGGTGCTCCCAATTCCAACCTTAAGAAGTAAGTTTCTTACATACCACCAGTGAATGATGCTAAAGAAGCCATTTGTTACAACTACCAAAAAAGGGCCATTGGAAACGTAGTTGGGACCAAAATATCTAGAGGATCTTAAGAAGAACAAACCCAAGGGTGTTGGCACTTAAGGTATGTTAACAATTAAATTACATTCACCTCTACTTCTAACAACTGGATACTTAACACAATATATGGAATCTATATTTGATCTAATATGCAAGGACTAAGACGAAGTAGCAAGTCGAGACATGGGGAACTCGATTTGATAATGGGGAACAAGATCAATGTAGTTGTTACCAAGATTGGAGATTAGGAGCTTTGATTTCAATGGAGATTGTTGTCACACCCCCAAACCATAACGGCGGAAACGTTCGGGGGCGGAGGACGTCATATTCAGTATCATAACAGTTCATAGTAAGGAAAGTACACAACACCATACATATAAAGGTTTCAAAATGTTTACATAATTGTATTTGTTACATGTTCAAAAGATAAATACATAAACATCTTTCAAAAGAAGTAATTAACGTCAGAGCGTTAATCCCCAAAAGTTGGTTTCCAAACCTGCTTAGCGGTTCCCTGAGAATACAAGTTATTTCAAAGAAAAAGTGTCAACAATTAAGTTGGTGAGTTCATAAGCGGTTTTGAGAAAATGTATGCCATTCCAATGTTCGTGCGTTTTCCAAGAAAATCCCTTATTTTCTTATAAAAGTATGAAATGCATATGAATGTTCGCATTGTGAATCTTAAATGGTTGCACCAGGAAAATCCCTTATTTTCCTATTAGTTGATTGTTTTGGATACAGGAAAATCCCTTATTTTCCTAAAGTAACAGGCAGTCTCTAATGTCCAAGACCGAAAATCGTAAGCAACTGACATGCTTAAAAGGTTGAGGCATAGTTTTATATAATAAAGCTATAAGAAGATCGCACTTTTTAGATGAAGAATATTTTTAATAGCTACTCATTCATAAAAGCATAATACCATAATAATTGTCTATTCGGTGAGTTTTATAACCATACTAAACATAATATGCATGTGGCGACGGTCTTCAGGCGTCGTATCGTTTATGACAAACTGTTACCCAAAGGACTGTAGCTAACAGTCAGGGCGCGGGATCATGACTTCCCGTATAGATCTATACACATTTGACACGCTCTCCAAACGGGAGACTCTGGTTATAATAGACTGGACTTTAGGTAGTACCTTTGAAACACAAAGGTAGCATTTGAAGATGTAATCATCTCACGGATTTTCAACTAAGTCTGTATTAAAATAATAGTTTTGTATGCAATGTTTATCCTCTTTCACAATGTTTGAAAAATCATAAATCATAAGTTCCTTGAATGCATAAAATGGTTTAACAAGGAATGCTACCCTGGTTACTATGCATTTTGCATAAGTCTAATGCATGCAAGGCATAACAATAGTTTTTACGTTTTCACTCGGGATCAACCGTGTGTTTACTTGTATTCTCCCCCGAAATGTATTAAAGTACATTATAAAGTATTTGAAGGTGTATAAAAGGGGGGTATGAACTCACTTGATTGATGTGGTTGCTTTGAAGTAGTCGAGAGAAGAATCGAGCAGAACTTCGACTAGAGAGAGTTGAAATCTCGGGATTCCCGGGGATTCTCGAGAGTGTAAGACCTTCCTACGAAACTTGGATGCGAAAACCGGGGCTTTGGGATGGCTTCGGGGATAAAACGCAGAGCTTCGGCACGAGAAAGAGAAGAAATGAGCACCAAAACCCGAAACCATCGGCTTTTATTTATAGGGTGTATTCACGTCGTGAGCTCGACTAGGTCTCCTCCCGTAGACTTGACAACTCGTTGATAGGCTCTGGAACCCATCAGTCACAGACTCACGTGGTGAGTCTCTTTCTCTCACATCGTGAGAGTGAGTCAGCCTTAGGTTTTGTGTCCCGAACTTGTAAAATCCGTACCTTTCGCGTACGAGCTCCGATTTCAACATTCTTTATATGCACGCGTAGGTGTGAAAAGGCTCTACAACTTTCGTTTAGACTCTGTCGGCTAATTTTGAATTTATTTTTTTTATATTATTTTTAACAGGTCGGACCTGGAAAAGTCCGTTTAAATTCCATAGCTCCTTCGTCGGGTGTCCATTTTCGTCAGACTTTTTACCGTTGTACTCCTATTGTCGGTGTAGTCAACTTTCGTTTAGGTTGTGTCGGCTAAAGACCGCTCGATCTCTATTTCGAGTTTTTAGCTGTCTACTGCTAGGTCAGAAACTTCGAAAATTCATAACTTCCTCATACGAAGTCAGATTTGGGCGTTCTTTTTAAGTATGTTTACGGTTTAATGATATTTACGACTTTCATTTAGATACTTAAGGCTAAAAAGTATTTTATCAGAATTTCGTATTTTACGCTTAACAGTGTTTTGTCGGTTTTGTTGCGGATCTTCGATTGGTCATAACTCCTTCGTTATAACTCGGATTTTAATGTTCTTTATGTTTTTGGAAATCTTGATACGATATCTACCACTTAGTACACTTAAAGTGAGACTTTCGGACATTTCATTTTTGATGATATTTCAATTAATTCAAAAAGGGATTACCACATTTGATTTTTAGTCAATACATTGACCTGAAATATCGGGTTGTTACATCATCCCCCCGTTAGAGGGAATATCGTTCCAAAATTAATTACAAAATAAAAGTTTAGGGACTAGGGAAGAGATGCGGATACTTCTGTTGCATCTGATCTTCTCGCTCCCGTGTGAATTCGGGTCCCCGCTTAGCATTCCAGCGAACCTTCACTATTGGTATGCGACTCTGTTTAGTTCGTTTGATTTCCCTATCCATGACCTCGACCGGTTCTTCCACAAAGTTAAGATTTTTGTTAAGTTCGATTTCGTCGAGTGGAATCACCAGAGTTTCGTCGGACAAACACTTTTTCAGGTTAGATATGTGAAACCCTGGATGTACTTTGTTAACTTCGATCGGAAGTTGAAGTCTATAAGCCACTGGACCAATCCTTGGAGTAATTTTGAAGGGTCCAATGTACCTTGGATTTAATTTTCCACGCTTCCCAAAGCGTATCATGCCCTTCCAAGGTGAGTCCTTCAGTAGAACGCGGTCACCAACCTGAAATTCCAAGGGTTTTTGTCTTTTGTCGACATAGCTCTTTTGCCTATCCCTCGAGGCTTTCAGACGTTCTCGAATTTGAACGATCTTTTCAGTTGTTTTTCTAATGATCTCCGGACCAGTGAGAGTGCTATCAGGGACTAGACCTTTTGCCAACTGCGTGTCGCCTACTTCCGCCCAGCACAGAGGTGATCTGCACTTACGGCCGTAAAGGGCTTCAAATGGAGCAGTCTTGATACTAGTATGGTAACTGATGTTATAAGAGAACTCGACTAAAGGTAAGTGAACATCCCACGCTTTACCAAAGTCGATTACACATGCTCGCAACATGTCTTCTAGGGTTTGGATCGTTCTCTCACTCTGCCCGTCAGTTTGTGGGTGATAGGCTGTACTCATGTCAGGCCTAGTTCCCAAAGCTTTCTGCAGCGTCTGCCAGAACCTTGAAGTGAATCTACTGTCTCGGTCCGAGATGATAGATATTGGTACTCCATGAAGTCGCACAATCTCTCGGATGTAGGTTCTTGTTAGTTTCTCCATCTTATCGGTCTCCTTGATAGGCAAGAAGTGGGCAGATTTGGTTAACCTGTCGACGATCACCCAAATGGTATCGTGACCACCCTGCGTCTTGGGTAGTTTGGTTATGAAGTCCATGGAAATCTGCTCCCACTTCCACTCAGGTATTTCGGGCTGATGGAGTAGACCTGAGGGTTTCTGATGTTCTACTTTGATCTTGGCGCAAGTCAAGCACTTGCCCACATAGGTAGCAATTTCTGCTTTCATGTTTGGCCACCAGTAGAGTTGTTTGAGATCCCGATACATCTTATCTGAACCTGGGTGTACGGAGTATGGAGTCTTGTGTGCTTCGTTCATAACTATCTCTCTGAACCCACCAAACTTTGGTGTCTAGATTCGGTTCATGAGGTAGCGCACTCCGTCACTCTTGATCTCTAGATTCTTGTCCATCCCTCTAAGGGTTTCACCTGTCACGTTTTCGGGTTTCAAGGCTTCTATTTGAGCTTCCTTGATTTATGTTGACAGATGCGAATGGATCGACATGGTTAATGACTTCACTCTTCGACCAGAGTACTCCTTACGACTAAGGGCATCAGCCACTACATTCGCCTTTCCCGGATGGTAACGAATCTCACATTCGTAGTCGTTGAGCAATTCGACCCAACGTCGTTGTCTCATATTTAACTCCTTTTGGTCGAATATATGTTGAAGGCTCTTGTGGTCTGTGAAGATGGTGCACTTGGTACCGTATAGGTAGTGCCTCCAGATTTTCAGAGCGAAGACCACAGCTCCAAGTTCTAAGTCATGAGTGGTGTACTTGACTTCATGTGTTTTCAGTTGTCGTGAGGCATATGCAATAACCTTTCCTCGCTGCATTAGCACACAGCCCAACCCTTGATTCGAAGCATCGCAATACACCACAAAATCTCTGATCCCCTTTGGAAGAGAAAGAATGGGTGCACTGCATAGGGCCTGTTTCAGGGTTTGAAATGCAGCATCTTGCTTTTCTCCCCAGTTGTAGGGCACACCTTTCTGAGTTAGGGAGGTAAGAGGCTTTGCGATGCTGGAGAAGTTCTGAATGAACCTTCGATAATAACCAGCAAGGCCTAGAAATTGGCGAATCTCCGTTGGTGTAGTTGGTGCATGCCAATTTTCGATAGCCTTGATTTTAGATGGGTCCACGTGAATTCCTTCTTCGCTGACCACGTGACCTAGGAAGTCCACCTTCCTAATCCAAAACTCGCATTTTGAGAACTTCGCATAAAGTCTCTCAGCTCGTAATGTCTCTAAGACTTGTCTCAGATGTTGGCCATGCTCCTTTTTACTCTTTGAATAAATGAGTATGTCATCTATGAATACTATCACAAATTTATCCAAGAATGGACGACATACCCGATTCATTAAGTTCATGAATACGGCAGGGGCATTGGTTAGTCCGAACGGCATCACTACAAACTCGTAATGCCCGTATCTTGTTCAGAAGGCTGTCTTGGGAATATCACTCTCCAGGACTCGCAGCTGGTGATATCCCGATCTCAGATCGATCTTGGAGAAGTAGTTTGCTCCTTGGAGTTGGTCGAATAAGTCGTCGATTCGTGGTAGGGGATATCGGTTCTTGATGGTAAGTTTGTTGAGCTCTCGGTAGTCGATGCACATCCTAAATGATCCATCCTTCTTTTTCACAAACAACACTGGTGCTCCCCAAGGCGAGAACTCGGCCTGATGAATCCTTTGCTGAGTAGCTCATTCAGTTGGCTGGATAGCTCCTGTATCTCCGTTGGGGCTAGTCGATAGGGCGCTTTGGCTACTGAGGTAGCTTCGGGAATCAGATCGATTCTGAATTCGACTTGTCTCGCGGGTGGTATTCCTGGAAGATCTTCGGGAAAAACATCGGGAAACTCGCATACGTCAGGCACGCTCTTGATGTCTTGGACCTCGCGTTTCATATCCACGACATGTGCTAAAAACGCGTGAAATTCCTTGCGTAGGCACTTCTGAGCTTGGATACACGAGATAATACGAAAAGTGGTACTGGGTTTGTCGCCATAGATAATGAGGGTTTCGCCGGTTGGCAGATTAAGGCGAACGGCCTTATCGTAACATAAAATGTCCGCACGATGAGAACTCAGCCAGTCCATGCCTATGATGACATCGAAACTCTTAATCGAGACTGGCATGAGGCTGATTAGAAAGGGATTACCGTTTAGAGTTAGGGTACAGTTTAAGTATATCTCCTTAGTGCCCTCGGTTTTACTGTTGGCCATTTCTACTATAAATGGTTCACTTAATGATTGGGGTGTTTGTTTCAGCAGGCCTTTAAAATTATGACTCACAAAACTCCTCTCCGCTCCACTATCAAACAAAATGCATGCATACGAGTTATCGAGAAGAAACGTACCCGTAACAACAGTGGGGTCTGCAACGGCTTCATCCTGTCCTATTGCGAACACTCGGCCCCTTCCGCCGGTATTCCTGTTGTTTGCCTTCGGGCAGTCCCTGCGGTAGTGCCCTGTGGCTCCGCACTCAAAGCAGGTGCGGCTTACTCCGGAATTAGCAGTGGGGGCGGCTTGTTGGGCTGGCTCCTTGCAGAAGCGGACCGTATGCCCCTTCTTATTGCCCCTGGTGCATTGGAAGTCACTGCAAGGACCATGATGGTGGAAGTTGCATTTGTTGCACTTCGGAAATCTCCCATTGTATGAACTTGTGGGTGCAGTGGTGGCAGGAACAGTAACTGCATGAGCCGCTACCACTTGTTGTTTCTTGGGGTTCCCCTGTAGGGTTTGACCCCTTCTTTTGTTCCAAGGCCTTCCCTGACCCTGTACCTCCTTTGATGGGTCGGCAGTAGCTGCAACAGTACTCTATTTGATCCCGTGGTCGATGAGTCGCTGAGCCAGGCACTTAGCGCTGTTGAAAGTGATAAGGTTGGAGGCCAAGACGTGACCTTGAATCTGGGGTGACAACCCCCAGATGTACCTCTCAACCTTTTTTGGTTCTGGGTTGACCATGACAGGGCACAAGGCAGCAAGGTCGCTGAACCTGGCCGTGTAGGCGACTAGGTCAGACCCAGTCATCTTCAGATTCCAGAGCTCCTGCTCTAGCTTTTGTATCTCGCCCCTTGGGCAGTATTCCTCCAGTAGTACGACCTTTAAGTCCTCCCAACTTATGGCGTTGGCGACGGTGAGAGTCACGGACTTCACATGGCTTTTCCACCAGGTGAGGGCTCGATCAGTGAGGGTGCAAGCGGCAAACTTGACTTTGCTCGCTTCTTCGCAAGAGCAGATCTCAAAGACCGTTTCGGTCTTTTCGAACCATTGCATCAGTGCAATGACTCCCCCAGTTCCATTAAAAGTTTTTGGCTTTGCGTTGGAGAACTCCTTGTAAGTACATTCCCTTACGTGACCATGACCAGTGCCATGGTTTAAATGATTCGTGCTGCTTCCTGTCCCTCTATTTCCGTTGGAGTTTATTTGCGAGAGGGCGGCGGTTACTGCTGCTGTGATAGCAGCCTGGACCATAGCCGGATCATAAGTTGGTGGTGGAGGTGGTGGTGGTATCGTGCCCGGCCTGGGTCTTAGGTTTGGACGAGGAGGCATCGCGCTGCCAAGAATTAAGAACGAAAGATTATTAGTTTTAGTGGTTGAGGGTTGAATGATAATGAGTTAACTATCTTTAATAGTTTAAGAATTTGGTTTGACCTACACGGGGCTTTGAGTTTGATTCACATAACAGAGTTTCAATAGCAATAGATAAACTCATGAACCCAAATGAATTGCACAAAATTAACACACGAAAGAGATATGCCCAATATATATTAAACATATGGTTGCGTTACATCCGAAGTTAGAGCAAAATTGACCTTTCTAAAGGTCTCCGATTACAGAAAGTTAAAGAAAGTAAGACTTTTAGCCGATGGTCCTATTCTATATCAAAATTTTGGGAGTTAGGCGAGTACTACTCGCGGTGAGGATTGCGCTTGGAGCTTGATTCCGCATCCGATTGCTTGGCTCCCATGAGACGCCTGTCAAAGGTAGCTTGTTGCTCCCTCAAATCTCTCATTTCAGAGAGAGCTGCAGTCATTTGCTCTTGGAGAGAGTCGGTGTGGAGTTGAGCATTCCCTTGTAGCATGTCAAAGCGTCAAATATCAGCTGCGTTATCCTCCATCCTTATGTCAACCTCGCGAATCCAGTTTGCCTGGACTCCGGATTGATAAGCCTTGAAATCCCATCCTGAAAGGAGGTCGAACGGATGGAGGTCGAACGGATGGAGGTCAGACGGCTGGCGGATTGATTACCTCAGGCTCTGAGGCTGAGCTATCTGAGTCTTCTTCTTCCTCGTCTTCCATGGGTTCTTCCTCGGGGTCGTCTTCAATCCATCCCCCATTACCTTGGTTGGGGTAGTACGGGTCACCGGGAGGGTGGAATCCAGCCATTGAGTCTCTACGAGAATAGGGTTAAGAATTGACTATAAGCTAAAGCGTGTAAAATTTACCCTTAAGTTTAACGGTCGAAGATACCCAAATACTCCCATAGTATTTTTAATGATATGCTCTTGGTAAGTTTTAAATTTGTTGTCCACTGCAGGCACTCCTTGGCATACGTTAGTCGGCTCTTGGACAAATATAGTTGATCAGGCTATATTCATCCCAGTTCCGATTACATGTCCCAAGGCACACCTGCACTGCACAATTTATTTATAATACTTCTATATTGATCATTTTATGACATTGTTATTAATATGAAATGAATGCATGCCTACTTTACAAAAATTAAATAAATTAAATTTGTAAAAGTATGACTCTTACTCAGAGTGTTTTTGCCCAGTTGTGTTTATAGTTGTATTCCAAAAATGGTTTTGATATACTTAATTCACTATAAACAATCCTCTGATACCAATCTGTCACACCCCCAAACCAGAACGGCGGAAACGTTCGGGGGCGGAGGACGTCATATTCAGTATCATAACAGTTCATAGTAAGGAAAGTACACACCACCATACATATAAAGGTTTCAAAATGTTTACATAATTGTATTTGTTACATGTTCAAAAGATAAATACATAAACATCTTTCAAAAGAAGTAATTAACGTCAGAGCGTTAATCCCCAAAAGTTGGTTTCCAAACCTGCTTAGCGGTTCCCTGAGAATACAAGTTATTTCAAAGAAAAAGTGTCAACAATTAAGTTGGTGAGTTCATAAGCGGTTTTGAAAAAATGTATGCCATTACAAAGTTCGTGCGTTTTCCAAGAAAATCCCTTATTTTCTTATAAAAGTATGAAATGCATAGGAATGTTCGCGTTGTGAATCTTAAATGGTTGCACCAGGAAAATCCCTTATTTTCCTATTAGTTGATTGTTTTGGATACAGGAAAATCCCTTATTTTCCTAAAGTAACAGGCAGTCTCTAATGTCCAAGACCGAAAATCGTAAGCAACTGACATGCTTAAAAGGTTGAGGCATAGTTTTATATAATAAAGCTATAAGAAGATCGCACTTGTTAGATGAAGAATAGTTTTAATAGCTACCCATTCATAAAAGCAGAATACCATAATAATTGTCTATCCGGTGAGTTTTATAACCATACTAAACATAATATGCCTGTGGCGACGGTCTTCAGGCGTCGTATCGTTTATGACAAACTGTCACCCAAAGGACTGTAGCTAACAGTCAGGGCACGGGATCATGACTTCCCGTATAGATCTATACACATTTGACACGCTCTCCAAACGGGAGACTCTGGTTATAATGGGCAGGACTTTAGGTAGTACCTTTGAAACACAAAGGTAGCATTTGAAGATGTAATCGTCTCACGGATTCTCAACTAAGTCTGTATTAAAATAATAGTTTTGTATGCAATGTTTATCCTCTTTCACAATGTTTGAAAAATCATAAATCATAAGTTCCTTGAATGCATAAAATGGTTTAACAAGGAATGCTACCCTGGTTACTATGCATTTTGTATAAGTCTAATGCATGCAAGGCATAACAAGAGTTTTTACGTTTTCACTCGGGATCAACCGTGTGTTTACTTGAATTCTCCCCCGAAATGTATTAAAAGTACATTATAAAGTATTTGAAGGTGTATAAAAGGGGGGTATGAACTCACTTGATTGAAGTGGTTGCTCTGAAGTAGTCGAGAGAAGAATCGAGCAGAACTTCGACTAGAGAGAGTTGAAATCTCGAGATTCCCGGGGATTCTCGAGAGTGTAAGACCTTCCTACGAAACTTGGATGCGAAAATCGGGGCTTTGGGATGGCTTCGGGGGTTAAAACGCGGAGCTTCTGCACGAGAAAGAGAAGAAATGAGCACCTAAACCCGAAACCATCGGCTTCTATTTATAGGGTGTATTCACGTCGTGAGCATGGGTGGCTCACGTCGTGAGCTCGACCAGGTCTCCTCCCGTAGACTTGATAACTCGTTGATAGACTCTGGAACCCATCAGTCACAGACTCACGTCGTGAGTCTGTTTCCTTCACGTCGTGAGGCTGAGTCAGCCTCGGGTTTTGTGTCTCGAACTTCTAAAATCCGTACCTTTCGCGTACGAGCTCCGATTTCAACATTCTTTATATGCACGCGTAGGTGTGAAAAGGCTCTACAACTTTCGTTTAGACTCCGTCGGCTAATTTTGACTTTATTTTTATTATATTATTTTTAACAGGCCGGACCTGGAAAAAGTCCGTTTAAATTCCATAGCTCCTTCATCGGGTGTCCATTTTCGTCAGACTTTTTATTGTTGTACTCCTATTGTCGGGGTCTTCAACTTTCATTTAGGTTGTGTCGGCTAAAGACCGCTCGATCTCTATTTCGAGTTTTTAGCTGTCTACTGCTAGGTCAGAAACTTCGAAAATTCATAACTTCCTCATACGAAGTCAGATTTGGGCGTTCTTTTTATGTATTTTTACGATTTAATGATATTTACGACTTTCATTTAGATACTTAAGGCTAAAAAGTATTTTATCGGAATTTCGTATTTTACGCTTAACAGTGTTTTGTCGGTTTTGTTGCGGATCTTCGATTGGTCATAACTCCTTCGTTATAACTCGGATTTTAATGTTCTTTATGTTTTTGGAAATCTTGATACGGTATCTACCACTTAGTACACTTAAAGTGAGACTTTCGGACATTTCATTTTTGATGATATTTCAATTAATTCAAAAAGGGATTACCACATTTGACTTTTACTCAATACATTGACCTGAAATATCGGGTTGTTACAATTGTGAATCTTTTTTACTTAGGAAAATGACAAGGTCTCCTTTCACATGTATGTTTGAGAGAGGAACAGATCTATTGGACATCATCCACTCGGATGTATGTGGTTCGTTCAGACACATAACTACACATAGTAAAAGATACTTTGTCACATTTACTAATGATCTCAGTAGATATGGACATTTTTATCTGATTAAACATAATTCTAATACATTTGAAGTATTAAGAAGTTCCAGAGAGAAGTAGAGAAGCAGTTAGGCAAGAAAATCAAGATACTTCATTCTGACAGTGGCAGAGATTATCTCAGTGATGATTTCTACAACCATCATAGAAATTGTGGTATAGTCTCACAACTAGATCCACCACAAGCACCACAACACTATGGTGTGTCTGAGAGGAGAAATTGAACCTTGCTAGACATGATTCGTCCTATGATGACTGATGATACACTTCCAATTAGTTTTTGGGTTTATGCTCTGGGAACGAACGCTTACGATCTAATCTTGATAGCAACTAAGAAGCTTGAAAAGACACCATTTGAAATGTGGAAAGGGACTCGTCCCTCTCTTGCACGAATTCAGATTTGGGTTGTGAGGCTTTTGTACATCGAGAATCGCCCGAAAAACTTGAACCAGATCAGAAAGTTGTCACTTCATTAATTATCACAAATATTCCTTTGAATACTTGTTCTACAAGCCTACTGAGAAAAAGATCTTTATTTCTCATAGATTAGTGTTTCGTGAAAGGGAGCTGATATCTCAAGAAACTAGTGGGATCCTGATTAATCCTGATGTGATTCAAGAGTCAACCATTGAAGAACCTGAATTTTCCAATGGACCCCAACAAGGGGTTGAAGAACCTATTTAGGAATCTATTATACTTCCACCTCCAATTTGTAGATCTTATAGAGAACGTCATCCACCAGTGTTACGGATTCCAGAGTACTTAAGAGAATGATAATTTGTTGGGAAATAATGAGTCGTGTACCTATCAGGACGCCATGGCAAGCCTAGAGACTACAAAATGAAAAAAAAAAGGCAGTGGATAACGGGTTTCAGTCTATATATGATAATCAAATATGGAACTTGGTTGATCTTACACTTGTCCTTAAAACCATTAGGTGTAGATAGGTCTTCAAAAATAAGACTAACATGGATGGGAATGTACAAACTTATAAAGCTCAATTGGTTGCTAAAGGTTATACTCAGAATCATGGAATTGACTATGAGTAAACTTTCTCACCAGTAGCTATGATAAATATGTTAGGATACTACTTGCCATAGTTACATTTCATGACTATCAAATATGTGAAATTGATGTAAAAAGAACTTTCCTTAATAGGAAACTGATTGGGGATGATTGCATGGCCTAAACAGAAGGTTTTATACAGTCAAAGCTTCCTAATATGGCATGCAAGCTTGAGAAGTCCATCTATGGACTTAAGTAAGCACCTCACAGGTGAAACATCTATTTCGATGAGAAAATCAATGAGTTTGGTTTTTTATGAAATGAAAATGAACATTGTGTATATGTTAGATCTAGTGGGAGAGTAGTTTTCTTTCTTGTCTTATATGTCGATGACATTCTTCTTATAGGAAATGAAACCCTAATACTAAATAGTGTAAAAGAATGGCTTGGGAAGAGTTTTGATCTGAAGGACTTGGGAGAAGTTGCTTATATACTTGGGATTATGATCTATAGGGATAGATCTAGGCAATTGACAAGACTTTGCCAAAATACATACCTAGATAAATTTTCAAGACATTGAAGATGGTTGATTCTAAGAAAGGATTTGTACCTATGCAATGTGGAACGATTTTGAGTAAAGTCTGATATCGCAATACTAGTGAAGAGCTTTCAGCTACAAGATCGATCATGTATGCCATGATATTTACAAGGCCAGACGTCTCATACTCAATTAGTATGATGAGTCCTTATTAAGGCAATCCTGGTGAAATTCATTGGATTACAGTCAAGAGCATTCTAAACTATCTTAGGAGGACTAAGGATATGTTCTTGGTCTATTGTGGTAAAGAAGAGCTAAGTGTCAAAGGATATGTGGATGCAAGTTTCCAAACAGACAAAGATAATTTTAGATCACAGTATGATTTTGTGTTCATGTTAAATGGAGTAGTAGTGACTTGGAGGATTTCCATGCGAAAGACTATAGAAGACTTAACTACAAAATCAGAGTATATTGCGGCCAATGAAGCGACCAAGGAAGCAACGTGGCTAATGATGTTCATCCACGATTTAGGAGTTATTTCAAGCATAGTTGAGCCAACTGAGATCTTCTGTGATAGAGAGAGTGTTGTTGCTTTAGCAAAATAACCTCGAGATCATATGTAACATCCAAAAAATTCATAGTGAAATTTTCTTTTTAAAAGCAATAACCATACAAACTATTTTTTCCATGATGGTTTGTGTCGATCGGATACACTTCAAGTATAATAACAAGAACAAAATAACTAAACGAATAAAGAACAGAAAAAGTAAAGAACACAAGAAATTCACCAAATTGTATAATCTATTCTTATCTGTATCATTACCTAATATAAAAAGGTTACATGGAATTACTATCTACACACTGATGTTGATAGACTTGAGACGTTGGCACTTATGCTGATCTTGACGTTGGTGCTAATAGTTAACATATAGAGTGTTTGACTCATCAGATCATAAGGTGTGACTGTAACACCCTGTTTCAAATCATTAGGCTTTGGGCCTTTAGGAAAGAGGGATTTCGACGCATTGGGTGTGGGTAAGTTAAGTTAGATGATTTGGGAGTTCAGTTTGTGTTTTGGAGCCAATGAGTATATTGGTAAAGTGTGAGTTTGGACTTTTTATGAATTTTGGATTTTAGCTCTGGAAGTCTTAAGTCAAGGATGAGTTGATAGAAGTGTAGAGCCTCTTGTTACCTTTCCATGGAGATAAGGATCGTCGAAATTGGGCTCAGGACGAAGGAGTTATGGCTGATTGAAGTTGAAGCATTTTGGAGCTTGGTCGAGTATGCAGGGCGTACTCATCAAGTACACAGCGCGTAGAGGGTGTAATGATCACGAGTGGCATATAAGTATGTCGGGAATACTCAGGGGTACGCGGGCCATACTCCCTTCAACTTGAAACCCTAGTTTTTAGGGTCTAACCCCTATTTAAGCTCATTATATTCTTCGGGCTTTGCCTCTTATCAGCCTATCTATCTCCTAAAACCTAATATCGACCCTAACCACCATTTAGATTTCTTAAGCTCTTGTGAGGAAGTTTGGTGTGTTCTTGATCGTTTTTAAGAGATTGAAGGTTGTTGAAGGAATCATCATTTGAGTGGAGCTTGGAGATCCAGAAGTTACTCATCTTTTGCAACCTATTGAAGGTAAAAAAAACTCTTATCTTAACATCTCTTTAGGGTAGATCTAG
Organism: Lactuca virosa; assembly: GCF_052849685.1. NCBI lineage: Eukaryota > Viridiplantae > Streptophyta > Magnoliopsida > Asterales > Asteraceae > Lactuca > Lactuca virosa. The sequence goes on from NC_136429.1 coordinate 507,249,898, forward strand.
TTTGGGGTGGTTTATGGCACATTTTGGTGTTTTAGGATTGTCTTTATGTGAATGAGTTTGCTCAATGAGTTTGGTCACTAGATCTAGACGTTTTAGGTGTCCCAAATGCACAAAAATGTAATCTTGATGGTTGATATCTACCCATGCATGTGTATTTAGTTCTTTGGATGAAGTTATGAAGCTAGGGCTTGGATTTGGGACCAATTGAGCCATGCAAAAGCTCAAAGTTAACGACTTTTTGGGTTGAGTCATGATTTGGAACTATTTATAAGAATTGGACATTTTTGGTTAAGGGTTTAAGACCGTTTATCGATAAGTTAGGAACATGCAGTGTACGCGGGGCATACATCTTGGTACGTAGCGTACTGAGTCAACCGGGTGTACGCTGGGCGTACCAACTGAGTACGCGGGGCGTACTCAGTCTGTTGGGCTTTCTTGAATTGTTGACTCTGGGACCTTTGACTATTAACCAGAAGTTTGACTTGGATTGGCCAATGGATATTTTGGGCATTTTAGGATATCGGGCCTCTTAGGCCCCTGATGGGTTTTGGGCCCAATTTGGATAATGGGTCATATTGGGTTCTGTTGCATTTGGGTCGGGCTTCGGACTTTGGGCCAAGTGAGGAAAGGGTAAAATGGACTTTTACCCTGAGTGTTGGTCAGTCGAAATGAGTTTTCAGCTATGGGTTAAGGACCAATCATTTATTTGGTATTATTTGATGTTGATAGCATAGGGATTTGTCGGACGAGCAGGCAGGGATTTATCTGAGCGGTTCAGCAGCTGAGGTGAGTCTTCCTACCATGTTTAGCGGGTTGAAGGTACCAATGTCGCCCCAGGGTTTATTATTTTAGGGTGCATATGTATGTGTTCGTATGCTTAGTGGGTGGATCCCAAAGGTTATTTTGTATGATATTACTAGTTATGCTTGCATGCTTGTATGTTAGGAGGGGCACGTTGTGTGAGTTAGGGTGAGGTCCATTATACTCAGTGGGTGGGGCCCATTATGCGAGTTAGAGTGAGGCCCGTTACACTCATTGGGCGGGCCCTGTTGAATGACAAATATGTATACTGGGCGGGGCCCGATGACGGGCGAGGCCCATTATGTGTTTGATATGTATGGTATCTGGTATTTTGGGGAACTCACTAATCTTTGTGCTTACGGTTTTTATGGTTATGGTTTCAGGTACTACTAGTTTGAAAGGAAGGGCCCAGCTTGATCGCAACACATCCACCCATGTTTCCGCATTATGATGATTTTGGGATCGTACTCTTATAACTATTTTCTTATCAAGTACTTTTGAATATTTGGAAAAAGGATACTGAATGTTGACTTAAAGATAATTAATGTTCCGGTTAAATTCAAAATGGAATTTTACCTCATAATTTTGGGTCGTTACAGTAACCTTACAATCTCCCATATCTGATGATGTCAAAACTAATCTTCAATAGATTCTTCAGCTCATGCTCCCCCTGAGAGTAATATTGAAACTTTAAGTTCTTCAGCTTTGACGATGCTCCCCCTGAGAAAGTGTGACTTTCAGTTTTTTGATCATCAGCAGTAGAGGTAGTTTTGATGAAGAGATGATGAGCTGATAGAACGTTAATATCAGCAATCAGCTTGGCTGCCCTTAGATTTTGCTTTTCTTCAAGTCAACATTTAGTAGTTGACAATTTTCTCCCCCTTTTTTACATCAGCAACAAATGTGGAACTGGAGGAAGTGATCAGTGTATCAAAAATTGCAGCTTGTAACCTGGTAAGATTGTGGTGTCTCTTGATAGTGTGGGCTTAAACTACCATTCACTGACATAGTATTGTGAGATTTCATCAGTGCGTGGTTTCATACGCTGACTCATTAATCACTTTTATTAGAAGAAAAAGGGCAAGAGTGGTATGATTCGAGTACTACATTTCGGTATAAAATGTACCCATCGGCAAAGAATTTTCAAATTCTCATCAGTATTTGGCTTCAAATGTAGAATCATAAAATTATAAACAAGAATATATGGAGAGAATGGATTGATGTGTGTGATAAGCTGTGGTGTTTTAGCTTAACCATCGACATAGACTTTTCAAGCTCTCATGAGCGTATGGTACATTACGTTGAATCATAAGGCTTTAAAGAAGAAAATAAGTAGAGAATGGATTGTTTCATTCACGATGAGGTGGAGTCAGCATGAATCATCAACAGTGATAACCCATCAGCAGGAAATGGTTTAATCCTTGCATCATAGAGTTAGTTGCAATCTAGAATCAAATATTCACCGTCAATTCTCTATGGTACCATGTCATACCTCAGTCAAGGAGGTCAAGGACATAGATAACCCTTTGTCATTTAAGGACCAGACAAGCAACTCTTACGCTGATGACTACGCAATCAAGGTAAGCCATTGGGTTATGCTCGATGTTTCAGCAGAACATGAGACTTGATGCATATGACAAGCATTCTTCCAGGGACAAAGTCAAGTAAGATAGTTAACTAAGAATAAACACCTAATCGTTTTTATAGTTTTGTTATTTGGACCAGGCAATCTCACTTAGAAAGTTTAGACGGCTAGACAATCAACATGACTGGGTGATTCAATGATATCTCAGCAGATGCTCTCGCTGATGAGATATTTAGTGAGATTTAGTCACATACAACATCATGCTTCTTGGGACGATGAATTGTCAGTAGTTACATACTTTGCTTATGAAATGCCACCGTCAAATCTTATAAAGAATGGTACAAAATAATAAATAATATAAGAATAAAAACAAAAGAGTTAGTCAAACAACGAAATATTTTAAAAGCGATATTTTTGCAGCCTTTTCAGAAGCATGATAAAGACTCGATCCATCAAATCTTTTGAATTGGATGGTGATAAATGTACTGTCATTTTCTTAGATATCTACTCCTGAACATCGTCTATAAAAGAATAAGCAAACAAGATCAAGTACATCAAACACAAACACAATTCATAGAAATCAAAGAGAGAGAGAGAGAGAGGGAGAGAGATAGAGAGAGAGAGAGAGAGAGAGAGAATGCCTTTAATCGTTGAGATATTGCAGATTGATTCCAAGCTTTATGTTCACCAAGAACAAGAGAAGAACGTGAACCAGTTGAAGGGTCCAGTTAATGGTTTGGTCTAGGCTTTAATTGTAATAGTTAAGTATGAGTCTTTAATGCATTTTGTGAGTTGTTTAGGTGTTTACGGTCAGAAAGTGAGTTTACGGCTGTAAACACGTTTACGGCCGTAAACCCAGTTTGCGGCCCAGACGGGTATATATAGTGGAGGTGTAGGTCTTTGACTGGTTGTTGATGTCATAGTGTTTACAGATTATTCCATCGAGTTGTACCTGGCGTTTTTACGATATAAACGTGTGCAAGCTTGATTTCTTTTCTTCTTTTTCTTCTATTGTGATTGTTTGTTGTTTGATCATTGGTAAAGATCCTTTTCAGGACCTTACAATTGGTATCAGAGATGAAACCGGTGTCAAAGCTTCATTCAATCGAGTTTTCGGCTGTTTAGACTGACATTCTTCATTGTTCGAGTTTCGTTTTAGTGTTTTCATGGTTAAAGGGACTGAATCTACTGCAGAAACGCGTTTTTGAAGAACTTCTGGGAGCTTACTGTTGACCGTAAACCCTGTTCACGGTTGTAAACTCAAGAACTTGAACAACCGTAAACTACGAATCTTCATTAACCGTAAACTAAGCTTCAATAACCGTAAACGCTTAAACCGTAAACGTACAAACCGTAGTCATCCAAACCGTAAACATAATTTACGGTCGTGAACACCTCAACCGTAAACCCAGTTTACGGTCGTAAACACTTCAACCGTAAACCAAGTTTACGGTCGTAAACGCATTAACCGTAAACACAGTTTACGGTCGTAATCTCATCATCATCAACCGTAAACTATTTTGTGACTTTAATTTGCTTTAATTTCAAATAGAATCTCAAAGTCAAACTCATTTTCACGAACTTGATACTGTCATGGCACAACTACGCACATTCCAAGATTAATGTATGCAGATGGTTTTCCTGAGTGGAAATACAGGATTGAAAAATACATTAAAATGAAGGACTTTAAAGTCTGGAGAAGCATTCTGAGAGGTCCTGTTAGAATCACTATGACAGTTGGAGGACAAGTGATTGATAAGGCTGTTGAAAACTACACAGATGAGGAGTTTGAGAAAATTGAAGAGCAGGAAAGGGCTTTAGCCACTCTAACCATGGCATTATCTCCTGATATTACTCAAGGTTTCCGAGAGTACACTTCAGCTACAGATTTGTGGGAAGCCCTAATTGAGGTATATGAAGGAAATGAAGATATGAAGGAGAGTAGCCAGGACATGTTGCGACAAAAGTTCAATATGTTCAACTACATTCCCGGAGAGACTCTTGAGGCACAGCTGCAGCGGTTCACAACTCTCACCACTGACATGAATATATCTGGTATTTTCTTGACCAAGTCAGAGATAAACAAGAAGCTTCTGAATGCTCTTCCCAGGTCATGGGACATGAATGTTGCTGTGATTAAGAAGACCAAGGATCAAAATCGCCTCACTATTGCTGAAATCATGGCGATCATCAAAGCTTGTGATATTGATGACAAACAGAGAGAAATTAACCATGTGAACTCGTACTCTACTTCAAATCTTGGAATCTCATCCAACAATGCTCTCTCCTCAATCCTGTCTTCCTCAGGTCAAGCTTTTGCTGCCCAACAACCTCAGATTCAGACCTTCGCTGCTGCATCATCCATTCCTTATTCTCAAAGCCAACTATTTGTCACTCCACAAGCTGTTCCCCCTCCAAATGTGCCAGTTGTAGCCTCTTCCTCAAACACGAAAGACACTGATGAAAATCTGGCTCTAGCCACTGGGCTTGTTAACTGCTACAATGATTTTGTAGCTGGAGAGCTTCCACCTCAGCTGTCATTTGCTGACCTGGATCAGATTCATCCAGAAGACATGGAAGAAATGGACATTACATGGCAGATTGATATGGCTGTTTTCAGGGCCAAGCAGTTTGCTAAGAAGACAGGGAAGAGCAACTGGGGCATGAATGCTGACAAGAAGGTGGGATTCAACAAGGGCATGCTGTGATGTTTCAACTGTCACGAGCCGGGTCACTTTGCTCGTGAGTGTCCAAAACCAGATCGTAGGACGAAGAACAACAGGACGATGGTTGCAGTGGGAAACAACCGTGCAGGTGTTGCGGCTAATGGTGAGACAGCTATGGTCGCTCAGTCCTTTGACTGGGAGGACTAGATGCAGGCTTTGAATATTTCAGGGCCAGAGAACGCTCACCTAGCTCAAATTGATGATGATCCCCTGAAGAATGATGCAGCTGATCCTGAAGCAGAAATGATGGAGCTGCAGTTTGCTCTGATGGTGTCTTCTACTTCCGAGCCCAGGAAGAATGAGGTAAATCTACCTTCTTGCTCTCAGGCATGTAATGAGTATGTTAAACTTCTTCATGATGAAATTCAATTATTACGTAGAGAAGTAGAGGACCTTAGATATGAGGGCTATTAGCTTAGGAAAGGACAGAAACCCCTTAAGGCCCAGTTGGAGACAAAAATAAAAGATTTTAAAAGAATTCAGACAGAATACAGTGAAAAATGTGAGCTTTATGATTATGTTAAGAGACAAAATGATGAGTTAATTACCGAGCTTGATACATTAAAAGGACAATTTGAAACTGTAAATTTTGATTTTAGAAAATTTGATGGATCAAGCGAGGTAGTTGCCAAAATGATTGATCATTATATGCAGTTCAAACGAAATCAACAAAAGGTTTTAGGATATGATAGTGTGCCTCCTCCATATAATCATACATATCAGTATCAACCCCTATCCAAGGATAAGATTGCCAACGAACCATTTATGGTTTATGGCAAGCCATATGGTTTCGTTTCAGGCGGATTTATTAATGTTGAAAGTACTAACATTTCTACTTCCCCTGTAGATCAACCCTTAGATCAGGCCAAGCGTGAAGTTGGAGATTCTGTTTCTGTTTCTGATTCTGATATTTTTGTTTTAAATGAAAAAGTTTTTGTTTCTGATGTTAAGACTGAGAATGTTTTGTGTGATGTTTCCACATCTGCTACTGTTGAACTAAATTTCTTTGATATGTTTGATGAATTGTTTGGTAATTCTGAAGCTTGTGATTCTCATGAAAACCCATCAATTCCACAAGTCACACCATCTGAGGCACCCTCACTTATCTCACAACCTATTTCTCATGCATGTTCTTCTGAGAAGAGTAAGAGTGTCTGTCAAGAAAATAAATCTGAAAAAGGCAGTACAAGTTCAAATAATAAACAAATTTGTTTTAATTGTGGTGTTGGTGGTCATATAGCTAGAAATTGTCAAAATAAGATCTTTGTGAACTATATGTCACCAAGAGGAGAGAACGAATCTCGAGGAAGGTCTTTAATTAGAAAATCCTTAAGAACTCGTTCTCTAAATGATGATTGGAAAGATGATCGAAGCATAAAAAGGGCTGTTTTTCAAAAGAATAAAAAGGTTTTTAATAACAAAGCTCCAAATAGTTTGCCAAAAACCGAACAAGGCTCCGCCAAGATCGGCTTCATCAAAGAGCAATTCTGGATCTTCAACCACTTCTGGTAGAACATCCAGAGGCTCAGTACAAACTAATAAGAAACTTATTTCAAAACCACCTGAGAATGTTATAAAACCTAAATATCATTGGATGCCCAAATCAATTTCCAATCCATCATCACCATCCTCTGAAGTGATTAGGAATGAGGATACTAATTTGAAAATATTAAAAGATAAATCAGAGAAAGCGAAAAGGAAACCCAGGACAGTGATGACCTGGGTTCCCAAATCTAAATGATCCCGCTCATTTTGCAGGGACAGTTGCGGAGGAATGTCGTTCGTCCTTGGTACGTCGACAGCGGCTGCTCCCGGCATATGACAGGAGACATCTCCCAATTGAGCGACATTCAATCTTTTAATGGGGGGTATGTTTCCTTCGCGGGCGGAGATGGTGGCAAGATCACTCAAAGAGGAACCGTTACAAATGGAGTGCTAAGCTTTGAAAATGTCAACTTTGCTCCCGAGTTAAAGCATAGCTTGTTGAGTGTTTCCCAAATTTGCGACAAAGGCTATTCTACCCATTTTACCGATAAAGAATGCATGATTCTCAAGCCAGGCATTGTCATCCCGGAAGAGTTGATTCTCGTCAAATCTAAGCGGGATGGGAATGCTTACATTATTGACATGAACAGTAACATACCAGAACAAGTCACTTGTTATTTTCAAAAGTGTCCGAACAAAATGCAATGTTGTGGCACCGACGACTCGGTCATGCTAATGCAAAAAACCTGAATTGCCTTGCTAAGAATGAGATGGTCCGAGGCTTACCTATCAGAGACTTTATTACATTTGAGAAGTGTGTCACCTGTGCCCAAGGAAAACATCATAGAAAACCACACCTGCTAAAGCAAGTTAACTCAATCAGTCAGGTGCTCCAATTATTGCATATGGACTTATTTGGTCCGGTCAACGTCCTGAGCATCAACAGAAGTTCGTACTGTCTTGTTGTGATCGATTATTTCTCTCGTTTTACGTGGGTCTTCTTCTTATCCAACAAAGCTAGGGTTGCTGATCTGATAAAGAAGTTCATTGTGATGATTGAGAATCAAACTAACAACCAAGTGAAGGCGCTTCGTACTGACAATGGAACTGAGTTCAGGAATGCGGTTCTTGACCATTTTTACGCAGAAAGGGGGATCATGCGTCAATTCAGCTCTGCTCACACGCCTCAACAAAACGGAGTTGCTGAAAGGAGAAATAGAACTTTAAAAGACGCTGCAAGGACAATGCTTTGTGATTCAAAATTACCTGTTTTCTTTTGGGCCGAGGCGATTAACACTGCTTGCTACGTGCAGAATCGTGTTCTAATCAACAAAGCACTGATGAAGACACCGCACGAGATTCTCTATGGACACAAGCCTTCCGTCAGCCATTTCCGTGTATTTGGCTGCCCTCGCACCCTTCTTCACTTGGAATCCAAACCTAAATTCAATGCCAAAGCCGATGATTGTTATTTCATAGGATATGTTGCGCGCACCACGTATAGGGTTTACAACAAGAAGACTAAGCAGATTGTTGAATCCTATGACGTGCGCTGGTTGGAGGAGTGTAACGACATAATTTTTCAAAACAATTTTTCATTTTAAAACATACTTTCATTCACACGGTAATCATAAAAACATAATATATCCACTGTAACATAACAAAACATGTCCCAAGATCCCAATATCAAAAACTCCATAAGTGTGGACGGATCATGCCGGCGCCTTCCCGCGATCCTTGCTAGTACCTGAAACACATCACACAACAACTGTAAGCATAAATGCTTAGTGAGTTCCCCAAAATACCACATACCCACATACGCCTTTCCAAACTATAAACCTGTAGGATCTTCCGATCCATGTGTCTCAGGGGACTTCCGTCCCAAATCCCGGTAGACCTTCCGGTCCTACCCACATCGACCTTCCGGTCCGTAACCTCTTGACCTTCCGGTCCATATCATACATAGCACATACATAAATCATCTTGACCTTCCGGCCCTTATCATACATAATCATACATAGCACATACATATCTCATAACCGCATATAGCACATACGTCATAGCATACAAGACCTTCCGGTCACACATAAGTACCCTTCCAGGTACAATATAGTGAGAAGACTCACCTTGTATGATGTCTAGTAACTCACGTGCTCGATATCCCTGAATCTCAAAACAACGACCTAGCCCCGCCTAATCACATCAAGTAATTATTTCAAATCATTAACGGCTCTCAAGGCCAGACTACATCCCTTTCTACAATCCCACAGAAGGGTAAAAGACCATTTTACCCCTCCTTGACCCAAAGTCCAAATGTTGACCAAAACCCTAAAAGTCAACAAAAGTCAACTCTCCGGGTTACGCTGCGCGTACCGAACATGTACGATGGGCGTACCCGGCGACCTCACAGAAACGGGGAATGCAACCCCCTACGCTGCGCGTACTGGGATTACGCCCAGTGTAATTCCCAGTTTTAGACTTCTTAGCTTTTGGGGTCTTAATCAGTTAAGACTCACGTCCAACTTCTAGATCTGACCTTTTCTAAACCTCTTTATCCATAAAGTTGGTGACTTTAAGCCTTTGCATGGCTGGACAAGTCACTAACACCCATAACATTCCATTTCCCAACTCTAGAAAGCTCATAACTCAAGCATGACTTCACAACAACGACCAAGATGGAAACTTTATGGATCTATAACTCATATATCACTGAAAAGGGACAGATCTAGGTCCATGGAGGCCTTTATGCTCATAAAGTCTCCACCTTTGGGACATTAACCCTAGAAATGGTCCATGAAGCACAAATCAAATAACAAGGAAAGCTTTGAGCTTTATACCTCCAAGTGAAGCTCTTCCCTTTGTAGAACTCAGATCCAAGCTTGTACTCCAACTTCTAGCCTTCACAAGAATCTCCTCTTCTTCCTTACTAACACACAAAGGCACTTTAGCTCCAAAAACACTCACACAAGCTTAGAACGAAGGTTGGCTCTCTTTTAGGGTTTCACTCACTCAAATGGTGGCTGAGGATAAGGCCATAACCTTCTTTATATAGGGCTCAAGTCTAAATTAGGGTTTTGCATCTGGGCCGGTTACGCCCAGCGTACCTCTAAGGGTCCGCGTCTATTTCAAGCGCATGAGTACGCACAGCGTACTCTTGAGTATGCCCAGCGTACTCATTTTCTACAACTTCACTCAAGGGCTAACTTTGACAATTTGACAAAAGAGAAGGGTTAAATAGTTGTACCTGAATTTTGGGATGTTACAATTCTCCCCCACTAGAACCAGACTTCGCCTTCGAAGTCTCATGCTGTAAACAACTCCGGATGCTGCTCCCGCATCTCTGACTCTGTCTCCCAAGTCAGCTCAGACCCCCTCCGATGTTGCCACTGAACCTGAACCAGGGGCACCTCCTTGTTCCTCAGAACCTTGATCTTTCGATCCACAATCGCGATTGGCCTCTCAGCATAATTCAGGCTCGCATCCACCTGAATATCCTCCAGTGGTACCACCGCCGACTCGTCGGCTATACACTTCCTCAACTGAGACACGTGGAAGGTATCATGAATCTGACTTAACTCTGCATGTAGCTCTAACCGATATGCTACCCTGCCCACTCTCGCGGTCACCCTGAACGGACCGATGTACCGGGGCCCCAACTTGCCCCTCTTCCTGAACCGGATCACTCCTTTCCAAGGAGATACCTTCAGGAGTACGAAATCTCCCACCTGGAACTCAAGCTCGGATCGTCGCCCATCCGCATAACTCTTCTGACGACTCTGAGCCATCAGTAACCTCTGTCTAACCTGTTGTATCTGCTCTGTCGTCTGCAGCACTATCTCAGTACTACCCATCACACGCTGTCCTACCTCTCCCCAGCAGATGGGAGTCCGACACCTCCTTCCGTACAACAACTCGAAGGGAGGCATACCAATGCTAGAATGGTGGTTATTGTTGTAGGAAAACTCAGCCAACGGCAAGTACGTGTCCCAACTTCCTCCGAAGTCCAACACATATGCTCGAAGCATGTCCTCGAGCGTCTGAATCGTCCGCTCACTCTGTCCGTCCGTCTGGGGGTGGTAAGCGGTACTGAAATGCAACCTCGTGCCCAACTCCTCGTGAAACTTCTTCCAAAACCTGGAAGTGAAACGTACATCTCGATCTGACACAATCGAGATCGGCACCCCATGTCGTGATACCACCTCCCTCACATACAACTCTGCCAGCCTCTCCACAGAAGAGCTCTCACTGATAGCAAGAAAATGCGCGCTCTTCGTCAGCCGGTCGACGATCACCCAAATTGCATCGACACCCCTCGCGGTCCTCGGCAACTTGGTGATGAAATCCATGGAAATTTGTTCACACTTCCACTGGGGAACCTCAAGCGGCTGCAACTTTCCATGCGGACGCTGGTGCTCGGCCTTAACCTGGCGACAGGTCAAGCACCTCTCGACAAACCACACGACATCCCTCTTCATACAGGGCCACCAATAATCTTTCTTCAGGTCCAAATACATCTTCGTGGCCCCGGTATGGATCGAGAACCTCGATCTATGCGCCTCCTCCATCAGAATGGTACGTGCCTCTCCTGCATGTGGCACCCAAATCTGACCCTGAAAGGTCATCAGCCCTCGACTATCGGTAACGAACTCGGACACCTGTCCGATCACCCGCTCCCTCTTGTGGTTCTCCGGTATCATGGCCTCTGCCTGGGCCTCCCTGATGGTGTCCAACACTGGGGTCATCACTGTCAATCTCATGCAAGTGCCTCGAATCGGGGCACTTTCCGCCCTACGGCTCAGCGCATCAGCTATGACATTAGCTTTGCCCGGGTGGTACAGGATCTCAAAATCGTAATCCTTCACCACGCCCAACCATCTCCTCTGACGCATATTCAGATTGGGCTGATCCATCAAATACTTCAAGCTCTTGTGGTCCGTGTATATGGTACACCGAACCCCATACAAATAGTGACGCAAGATCTTGAGGGCGAACACCACTGCCCCCAACTCAAGATCGTGGGTGGGATATCTCGTCTCATGAGGCTTCAGCTGCCTCGATGCATACGCTATCACATGCCCCCTTTTCATAAGTACTGTACCCAACCCCGATATCGATGCGTCGCAATATACCACAAAATCCTCCATCCCTTCCGCGAGGGCTAACACAGGGGCTTCGCTTAACTTCTGGCGAAGTGTCTCAAACGAGGTCTGCTGCTCCGGACCCCATGAAAAAGCAACACCCTTCCGGGTCAATCTGGTGAGAGGCACGACAATCTTGGAGAAATTCCTAATAAATCTCCGATAATAGCCGGCCAATCCTAGAAAACTCCTGATCTCGGTGGGAGATCTCGGCACCTCCCAACTCATCACTGCCTTGATCTTGGCCGGATCGACCAATATCCCCTTCTGATTGACGAGATGCCCCAAGAACTGGACCTCTCGCAACCAGAAATCACACTTGGAGAATTTGGCATAAAGCCTCTCCGTCCTCAATACCCCGAGAATCTCTCTCAGATGCTCCTCGTGCTGCTCTCTAGATCTCGAATACACCAATATATCGTCGATGAACACAATCACCGAACGATCCAACATCGGTCTACACACCCTGTTCATGAGGTCCATGAACGCTGGTGGTGCATTCGTGAGCCCGAAAGGCATCACCACGAACTCGTAATGTCCATAACGAGTCCTGAACGCCGTTTTCTGGATATCCTCATCGCGTACTCTCATCTGGTGATATCCAGACCTCAGATCAATCTTGGAGAACCAAGACGCTCCCTGCAACTGATCGAACAAATCGTCGATCCTCGGTAATGGGTAACGGTTCTTGACCGTCAACTTGTTCAACTCCCGGTAATCAATACACATCCGGTGTGAACCATCCTTTTTCTTGACAAAAAGGATCGGCGCTCCCCATGGTGAGCTACTCGGTCGAATAAACCCCTTCCCCAGCAGCTCCTGAAGCTGCGAGGATAACTCCTGCATCTCTGGCGGCGCAAGGCGATAAGGTGCCTTGGCGATAGGCGCTGCCCCCGGAACCAAATCAATGCGGAACTCCACCTGCCTCTCGGGAGGCACACCCGGAAACTCCTCGGGAAAAACATCCGGGAACTCACGCACTATCGCAACGTCATCCACCGAACTTGGCCTCCCAGCGGCCTCTCGTGTGTCCATCACATAGGCTACAAACCCACTGCAGCCCTGCTGTAAACTCTGTCTCGCTCTGGCAGCCGGACAAAACGCTGACCCACATCGGGTACCCTCGCCGTACACCGTAAGTACTCCCCCACTGGGGTCTCGTATCATCACCAACTGTCGCTCGCAGTCTATCACAGCCCCAAATCGGCTCAACCAATCCATGCCCACTATGACACACACGTCCCCCATCACTATCGGGACCAGATCTATCGGGAACTCAACACCGAAGATCTCGAGTACACATCCTCGTATCACCTCCGTAGCATATACCGCTCGCTCGTCAGCTATGGAAACTCGCAGAGGTCGACTCAATGCCTCTCGACTGGTACTGATGTGTCGACTAAACGCTATCGACACAAATGATCGACTCGCACCCGAGTCAAATAACACTAAGGCAGGTACAGAACTCACAAGAAAAGTACCTACGCATATCATCATATAAGCATAATATCTCAACTCAACATAAATAAATAAAGAATACATACCAGCCACAACATCGGGTGCTGCGCGGACCTCCTCCGCTGTCAACTGGAAAGCTCTCCTGCGAGCCTTCGGTGCCTCGGCCTTTGCTGGCCGAACCTCGGTAACCCTAGCAGCAGGTGTAGATCCCTGTGCTGATCCCTGATGTAACTGCGGGCACTCAGCCTTCCGATGGCCAGTCTGGTTGCAATGAAAGCAAACCATAAACCCCTTGGGGCAATCCTTGGCAATATGCCCCTCCTTGCCACATTTGTAGCAAGCACCCGATCGACAGACCCCATCATGTCCCTTGCCGCACTTTCCACAAGTGCGGCCCTTCTGGCCTCCAGATCTCGTATCAGCGGACTTGGCCCGCTTGACTGCCGGCTGAGACTGTGCCGGCCGCCGATCCATCCTCTGAGACTCGGCATCCTCCCTAGCCTGAGTCTCCAACTCAATCTCCCACTTCCGGGAATTTTCCTGGAGCTCAGCAAATGTCCGGTAAGTCGAGTTCGACACGAACTCCCGAATGTCGCTCCTCAAAACGCCCAAATACCGGCTTATACGTGCCTGCTCAGTAGACACCTGCTCAGGGCAGAACATCACCCTCTCATGAAATTTCCTGGTAACCACAGTAACCGAATCAGTACCCTGCTTGAGGGTCAAGAACTCCTGAACCAACCGTTCCCTCTCCACCGGGGGAACATACTCATCTCTGAACATAGTGGTAAACCTCTCCCAGGTCACCGCTGAAATCTCTGCAAGAGTGAAGCTCGCTGTCACGAACTTCCACCAATCCTTCGCTCCCAATCGAAGTTGGTTCAAAGCGAACCGTACCCTCAGATGCTCCGGACATGAACACGTGTAGAAGCATCCCTCGATATCAGCAATCCATCTCATCGCAGCGATCGGATCCTGCGTCCCATCAAACTCTGGTGGCTTCGTGCTGCTGAACTCCCGAAGCAACAACGAGTCACCTCCCTGAGGTCTGGCAGCAGCCACAGCTGCAGTAGCCGCAGCAGCAGCAGCCTCAGTCACCGCGGCGTACCGCTCATCGAAAGTCTCAATCAGTGTGGTCTTGGTAGACCCAAACATCTCCGGAATCTCGGCCCTGATCGCCGCTGCCGCCTCATCGTGGATCATCTGACGAATCTCCTCGTCACTCACGCCGCTCGACTCAGGCCTGTGGCGTGTCCCAACCATGATCTCTCTGTAACACAACATTAAAAAATATCAGAGACTCGCTCGAGCCAACTCGCACTAGATAACTCAACCCCACTTGTTCCTTGGTACCCAAAGGATTCTTACTTAGGGTGCGCACTGCTCCAGTGTCTTCAGTAGTACGGGCCCTATACTACCGTCCACACTGCATCAGCATTCACTCTAAGTCCTCCTCCCTGGATTCCAGATCACAAGCACTCTATATCTCACTGGCGTAGGCTACCCTTCGGTAGACCCCTCATCAGCTCCTCACGGCTACCTACTCGCTCTCAAGCATCACATAGCAGCAAAATCCTTCCTAGTCTAAGGCATCACAAAATCAGGCCACTGTAGTCCTAATATGAATACCTAGCCAACTCTAGCATGCATATCATATCATAACATATCTCATATCACATAATGTAAGGGTATTTTGGGAAATCACCGTTCAGGCGCTGGCCGACCGTACACACTGCTTCCTTCTGCCTTTCTCAAAATCTTTTACTCTTTTAGAAAAATGGTTTATTTTATGAAAAACTTTCTCAATTCCTTAGTTTGAGTTCAGATTCATCCGAAGATCCACCCGCATCCCTCAAACCAAGGCTCTGATACCAACTTGTAACGACGTAATTTTTCAAAACAATTTTTCATTTTAAAACATACTTTCATTCACACGATAATCATAAAAACATAATATGTCCACTGTAACATAACAAAACATGTCCCAAGATCTCAATATCAAAAACTCCATAAGTGTGTACGGATCATGCCGGCGCCTTCCCGCGATCCTCGCTAGTACCTGAAACACATCACACAACAACTGTAAGCATAAATGCTTAGTGAGTTCCCCAAAATACCACATACCCACATACGCCTTTCCAGGCCATAACCCTGTAGGATCTTCCGATCCATGTGTCTCAGGTGACTTCCGTCCCAAATCCCGGTAGACCTTCCGGTCCTACCCACATCGACCTTCCGGTCCGTAACCTCTTGACCTTCCGGTCCATATCATCTTGACCTTCCGGTCCATATCATACATAGCACATACATAAATCATCTTGACCTTCCGGCCCTTATCATACATAATCATACATAGCACATACATATCTCATAACCTCATATAGCACATACGTCATAACATACAAGACCTTCCGGTCACACATAAGTACCCTTCCAGGTACAGTATAGTGAGAAGACTCACCTCGTATGATGTCTAGTAACTCACGTGCTCGATATCCCTGAATCTCGAAACAACGACCTAGCCCCGCCTAATCACATCAAGTAATTATTTCAAATCATTAACGGCTCTCAAGGCTAGACTACATCCCTTTCTACAATCCCACAGAAGGGTAAAAGACCAGTTTACCCCTCCTTGACCCAAAGTCCAAATGTTGACCAAAACCCTAAAAGTCAACAAAAGTCAACTCTCCGGGTTACGCTGCGCGTACCGAACATGTACGATGGGCGTACCCGGCGACCTCACAGAAACGGGGAATGTAACCCCCTACGTTGCGCGTACTAGGATTACGCCCAGCGTAATTCCCTGTTTCAGACTTCTTAGCTTTTGGGGTCTTAATCAGTTAAGACTCACGTCCAACTTCTAGATCTGACCTTTTCTAAACCTCTTAATCCATAAAGTTGGTGACTTTAAGCCTTTGCATGGCTGGACAAGTCACTAACACCCATAACATTCCATTTCCCAACTCTAGAAAGCTCATAACTCAAGCATGACTTCATAACAACGACCAAGATGGAAACTTTATGGATCTATAACTCATATATCACTGAAAAGGGACAGATCTAGGTCCATGGAGTCCTTTATGCTCATAAAGTCTCCACCTTTGGGACTTTAACCCTAGAAATGGTCCATGAAGCACAAATCAAATAACAAGGAAAGCTTTGAGCTTTATACCTCCAAGTGAAGCTCTTCCCTCTGTAGAACTCAGATCCAAGCTTGTACTCCAACTTCTAGCCTTCACAAGAATCTCCTCTTCTTCCTTACTAACACACAAAGGCAGTTTAGCTCCAAAAACACTCACACAAGCTTAGAACGAAGGTTGGCTCTCTTTTAGGGTTTCACTCACTCAAATGGTGGCTGAGGATATGGCCATAACCTTCTTTATATAGGGCTCAAGTCTAAATTAGGGTTTTGCATCTGGGCCGGTTACGCCCAGCGTACCTCTAAGGGTCCGCGTCCATTTCAAGCGCATGAGTACGCGCAGCGTACTATTGAGTACGCCCAGCGTACTCATTTGCTACAACTTTTCACTCAAGGGCTAACTTTGACAATTTGACAAAAGAGAAGGGTTAAATAGCTGTACCTGAATTTCGGGATGTTACTTGACTCGAAATTCAGGTACAACTATTTAACCCTTCTTTTTATTCAAAGTGTCAAGTTTAGCCCTTAAGGGAAGTTGGTAGCAAATGAGTACGCTGGGCGTACTCAAGAGTACGCTGCGCGTACTCATGCGCTTATTTTGGACGCGGACTCGCCTGAGTACGTTGGGCGTACCCAGGGTTACGCTGGGCGTAATGTGTACAGATGCAAACCCTAATTTCTGACTTGTGCACTATATATTGGATCCTAAGGCTCATTTCTCAGCCTCCATAGCAGTGAGTAAAACCCTAAGAGAGAACTTTCCATCGTCCTTAGTGAGTGTGTGTGATTTTGGAGCTAAAAGTGCCTTGGGGTGTTAGTGAACAAGAAGGAGAGGAGCTTGTGGAGGCTAGAGCTTGAAGTGCAAGTTTGGATATGAGATCTACAGAGGAAGGAGCTGCTTTTAGAGGCGGAGGCTATACCCCATTTTACAGAGTTCGAGCTTTACCGAATTACCCGAGGTGAGTCTTCTCACTATACTTTACCTAGAGTGGTAATTAGAGTTATGTGACAGAGTATTTTGTATGCTTTTGCATGATGTGATTTCTATGTGATGTATGCTATGCATGTTACAGAGTTTACAGAGTTAGGACCGGAAGGTCCACAGAGTCAGGGCCAGAGGGCCCACAGAGTTATGGGACTGGAGGGTCCCACTGAGACACATTGACCAGAGGGTCAAACAGAGTTATAGCCTCGAGTGGCTAATATGTGTTGTGTGTGGTATTTTGGGGAACTCACTAAGCATTTATGCTTACAGTGTTGTGTTATGTGTTTCAGGTACCAGTGAGGATCGCGGGAAGGCGTCGGCTTGATCAGTACACACACGAGAAGTTTTTATATTATGATCTTGGGATGTGATGTTATGATTTGACTATGTGATACAATGGTGTTTTTATAACAATTATGGATGAAAATGTGTTTTATAAAATGTGAAAAATTATTTGAAAATTTGGGTGTTACAATTTTGCATCTCTGGTGATGAAGTGGGATCGGGTCTTTTGATTATGGTACTGTCCGCTTGATTTTTCGGCGAATGCAACGATCATTGTGGAGTTACATGATCGTGGAGTAGTATATTGGATGATAATGGACACAAATTTTCTCTGTTGGATGACTGCCTAAATGCTAGTTTGGCTTGGGTAGATCGATGAAGAGGATAAGATCATGAAGAATGATGGATTTCGTTGGTCTCACGGCAATATCGATTAGAGACTATAGAGTGGGAAAACTATAAATGAGGTTGATGAAACATTGTCATGCTTCTTCCAATTTTTCATATCCAGCCTAACTAGGTTGATGCACCGGATTTTATACCCATGCGGATGTGGGGCGTGAGGTTGGGAGTTCGATTCCCTTAAACTACCTCTTATGGTGCAACATGCGAGGAAGTTTTCCCTAGAAATCCCTATGGTGGCTGAGTTTGTCATGTAAAAGAGCTCGAACCCGAGGTGCTCGCTGAAATATTAAGAGTAGGCTTCTGCTTAATTCGTTTTACGTTTCCAAAAAAATATATTAAAAGGGTATTATTGCTTTCTGACGTAGCTAGCTAGATACTCATATGTTGTTGAAATTATTTGTTTATTTGCTCAAGAATACTAAACATGTTTTAAAAAATATTTGAAGTGCATCCATGTCATTGCGAGGTTTAAGAAAAATAAACAAATAAAAAAAATAAAAAAATAAAAACATGTGACCATTTTATTTTTAAGTAATATTTGGATTAAATTACTTTAAAATTAAGGTGGTGAAACATTCACAAAAAATTTTTATCATTAAGTAAAGTTTAGGTTAAATTACTCTAAGAGTCGATTCAAGATCACGAGGGATGAAACAAGCACATAAACATCCAAGCACAGGAGGAATGAAAAGGGTATAATGGCATGCAAGGAGCACGGGAGATGTAACAGGACCATGGACATGGAAGAGCATGAACTATAAAACTCTTGGACATGCAGATTCCATGAGGGATAAAATAGACTCATGAACATGCAAGATTTGAAGGCATAAAATAGACCTAAGAACATGAAAACACATATGGGATGAAAATGCCCAATTAGTGTTCAAGTAAGCATGAATTAGGTTGGGTTTTAATGATGCAAATCATATATTGTGTTGTTTACGATGTTATATGAATTTATGAATATTATGAGGTTTATATATAATGTGGTTGCTTATTGATTAGAGAAGGTTTGGTTATTCTGGTTAATTTTATATAGACATTTGAATTTATAAAAATATAATAATAGTGTAACCCTTTTATATCTTGCAAAACTTTGTATCTTGAGTCTTTGACGTTGTATTTTGACGGGTGTCATACCTTAGAGGATGTTTTAGAGAAACTTGATAGTTTTGAAAGTTTCTAAGACTATTTTAGTATTATTTGTGAGACTCATGTATTATATTGGTTTACTAGGTGTAAAACCCGTGTATTACACGGGTTAATTAAAAAAATTAAATATTAAAATGTAAACATTAAGTATTTTTTTAAATAAAATTTTAAAATAAGGAAAGAAAAAACGTATTAATTACAATTACTATCATATTTATTACATTTAATACTTTGCATATATAAGTATTATTTGACTTTTTAATTTAAAAAATTAGAAAAACTTAGAAATTGACATGTGGATATTATTTAATTTCAAAAATATCATAAAATAACAAGTGTCAAAACTCATGAGAGATTGACATGTGGCAAAATGGATCTTCATTTATTATAGTTGATTCAAAAGAAAATAAAATAAACATGAAGATCTAACAATTTAGAAGTGTCTATTAATCTTTTAAATTTAAACTAATAATTTAAATAAATAAACAACTAAAATAATTAGATTCAATTTAGAAATTTAAAAATTATAAGGAAAGTTGCATTAATAAATTGGATATACATTTATTATTATATTTATTACATTTAAGTATTATATAAAATTTAATAAAATAAACAAAACCACAAAATGATACATGGATATAATTTAATTTAAATTTACCATAAAATGACATATGGTATAAAATATAAGAGGATGACAAATGGTAAAATTATTTTCATTTGTTAGGAAACTAGGTGTAAAACTCATGTATTACATGGGTTCATTAAAAAAATTAAATATGTAAATTCTAAACATTTGAAAAAAATTGAATTTATAATAAAATTTAGAAAAATATAGAATTATTAAAATTAAAGTGTTTTTTTTCTCTTTTAAGTTTAAAAAATAATTTATATAAATAAACAAATGAAACTAATGAAGTTTTAATTTAGAAATTTTGAAATTATAAGGAAAGTGAATTATTGAAATTGATATGCATTTATTATTATATTTATTGCAATTATAACATTTAAATATTATGTAGAATTTAATAAAATGAAAAAAAAACACAAAATGTCATGTGGAAAAATTTAATTGAAAATAACCAAAAAAAACTAATAAATGTGAATGTGAATGTGACATGTGTCAAAAAAGATAATCATTTATTAGAATAGACTAGGTTATAACCCGTGGAAACCACGGTCGGTATATTTAAAATTTGTATATAGAAAAAAAACTAATAAATGTCAAAAAAAAAAAAAACAATTGTCGATTGTAAATAATTATGAATTAATTTGTTAAGCAAAATAAACATAATAATGTTATTAGGATATGATTTTGTATTTTCAAAATTTGAATTGAATTTGATTTGTTATCAAAAAAATAAAATAATAAAAATCATAGAAAAATGTCACATGTCAAAAAGACATTCTAAAAAACTGATACGTGTCATTTTTAAGTTTCATTTATTAGAAGAGGTAGATTTTGTTTTACTTATGATTTGTTATGCAACCTGTCATCTCTTGAGGTTTAAAATAATATTTGTTTTGAAAAATTGTTTTGGTAATCTGGGATTTTGATATAGGTTAAATATTATAAAGACATTCTTATGTTTTCTTTCTACAGTAATCAAATAATAAGACTTAAAATAACGTTAACTACATCTTGAAATTTTGGTAACTAAATTCCAACAGTGATATATTATTCAGCCAGCCCAGACTGCTATTGGGCTGAAGAAGGAACAGTGAGCACATAATACAATCGGTTGGGCCCGATTAAAATTCTTTGATATTTTGGAATTTATAGAAGAAATTTAAAGGTTGTTTGCTTGAATCTGTTTCCACAAAAATAGAATCATTATCGTATTGATGTACATCAGTTTCCAAAAAAACCAATCCAATTTTATTACGCTCGATTAATCAAAAAAAATATTAATTATATCATAGTTATGGATTGAAGGTCCTGGGTAAAACTAATTATTTATTATGACCCAGATCATAAGATATAAGTTTTAATTATCTTTAATTGTTTTTGTTAAAAAAGTTTTTCTTCCCTAATTTCTATGTTTTGTAATATGAATACTTTTAGTTTTTATAAATTTATTAAGCTAATTTAAAAATATGTTGAAATCGATGCATCTTCTCCTGCGAATTTCGATTCGAAAAATAGTTTAATTCGGGTTTGACAAACTCATAAATAAATTGGTTTATGGTTATAAATTATATATAACGGCCAATGAGGTAAATTAATTTCTCTTATATATGAGGATTTATAAGAACAAAAGGTAGGAGTATATTTAATTTCTCTTACAAAAATAAAAATTTAGCTAAAATTACGAACATGGTAATCAGGTCAAAAGTCATCGTGGTGGTAATAGAGATAGCCACCAACGTACTCCTTCATTGCCGCGAACATTCTCTTCCTCATAATCATATTCTCTTCTTTCTTTCATGACTACCAACAATGAAAATCTTACATAATTACGAACATCAAATCGTACAATCGTTTGATTCTTGATTTTGATCGCCTGAAATATGATGCTTGATTTGAGCTATTTGAAACCCACTACAACAGGTTTGGAGTCTCCGATTATCTATAACTACCCATTGAAAATATCACAGCAACATCAAACACCACACACCACTAAGTGGAATCACAGTGATTCCATTATCAAGATGTGGATATAGGGAGCAATCTCTTCGTCCTTGGCACAATTGATTTTGAAGAAAAACGCAACAAAAAGACATGTATTGAACATCCTTGAAATGTTCTATGTCACAACAAAGATGCAAAAGCTATTAAATTGGATAACGAGCTATGTATTATTATTATTATTATTATTATTAATATTATTAATGATTCTAAGATCACCGAATATTGTACCCGTATCAAAATAATTGATGATCTACTTGAAGATATCAATGATGCGGTCTTTAAAAAGAACATTTTGACATACATTATCAATGACTTGTTTCCCAAGATTGACTATATAACAAGTTTAATTTGCCACTGTGTGCCTCTTACCATTTTCGCGGAGACAAGATCCATGCTTTTACAAGAAGAAGAACGTATAAATCAAATTCAGATCTCTTATACATATAATTCTTCATCTCCTACAATCCTTTCCACTGAACACTCACACAACAAAACAACAAAAATATTATGGTTGAGGACATCATGGTAGACGAAATGGTGGTAGACACAAAGGTATAGTGGGTACTCATGGTTGTTTTCTTAACTTGTTGGATTTAACACCTTCCGTCCCTCTAGGCTGGTGCACTATCAACAACATGTCATGCGACCCACATCTCTAACACTGCCACCTCAACATCAGTTGGGAAATCCGACATCAACCATAATTGTTTGGGTGTGCTACATCCATATTTTTGTCCAACAGCCTCAAAATTAGACCATGCTTTTGGCCTAAAGTCACACTACACCACCTTGGGTTTCGTTCAGTAACCAGGGGCGGACCTAGGGGTGGTCCACGGTGGCACCGACAACCCCTAACCTTTCCGGCCGCAGTGGAAAATTTTTCGAAAATTTTATTTTTTCTACTACTGTGTAACCCCTAACTATCTCGTGCAACCCCTACTGTAAAATCTTGCGTCCGCCCTTGTCAGTAACGTAGGTCACCCTACATCTCTCCTTTAAAATTTTAATGTGATGTCGTTAAATGAACCACAAAACAATAGTTGGTATATAGATTGAGCGCGACATCTCGTTTTCTATGAAGGATTATTGGACCCATCAAACACTCTGTAGTGTGACAACATGTGTGACCTTTATCCAGTCACTTTCTTACCTCCTCAAGCTCTCGTCTCAATTGAATCATCTATTTGGCATCAGTGTCTCCGTCACCTAGCTCAACAAGTTTTTCAATATTTAGTGGCATATATTTTGATTTCTTTTAAGAACCATACAACGACTTTGTATGTCGCGTGTGCCGATTAGGAATACATGTTCCTTTTCTTTATAGCTTGTCAAATCTTGTTGCATTTATTCCTTTTCTATTATTTTATATGGACCTCCCCTATTTTAAGTATTAGTGGAATTAAATATTACATTATTGATTTATCATTATTCGTGTTTTGTTTAGGTTTATGCTTTGCACTTAAAATATAAAGTTTTGTCCAAATTCCTCCATTTTTGTGCTTTTGTTAAAACCTAATTTCATTTTGAAATTCAAGCTTTTCAATGTGACAATGGCAAAGAATTTTCAACTCCCAATTTCATAACCATTTGTGAAAGAAATAGTATTCACATCTAATTCTCTTATTTGTATACCTCCCAGCAAGACAGGAAATAAGAACACATGCTTCATATCATCAAGAATTTGTTTGTACCCTTCTATTCCAAGCACATGAACCACACACTTATTAGGTTGAAGCACTCCGCTTGCCTCTCACCTACTCAACATAATTCCATCCACCACCTTAGAAAATAACAATATGTATCACAAATTATTCCATCAAAAACCCACCTACTCTTAATTATGAGTTTTTGGATTCATATATTACCCATACCTCGTACGTTATCACCTTGCTCCACTTGATGCACTTTCCTCCAATTTTCATCTACAAATTTAGGATACTAGTGTCTTAATCTTGAAACCAAGATAATTATCATTTCCAATAATAACACTTTTGACGAGACCGTTTTTCTATTTGGTTCATTAACACCAAAACACCTCTCATTCCTATTATTATCTTGATACTACAGATTACCTTAACAACGTCTTAACTCGACTCCTACACTTACCATCTATCAACACTAACCCCACATCTACATTTACTGCTATCATATCATTTGCTTTCATATTAGTAGTTTCGTCTCAATCTACTTGATATTGTCATATTTATACATATTTTTAGGCAATATTTTAATACATTTTAATTAATATTTTGGTTAAATACAAAGATATATGATACTTATTCAATTAAATTGTATTTTGCAGCCAAATGGAACACTCTTGAAGAATATGGACCAGAATTGACAAGCATTGGAACTTTGGAGGATTGAAGATTAAAAGAAGGAAAT
This sequence comes from Lactuca virosa, assembly GCF_052849685.1. Lineage (NCBI taxonomy): Eukaryota > Viridiplantae > Streptophyta > Magnoliopsida > Asterales > Asteraceae > Lactuca > Lactuca virosa. Next base: position 507,274,071 of record NC_136429.1, read on the forward strand.
TTCAACAAAAAACCCAACTCACGACGTGGCACTCAACCTCATGACATGAGGAGGGTATTCTAGAATATTAGCATACGGGAAGTCAGAATCCTTGCCCGATACGGATAACTACTGAGCTCATGATGTGAGACACCAATTCTCACAACGTGAGCAACGTCTTTTCCAAAACTATAAATATTCTTTCACTCTTATGATTTAAAGAGGCTTTTCGAGAGTTTTTGGGATGAGAGGTATTCTGAGATATCGATTTACAGGCCAGAAAAATGCACAAAAAATTCATTTGAAGGAGATTTAGCTTGGAAATTAAGAGATTGAAGAACACATCACCACGTCGGTTTGATTTACTTTAATCATGTTGATCTATGTTGAACTTATGCTTTCGTTTTCAGCCATGAGTAGCTGAACTTAGTTGCTTTCGTTTAGCTAGATGATACTTTGACTCTATGGTTTAGTTATTTAATTTATGGATTTTAATAGTTTGTTTTGTGCTTGTATTTGATTATCATTACCTAGCATGTTAAAGTTGTGATTGTGTTGTCTGAATTCAAGTTAAGTGTAGCTTAGTGACCATTAAATTACATGAACTTGATTACCTAGTGATTTAGTGACCATTAAATTACTAGAGCTAGGATCGACCAAATCTTAGAAAAGTGATAAACGTAACAAATTTAGTTATGCTAGAGAACATAAATTGTGACCATAATTGTGTTTGATTAGATAATCTTACATAGCCCGTCTACATTTAATAACTGATTCTGTGTTTTACTTTTGTATGACCATACAAGGTAGTTCATGAATTGGTGAAAATATTAGTAAATTTGGACTTAAATTGCTAATTACATAATAGTTGGTAACCAACTTTAATAATTCATAATTAGTAACTAACCATAGAGGAGAAGTGCATTCGAGCTAAACGGAAGTGTTTTTAGAATATTAATTAAAACCATTAGTTAAGTGTTTAAGTTTGTCTGAATTTGAAAGAAGATAAAACCCCTTTTAAACTTTAGCTTGTTTTAGGTTAATTTTTAGTAATTATCTTAGTTAATTAAATTTGTTCCCTGAGTTCGACCCCAACTTACTTTACTATACTATAATCCGACTAGGTACACTCCCTATAGGTGCAATAGTAGATAAGTAGTTAGGATATAAATTTAGTCGTTAATTTAACTGTTTAAGGTTAATCGATCCTTTTTGTGGGGTAAAAACCGCATAACATTAATTTCTGCAAAGTTTTTAATTTTCTGTTTGTTCAAATTTCACGACTTGAGATTCACCTCTCACGGCGTGAGTTTAGTAGTTTTCAGTTTTTATTTATTTTGTTTTTAGTTTGTTTTTTTTATGTATTTTCCAAATCTCGATGCTTTTGACGCTTTTTCTTGAGGAAGTGGAATAGGAATTAGCACGAAAAGATGAGGGATATGACTCAGACGAAGATTTATGGGAGCTGAAAAGATGGAAGGATGACATCCTTCCTGACAAACCAGAACAAGCTGAGCTAGAGATAGAAGAGGAGGAATTTCATCCAGAAAGAATATCGGAGGAGCTGGAAAGTTTTCTAGCAGAATGCTCGGACGAAGAACAAAAACAACCAAACTTTCAAGAACAACGTCATGATATGATCATTACTAAGACACGAGCTCCTGATAGTTTGATTTGTGTTTCAACGCATGGGGTGACAATTCCATCTTTGAAGAAGGTTCTGAAGAACGATCCTTTACTGACAAGCGACCAACTGGTCCCCACAATTTTTATTTTTTTAGGAATAAACGGATGCTCGCTTGTTTGGCCAAAGATCAAAACGAGAAGTCAAATTTTACAAGTCGGTTTGAAAAGAGTGTTCGAAAAAACGGACGAATTAATAATGAGCGGATTGACAGTTTATTAAGTTGGGAGTCCATCTCAAGACTCCCACAAAAAGAAGCGCTTATCGGGAGGAAATCCCGAAAATATGAGGGATATGACTCAAAATAAGTTGGGATTGACAATTTATTAAGTTGGGATTGACAGTTTTTTAAAGAAGATATGTAATCTGTCACGCTCAGTTCTCACGACGTGAGCTCTCTACCTCACGTTGTGAGCTTGATACAATCACGATTCATAATAATTTACTCTAGACTCACGTCGTGGTTCTCTATACTCACGACGTGAGATATAAAAATCGTGCTCTTGCTCTTTAGAGATAAGAATCAAAGACCACATTTTTTTAAAAGAAAATATGAGGAATTGGAACAGGAATTAGCACGAAAATATGAGGGATATGACTCAAAATAAGATTTATGTGAGCTGTAAAGTTGGAAGGATAACATCCTTCCTGACGAACCAGAACAAACTGAGCTAGATATAGAAGAGGAGGAATTTCATCCAGAAAGAAATTTGGAGGAGCTGGAAAGTTTGCTAGCAGAATGCTCAGACGAAGAACTTAAACAACCAGACTTTTAAAAACAACGTCATGATATGATCATTACCACGTCACGAGCTCCTGATAGTTCGATTTGTGTTTCAACGCATGGAGTGACAATTCCATCTTTGAAGAAGGTTTTGAAGAATGATCCTTTCCTGACAAGCGACCAACCGGTCCCCATAATTTTCAATTTTTGCAAATAAACAGATGCTCGCTTGTTTGGCCAAAAATCAAAACGAGAAGTCAAATTTTACAAGTCGGTCTGAAAAGAGTGTTCGAGATAAGAATCAAAGACCACATTTTTTGATAAGTGTGGGGTGACATTTATGTGCAATTTTAGAGAATAAAGTGAAGAAGTTACAGAAAATATGGTCTTAAACTGTGTCTTAACGACTTAAGAGGGCAGTAGCGTTTGCACGATGTGAAGATTTTAAAGAAGATATGCAATCTGTCACGCCCAGTTCTCACGACGTGAGCTCTCTACCTCACGTCGTGAGCTTGATATAATCATGATTCATAAGAAATTTACTCTAGACTCACGTCGTGGTTCTCTATACTCACGACGTGAGATAAAAAAATCGTGCTCTTGCTTTTTATTTCGACCATGAAACGTGGCGTATGCTTTCCCACGTTTTGGATAAAGTACAAGTCTTACTTCGAAGATTTTATGCACCACACATTTTGAAGATGCAAGTTTATGATTCACATTTTTCTGGCACATTCACATGTCTCAGAAGATCTAAGTTCCAATCACATACTCAAGGTGTTCAAGTTTTCCACACGCATGAAGAATTCGATCTCGTTACTACTACCCTAGGGATAAGAATCAAAGACCACATTTTTTTTATAAGTGTTGGGTGACAGTTATGTGCAATTTTAGAGAATAAAGTGAAGAAGTTACAGAAAATATGGTCTTAAAATGTGTCTTAACGACTTAAGAGGGCAATAGCGTTTGCACGATGTGAATATTTTAAGGAACATATGCAATCCGTCACGCCAGTTCTCACGACGTGAGCTCTATACCTCACGTTGTGAGCTTGATACAATCACGATTCACAATAATTTACTCTAGACTCACGCCGTGGTTCTCTATACTCACGGCATGAGATATAAAAATCGTGCTCTTGCTCTTTATTTTAACCATGAAACGTGGCGTATGCTTTGCCACGTTTTGGATAAAGTACAAGTCTTACTTTAAAGATTTTATGCACCACACTTTTTCAAGATGCAAGTTTCTTAATCACATTTTTTTGGCAGATTCACATGTCTCAGAAGATCCAAGTTCCGGTCACATACTCAAGGTGTTCAAGTTTTCCACATGCATGCATAATTCAATCTCGCTACTACTACCCTAGGGAGTTTGATCTTTTTTTCTCCCTTTTATTGCTTTTAAATTATTTTATGTATACAATGATGGAATTATATGAAATAAGTGTGGGGGTAGGGGGTCGAAAAAGTAAATTGCTAGAAAATTTAAAAAATTAAAAATAGATTTGAAATAATAATCTAAAACTTTAATCTAGTGACAATATAAAAAACTTAAGTTGCTAGTATTGTGTGGGATGATCCAATGCAAGCTCAAATGTTTAATTGAGCCAACATATGTTATAGTATATTTGTGGCTTCCCAAGTTTTAGTGAAAAGTCATGAAATATGAAAGGTAATCTAGTAGTTTGAATAACATAAAAAGTTTTGCAACGTGTACCAGAAATCTATCCAGGAGAACTTATGTAGTCATTGCACTTAGCTAATACCTCTAACCAATAAAGGTTGAAGTTAAGCTCCCTTGTTTAAGCATGTAGGATTTGAGCGAAAAAGTGAGATACATACAAAAAAGAGAGAGAAATTACCGAAAAGTTATAAGAATTTTGGAGCTGTCAAAGTATGAAGATCAAAAGATCAAAAATTATGAAGAATCAAAAAGTTGAAGATACCAAAAATCAAACAAAAAGGTGGTGAATTCGAAGAAATCAAAGAGTAAATATCAAAAAAGTGAAAAATTCCAAGAGCTCAAGTGTGGTATCAAACTTGTAATTTTTTTAGATTATGTATACTTGGGTAGCTTAACCAAAAATACCTTGCGGTTAAGAAAGATTTCTGAGGATGGATTCAGAGGGTTGTAGAAATGAGTGGCGTATAAGCTAAGGGGTGAAGGTGCATAAGGATTGTGAGTATTTAGGATTGGGAAGTTTTTAAGAACCTTAGACGCAAATATGCGCATTGAGGTCTTGTTATAATGGCTGAGTTCAAAAAGGATTGTCTTATGTGATATTGGTGATGAAAGTTTAATTTAAAAAAGAATCAGTTTTGCTTGGGGGCAAACAAAAGATAAGTGTGGGGTATTTTTATATTGTCATATTTATAGATATTTTTAGGCAATAGTTTATACATTTTAATTAATATTTTGGTTAATTGCAAAGATATATGATACTTATTCAATTAAATTGTATTTTGCAGCCAAATGGAACACTTTTGAAGAATATGGCCCATAATTGACAAGCATTGGAACTTTGGAGGCTTGAAGATTAAAAGAAGGAAATTTCAGTGAAAATCCCAACTCACGACGTGGCACTCAACCACACGATGTGAGGAGGGTATTCTAGAAGATTAGCATACGGGAAGTCAGAATCATTGCCGAATACGGATAACTGCTGAGCTCACGACGTGAGACACCAATTCTCACAACGTGAGCAACGTCTTTTCCAAAACTATAAATATTCCTTCACTCTTACGATTTAAATAGGCTTTTGGAGAGTTTTTGGGACGAGAGGTATTCTGAGATATCGATTTAGAGGCCAGAAAAATGCACAAAACATTCTTTTGAAAGAGATTTAGCATGGAAATTAAGAGATTGAAGAACACATCACCACATCGGTTTGATTTACTTTAATCATGTTTATCTATGTTGAACTTATGCTTTCGTTTTCAGCCATGAGTAGCTGAACTTAGTTGCTTTGCTTTAGCTAGATGATACTTTGACTCTACGGTTTAGTTATTTAATTTATGGATTTTAATAGTTGGTTTTATGCTTGTGTTTGATTATCATTACCTAGCATGTTAAAGTTGTGATTTTGTTGCTTGAATTCAAGTTAAGGGTAGCTTAGTGACCATTAAATTACATAAACTTGATTACCTAGTGATTTAGTGACCATTAAATTACTAGAGTTAGGATCGACCAAATCTTAGAAAAGTAATAAAAGTAACGAATTTATCTGTGCTAGAGAACATAAATTGTGACCATAATTGTGTTTGATTTGATAAATCTTACATAGCCCATCTATAATTAATAACTGATTATGTGTTTTACTTGTGTATGACCATACAAGGTAGTTCATGAATTGATAAATATATTAGTAAATTTGGACTTAAATTGCTAATTACATAATGGTTGGTAACCAACTTTAACAATCCATAATTAGTAACTAACCACAGAGGAGAAGTGGATTCGAACTAAACGGAAGTGTTTTTAGAATATTAATTAAAACCATTAGTTAAGTGTTTAAGTTTGTCTGAACTTGAAAAATCAGATAAAAACCCTTTTAAACTTTTGCTTGTTTTAGGTTAATTTTTAGTAATTATCTTAGTTAATTAAATCCGTTCCCTGAGTTCGACCCCAACTTACTTTACTATACTATAATCCGACTAGGTAGACCACTTATAGGTTCAACAGTAGATAAGTAGTTAGGATACAAAATTTAAAACTAGATAGGTATAGTCTGCACCACATCACTACTGCATCAGCCTCTCAAATTGTGTCTAACCCTCATGTAAACACCACAAATTCCCCAAAAAAATGCCACATCTTGGTAGCCAACCCTAAAATTATTGTTGTCTGACTAAAAACCTAATACTTCTCACTCTGTGACCACTTTCTCATTTCTCTTTCTACTCTACTTACCTAATGATCACTCATTCTCATTGTGATACTTACATACCTAATCAAAATTAAATCTAAAGTCAAGTCATATGCCCCTATTACCTGTACATACTTTCATGCGTCTAAAACCCCTCACTCGCTTAATGACATGTAAGAGGAATATAATGACATCATATCTAATGAAAATTAGATATTTTTCCTATGAATAACAAATACGAACATTACTAAGTACATTCGGTTGTTTAAAAACAAAGTAAATATAGATGTCACATTGGCTTATTACAAAGTTAAACTCGTTACCAAAGACCAAATATAGACCATGACTATAGCTTTTGCTTGATTTTCAAACTTGAATATATATATATATATATATATATATATATATATATATATATATATATATATATATATATATATATATATATATATATATATATATATATTGTTCTTATCCTTACCGTGACACACAATTGGTTGGTTAGATAAATTGATCTAAAGAGTTAATTTATTTACAATTGTAACATCCCGAAATTCAGGTACAGCTATTTAACCCTTCTCTTTTGTCAAATTGTCAAAGTTAGCCCTTGAGTGAAAAGTTGTAGCAAATGAGTACGCTGGGCGTACTCAAGAGTACGTTGCGCGTACTCATGCGCTTGAAATGGACGCGGACCCTTAGAGGTACGCTGGGCGTACCAAGGTTACGTTGGGCGTAACCGGCCCATATGTAAAACCCTAATTTAGACTTGAACCCAATATAAAGAAGGTTATGGCCTTATCCTCAGCCACCATTTGAGTGAGTGAAACCCTAAAAGAGAGCCAACCTTCGTTCTAAGCTTGTGTGAGTGTTTTTGGAGCTAAAGTGCCTTTGTGTGTTAGTAAGGAAGAAGAGGAGATTCTTGTGGAGGCTAGAAGTTGGAGTGCAAGCCTTGGATCTGAGTTCTACAGAGGGAAGAGCTTCACTTGGAGGTATAAAGCTCAAAGCTTTTCTTGTTATTTTGATTTGTGCTTCATGGACCATTTATAGGGTTAAAGTCCCAAAGGTGGAGACTTTATGAGCATAAAGGACTCCATAGACCTAGATCTGCCCCTTTTCAGTGATATATGAGTTATAGATCCATAAAGTTTCCATCTTGGTCGTTGTTATAAAGTCATGCTTGAGTTATGAGCTTTCTAGGGTTGGGAAATGGGATGTTATGGGTGTTAGTGACTTGTCCAGCCATGCAAAGGCTTAAAGTCACCAACTTTATGGATTAAGAGGTTTAGAAAATGTCAGATCTAGAAGTTGGACGTGAGTCTTCATTGATTAAGACCCTAAAAGCTAAGAAGTCTGAAACTGGGAATTACGCTGGGCGTAATCCCAGTACGCGCGGCGTATGGGGTTGCATTCCCCGATTCTGTGAGGTTTCCGGGTACGCCCAGCGTACAGGTTTGGTACGCGCAGCGTAACCCGGAGAGTTGACTTTTGTTGACTTTTAGGGTTTTGGTCAACATTTGGACTTTGGGTCAGGGAGGGGTAAAATGGTCTTTTACTCTTCTGTGGGATTGTAGAAAAGGGATGTAGTCTAGCCTTGAGAGCCGTTAATGATTTGAAATAATTACTTTATGTGATTAGGTGGGGTAGGTCGTTGTTTCAAGATTCAGGGATATCGAGCACGTGAATCACTAGACGTCATACGAGGTGAGTCTTCTCACTATACATTACCTAGAGTGGTATCTATGTGTAGACCGGAGGGTCTTGTGTGCTATGTATTGTATGAGATTATGTGCGTTGTGATATATGTATGCTATGTGTTGTACAGACCGGACCGGAGGGTCCAACGATATAGACCGGACCGAAGGGTCCAACGATATAGACCGGACCGAAGGGTCCAATGATATAGACCGGACCGAAGGGTGCAACGATACAGACCGGACCGATGGGTCCAACGAGCTATGACTGGACCAGAGGGTCCGACAAGCTACGGGACTGGGGAGGTCCCGCTGAGACACATCGACCGAAGAGTCGTATTATAGCCTCGAGTGCCGTATGTGTGGTATTTGGGGAACTCACTAACCATTTATGCTTACAGTTGATGTGTTATGTGTTTCAGGTACTAGCGAGGATCGCGGGAAGGCGCCGGCATGATTCGTACACACTGAGAGGATTTATGTATATGAGATCTTGGGACATGTCTTGTTTTGTTACAATGGACACATTATGTTTTGATGATTATCGTACGAATGAAAGTATGTTTTAAAATGAAAAATTGTTTTGAAAATTCACGTTGTTAGAAGTTGGTATCAGAGCCTTGGTTTGAGGGATTCGGGTGCATCTTCGGATGAATCTGAACTCAAAGTGAGGAATTGAGAAAGTTTTCATAAAATAAATTTTTTTTCTAAAAAGAGTAAAAGATTTTTAGAAAGGCAGAAGGAAGCAGTGTGTACGATCAGCCAGCGCCCGAACGGTGATTTCCCAAAATACCCTTACATTATATGTTATGAGATATGTTATGATATGATATGCATGCTAGAGTAGGCTAGGTGTTCATATTAGGACTAGAGTGGCCTGATTTGTGATGCCTTAGCCTAGGAAGGATTTTGCTGCTATGTGATGCTTGAGAGCGAGTAGGTAGCAGTGAGGAGCTGATGAGAGGTCTACCGAAGGGTAGCCTATGCCAATGAGATATAGAGTACTTGTGATCTGGGACCCAAGAAGGAGGACTTAGGGTGAATACTGATGTGGTGTGGACGGTAGTATAGGGCCCGTACTACTGAAGACACCGGAGCAGTGCACACTCTAAGTAAGAATCCTTAGGGTACTAAAGAGCAAGTAGGGTTGAGTATCGAGTACGAGTATACTCGAGCGAATTTCTGATTTCTTTTGTGTTATATTTCAGAGATATCATGGTTGGGACGCGCCACCACCCAGGAGGCAGTGGTACCAGTGATGAGGAGATCCGTAGGTTGATTCATGAGGAGGTGGATGCGGCCATTCGAGCTGAGATACCAGAGATGTTCGGGTCTATCAAGACCACGTTGATCGAGACTTTTGATGAGCGGTACGCCGCTCTTACTGAGGCTGCTGTTGCTGCTGCCAGGCCGCAGGGAGGTGACTCATTGCTGTACCGAGAGTTCAGCAACATGAAGCCACCAGAGTTTGATGGGACGCAGGACCCGATTGCTGCGATGAGGTGGATTTCTGATATCGAGGGATGCTTCTACACCTGCTCGTGTCCAGAGCATCTGAGGGTTCGTTTTGCGCTGAACCAGCTTCGCTTGGGAGCGAAGGACTGGTGGAAGTTTGTGACGGCAGACTTTACTACGGCAGAGCTGACTGTGGTGACCTGGGAGAGGTTCACCACGATGTTTCGAGATGAGTATGTTCCCCCTGTGGAGAGGGAACGTCTAGCCCAGGAGTTCTTGTCCCTCAAGCAGGGAACTGAGTCTGTGACAGTGATTACGAGGATGTTTCATGAGAGGGCGTTGTTTTGCCCTGAGCACGTGTCGACTGAGCAGGCACGTATGAGCCGGTACTTGAGCATTCTGAGGAGGGATATCCATGAGTTCGTGGCGAACTCGTCGTACCAGACATTTGCCGAGCTCCAGGCAAATGCCCGGAAGAGAGAGATCGAGCTAGAGACTCAGGTCAGGGAGTAAGCCGAGTCTCAGAGGAGGGACAGGCGACCGGCACAGGCGCAGCCGGCAGCCAAGCGGGCAAAGCCCGCTGATTCGAGATCTGGGGGTCCGAAGGGCCGCACTTGCGGGAAGTGCGGCAAGAGCCACGAGGGAGTGTGCAGAGCTGGGGTATGTTACAAATGCGGGAAGGAGGGGCACTATGCGAGGGATTGCCCCAAGGGGTTCACGGTTTGCTTTCATTGCAACCAGGCCGACCATCGGAAGCCTGAGTGCCCATAACTACTGCAGGGATTAGCGCAGGGATCTGCGCCAGCTGCTCGAGCTACTGAGACCCAGCCATCGAAGGCCGAGACACCGAGGGCTAGCGGGAGAGCTTTCCAGTTGACAGCGGAGGAGGTCCGCGCAGCGCCTGATGTCGTGGCTGGTACGTATTGTTTCATTTATTTATGCTGAGTTATGAGATATTGTGCTTATATGATGATATGCGTAGGTACTTTTCTTGTGAGTTCTGTACCTGCCTTAGTGTTATTTGACTCGGGTGCGAGTCGATCATTTGTGTTGATAGCATTTAGTCGGCACATCAGTAGCAGACGAGAGGCGTTGAGTCGACCTCTGCGGGTTTCCATAGCGGACGAGCGAGCGGTGTATGCCACGGACATGATTCGAGGATGTGTACTCGAGATCTTCGGTGTCGAGTTTCCGATAGATCTGGTCCCGATTACGATGGGGGACGTATGTGTTATCGTGGGTATGGATTGGCTTAGCCGATTTGGGGCTGTGATAGACTGCGAGTGACAGTTGGTGACGATTCGAGATACTAGTGGGGGAGTGCTGACAGTTTATAGCGAGGGAACCCGAGGCGGGTCAGCATTCTGTTCGGCTGCCAGAGCGAGGCAGAGTTTGCAGCAGGGCTGCAAAGGGTTCGTAGCTTATGTGATGGATACACGAGAGGCCGCTGGGATGCCAAGTTCGACGGATGACGTTCCGATAGTGCGTGAGTTCCCAGATGTTTTTCCCGAGGAGTTGCCGGGAGTGCCTCCCGAGAGGCAGGTAGAGTTCCGCATTGATTTGGTTCCGGGGGCAGCGCCTATCGCCAAGGCGCCTTATCGCCTTGCGCTGCCGGAGATGCAAGAGTTATCCTTGCAGCTTCAGGAGCTGTTGGGGAAGGGGTTTATTCGACTGAGTAGCTCACCATGGGGAGCGCCGATCCTTTTTGTCAAGAAAAAGGATGGTTCACACCGGATGTGTATTGATTACCGGGAGTTGAACAAGTTGACGGTCAAGAACCGTTACCCATTATCGAGGATCGACGATTTGTTCGATCAGTTGTAGGGAGCGTCTTGGTTCTCCAAGATTGATCTGAGGTCTGGATATGACCAGATGAGAGTACGTGATGAGGATATCCAGAAGACGGCGTTCAGGACTCGTTATGGACATTACGAGTTCATGGTGATGCCTTTCGGGCTCACCAATGCACCAGCAGCATTCATGGACCTCATGAACAAGGTGTGTAGACCGATGTTGGATCGTTCGGTGATCGTGTTCATCGATGATATATTGGTGTATTTGAGATCTAGAGAGCAGCACGAGGAGCATCTGAGAGAGATTCTCGGGGTATTGAGGACGGAGAGGCTTTATGCCAAATTCTCCAAGTGCGATTTCTGGTTGCGAGAGGTCCAGTTCTTGGGGCATCTCGTCAATCAGAAGGGGATATTGGTCGATTCGGCCAAGATCGAGACAGTGATGAGTTGGGAGGTGCCGAGATCTCCCACCGAGATCAGGAGTTTTCTAGGATTGGCCGGCTATTATCGGAGATTTATCAGGGATTTCTCCAAGATTGCCGTGCCTCTCACCAGATTGACCCGGAAGGGTGTTGCTTTTTCATGGGGTCCGGAGCAGCTGACCTCGTTTGAGACGCTTCGCCAGAAGTTATGCGAAGCCCCTGTGTTAGCCCTCCCGGAAGGGATGGAGGATTTTGTGGTATATTGTGACACATCGATATCGGGGTTAGGTGCAGTACTTATGCAGAGGGGGCATGTGATAGCATATGCATCGAGGCAGCTGAAGCCTCATGAGACGAGATATCCCACCCACGATCTGGAGTTGGGGGCAGTGGTGTTCGCCCTCAAGATCTGGCGTCACTATTTGTATGGGGTTCGGTGTACCATATAGACGGACCACAAGAGCTTGAAGTATTTGATGGATCAGCCCAATCTGAATATGCGTCAGAGGAGATGGTTGGACGTGGTGAAGGATTACGATTGCGAGATCCTGTACCACCCGGGAAAAGCTAATGTTGTAGCTGATGCGCTGAGCCGTAGGGCGGAAAGTACCCCGATTCGAGGCACTTGCATGAGATTGACAGTGATGACCCCAGTGTTGGACACCATCCGGGAGGCCCAGGCAGAGGCCGTGATACCGGAGAACCGCAAGAGGGAGCGGGTGATCGGACAGGTGTCCGAGTTCGTTATCGATAGTCGAGGGCTGATGACCTTTCAGGGTCGGATTTGGGTGCCGCATGCAGGAGGGGCACGTACCATTCTGATTGAGGAGGCGCATAGATCGAGGTTCTCGATCCATCCCGGGGCCACGAAGATATATTTGGACCTGAAGAAAGATTATTGGTGGCCCTGTATGAAGAGGGATGTCGCGTGGTTTGTCGAGAGGTGCTTGACCTGTCGCCAGGTTAAGGCCGAGCACCAGCGTCCGCATGGCAAGTTGTAGCCGCTTGAGGTTCCCCAGTGGAAGTGGGAACAGATTTCCATGGATTTCATCACCAAATTGCCGAGGACCGCGAGGGGTGTCGACGCAATTTGGGTGATCGTCGATCGGCTGACGAAGAGCGCACATTTTCTTGCTATTAGTGAGAGCCCTTCTGCGGAGAGGCTGGCAGAGTTGTATGTGAGGGAGGTGGTATCACGACATGGGGTGCCGATCTCGATTGTGTCAGATTGAGATGTACGTTTCACTTCCAGGTTCTGGAAAAAGTTTCACGAGGAGTTGGGCACGAGGTTAAATTTCAGTACCGCTTACCACCCCCAGACTGACAGACAGAGTGAGCGGACGATTCATACGCTCGAGGACATGCTTCGAGAATGTGTGTTGGACTTCGGAGGAAGTTGGGACACGTACTTGCCGTTGGCTGAATTTTCCTACAACAACAGCCACCATTCTAGCATTGGTATGCCTCCCTTCGAGTTGTTGTACGGAAGGAGGTATCGGAATCCCATCTGCTGGGGAGAGGTAGGACAGCGTGTGATGGGTAGTACTGAGATGGTGCTGCAGACGACAGAGCAGATACAAAAGGTTAGACAGAGGTTACTGACGGCTCAGAGTCGTCAGAAGAGTTATGCGGATAGACGACGATCCGAGCTTGAGTTCCAGGTGGGAGATTTCGTACTACTGAAGGTATCTCCTTGGAAAGGAGTGATCCAGTTCAGGAAGAGGGGCAAGTTGCGGCCCCGGTACATCGGTCCGTTCAGGGTGACCGCGAGGGTGGGCAAGGTAGCATATCGGTTAGAGCTACCTGCAGAGTTGAGTCAGATTCATGATACCTTCCACGTGTCTCAGTTGAGGAAGTGTATAGCCGACGAGTCGGCGGTGGTACCACTGGAGGATATTCTGGTGGATGCGAGCCTGAATTATGCTGAGAGGCCAATCGCGATTGTGGATCGAAAGATCAAGGTTCTGAGAAACAAGGAGGTGCCCATGGTTCAGGTTCAGTGGCAACATCGGAGGGGGTCTGAGCTGACTTGGGAGACAGAGTCAGAGATGCGGGAGCAGCATCCGGAGATGTTTACAACATGAGACATCGAGGGCGAAGTCTGGTTCTAGTGGGGGAGAATTGTAACATCCCGAAATTCAGGTACAGCTATTTAACCCTTCTCTTTTGTCAAATTGTCAAAGTTAGCCCTTGAGTGAAAAGTTGTAGCAAATGAGCACGGTGGGCGTACTCAAGAGTACGCTGCGCATACTCATGCGCTTGAAATGGACACGGACCCTTAGAGGTACGCTGGGCGTACCAAGGTTACGCTGGGCGTAACCGGCCCAGATGCAAAACCCTAATTTAGACTTGAGCCCTATATAAAGAAGGTTATGGCCTTATCCCCAGCCACCATTTGAGTGAGTGAAACCCTAAAAGAGAGCCAACCTTTGTTCTAAGCTTGTGTGAGTGTTTTTGGAGCTAAAGTGCCTTTGTGTGTTAGTAAGGAAGAAGAGGAGATTCTTGTGGAGGCTAGAAGTTGGAGTGCAAGCCTTGGATCTGAGTTCTACAGAGGGAAGAGCTTCACTTGGAGGTATAAATCTCAAAGCTTTTCTTGTTATTTTGATTTGTGCTTCATGGACCATTTCTAGGGTTAAAGTCCCAAAGGTGGAGACTTTATGATCATAAAGGACTCCATAGACCTAGATCTGCCCCTTTTCAGTGATATATGAGTTATAGATCCATAAAGTTTCCATCTTGGTCGTTGTTATGAAGTCATGCTTGAGTTATGAGCTTTCTAGGGTTGGGAAATGGGATGTTATGGGTGTTAGTGACTTGTCCAGCCATGCAATGGCTTAAAGTCACCAACTTTATGGATTAAGAGGTTTAGAAAAGGTCAGATCTAGAAGTTGGACGTGAGTCTTAACTGATTAAGACCCTAAAAGCTAAGAAGTCTGAAACTGGGAATTACGTTGGGCGTAATCCCAGTACGTGCGACGTAGGGGGTTGCATTCCCCGATTCTGTGAGGTTGCCGGGTACGCCTAGCGTACAGGTTTGGTACGCGCATCGTAACCCGAAGAGTTGACTTTTGTTGACTTTTAGGGTTTTGGTCAACATTTGGACTTTGGGCCAGGGAGGGGTAAAATGGTCTTTTACTCTTCTGTGGGATTGTAGAAAAGGGATGTAGTCTAGCCTTGAGAGCCGTTAATGATTTGAAATAATTACTTTATGTGATTAGGCGGGGCTAGGTCGTTGTTTCGAGATTCAGGGATGTCGAGCACGTGAATCACTAGACATCATACGAGGTGAGTCTTATCACTATACATTACCTAGAGTGGTATCTATGTGTAGACCGGAGGGTCTTGTGTGCTATGTGTTGTATGAGATTATGTGCATTGTGATATATGTATGCTATGTGTTGTACAGACCGGACCGGAGGGTCCAACGATATAGACCGGACCGAAGGGTCCAACGATACAGACCGGACCGAAGGGTCCAACGATACAGACCGGACCGATGGGTCCAACGAGCTATGACTGGACCAGAGGGTCCGACGAGCTACGGGACTGGGGGGGGTCCCGCTGAGACACATCGACCGAAGGGTCGTATTATAGCCTCGAGTGGCGTATGTGTGGTATTTGGGGAACTCACTAAACATTTATGCTTACAGTTGATGTGTTATGTGTTTTAGGTACTAGCGAGGATCGCGGGAAGGCGCCGACATGATTCGTACACACTGAGAGGATTTATGTATATGAGATCTTGGGACATGTCTTGTTTTGTTACAATGGACACATTATGTTTTGATGATTATCGTACGAATGAAAGTATGTTTTAAAATGAAAAATTGTTTTGAAAATTCACGTTGTTACAATGATTATCTTTAGGAAGCTATATATATGTATCAGCCTTCAGGATTTACAAACAAGTGATGTGTGCCTCCTGTTACGCTCTCTATATGGTCTTAAAGAAGACATGTGAGCCTAGTTTCATTGGTTTGCAAAGTTTATCTCTATAGCATCCCAAAAATACCGAGTGAAAATTTTATTTTTAATAAGTCAAAACCAATCGTTTGTTATCCCAAAAGATGATCTGAATTAAAGTATTCTCAAAATATCAAAGTAAAATCATAAATAGTCGATGCGGAATAAATTTCCAGGGGATGCAGTGCGATCAAGTTGGGCCCATCCTTTTGAAACCAGAAGTACCTAAAAACATTTTAAACATAAACCATAAGCAAAAAGCTTAGTGAGTTCCACAAAAAACCACATACCGTACTAACCAGTGGGCCCAACCCTGGGGTATACTCCAACCCAACATATAATCATGGGACCAGCCCTGGGCTATGTTTCAAATGAACATGAAATAATGGGCCCAACTATAACATCCCAATATCAAGGTAAAATTTTCATTTTTCAAAGCCAACCAAAAACCATAAAAGTTTACAATTCTTAGTTTCCAAAAGTCAAAACCACAAATTAGAGTATCCCAAAATCAATTCTCATAAGAACTGAAGGATGTGCACATTCATGCCTTTGCTTTGTCCTGATCATCAAAAGTACCTGAAACATAACACATAAAATGTAAAAAAAGCTTAGTGAGTCTCCCCAAAATACCACCACAAAACATAACATATACATTCATGCATGTTGGGTCCAATCAGTCATCGGACTAGAATACCCTCGGGTCCACAACCATCGGGCTAGATTACCCTCAGCCCACAACATGAGTCTAACTTGCCAATCTGGCCCACATATCATGTCTGGATTGCTCCCGAGCCGAGAAAATATGTCTAGCTTGCCATTTTTGGCCCACAACTTATGTATGGCTTGGTTTTGGGTTTGTTGGCTTCTCCACAATACAAGCGCACTATGTCGACATATATATGCAACAGACAAAACATATAACAATAAACAAACAATCATGCAGATCTTAACAGATCACTATAGCATAGCAACATCCTAAACCAGTATAATGATCTATTGGGCCAGCATTGGTGTCTTCGACCCACAAGTATAGTGAGGAAACTCACCTCATAGTCTAAAAAGATAGCTAAACGGATCACAACTCCAACTGTTGACTCTACAGGTCACGTGTACAACAAACAATGACCTAGTCTCACACTATAGCCCAAAATACCCAAAATGCCCCTAAGTCAAACTTTGTCAAACCCTAGGTCAAAGATCAAAGTCAGCAAGTCAAAAAGTCAAGGGAAAGTCAAGCTGGTTGAGTACGTCCAACATACTCTGCTACTATGATGGGCGTAGTCACAACTCATCCAAACCCATGAGACTCTAACCAAGTACGCCCAGTGTACCCATTGGTACGCCCAACGTACGTCGTCTGAACCCAAATCATATATTAAGAACTTATCCCTTTAATACCTCTCGTCCAAGCTCAAATCTAGACCCATAACATCATTCTAAGTCATAAGATCCCTCCTTTATGACTTTCCATGGCTAAACAAGGTCCAAGAACTAAAACTCGAACTTAATAATCCTATAAGACATCATAACTATTGCATGGAAGGGATATAAGGACCAAGATCACATTTGTATGGTTCCTAACACCTAAAACCGTCTGAAAGGACATCTATTTTGGTTAGATTAATACATACTCATGAACACCAAGCTTATGGGACCAAAATGAACACAACCTCAAGGCTAGCAAGATCTAAGCAATTAACTCATCAAGTTTCAGACTTTATACATCAAAAGGATTCTTTAGGGTGAAACACTCCTCGATCCAAAATGCCTTGAGCTTCCAAGATGATTTCCTTTCCTTATCCTTCCTTCAAGAACACCAAAAATGCACTCTTAAGCTCAAAAAGGCTCTCACAAAGGATTAGGGTTTGATAGCGACAAATTGGGAGAAGGAGGCTGATGAGGGTAAAGGTCTTGGAAAGTTAATGATGCTTAAATAGGACTAAAACCCAAAAATTTGGGTTTGGCCATCAGCCACGTACGCCCTGCGTACATAAACGTACACCCAACGTACTTGGAAAATCACGTGTCCCACAATAAGGGAGCCATGGGACCAAAATGCAAGAAAATTATGCTTTGGGGTCAAAATTGAAAATTTACTAGAATAATGAATGTTACAATTCTCCCCCACTTGAATCAAACTTTGTCCTTGAAGTCTGGTGCTACGAACAACTTAGAGTAGTGCTCTCGTAGCTCCACCTTGGGTTCCTAAGTCCATTCAGAACCCTTCGGATGCTGCCACTGAACCTTAACAAATGATACCACCTTGCTGCGCAAGGCCTTTGTCTTCCTATCCATAACTGCCACTGGCTTCTTAATGTAGTCCAGGCGATCATCCACCCGAATGTCATCCAGAGGGACCACTTCTAATTCATTAGCTACACACTTCCGTAGCTGAGAAACATGAAAGGTATTGTGAATCTAACTAAGATCCTCAGGTAAATCCAACGGATAGGCTACCCTACATACCATGGCTAATATTCAAAACAACCCAATATATTAGGGCCCCAACTTGCCCCTCTTCCTGAAGTGCATTACCCCTTTTCAGGGTGATACCTTCAGTAATACCACATCGCCAACCTGGAATTCCAACTTGCATCGACGTCTGTCAAGATAGCTCTTCTGCCGACTATGAGATGTATGTAACCTCTTCCTATTAACTGTTGTTGAACCCTCCTCTTGAAAACAATGGTGACTCCCAACACGAGTCTCAGCTAAATAATTGTTGTAGTGGAACACGAACAATGTCAACATGCTCCACAACTCCCTTTAACCACTTTGAAATCTAGGCATCTTTTAAAGAAAACTCGAGAGACCACTTGGAAACCCACAACTGCCAACAAACAACCCAATAATTTGATAATACTCATTCACAATGAATACCTTTCTCTCCCTAACTGTAAGACCCAACTTTGAATGAGAACCACGCAACCGGGAACTCTCAAAACTACAATCACAAACCAGCTCCATCAATACTTCCCAGAACCGGGAACCAACTGTAACATTCAAGTTTTGGTAAGTTCCTCTTTAAGTCCCTAATGCAAATTTCCTTCAAATTGGTCCCTTTGTTAGTACACGGGGCACACTCGTTGGATACGCTTAGCATACTAGCCAAAATCTGGTCGTGGGACTTAACCACGTACGTTAGGCATACGTGGAGTATGCATGGCATACATGAGCCCGAGATAAACCCTAGTTTTTAGGGTTTGCATCCTATTTAAGTACCTTAAGTCCCCCAAGCCCTTTACCTTTTTAGCCTCCATTGCCCTTGATGTGCTAATCTCGAACCCTAAGCTACCTTCAATGCATTTGTGAGCTTCCTTGATTGTTTTTGGTGTTCTTTAGAGTCTTTGAAGAAAAAGGAAGCTTGTGCAGAAGCTGTTGGATATAGTGTCTAAGTCCATAACTATATTTGGTATGTACTTGACCTGACCCGGCATGGTCCATTTGGGTTGCACTTCACCCGAACAATTTATGGATAATCGTTTGAGAATAGTATAAGTTATGATTTATTAACATATTATAAGTCCTAATATATTAATATAAAATCATATTATTTTAATTAGTATTGATCTATAATTAATTTAGAATTAATTTAGAGATCAAAAGTATGACTAATTAAATATGGGCTCTTGTATTTATATAGTGTGGGCTAATGCTTATTTAGAATGGGCTAGGCTTGCATGGAAAGTCCATGGATACTCCATGGAGCTTTAACCCATGGATCTCATGGAAATGAAAAGACATGGGTATTAGGGTTTACATGGATGTAACCCCAATCCACCACACTATATAAAGGAGGCTTTGGTTCTTGAAATTGTACTAGTTGATGTGTGTAAACCAAGAGGGCCGATTTCAAGAAGTTTGTGACTATTCTCTCAAGTTTCCAAGTTTGTGGTGATTTGTGACTTCCATTTGAGGCATCCACATTATTGGTGCTAGGCTCTCAAACTCCAAGCAATCAACTACTACTACAAGGTAAGTAATTCTACTAGTTTTATTTGATTCAAGTACCCCATGCCATGCTAGTTAGGATAAGAACCTTGGAAAAATAATTATTTGCATGTATCTTAGTCAAACATAGATCCAAGGTTTCTAGGGTTGCATGTACACCATAGGAGTGTTAGAATGCTCAAAACCCATCAGTGGTATCAGAGCCTGGTTTGTTTATTTGATACTTGATGCAAAAAAAAAAACTTGAAAATCGAAGTTTTGTTCAAAAGCTCGTATCAAAATTTCAAGTTTTGTATATGTACTTACGATTCTTGAAATTTTTGATATGAACATTCATAAACATATGAGTTTAGAAGATCATAGAAATTATGTGCTAATAATTGATTAGATTAATTCTTGATCTTTATGTGTTTTAATGGAGTCCATAACTAGTTCTTAAGTTATGGATAACCAAAAGTCACATTTATAAATAACCATTAAAAGAACACATCGGTTACAAAAAATGAAGAGTCTTCATTTTTAATAACCATTAATTCATAAGTTATGAGAAATGAAAAGTTTTGAAAGTTTACAAAACTTGCCCTCAAGTTTTGGAACATGTAAAGTCATATTAAAAACTTTAGTTCCAACCCCTAGAATTTTAAAAGTTAAAATTCAACCCTCATACTTTATAATATTATAAGTTTAATAATATTTATATATGTATAAGATCAAGTCGTCTTACCGCTAGTACGCCTCATTCACGAAGCCGGTCTATAAGGGGGGTATAAGGTTGTTGTCTATAAAATGGCAACTTAATGGGTGTCCACTCTCACCCACCGCTTCCTTGATCGGTGGAGGGTCGTTAGCCGAATGGGTAGGACAAGGACTTATAAATTCTCATTAAAAGTATAATGATCATACTAAAGTAACTAAACTTTATTGAATTCGCAATCTTAGTTATTTTAGGAAAATGTGAATAAGGTGCTAATCCATGAAATTACAATTTACACTTTGTTTAAGTCGTTAGTGGAGCGTGTGTGGTTAACCGGCACACTAACTTGAACTTAACAAGGTAGGTAAAGGGTGACTTAATGTTTATCATAGTATTGATGGAGCGTGTGTGGTTAACCGGCACATCGATTGAGGGGTAATACATTAAGGGTACCAAGTAATTTGCATGGTTACTTCACACCTTGTTTTGTGATCCTCGGCATCCCAGTCACAAAACGTGAAGGGCACACTCGAGATTGAAACATGCCATTGAAGAAAGTTCAATGAATCTCAAAGAATCTAGTGATGGGTTTTGAGCATTCTAACACTCCTATGGTGTACATGCAACCCTAAATACCTTGGATCTATGTTTTCTCCAATATACATGCAAATGCTAATATTCAAAGGTATTACCCTATCTAGCATACAATCATAGATACTTGGGTAATAATATAGATAGAATACATAACTTTTGTAGTGTAGCTTGACTCCATGGGGCTTGAGTGCCTAGTGCCTCAAATGTGACACCTCAAATGGCTCACACAACATCAAATGCTCTTGGAATAGCTTAGAGAGAAATCCACACTTCAAGAAATCGGCTAGCCCTTCTTTTTCACACATAGTGGCCGATTTTGGTGAATAATATGATGCTTATATAGTATGTTACAATTAGGGTTACACCATGTAAACCCTAATTGTCATGACCTTTCATTTCCATGACCCATGGGTTAAGTAACCTCCATGGAGCATCCATGGAGTATCCTATGGGTTTAACCCAACTTGATTATCCATGGAGCTTTGGCCCACTATATAAGTTATGGATGATTTACACAATCAACCCATATATTTAATTAGTATTCTTTTGATCACATAATTAATTCTAAATTAATTCTTGATCAATACTAATTAAATATTATTATTATTATTATTAATATATTAGAACTTATAATATATTAATAACCATAAGTGTCTTATTTCTCTCATTTAGTCTATCCAAGTGCATGATGCCATGCAACCCAAATGGACCATGCCTGGTCGGGTCAAGTACATACCAAATATAGTTATGGACTTAGACACTAATCCAACAGTCTCCCACTTGGATAAGTCTAAAACTATTATTTCGTATGACTTCAAGAACCAACTGGCAATCGTAGCTCTCAAAAGTCGCTGTCGAACTCTGACCTTGTAACTGAACTCTGACCTTGTCAATGACTTGTCCATTAGATAAGGGATCATATATTCCTCCATTCTAGATATCATATGGACTGAGACATCGATTATAATCATTCTCTCTTTCCATTTGTTGTTTCCCGATTTCCGATTTATGACGATTGACTGATTGAACAAATCAAATCAGTCCTGGCTTGGCCAAGCACTCACATGTGTCATCACTAAATCATCGGGGGGCCCACAGATATCGCTTTTATCCCGAAGGTAAAAGGAATGGATAAACTTCGACTCATATGGCTTGTTCTACTACTTGTTGAATCATACACAAAGCCACGTTTTATAACATCGAGTTACCAATGCGTTTTCGTGCAATTAATGTACTATCAACTCATAGTAACAACTCATATCTCTAGGTTTGAAGAATATAAGATATTATCGTCTCATGATCACTCGTGATAAAATCCATGAAGTGATTCAAATGAGCGCGGGTTGAATCCAATACTCAGAACTTATGAGCACTCATGAGTGTTGTAGCACCACTTTGTCCACCAACTTGGACCTCTACAAACCAACCCATGACAGTCTTGATTCATATCTACTTCCAACATATGACCGACTGTGGATGGTTTGAATAACTTAATCATTCAGGAAGAGCGACTTAGTTATTCTGGAAGTCAAAACATGCAAAGTGAAACACAAGAATAAATGAATCAAATATGGTATCAAACCCTATGAATATAAATAAACACTTTTATTTATCACCATACTGATGACTCATTATTCATTGTTTCGGTTTTATCAACTTTATACTTGAATTAAAAGCACTAGTTGTCCCATGCTCCAAGCATGTACACTATGTTTTTCTTAAACAATAGCTTTGCCATACACCAAGTATGCACTCTATGTTTGTCTATGATCCTTACTTTGTGAAATAAACCAATTGAACATAATTTCAATGATTCTAATTTCACACTCCCAAATCCTTATCGAAAAATATGAGAATTTCAAATTCCTATCATTTATCGAAATCTGTTTAGATTTTAAACTTATATGCACTGACCCTCCTGTAATGAATATGTACAAAGTCACAAAGACTTGTCAACAGTCATTATAAGGTATTCCAATGGAGATCAACTCCATGGAAACTAAGTCTCATATTCAAAGTACATTGCTTTGGACATGCTTCTTGCATTAAGTTTTCTAATCTTACACAGATAACTTCCACTTATGGAGACAACTCCATATTCTCATTTTGACTATCACTTCTGAATAAGAGATGCCTCTTTTCAGAATATGTCAATATAGTCCTTCCAAAATTAGCACTATACTTCCAACTGTCCCTGAGCAACCAATCTTTGGTAAACCTCAGATTGTTCTCGACAATTGCTTAATCATTTTAGTCATATCCAATTCTAGACCTTTTCCCTTCTTAATGCCTCTGGGCATTTGGAAAAATTTAGAAATGACAAATATTATAGCACATGCAATCGATCCTGTACCCAAAGCAAATGGTACACGATTCATGATGTCTCACATAAAGACATGATTCTAGACCAGTCTTTTGCTACAATATTTTTATTTGCCATGTTTTCAAAATTTGACTATGAAGAGGGATGCCGTAATCATAATCGAATTTTGAGAACGCAATATATAGAATTTCCTTAAGTTGAACCAATCCAACATGAAATTCATATATATATTCTTGACTAAAGATGATTAAGGTCTCAATCTAAGCCTTTAGAACTGAAATGAAGTATATCCTCTCCCTTAATTATAGCAAAACAAGTTTTTCAATCCCTGCAGCCTCACGAATTGAAACTTTTGTTTTCTATAATTAACATTGCTAACTTGCAACACTAACAATAATTATCATGCTCCCACTAACATGATGATTATTAGCATAACACTTATGCTCCCACTAGCTTTGACATGTACTCAGAAATCAGCTGGACTTCTAGAAATCAATACTTTATTGACTTCCTTACCAAAGTTCATATTTCTGATACGAGATGCTTTGATAAAACTTTATCAAAATCATACACCTTTCCTTAGATAGCATGCATGCGTGTCTAAACAATTTCAGAACTATGAAAAGGGATGCCGTAATCATAGTCTCAATTGTTTAGACCTTTTGCCATCTGCTTCAAATCTACTTGGTGGAAGTGTTTCCTCACCATCATTTTCATGAATCGGAGAGAAACCTTATGACCCTTAGATTTTATGGTGTATGTGTTCTTATCCATGTGAATCGTCAAAACCATAGTCACAAGACAAGGATAATGACAAATCCAAACTCATATGGACTGAACTTATGCAATCTTAACTTCTTGCCACCTGGCAGTACAGGGCCTGCCATTGCTTCCAAGTTGTTATGCAACCAATTGAGAACTTTCAGAACTCCTATGCAAAGCCAACTTTAACTGGAATGGGCACAGAATATGTCAACATGATAGGTTATAAACCTCAAGTCGTGTGCTAGTGAAGAACCTCAGGTTTTATTCTTGATTAGTTCTTGAAATTCTTTTTAGGATCTTTAAGACTCCCACTGTCCTCTTGACATATAAGACTATCTTGCCAAATATTCAAGAGATAGTGCTGATTCTTTATCAAGACAAACACTTCACACAATTGGCCTTAGTTGGTCTTTGTTTAATCCAAAACATCACAACTTACCAACTTCAAATGTACAAGAGTAGGACACTTTTACTCTTACATTTGACAAGTGTTATAAACCTTTCTTTAAGATATGTCACTCAACTTATAGTCTTGGAGTATGACTCTAAGACTTGTTTTGAAACGAAGTATGACTCATCTTCTTGATTTAACCATTTCAACAATTCATGACTCCTCTTCTTAGTCATAAGAATGCACTAAGATGTCCTTAGAAGACCAATTGTGATGTGGTTCTTTAATCATTAAGATGATCACAAAACATGATACTAAAGTACTCTCCCATCTTTTCAGATTTGAGAAACTTTTATCTGTCTGCCTAATTTGATTCTTCCCATTCGTTCTGCCATACATTGAGACTTTTCCAATGTTTCAGAATTATACTTAAACTTGTAAGTATAACCATATTTACTAAAATTTAGTAAATCATGACGAATAGTCTTAACGAGCTTTGTGGTGGACTTGATCAGTGCACAAGAATGTGTACTCGATCCCTTTAGTCCTTAACTTGACTCACACATCCATGTGAACAAGTCTTAATTTTCCAATGCTTGAAAGTTCTCATTCATCATACTATTCAACTTGCATGATTCCAAGTTTCTATCCAAATGAAGCCTTGGGAATGAGAATCTTTCCTTATTTGGTAAATTATGACACTACCACAAATGAAAGAATCAAATCCATTTTCCAATATTGCTATCAATGGAAACATGTAAACAACAATTTTTCACAAATGCCATTGTAAGGATACTTAAAATAAATAAATCAAAACTATTTTTTATTTTAAAACTTCCGGAAAAACTTATCCTTACAATGCAAATGCATATGAAAAACTTGTTGTTATCTATTCCTAAGCAATATATCATAACTCCTAAGTAACAGCTTCAAAAATTCTGATCACCAAACCATGCGATCGAAATCCATCTTCGTGATCAGAATCAACATGTACTTCCTTTAAGTTTCTTCACTTTTCTTTGATTCTTAAAGCATCAACATGTGACCCAGTCACATCATGTAATGAGAATCTCATAATAGAAACTTAACAGAGTTAGATAATGGACTTTTACCTGAAGAAGAGTCAAACTTCTTGAATTGATCAACCTTATGATCTTTCAGGTAAATAGGCAGCTTCGCAATCAATGCCCCTTCCTTTGGAAAGAGAAACATATGGACTCTTTGGGAATGGTGTACTGGACTATCACAGACTTGCCTTTCTCTTTACCATTTGGTCAACCGAGTTGACTATGGCCAATCCCTTTCCATTGGGAAGCGAAAGATTTTCTGGATATCCAATGTTACCATTTTCAAAGTCCATAGAAGTTTGGG
Source organism: Lactuca virosa (assembly GCF_052849685.1). NCBI lineage: Eukaryota > Viridiplantae > Streptophyta > Magnoliopsida > Asterales > Asteraceae > Lactuca > Lactuca virosa. The sequence continues at coordinate 507,299,742 of NC_136429.1, forward strand.
AAGTTGATCTTCTAATCAAATTTGCTTTACTGGTCCTCCAAATCATTGCTGATTCAGTAGCACCAAGCAAATAGATATGACCATTAAGGTTCATGTCATAGTCTGTTTCATAGTAGTCCCAAAGGAACTTACTATGTGACTTAGAAAGTGATTGAACATCCAACTTTCTCAAGACTTTGACACCCAACTCTCCCGGCTTGTCAATATATGACTTCATCTCCAAGATGTGATCACACATAGACCTTGCTTGCCAATAGGGATTGAGTGACCTTTGAACTTGTGGGTTAGGGAAAATAATTGGAGGAGGTGGAGGAAGTAAAGTTCCAAGAGATTTGGGAAGATCATAGATGTCTGAACTAGACATCTTTTGGGAGATATTCAAGATAGTTGATCTAAAGTCCTTAATATAACACCCAATATGAAATATTAAGGCTAGGATCCAACAACCTATTTATAACTGGAAGAGGGATGCCGTAATCCGAGTTATAAAATAGTTGAAGGTAGGTAAATGACGATTTACCAATTTCCACCATGAAAAAACGAAATAATGTAATTAGGTTTTTAATTGGATTTGAAACTCCTAGATCTTTTGAGATTCATTGAACTTTTCAATGGCATGTTTCAATCTCGAGTGTGCCCTTCAGGTTTTGTGACTGGGATGCCGAGGATCACAAAACAAGGTGTGAAGTAACCATGCAAATATACTTGGTACCCTTAATATTTACCCCTCAATCGATGTGCCGGTTAACCACACGAGCTCCACCGATACTATGATAAATATTAAGTTACCCTTTTCCTACTTTGTTAAATCCAGGTTAGTGTGCCGGTTAACCACACACGCTCCACTAACGGTTTAAACAAAGTGCAAAGTGTAATTTCATGGATTAGCACCTTATTCACATTTTCCTAAGTAACTAAGATTCGGAATTTATAAAAAGTTTAGTTACTTAGTATTTATCATTAATACTTTTAATGAAGGGAGAATTATAGTCCTTGTCCTACCCGTTCGGCTAACGACCCTCCACCAGTCAAGGAAGCGGTGGGTGAGAGTGGACACCCATTAAAGTGCCATTTTATAGGCAGTAACCTTATACCCCCTTATAGACCGGCTTCGTGAATGAGGCCTACTAACGGTAAGACTGACTTGCTCTTATACATATATTTATTATTAACTTATAATACTATACAGTATAAGGGTTGAATTTTAACTTTTAAAATTCTAAGGGCTAACTTGGAATTAAAGTATTCATGGGGAAAACTTTACAAATTCCAAAACTTGAGGGCAAGTTTTGAAAATATTCAAAACTAATTAATTCCATAACTTATGTGTTTAAAGTAGTTTTAATTAAAAAAAAAAAAAACTCTTCAAGTTCCATAACTTGAGGACAAGTTATGGAAGACTTTAAACTAATAAAAGAATGTAACTTTTCTTTATTTTTGTAACTTATGGAACTAATTAAGGTTACACATTTTATCATTTAATGAAGTGACTCTTGAACCTCCATAACTTGAGGACAAGTTACGGAGTCATAAAACCATTTAATGAGGACAAGACTCTTCATTTTTGTAACCATTGCCAACTTTTTATGAGTTTTATGAAACTTAAATGTGACTTTTCATATAACTTGAGGACAAGTTACAAAAACACATTTTAGATTAAAATGGATTGAAAACACATAATCAATTAACTTTTCTATTAATCTAATAAACTCATATGAACAAAGATAATTCACATCAAAAAAAATTTCAAGTAATTAGCATAACTTTTAAACTAATACAATTCGATTTTTCAGCTAATTTTGCAAGTATAACAAGAAAACAAGCCTTGGCTCTGATACCACTGATGGGTTTTGAGCATTCTAACACTCCTATGGTGTACATGCAACCCTAAATACCTTGGATCTATGTTTTCTCTAATATACATGCAAATGCTAATATTCAAAGGTATTACCCTATCTAGCATACAATCATAGATACTTGGGTAATAATATAGATAGAATACATACCTTTTGTAGTGTAGCTTGACTCCATGGGGCTTGAGTGCCTAGTGCCTCAAATGTGACACCTCAAATGGCTCACACAACATCAAATGCTCTTGGAATAACTTAGAGAGAAATCCACACTTCAAGAAATCGGCTAGCCCTTCTTTTTCACACATAGTGGCCGATTTTGGTGAATAATATGATGCTTATATAGTATGTTACAATTAGGGTTACACCATGTAAACCCTAATTGTCATGACCTTTCATTTCCATGACCCATGGGTTAAGTAACCTCCATGGAGCATCCATGGAGTATCCTATGGGTTTAACCCAACTTGATTATCCATGGAGCTTTGGCCCACTATATAAGTTATGGATGATTTACACAATCAACCCATATATTTAATTAGTCTTCTTTTGATCACATAATTAATTCTAAATTAATTGTTGATCAATACTAATTAAATATTATTATTCTTATTATTAATATATTAGAACTTATAATATATTAATAACCATAAGTGTCTTATTTCTCTCATTTAGTCTATCCAAGTGCATGATGCCATGCAACCCAAATGGACCATGCCTGGTCGGGTCAAGTACATACCAAATATAGTTATGGACTTAGACACTAATCCAACATCTAGGAGTTTCTAAACCAATTAAAACCTAATTAAATATTTCGTTTTTCATGGTGGAAATTGGTGAATCGTCATTCACCTACCTTCAAATATCTTATAGCTTAGATTACGGCATCCCTCTTCTAAGTTATAAAATATTGTGTTGGGTCCTAGCCTTAATATTACAATTGGGTGTTTTGTTAAGGGCTATCTCTATATCTAATCTAATCTATTCCCTCTTCTTTTCAGATGTCTTCCAATAACAATGCTTCTGGCTCAAACCCTACTAGCTCCTTCTCTCTCATGAATCTTTGTGGGAGAGTCATCTTTGATGGGTCCAACTTTACAGATTGGATCAGAAACATCAGGATGGTCACTCAGTATGAGAACAAAGAATATGTTCTCGACAAGGAGCTGAAGGTACCCGAGCCAACTGCAACTCCTGAAGAGCTTGCTGAATATGAGGTACATGAAAGAGATGCTACAAAAGTGGCATGCATCATGATGGCCACCATGACAGCCGAGCTCCAAAAGTCCTATGAGGAATATTATCCTTTTGAGATGAACCAGGACTTGATGGACCGCTACCATCAAAGTGCTCGTCAAGAGCGATATGAAATAATCTCCTCCAAGATAACAACCCGAATGAAGGATGGTGAACCCATCACGGGCCACATGCAGAAAATGCAAAGGTATGTGGACCGTTTACTAAAGCTGAATGTGAACTTCCATGAGGAGTTAGCAATAGACATCATTTTGCACTCCTTGCCATCGTGTTATGATCAATTCCGCATGACATATCACATGAACAAGGAAGAAGTCACCCTCAGCAAACTTCAAGGACTCTTGAAGATCGCCGAAAGTGGTCTAAAGGGTAAGTCGGTTGTTACTACTCCTACTCCTACTCCAACTACGGCCAATGTCTTGGCAATCGGGCATGGCAAAGGGAAGAAGAGAAAGAACCCTTCTAAGGGTACCAAGGGTAAGACCCTTGAAGGCTCCTCTTCAAGCAAAACCAAGAAAGGGTTTGTCACTCCTTCTGCTAACCCTAATGAGGCTGAATGCTTCTATTGCCATGAAAAGTCGCACTGGAAGCGAAACTGCCCAAAGTACTAGCAAGATTTGAAGGATGGGAAAGTAAAACCCAACCATGCAGGAATATACACTATATTTTCTAATAACTCACCTCATTTTAAGTCTTGGGTCCTTGATACAGGTTGTGGTATTCACATATGTTGTGATTTGCAGGGACTAAAAAGAAGTGAGAATGTGGAGCAGGGAAAGATAAACTTGATCATGGGAAACAGGAAAGCTTCACCTGTCACCAAGATAGGAGTTTATTCATTAGTGCTAAATAGTGGGTTTACATTAGATTTGAATAAATGTTATTATTCGCCAGAAATGGCAAGAAATGTTATTTCCTTTCATACATTGTATAAACAAGGTTTTACCTTTTGTTTTGATAATAATAATGGTAGTATTGATGCTTTCTTTAATAATGTTCTTTATTTTAAAGCATTACCTTGTGATGGCGTGTATGAAACTGTATCTGTTGTAGATAATCTAGGAAATAATGTATTGTGTATTAACTCTTCCACTAGCTTAGATAAAGCATCCTTATGGTATTGTCGTCTTGGACATGTAAGCAAGAAATGCATAGGCCAACTCCAAAAGGATGGAGTCTTGGAGTCATTTGACCTAAAGTCAGATGATAGTTGTGAATCTTGTTTGCTTGGTAAAATGAAAAAGTCACCTTTTACTGGCACTTGTGCTAGGGGTGAAGGTTTTTTGGACCTCATACACACGGATGTGTGTGGACCCTTCAGAACCGCCACAAGAGATGCTAATCGGTTCTATGTGACTTTTACTGATGATTTTAGTAGATATGGATATGTCTACCTAATCAAGCATAAGTCAAAAACCTTTGAGAAATTCAAAGAGTTTAAGCAAGAAGTGGAGAATCAGTTGGGCAGGAACATTAAGATGCTTCGATCCGATCGTGGTGGTGAGTATCTTAGTACTAAGTTCCTTGACTATCTTAAGGAATGTGGGATTGTCTCACAATTAACACCTCCTAGGACACCACAGCTGAATGGTGTAGCTGAGAGGCGCAATCGGACCTTGTTGGACATGGTTCGTTCCATGATGAGTCGAGCTTCGCTACCAATCTCATTTTGGGGGTATGCCTTAGAGACTGTCGCCTATATCCTTAATCTAGTCCCTACAAAGAAGGTTGCCAAAACACCTCACGAGGTGTGGACTGGAAAAGTTCCCAATCTAGACCACATCAAGATTTGGGGTTGCGAGGCTTTCGTGAGACGCGAGACTCACGATAAGCTCGAACCCCGAAGCGAAAGGTGTATTTTCATCGGCTACCCACAGAAATCCTTTGGTTACATCTTCTACAGACCCAGTGATAATGTGGTCTTTGTAGCAAGAAGAGGATTCTTTCGAGAGAGAGAATTCATGAGCCAAGGAGACAGTGGGAGGCAAATTGACCTTGAGGAAATTCAAGAGTCAAGTGATGAAGGAACCTCAAAACCTAGCCCTCAACCTGAGGAGGAAACTCCTGTTGAGCCGACTGAAGAATCTATACCTCTGAGGCGTTCCACCAGAGTTAGGAATGCACCTGAGCATTATTATGGTTTTCATATTACTGCAGAAGGTGAGACACTTATCAGTGATAACACACTGGTAAATCTGGATGAGCCTAACAGCTACACGGAAGCCATGGCAGGCCCTGAGGCTGCTAAATGGAAAGAGGCTATGGATAGCGAGATACAGTCCATGTATGACAATCAAGTTTGGAACTTGGTTGACAATGTACCTGATCGTAAGATAGTTGGGTGCAAATGGATCTTCAAGAAGAAGACCGACATGGATGGTAATGTACACACTTATAAGGCACGACTGGTTGCAAAGAGTTATTCTCAAACTCCGGGAGTTGATTATGATGAGACCTTTTCACCAGTGGCCAAGATTAAGTCTATTAGGTTTCTGTTAGCCATTGCTGCATTTCATGATTATGAAATATGGAAAATGGATGTCAAAACCGCTTTCCTTAATGGAAACTTGGCTGAAGATGTTTACATGGTTCAGCCAGAGGGTTTTGTCAGTACAGAGTACCCCAGTAGAGTGTGTAAGCTCGAGAAATCCATTTATGGATTAAAACAGGCACCTCGCAGATGGAATCTTTGATTTGATGAGAAAGTCGAAGAATTTGGCTTTTCAAGGAGTGAAGATGAATCTTGTGTCTATATCAAGGCTAGTAGGAGTATAGTCAACTTTTTGGTACTGTATGTGGATGTCATACTACTCATAGGAAATGACATCCCAACCCTGCAGGAAGTAAAGTCCTGGCTTGGGAAGTGTTTCGCTATGAAGGACCTTGGAGAAGCTGCCTATATCCTAGGGATAAGGATTTTAAGAAACAGGAGTAAAAGACTAATTGGACTTAGTCAAAGCACCTATGTGGACAAAGTGTTGAAAAGGTTCAACATGCATAACTCCAAGAAAGGAGAGTTACCCATCCAGAGTAACGCCAGATTGAGTAAGACACAAAGCCCTAGTACTGAGGCAGAGATAGCAGAAATGAGCCGAATACCTTATGCTTCAGCTGTAGGATCGATCATGTATGTTATGACGTGTACTCGACCTGATGTAGCCTTTGCTTTGAGCATGGTTAGCAGGTATCAGGGGAACCCTGGCAAGGCACACTGGACTGCGGTAAAGAATATCCTCAAGTACCTACGGAGGACTAAGGACTGGGTCCTTACCCTCGGTGGCAGTAAGGACTTGAGAGTTGTAGGGTACAGTGATGCTAGCTTTCAGACTGACAGGGATAATTTCCGCTCTCAGTCGGGCTGGGTCTTTACTCTAAACGGAGGGGCAATTACTTGGAAAAGTTTCAAGCAGGAGACAGTGGCTGATTCCACTTGTGAATCAGAGTATATAGCAAAAAGCGAGGCAGCAAAGGAGGCTATATGGCTAAAGAACTTCATCGGAGACCTTGGAGTTGTACCAGCTATAAAGGAGCCAATGGAGATTTTCTGTGACAGCAATAGTGCGGTTGCCTTAGCCAAGGAACCAAGAGATCATGGGAGATCCAGACACATTGACAGAAAATATCATTTCATCAGACATCGAATAGAAGAAGGAATCCTCGTGGCGAAGAGGGTATCATCGGATGAGAACCCAGCAGATCCCCTCACGAAGGGACTGACTCGGGCTAAGCATCTCCAGCATGCTCGGAGCATAGGGCTGAAGGATGATATTAGTTTTAGTAGTTAGATAATCTTGAAATTTGTAAAATGTAATTGACATTTAATGATAAATAAAAGCTGTTATTTATGAGTAAAGTGTTTCTATCTCTTGTCAATCGTTTACTATTATTTCTTTTTGCATGTTTTGACTTCCAGAATAATTATGTTATGGTTTATATCATATTATTCAAACTCTCCACAGTCGGTCATATGTTGGAAGTAGATATGAATCAAGACTGTCATGGGTTGGCTTGTAGAGGTCTAAGATGTTAGACAAAGCGGGGCTACAACACTCATGAGTGCTCATAAGTTCTGAGTATTGGATTCAACCCACGCTCACTTGTATCACTTCATGGAATTTATCTCGAGTGATCGTGAGACAGTAATATCATATAAGTCTTCAAACCTAGAGATATGATTTGTTGCCTATGAGTTGGTTATGCATTGATTGCACGAAAACGCATTGGTAACTCGATGTTATAAACCGTGCTTTTATGTGTAATTCAACAAGTAGTAGAGCAAACATATGAGTCGAAGTTTATCTGTTCCTTCTAGGATTAGAAGCGATATTTGGGCCCCTCGATGATTTTGTTTTGACCTATGTAACGTGCCCGGTCAGAACTAAATTGATGTGTTCAGTTAAGTTCTATGTTAAACAAATCGGAAATCGGGAAACAAATGCTGGACAATAAGCAAGACCTTGTTCCATGTATTTGTCCGGCTGATATCTAGAACAGAGGATTATATGATCACTTATCTAAAATGGCGCTTCATAGTTCAACAGAGTTTAAAGAGCTACGATTGCTGATCGGTTCCTGAAGTCATACTTGCAACTATAGTTATTAGACTTATCCAAGTGGGAGACTGTTGGATATAGTGTCTAAGTCCATAACTATATTTGGTATGTACTTGACCCGACCCGGCATGGTCCATTTGTGTTGCACTTCACCCGAACAATTTATGGATAATCGTTTGAGAATAGTATAAGTTATGATTTATTAATATATTATAAGTCCTAATATATTAATATAAAATCATATTATTTTAATTAGTATTGATCTATAATTAATTTAGAATTAATTTAGAGATCAAAAGTATGACTAATTAAATATGGGCTCTTGTATTTATATAGTGTGGGCTAATGCTTATTTGGAATGGGCTAGGCTTGCATGGAAAGTCCATGGATACTCCATGGAGCTTTAACCCATGGATCTCATGGAAATGAAAAGACATGGGTATTAAGGTTTACATGGATGTAACCCTAATCCACCACACTATATAAAGGAGGCTTTGGTTCTTGAAATTGTACTAGTTGATGTGTGTAAACCAAGAGGGCCGATTTCAAGAAGTTTGTGACTATTCTCTCAAGTTTCCAAGTTTGTGGTGATTTGTGACTTCCATTTGAGGCATCCACATTATTGGTGCTAGGCTCTCAAACTCCAAGCAATCAACTACTACTACAAGGTAAGTAATTCTACTAGTTTTATTTGATTCAAGTACCCCATGCCATGCTAGTTAGGATAAGAACCTTGGAAAAATAATTGTTTGCATGTATCTTAGTCAAACATAGATCCAAGGTTTCTAGGGTTGCATGTACACCATAGGAGTGTTAGAATGCTCAAAACCCATCAGAAGCAAGGACGAAGAAGAGCTTGTAGATCTAGAAGTTTGGCACCATTTATGACTCTTTGAAGGTATAAAGTTTAATCCTTGATCATTGTATGCTTATATCTAGGTTTAGGCTAGAAAATGGTATCTTTTGGTCCCATAGTTTGGATTCTTGGAGTTGAGAAACTTCAGATCATATGAGCTGTCCTTTTGAGGTCTTGGAGGTGTTTTGAGTCATAAAAATCAGATCTTGATGGTTAAGCCTCAACTATGCAAGTGTTAGGAACTATCCAAGTGTGCTTATGGACTTTATTCATGTTTTGAGCCCCATCCTTGCATGCAAAAGCTTAAAGTTTGCAACTTTACGGCTTAGGACATTTTTAGGGGCCTCAATCTAAGTTTTGGACGTTAGGTCTTAATGGATTAAGACATGGAAGTGAGATTCGGTTGGCAGACCAGTAACCCATGCGTACTCCAGTGTACGCTGCGCGTACTGCGTCAGCGTTTCGACCCCTGGTCAACACCAGCGTACACTGGGTGTACAAGCCAAGTACGTCGCACGTATGCAGTCAGTGAGCCTAGAAGGTTTTTAGGCTCGTTTGGTGTTGGTCTTTGAACTTGAGTAAGTTGGGCCTCGGGCCCACCTGATTGTAGCAAGTCATTTTTGGGCCTAAGGACATCTTTGGGGTTCTTGAGCCATATTGGGCCTTAGAGGCCCTATAGTGGGCATGGATTCCTTTTTGGGTTTTTGTGGATTTCGGCCTTGGAGGAAGGGAGGCTCGTTAAGGCAAAGGTAAAGGAGCCCTTTTGTCTTAAGTCACGAATTGGGGTTTTGGACCTTCGGTTTAGAATGTGACCTAATTTCTAATTAAGCATTTATGCTTGTACTATAGCGAGAGGAGTTCGTGAGTTATCCGCTAAGTGTGATTTGATACCCACAGTCTGAGGTGATTCTTCCTTCACAGTAGCCGTGGGTCGAAGGCACCAAAGCCGACCCACTAGTTTATGTTATAGTGTGATGATTGTCTTTGTGATAATTGCCAGTTATGCCAGTATTTTCTTGATGACTCTGTGATTTCTATTATGATATTATGTGGTAGTAGTAGGGGGTGAAATAGACCTAATATCCGGTTGAAATAGACCGAAGGGGATTGCAAGCACCCAGATATGCTTGATAGTATTCGGTTGAGATAGACCGAAGGGGTAGGAAAGAACCCATATACGCTTGCCAGTATCCTGTTGAAATAGACCTAAAGGGTAGGGCGGCACCCAGATATGTCTGGTAGTATGTTCGTTTAGTATGTGCTATTTTGGGGGAACTCACTAAGATTTGTGCTTACAATTTTTAGTTTCTATTTCAGGTACTTCCAGTTCGAAGGGGAAGGGCATGAACTGATCGCACCGCATCACTCTATCTTTTTCTACACATAGTGATTTTGGGATTTGTACTCTGATAACATCTTAGAAAATGACTCTTTCGAATATTTTGATATCAGTTTCTTATGAATTGAATGAATTTAAAAACAAAATTTTATATGTATTTTTGGAGATGTTACAAGTTGGTATCAGAGCCTTATTTTGAGGGATTCAGGCATACTCTCGGGTGTGTCTGGACTTAAATCGAGGGTTTGGTAGGTTTTTCACAAAAAGAAACATTTAAATATAAGGATTTTTATATAAGACAAGGGGTGTGATGCGTGCAATCGACCGAGCTCAAGTAAGTTTTCCCAAAATACCCATACAATTTATATGTTTTATGATATGATATGAGAAATGCATGCTAGATTAGGGGCTAAGGATCTGCTCAGGATTGCATGATAGAATGCTAGGAGAGATGCCTTTATGTGCCTATCTGTATGAGCTTTTAGATTTGAATGCTAGTATTGATGGGTTTCGATCAATACATCATTCCTATGGTGTACATGCAAACCCTAATAGCTTTTGGATCTAGTTTGTCTAATGAACATGCAATTAAATATCCAAAGCTATAAACCCTAGATCTATCATATAAGAACTGAAATAAGGGTTTAGTAATTACCTTTTATTGTTATATAGTAATAACAATCAATTCCTTGCTTTGATTGGCTTCAGAAAGCTTAGTGCCTCAAGTGTTGCACCTCTAATGGAGTCACAAACACCACTAAGCAATTGGATGAAGGAGAGAAGAGAGGGGAGGCACCAAAAACGGCTGGAAACCCTAAAGGAACACTTGGCCACGTTTTTGGGGCATAGGGGTCCTTTATATACATGTAGGCTATTAGGGTTTGCAACTAGGAAACCCTAATATGACTGCTTAGGCCCTAAGCAGCCCATGAACTCCTTTAACATATCCCTTGGACGAATTCCTTATGGGCTTCCCATAGAATTCGTCCAACCTATATATTATTAGGTGATCCATAGCCCAATTGTAATTATCTTATAATTACAACTCCAGTCCCCTAAGTTTATATAATCTCTTTTAGTCACAAAATTAATTCTTAATTAATTCTTTACTAATATTAATTAAAGAATATGATTTTTCCTTTAATATATTATTCTTATAATATATTAATAAATCATAATTAAACCTTTCTCTCCTTAATTCATCCTACATATTGCTATGGTGAAGGCAACCGAAAAGGACCATGCTCATAATCGGGTCAAGTACATACCAAAATAGTTATGGACTTAGACACTAATCCAACAGTCTCCCACTTGGATAAGTCTAATAACTATTTTGCATAACTTCATGTGACAACCCGAAATTTTCTATCCTGTACAGTCAAACACTTCATGGAAAGTCAAACTAATTCCTGCCATCATTTAGCACAATTTAGAGTCTGTTTGAGCATTCTGAGCCTTGTACACTTAAGGAATAAGTGTCGGGGTTTATCTGCTGGATCTATAGTGCAAAGAACGAGCCTGAAACACTTTGACCTGGAGTTCACGGCCACCACATGGGATTTTACGGCCGTAAACTCCATGTGGGCCGTAAACTCACCTTATATGGTGAAAGTTAGGCCATTAGTTCATTACTTTCATTTCCTTGGCCCAAATCCTCTCAAGTATCATCCCGATCTTCGTCCCCGATCTTCAAAAATCGTAAGTTTCTTGCCCTAACTAGTTGATATCTTAGATGATCTAGTGATCTTACATGATTTCATCCGTGAAATCATTCCATTTTGTAGATCTTCAAGTTCCACCAAGAATACCAAGAACACACACTCGTATTCTTGGCCAAAACGACTAGTTCAAGCTCCTAGATCGTAAGTACTCTTGTTCCAACTCATTGTACACTAGGTTTATCATGTTTAGAGCCTAGAAATCACAAAGAAAGACAAGATCAAAGGAGTTTACGGCCAAGACATGTTCTTGGGCCGTAAACCCCTATAAGTGGGGCAAATTGCACCCTAGACCTTTCCTAAGCCTTGGATGCTAGTCTTGATCCTTCCTTGGAGTGTTTAGGACCTTAAACAACAAACAAAACATACCCCCATAGTAGTTTACGGCCGTAAACACATAGGGAAATGGTCCTTAGGCCGTAAACTCTACAAGGTGGTGATATTGTGCCCCTAATGCTTCCAAATGACTAGAACTTAACCTAGAACCAATCACCAATGAGCTAGGAACCTCAAAACATCAAAAGGTACTTCCTACCATGAGTTTACCGCCGTAAACTCATGGGGAAGTGGTCCCCAGGCCGCAAACTCAATATAAGGTCATTCTTGGACCTTAAACCCACCTAGCATCTTGTTTAAGCCTTGGAACACTTAACCACTTAAGACATGATAGCTTTAAGCCTCATTTGGTGACCCATTTGAGAGTTTACGGCCAGGAATAAACTCCCCTGGGCCGTAAACTCCAACAAGTATGGTCTATGGACCATAAACTCACTTACAAAGCCTTATACTCCTTTGTGGCAACCCAATAGCCTCCTAACACTTTGACCAAAGTGTTTTCCACGCCTTACAATGTTTATACTTGTCTAATTAGTGTTATAATCACTAATTGAATATATACATATGTCTTCATAAGTTATTAGGATCATTGTGTGTGTTTAAGTCTTCACTTGACACCAAGCACTTGTCCGACAGGTGAGTTCATACCCCTTAATCAACCTTTTAAATGATTTTAAATGCTTTAATAGGGGGGGGGGAATACAAGTAGAAAACAGCATGTTATAGAATCAATCACATGTGATTTATAACTGTGTTTTCAACCAACTGATTTCACATACTTCAAAATGTGATAAAAACAAGGATCTTCAGTCCTGTTATACTTTGTTATCAAATTAATTACTTTTGAAATGTTTTATAAGATGACATCAAGTCATCATTATTATTGTTTAAAACTCTTAAATGTTTTACAAAACCTCTTTCAACTTATTTTTAAAACCATATCTATACACTTATGTTTCATGTATATATGTATTGATATGAGAGCTTTCATTCTTCCTTCAGTTCCAACACTCTTGGGTAGCAAGGGTGTATAAACCTACTTGGACACTCAACTTACATTCTAGTAAACTATTATAGGTATAGTTTAGGGGATACAAAACATTATTCCTACTACAAGGAATTACACCAAAGTCAGTTCATTCATGAGTCTATACTAATACATCAATATGAAGAGATACTAATACATCAATATGAAGAGATACTAATACATCAATATGAAGAGATACTAATACATCAATATGATGAGATACAATTACATGGATACTTGTACATAGATACTTCTACATGGATACTGTTACATTGATACTATATGATGAGATACATTTACATATTATATGTGTAGATACTATTATATATGTACGGGACTAACCATTCTACACCCAGCTGTTAACTACAGAGGGAAAATGCACATCGACGGATGTCTATGGTTAATACTATTCGGCATCTTCCATGTCGTGTTTATCGTAGTACCAAAGGATAATACTTAAATGATTATATAATTTCCCTTTTACTTTTATTTTGTGACACATTCACATAAACGATGAGGTAGACTATATATTTATAATAATAGTCACATGGGAAAAACTTTCATTTACACAGAAATGCAAACTTCAAAGCATTCGGGTCTTGGTAGAAGACTACCTTTTATACTAGTAGGAAATATGGGATTTTCTAGGGTTTTCACACTTATATCAAATGTTTCATCAACAATTGCATGTCTTTCATATCAACTTTCCAAATTAATGACACCATAATACTTATGAATTCACCAGCTTTATGCTGATCTACACTTTCAAAATAACTTGTATTCTCTGGTCACCAGTAGACAGGTACGAGGACCAGGTTTTGAGAAGACGGAGCACAGACAAGACTCGTCCTTTATCTTGATTACATATTTTGGTGTCTTATTACTATGAAAGAACACTCATGTATTAAAACTTTACTTTTAATGCAATGGATGATGTTGTTGCTTGTTTACTACTTTGCACTGTTATGATACTTTACATGACGTCCTCCGCCCCAGAACGTTTCCGTCGTTCTCGGTTTTGGGGTGTGACAGATTGGTATCAGAGCATTGTTTATAGTGAATTGAGTATATCAACCCATAAAAGATATACTAACTATAAATACAATGGGATTAAAACACTCTGACCAAGAGTTGATACTTTTAAATAATAAAATATTTAATTAAGTATACGTGCCTGCATTCATACTAAAATCAGTGTCACAATGACAAGAACAAAAGTATTACGATTGTTGAATATCACAAGTAAGCTTGGGGATGTATGGTCAGTCCTGGGAGTGGCATAGCCGGATCAACTACGCTGGTCCGAGGAGTGATTTGCATATGCCCAAGAATGGTTGTGATGTGGCAACAAGTCTAAAAACTTACCAACACTACCACAATGAAATACCATAGGGGTATTTTGTATTACTGAAATTACTTATCTGAGAACTAAATAGATCCTTATCAATAGGTCAATAGTTGCTTAGTGGATACATTAAAATTATACGTATCGAGGACGTCATAGACTCAGAATCTGTGAATCTTTGCTTTATTTCCTGTCCTCGTTTGGTTGTGGGCTTAAATTTAGGGTCACTTATTCGAAGGTCTATCTTGTCCTAAATACATATAACTAGTATGCACTAAACAAGTATTGAAGTATCTGATAAAGATCATCTTATAATTATCTAATTAGTACGTCTATTTAGTTATTTCTTATCCCTTTTTCTCGCGTAGATATCATGGCTGGATTCCATCCCCACGACAACCCGTACTACCCTAACCACGGTAATGTTGGATGGCTCGGAGAGGAGCCAGAGAATGATCACCCAATCCCTATGGATGGTCACCAAGCTGAAGGCCTTGCTGATAATTCTGACTCCGAACCTGAAGTGGAGAACCTACCCCCGATGGCTCTTGTTCCAAATCCTAACCCTCGTCCGGCTTTTCAAGGCCCGACGCCTCCGTGGGTGGAAAGCTTGGAAACATGGAGCCAAGGGCAGGATCAACCCATGCTACTTAATGGAGACCGAAGCTTTTATGACCTAAGCGAGGGGGGCTCAGCAGACAGAGTCTTGCCAATCCTGGTCCACAGAGTGGCCCGAAATGAGATTCAAGGCAGGACAGCCCTCCATCAAATCACGGAAGTTGTCACCAATGCGAGAATGCATATGATTCGCACCATTCGCCTGGAAGATGCTCGTGAGAGATCTGAGAGAGACCATGAAACCCTGCTGCAAACACTGGCTGAATCACGAGCCAAATCCGTAGAACTCCGAGTACGCCAGAGGGTATACGAAAGACACCTGCTTGATATGGAACGTCAACTGGCTGACCTAAGGGTTCACCAGAGGGATGACCGTCACCAGTAGTAAGATGTCTTACTTTCTTTCCCTGTTAAAAAGGAATCGTTTTCTTGTCTATGTCCTATGTGGCATTTTTCTACGTAACTATCTTGTACTGTAAGTACTTTTAGGCCAAAACTTTCCTACTCCGGATATGATGTAAGACCTTCTACAAGGTCAATTTTCCCAAGCTTATTACATCTTAAACATCAATGATATTGACAGTCGGCATATTTCTGTGTCACCCTTTGATCAAATACTTTCATCATACTATCGTTGGAGTCTATCTAAAACCCACTCTAGTCAAGCAATTGGACTAGGGTAATTTATCTCCGGGATCATTCCCAATTCTCTATCAAAGGTTGGATCATGTTATTCACCGACCAATGGTACCCCGGTTTGAACGAAAAACGTCATGAGACCATTCTACGAACTTACTTCTATTCTGTACTAGGACTACATCATAGGGATGTAGGTCAAACCCTCGAGAACTTATTTCTAGTCTTTACATAAACGATCGGAATACATCTAGGTTCAACCATAACCGCTCACGAATTCATTTTCTTCCCATGTTACAGAATCATGTCGTCATCCGGAAATAGTCAGCCGAACAACGAAACCCCTATCCTTCATATCGATGCAGCTACCTTTCAAGCTGCAATCTCAGCGGCCGTGACAGCTGTTCTGACTCACCTTAACGCTAACAACGCAAATGTTAGCGGAATGGTTATCAATAATTCCAATGAAGGTAACAACCAAGTACACCCACGAGTAACGAACTACCACAACACTCCGAATCTCAAGCCCGAGAATAACAAACGAAAGTTCAGGGATAGAGCTAAAGGCAAATCACCCCAAGGGGCGAGCAAAAGACAACAACCTGTGGCAGCCTTCGCGGCCACGGCATCTGTACCTCCTACTGCCATTCCTTCTAGTATCCCAGTTATCCCTAACCCAGCCAGACAGTATGCTGGCAATCTCCCATATTGCAACAAATGCAACTATCACCATCATGGACCTTGTCGGGAAATGCAGTGCTTAAACTGCAACAAAAAGGGACACACCATCCGTTACTGCAAGACTCGGATCCAGCACATTACTTCAACCACCAATGTTGAAATTTCTCGGATATGCCATCTATGTGGTGTAATGGGACATTTCAAAAGGGACTGCCCAACAGAGAAGGGTGACGGGGGAACAGGAGGAGTTTGACCCCAGAACAACAAAAGACAGCAAAGGACCCTACTATAATATAGGTTCGCTTCCAATCGGCAGTATTTTGTATGCTTTCAACCTGTTTAAAACTAGTCCAACTCGAGTCTTATCTTTTGCGAGATCCCGTCATTCAAAGGGACCCTCGTGCTGCGTATACTTACCTTTTGTAGTATACCTTCTTCGCAACAGTAGTCTTGTAGCTAATCTAAAGTACTGTAACTCTATTAAAAGTTGCACTGTTATGTTTTGTCTGTAACACCTTTTGGATCTAATCTAATGCCTTTATGTTTCCGAGTAGTCCGATACTATCAGATAACTTGAGTCATTTCGACCCTAGCAATGCCAGTTTCGTGCGTAAATCTCTTTCTCCGAAATCGTCTTTCTAGCAAAACCGTCATTCAGAACATCCTGGAGGTACGCGACTTTCCCAACATCTTTCCAGAAGAACTCCCAGGATTACCACCACAACACCAAGTCGAGTTCAGAATCGACTTAGTGCCAGGGGCTACTCCCGTAGCCAAATCTCCATACAGTCTAACACCCACCGAGCTGCAAGAACTGTCAGGTCAAACCTAACGAACTACTCAGCAATGAAATTGAAGGACCAAGCTCCTCACCATGGAGAGCTCCGGTCTTGTTCTTCAAGGAGAAAGACAAATTGTTTCGTAGGACCATCGACTTCAGAGACCTCAACAATATTTCCATTAGAAATCATTATCTCTGCCTCGTATAGATGAGTTGGTTGACCAACCGCCAGGAACGAATTACCTTTCAGAAATGGACCTGAGATCCGAATATCACCAGTTTTGAGTTTTAGTGAAGGATGTCCCGAGCACAATCTTCCAAACTCGATGCGGACACTACGAGTCCGTAGTGATACCCCTCGGATAGGACCAATACGCCCGTAGTATTCACGAACTTAATGAATAGGGTACGCCTTTCTTACTTGGATCAGTTCGTCATTGTCGTTGTAAATGACTTACTTATCTACCCTCGTAGTAAGAAGGAAACCATAAGGAGCAGCTACCACAAACCATGGAAACAATACGATCAGAGAAGCTTTACACAAAGTTCTCTAAATACGAGTTTTGGAATTGAAGAGTCAAATTCCTAAGACACACTATTAGTGATGTGGGAATTCTGGAGGACCGTTTCAATTAACCAAAACCGTTGAGAATTTGTCAACACCGAAGACGCCGACGGTAATTCGCCAAATTCTAGGTCTCGCTGACCTACAGTCGTAGTTCATTTAGAACTCCTCGCAAATTACGGAACCTTTTACGGCTTTGACCCAGAAGGGAGCAACCCTTGACTGGGAAGAGAAGCAAGAGGAAGAAACCTTTGGAATTCCAAGTGAGAGACCAAATTCTCTTGGAAGTCTCACTCTGGGAAGGCTTAATACGCTTCGGAAAGCATGGAAAGCTAAAATCCAAGATAGTTTTGACCTCCGAGATTCTGGCCAGAATCGGCCCTGTAACTCACAAACTCAATCTACCCCGCGAGCTTAGTAACGTACATTATACCCTCCACGTCTCGAACTTGCAGAAGTATCTATCCGACGAGACTCTTGTAATCCCACTCGACGAGATCGAGTTCCACAAGAGCCTCACCTTCGTGGACGAACCATAGTGACCATGGACCGAGAGGTCAGGCGAACGAAGCAACACTGCTTCCCATTAGTGAAGGTTCGCTGGAATGCCAACCGAGGACCTGAATTCACTTGGGAGCACGAGAATAAATCGATTAGGAAGTATCCCCACTCCTTGGCTCGATTATTCATGCCTACTCCTTTATCTAAACTCTAATTTCGGGATGAAATTCCCTCTAACAGGGGCATGATGTGACAACCCAAAATTTTCTATCCTGTACAGTCAAACACTTCATGGAAAGTCAAACTCATTCCTGCCATCATTTAGCACAATTTAGAGTCTGTTTGAGCATTCTGAGCCTTGTACACTTAAGGAATAAGTGTCGGGGTTTATCTGCTGGATCTATAGTGCAAAGAACGAGCCTGAAACACTTTGACCTGGAGTTCACGGCCACCACATGGGATTTTACGGCCGTAAACTCCATGTGGGCCGTAAACTCACCTTATATGGTGAAAGTTAGGCCATTAGTTCATTACTTTCATTTCCTTGGCCCAAATCCTCTCAAGTATCATCCCGATCTTCGTCCCCGATCTTCAAAACTCGTAAGTTTCTTGCCCTAACTAGTTGATATCTTAGATGATCTAGTGATCTTACATGATTTCATCCGTGAAATCATTCCATTTTGTAGATCTTCAAGTTCCACCAAGAACACCAAGAACACACACTAGTGTTCTTGGCCAAAACGACTAGTTCAAGCTCCTAGATCGTAAGTACTCTTGTTCCAACTCATTGTACACTAGGTTTATCATGTTTAGAGCCTAGAAATCACAAAGAAAGACAAGATCAAAGGAGTTTACGGCCAAGACATGTTCTTGGGCCGTAAACCCCTATAAGTGGGGCAAATTGCACCCTAGACCTTTCCTAAGCCTTGGATGCTAGTCTTGATCCTTCCTTGGAGTGTTTAGGACCTTAAACAACAAACAAAACATACCCCCATAGGATTTTTCGACCGTAAACACATAGGGAAATGGTCCTTAGGCCGTAAACTCTACAAGGTGGTGATATTGTGCCCCTAATGCTTCCAAATGACTAGAACTTAACCTAGAACCAATCACCAATGAGCTAGGAACCTCAAACATCAAAAGGTACTTCCTACCATGAGTTTACGGCTGTAAACTCATAGGGAAGTGGTCCCCAGGCCGCAAACTCAATATAAGGTCATTCTTGGACCTTAAACCCACCTAGCATCTTGTTTAAGCCTTGGAACACTTAACCACTTAAGACATGATAGCTTTAAGCCTCATTTGGTGACCCATTTGAGAGTTTACGGCCAGGAGTAAACTCCCCTGGGCCGTAAACTCCAACAAGTATGGTCTATGGACCATAAACTCACTTACAAAGCCATATACTCCTTTGTGGCAACCCAATAACCTCCTAACACTTTGACCAAAGTGTTTTCCACGCCTTACAATGTTTATACTTGTCTAATTAGTGTTATAATCACTAATTGAATATATACATATGTCTTCATATGTTATTAGGATCATTGTGTGTGTTTAAGTCTTCACTTGACACCAAGCACTTGTCCGACACTTCCATTCGATCCACTCGCTACACGTGAGTTCATACCCCTTAATCAACCTTTTAAATGATTTTAAATGCTTTAATAGGGGGGAATACAAGTAGAAAACATCATGTTATAGAATCAATCACATGTGATTTCTAACTGTGTTTTCAACCAACTGATTTCACATACTTCAAAATGTGATAAACACAAGGATCTTCAGTCCTGTTATACTTTGTTATCAAATTTATTACTTTTGAAATGTTTTATAAGATGACATCAAGTCATCATTATTATTGTTTAAAACTCTTAAATGTTTTACAAAACCTCTTTCAACTTATTTTTAAAACCATATCTATACACTTATGTTTCATGTATATATGTATTGATATGAGAGCTTTCATTCTTCCTTCAGTTCGAACACTCTTGGGTAGCAAGGGTGTATAAACCTACTTGGACACTCAACTTACACTCTATTAAACTATTATAGGTATAGTTTTGGGGATACAAAACATTATTCCTACTACAAGGAATTACACCAGAGTCAGTTCATTCATGAGTCCATACTAATACATCAATATGAAGAGATACTAATACATCAATATGAAGAGATACTAATACATCAATATGAAGAGATACTAATACATCAATATGATGAGATACTATTACATGGATACGTGTACATAGATACTTCTACATGGATACTGTTACATTGATACTATATTATGAGATACATTTACATATTATATGTGTAGATACTATTATATATGTACGGGACTAACCATTCTACACCCAGCTGTTAGCTACAGAGGGAAAATGCACATCGACGGATGTCTACGGTTAATACTATTCGGCATCTTCCATGTCGTGTTTATCCTAGTACCAAAGGATAATACTTAAATGATTATATAATTTCCCTTTTGCTTTTATTTTGTGACACATTCACATAAACGATGAGGTAGACTATATATTTATAATAATAGTCACATGGGAAAAACTTTCATTTACACAGAAATGCAAACTTCAAAGCATTCGGGTCTTGGTAGAAGACTACCTTTTATACTAGTAGGAAATATGGGATTTTCTAGGGTTTTCACACTTATATCAAATGTTTCATCAACAATTGCATGTCTTTCATATCAGCTTTCCAAATTAATGACACCATAATACTTATGAATTCACCAGCTTTATGCTGATCTACACTTTGAAAATAACTTGTATTCTCAGGTCACCAGTAGACATGTACGAGGACCAGGTTTTGAGAAGACGGAGCACAGACAAGACTCGTCTTTTATCTTGATTACATATTTTGGTGTCTTATTACTATGAAAGAACACTCATGTATTAAAACTTTACTTTTAATGCAATGGATGATGTTGTTGCTTGTTTACTACTTTGCGCTGTTATGATACTTTACATGACGTCCTCCGCCCAGAACGTTTCCGCCGTTCTCGGTTTTGGGGTGTGACACTTCAAAACCTGATCAGCAATCGTTCCTTTCAAAAGCCGCTGTCAACTCTGATCTTATCAAATACGCGTGTCCTTTAGATAATGGATCATATATTCCTCCATTCTACAAGATATCGTATAGACATGAGACATGCATTTAAATCATTCTCTCTGTCTATGTATTGTTTCCCGACATCTGATTTATGACGACTGACAACAGACTACAATTGAACACATCAACTTTAGTCCCGGCTTGACCAAGCGCTTAGGGTGTCATCACTAAATCATCGAGGGGCCCACAGATATCGCTTTTATCCCACATTGGGTAAAAGTAATGGATAAACTTCGACTCAAATGCTTGCTTGCACCTACTAACCGAATCACACACAACAATAAGTTTTATAACACCAAGTTACTGGTGCATTTACTTATCATCAATGTGCAACCGACCAGCAAATAACAACTCACACGTCTCGGTTTCAAGAATATACAATGTTATCGTCTCACTAATCACCCATGATAAATCCATGAAGTGATTCAAGTGAGCGTGGGTTTAATCCAATACTTTAATCTTATCAAAGCACTCATGAACTCTACAGCAAACTAGTGTTATGTCTAAACACTTTAGACAATCTGCAGACAGATTCATGACAATCTTCCTTCATACCTACTTCCAGCGTATGACCGACTGTGGAGGTTTGAATAACCCAGTTATTCTGGAAGTCAAAACATGCAAAGTGAAACGCAATAATAATATTAATCCTATATGGCCCCAAAACTTTTGAGCGTAAATAAAAATACTTTTATTTAAACACCATATTGATTACTCATTATTCATTGCATACTGTTTCAGAAAATCAACTTATTACTCGAATTATAACCACAATTGTCCCATGCTCCAAGCATGCACACTTTGGTTTCCTATGGTTCATACTTTGTGAAATAGATCAATTGAAAACTTTTCCAATGAAACTCATTTCACAATCCCCAATCCTTATTATTAGTATAAGAATACCAAATTCTTGCCACTTTTAGAATATGTCAGATTCTAACATTTTATGCAATGATTCTTTCGTAATGTCATACCACAAAAGTCACCAAGACCCGACTAATGAATTTACAAGGTATTCTATCGGAAATTGTTACAAGACAATTGCATAGACGTGAAGTCTCACATTCAAAGTACATTCCTTTGAACATCCTTCTCGCATAAAAGTTTCTAATCTAGACATATTTCTTAATATCCAACTCCCATTAATGGAAACATTTCCATATTTGCCATATGACAACTCATTCTTAATAGAATCTTATCTATTCATAATAATGTCAATATAGTCCATCCAGTACTATACTTCCAACAACTCACAAGCGACAAATCCTCAGTGAACCTCAGATCGTCCTTTGATAGTTGTTTAATTATTTTAGTCAAAACCGATTCTAGTCCCTTTTTTCCTCTTAATGCCCTAGGCATTTTGAAAATTTTAGAATGGTCAAATATTATAGCATATGCAATCGATCCTATACCCGAAGAGTATTGGACACGATGCATAATGTCTCACATAAAGACGTGATACTTTATCATCCTTCTGCCATAATATTTTATGTGCATGTTCCCACTATTCGAACTATGAAGAGGGATGCCGTAATCATAATCGAATATTGAGAATGCACTATGTATCCTTGACTAAATTTATTAACATTTCTCGATCTAAGCTTTAGAATTTTGAAACGAAGTATAATATTCTCTCCCTTAATTATAGCAAAACAACTTTTCAACCCTTGCAACTTTGCAAAGTGAATCTTTGTTTTCTATAATTAATATTGCTAACTTGCAATACTTACTATAATAATCATGCTCCCACTAACATGATGATTATTTTCTTACCAGCATAACACTTATGCTCCTACTAGCTTTGACATGTATTCAGAAAAGAATTGAACTTCCAGAAAACAATGCTTATTGAATTCCTTAAGTTCATATTTCTAATACCTAATGCTTTGATAAGCTTTTATCTAAGCTTTTTAAGCTCATACACCTTTTCCTTAGATAGCTCACATGTGTGTCTAAACAATTCAGAACTTATGTTACTAAGTCCCAAATGTTCAGACCAATTGCCAAATCTCACAATTCGAACTATGAAAAGGGATGCCGTAATCATAATTGAATTTGAGAATACAATTTTTCACAATTGCTATCTTCTTAAAATCTCTCTTAGTGAAAGCATTTCCTCACAATCATTTTCATGAAGGAGGGAAACCTTATGTCACTTAGACTTTATGGTATATGTGTTCCTATCCATGTGAATTCGTCAAAACGAAAGTTTGCAACAAATCCAAAAACATATGGACTGAATTTGTTCAATCTTGATTTCTTGCCTCATGGTAACACGAGTGCCCACCATGTCTTCCAAGCAACTCACCCCTACATATCAATGTACTTTCCATTGATCAAGGTGCTTTGTCTTTATGCATTCAAATGAGAACTCATAGAACTCGCATGCACAATTAACTCAACTGGAATGGCGCAGAAACAAGATAATGTCAGCACGATAGGTTATATACCTCAAGTCGTATGCTAATGATGATCAACTAGGTTTATTCTTGGTTTGTTCTTGAAACTTTTCAAGACCATTAAGACTCCCACTGACTCCTTGACATGTGAGTTTCTCTTGTCAAGAAACATTCCTTGACAAAACAAATATTCAAGAGTTAGTGTAGTTTTTATCAAGACTATCACTTCACATAATTGGTTCTAGTTGGTCTTTGTCTTATCCAAGACATCACAACTTACCAATCTCAAATGCGCAGGAATAAGAAGACTTTTTCTAATTCCACATTTGTTGAGTGTTATAAACCTACTAAAGACGTGTCACTCAATTCACAATCTTGGAATATAACTCTAAGACTTGATATTGGAACGAAGTATGATTGACTTATTGATTTAATTATTTCCATAATTCTCGATTCCTCTTCTTAGACATACAAATGCACTAAGACTCACTTAGAGGACCAGTTGAGAAATAGTTCTTAATCATTAAAGTTTATCATAAAACAAAATAAAAGGTACTCTCCCTTCTTCTTAGAATGAAGAAACTTTTATCTTTCTGCCTACTTGATTCTTCTTATTCGTTCTGCTATTGATTGAAACTCTTTCAATTAACTCAGAATTATACTTAATCTTATAAGTATAATCATATTTACTAAACTTGAGTAAATCATGACGAATATCTTTATCACTCTTGTGGTGGACTTGATCAAAGCACAACCTAGTGTACTTGATCTCCCAGTCCTTCTCTTGACACTTTGTCAAAATAGTCTAATTTCCAAATATGAAGTTTCTCATTCATCACGCAACCTAGTTGTATGATTCCAAGTTTATGTCCAATTGAAACTTGGTCGATGAGAATCTTACCTTATTTGGCAAATTCTCAACATTTCCACAAATAACATAATTAAGAATCAAATCCATTATTGCTAATAATAGAAACAATTAAACATCAATTTTTCATACACACCATTGCAAGCATAAATAAATAAGATAAAATCAAAATTTATTTTATTGCGGAAAAATTTGTCCTTAAAATGTAATTCAACTGAAAAACTATGCCATTACATATTTCTTATCAATCTATCCCAACTCTATAGTAGCAGCTCAAAAATCTGATCTTCGAATCCATGCGATCGAAATCCATTTCTTCATGATCAGATTCAGCACGCTTCTTCCTTAAGCTTCCTCTCTTTTCTTCGATCCTGCAAAAACATCAAAATGTAATCTTATCACATCATGTGTCAAGAATCAAAAAATAGGAACTTAGAGAGTTAGTTAGTGGATTTTACCTGAAGTAGAGCCATACGTCTTGACTCTCCCATCTCTTAGATCTCTCAGGTAAACAGGGCAGCTTCGTCTCCAATGCCCATTCTCTTGGCAGTAGAAGCAAATGGACTCTTTTGGAATGGCGCAAGGAACTATCTCAGAATTTACCTTTTCTGGATTTCCAATGTCACCATTTTTAATGTCCATCGAAGTTGGGAGTTTGATTCACCAGACAAATTTGCTTGATTAGCATGCCAAATCATTGCTGATTCAGCAGCTATAAGCAAATAGGTCAAATCAATGAGGGTCACGTCATGGATCATCATATAGTACTCTCTAATGAACTCACTATATGATTCAGGAAGCGACTAAAGAACCCACTCAACAACCAACTCACCTGAAATCTCGACACCCAACATCCTTAACCTGTCAATGTGTGACTTTATCTCCAAGACGTGTGTACACACATGTTTCCCATTTTCGTGTTTACTTGCCAATAAGGCTTGAGTGAGCTTGAACTTTTCAAGCCTTTGAACTTGTGGGTTAGGGAGAATAATTGGAGGAGGTGGAGGAAGTGAAGCATGACTCTCATTTCCTTGATCGTATCGTGGAACGTCATCTTCATTTGGAAAGCTTGTTCCAAGGGACTTGGGAAGACCATTGTAAGATTTAGACATCTATAAAATGGGAGAAAATTCAAGTTAGTTGATAAGAATCCTTGATGTAACACCCAAATGAAACATCAAGTCTAGGATCCAACACAACATTCTACAACCTAGAAGAGGGATGCCGTAATCTAGTTGCAGAATATTTGAAGATAGGTAAATGACGATTTACCAATTTCCACCATGAAAAACGAAAAAGAAGTTTAAGTTTTAAATGAATTGAAACTCCTAGATCTTTTGAGATTCATTGAACTTTTCAATGGCATGTTTAATCTCGATTATGCCCTTCAAATTTGCGACTGGGATGTCGAGGATCACAAACAAGTTGTGAATAACCATACGAATCTACGTGATGCACTCAATGATACTATCACCTAATCAATGTGCCAGTTAACCACACACGCTCTATTGATCTATGATAAACATCGAGCCACCCTTCACAACCAATGTCAACCCCAAATTAGTGTGCCGGTTAACCACGCACGCTCCATTAACGTTTGGCAAGGGTGTGAAGTGTAATTCCATGGATTAGCATACAAATTCACATTTTGCCTAAAGTAACTATGATTTGGGAATTTGTGAAAGCATTTAGTTACTTTGTACTTCATTATACTTATAATGGAAGGTTTCGTCCTATCCTACCCGTTCGGCTAACGACCCTCCACCAGTCAAGAGTGTGGTGGGTAAGAGTGGATACCCATTCAATCGCCATTTTATAGGCAATTTCCTTAAACACCCCTTATAGACCAGTTTCGTGAATGAGGCCTACTAACGGTAAGACTGACTGTTTACTCATACATATATATAATATTAGACTTTTAATGTTATATATAGTATAGGGTGTATTTTACACTTTTAAAATACTAGGTGGTCTAATTTAATAAATTATACTTTTAATTTTAATTAAATGTAAACCAAAACTTTATGGGTTTATAAAATCTCCTTTAATTATACACCTTAATTAATAAATAAAACCATAAGGGTGTAGTTTGAACTTTTTCAAAATACGACGGTTTTTAGAATTTAACATTTCAAAATTAAACTTTTAATCAACTTTTAAATTCCAAAACTTGAGGGCAAGTTTTGAAACATTTCAAAACATTAGGGTTTAACTATTTAAATTTCAAAAACAAAACTTTTAAGTTCAAATTTAAATATAAAACTTAAAGGGAGTAATTTGAAACTATTCAAACTTTGTCAAGAACATTCTAGATCAACAATTCAAATAAGGCAATTATATAGTTTTGACCTAGTCTAATTTCTTGCAAGATAATACACCAAATAATTCAAATAATTAAATTTAATCATATAAGGAAGTAATTATTCAATTAATATGAAATTATCTTTTATTTTGGCAAAGATAATCGCCCAATATCATAAAAAGCCGATTTATATCAATAAAAAACGTTTTGGTAATTATCCCACAGCAAAAATAGGCAACAAACCCGAAAAATCCTCCATCTGACTCTCTGACTCGTCGAGTCAGGCTTGGAGTCGTCGAATTCACTATGGACTCGGCGAGTCACCGAGTTGACTCGGCGAATCAAGTCGAAAACCTCAAAAAAATTCGATTTTCAGCCAAAATTCGATCAAATAAGCATCAAATTCACTAACAAACAGCCCTAGGCTCTGATACCACTGATGGGTTTCGAGCAATACATCATTCCTATGGTGTACATGAAAACCCTAATAGCTTTTGGATCTAGTTTGTCTAATGAACATGCAATTGAATATCCAAAGCTATAAACCCTAGATCTATCACATAAGAACTGAAATAAGGGTTTAGTAATTACCTTTGATTGTTATATAGTAATAACAATCAATTCCTTGCTTTGATTGGCTTCAAAAAGCTTAGTGCCTCAAGAGTTGCACCTCTAATGGAGTCACAAACACCACTAAGCAATTGGATGAAGGAGAGAAGAGAGGGGAGGCACCAAAAACGGCTGGAAACCCTAAAGGAACACTTGGCCACGTTTTTGGGGCATAGGGGTCCTTTATATACATGTAGGCTATTAGGGTTTGCAACTAGGAAACCCTAATATGACTGCTTAGGCCCTAAGCAGCCCATGAACTCCTTTAACATATCCCTTGGACGAATTCCTTATGGGCTTCCCATAGAATTCGTCCAACCTATATATTATTAGGTGATCCATAGCCCAATTGTAATTATCTTATAATTACAACTCCAGTCCCCTAAGTTTAATTAATCTCTTTTAGTCACAAAATTAATTGTTAATTAATTCTTGACTAATATTAATTAAACAATATGATTTCTCCTTTAATATATTATTCTTATAATATATTAATAAATCATAATTAAACCTTTCTCTCCTTAATTCATCCTACATATTGCTATGGTGAAGGCAACCGAAAAGGACCATGCTCATAATCGGGTCAAGTACATACCAACATAGTTATGGACTTAGACACTAATCCAACAAGTTCACATCCGTTACTTGTTAGGATGGCCTGTATACGATATGTTTTAAGTTGAATTGCCTGATGCTTGATTGTTGCATGCTTTGTGCTTTAGGAAGTTATGTTGGTACTAAATAACTAGTGGATGAATGCATTGGGTTACATATTACTGCAATTGGATAATTTTAGAAGGATAGGTTTAACTCTATTCCGCAACTCTTGTTTGAGTCTAACCATTGTAGGGTGGTAGCTATCATTTGAAGAATTATCTGGTACTAGTAGTATGTAACTGTATTCATGCAGTAGTTAGGTAGTACTTTTAGACGTTCCTTCTGCAGCTAATAGCATAGAGGGGTGAGGAAGGGAGTCTTAGGGAGTCCCTATGAGATTTTTGGTGCGTAGGATGCCTTATAGTTTGAGAACGTATTAGTTGGGAAGAGTGACTTGGAGGAGTCGGGGTAGTCCTTGAGGAGTGTATAAATAGGTGTGGAAGGTAGTATTGGGCCCGTACTACTGAAAGCACATGCTTTATACCCGATTCCAGGAAGACCACAATGAATCTGGGGAACTCGAGAGTTTGAACCTTCTCGTGTCTATGCTAATTGTCTATGTGGTTAGGTTTCAGTATGGTGATGACACGTCATGGAGCGGGAGGTTTAGGATCTGGATCTGGTTCGGGCACGGGCTATGAACTAATTGATGAGAATTTGAGAGATTTCATTGCATCTGAGATTACGAGAGGCATCCTTGATGCGACCCATGTGATGTTCGGGTCGATCAAGGAAGATATCATGGAGTTGATGGAGGATCGTCTTCGGATCTTCAGGGGCGATATTGCCGCTAGCCAATCAGGGGCCCACATACTCTCCTTCAAGGATTTCAGGGGATGTGGGGCACCAGATTTCTTTGGGGTGAAGGACCACATCGCAGCCAAACGTTGGATAGCCGACATCGAGTGTGCAAGGATGATGAGATTCTGCCCCAAGGGGTCGAAGGTTAGGTTCGTTGCAGTATGTTTGAGGGAACGATCCCGGGATTGGTGGGAGGAGGTCGGTTGTGCCTAGGGGGCCCAGACATTGAGGCCATGACATGGCTAGATTTTGTGACCAGGTTCCGAGGAGAGTTTGCACCGACTGTTAAGGTACATCAACTAGCCAAGGAGTTTCTTGATATGATGCAGACGACTGAGACTGTGGAAGAGATTACCGCCAAGTTCAGAGAGAGGGTATTGTTTGTACCCCAATATGCAACCGATGAGGAGATGAGGAAGACTTGATACCATGATATGCTGAGATCTGACATCAGGGAGTTTGTTAGTTTTTCTACATGCGCGAAACTGGATGATATGATAGCCATGGCGCGGGCGCGGGAGCGAGATATTGATATGGAGCACATAGGGAAGAGGAAGGTGGAGCCTGGGCAGACAGTTGGGGATTCAGCGAAGAAACTCAAGGGTTTCGAATCTAGGTCAAAGGGCCAGCAGGGCCAGAGCCACTATGGAAAATACGACAAGTCGCATGACGGGGTGACAGAGAGGGTGGTTCGGGCTGCTACAAGTACGACAAGTCATGGCACTTTAGCAAGGATTGTACTGCTTCTATCACCACTTCACAGACATCAGACCTAATTTGATTTCATTGCAATCAGAGGGGCCACAATAAGTCCAACTGCCCGAGTCTAGCATCAGGAGGACTAGTGGTACTACCAACTCTAGCGACCCTATGGCTCATAGATGGCTGCCAGGACAAGGTAGATGCTCCTATGGTGAGGAGTCAGGCCTTGCAGTTGATCGCCGAAGAGGCGTGTGCTGCACCAGATGTGGTGACAGGTATGTCTCTTCTCTTTAACTCTTTATTTATGTTGATATTGTTGCTTATATTTTATTTGTTTTCTTTTAGGATCGTTCCTTGTGAATGGTATCCCTGTTTTGGTATTATTTGATTTGGAGGCTACCCGATCTTTCGTGTCTCTTAAGCTTAGCAAGAGGTTTGCTGAATCTCCGAGTGAGTTGGATCATCCATTAGAGGTTGAGATTGTGGATGATCGATCCGTCCGGCATCACGGGTTCATCAAGATTTTGTTTTGGGGATGTTTAGCGAGCAGTATCCAATTGACTTGTTTCCCATTCTTTTGCACGGGAAAAAGGTTATAGTGAGGATGGATTAGTTGAGCCCCAATGGGGTGATGATTGATTGTGAGCGCCAACTGGTACGTGTTCAGACCCCATGTGGGGGAGAGTTGGTGGTCCAAACCTGAGGTTTATTTCAACCCAATCATATAATAATGGGCTCATCCCTAGGGTGTATTTCAACCCAATCATACATACAAGAGTCATAAACACAACTAGCATTCTTTATAACAAAACCCAGTGGGCCTACATTGGTTCCTTTGACCCATAAGTATAGTGAGAAGACTCTCCATAATGGATCAACAAAAAGATCTCATACATGAGCCATTGGTGCTAAAGTCTCTCCCACTAAACATATCCAAAACCAAACCCTAATTAGCAATTAAGGTAAATACTCCAACTTAGGAATTCCAAATACCAAGATAAATCCTCATTTAGGCAAAAGACCATTTTTCCCTTCTAATTCCTCAACCCCTCACAGTTGAGCAAAAGTCAAATTGGTCAAAAAGCCAACATTCGACCTTTCATTAACTTATGCACAGCATACTTCTTACTCTACACAAGGCGTAGAGTCTTATCCAAAAAATCGGCAAGAATTAGGTTACGCTGGGTGTAGCCCAGATTATGCTCCGTGTATGGTGTCCCCTGCCAAAATTTATTTTAAGCACTTAATGCATTAAGACCTTGCACTCCAAGCTTAGATCTGGTTCCTAAAAGGTCCATAATGGATATAGTTTCCAACTTTATCCATTAGGATTGTCCAAACAACCAAGATCTAGTCCTTAAGTCTTAAAGGGACCAAAATGCATCTTTCTCAACTTAATCCATTAAGTCCAAGTCTCCAACCTTCATATCTAAATCA
Organism: Lactuca virosa; assembly: GCF_052849685.1. Lineage (NCBI taxonomy): Eukaryota > Viridiplantae > Streptophyta > Magnoliopsida > Asterales > Asteraceae > Lactuca > Lactuca virosa. The sequence continues at coordinate 507,330,703 of NC_136429.1, forward strand.
ATATGATGTTTAGATGGATAAATTTTCCAACTTTATGCATAACAAGGTCACAAACTGATCTAAACTTTATGCACAAAAATGACCCAAAATGCTAATACAACTTACATGGTTTAATGATCAAGCACCAAAGCACAACTTTCGAAGTCCAATAAGTCCCAAAACTGTTCCATATAGCTCAAAAGGTGCTAGAGTTGCCTCAACTCCCAAAACACAAGCTTAAGGGACTAAAAAGTGAAAAATATGACAATTAACAAGATCTATGAAACCAATGAGCAAGTTTGAAGCTTTTTACTCAGAATGGTCCAGGAATGAAGTAACCTTGATGGATCTATACTTGAACCCATCTTCTATACACTTTGCCACCATCTTGTTATTCAAGATTCCACCTTCCAATGGAGAAATGAGCTCATAAATGATGCTAAGACTCAAAAATAGTGATAGGAGGATAGGGTTTCTCAAGGAATGATCTTAGGTGATGGAGTCTGGTCATGAGAGGGTTTCCCATAAGTTAGAGCCCTTAAATAGGGCTAAAAACCGAAGAATTAGGGTTTTGATTTGTCGTGATTACACCCTGTGTAACCTAAGTTATGCCATGCGTGGCCCATTAGAAACTCGATCCACACTTAGCAAGTGTTGGGTTTTATGTACTATAACACTCCTATGGTGCACATACAACCCTAATAATTTGGATCTAAGTTTTCTCTAGTTATACATGCAATTTTCATTTTTCCAAACCATATACCCTAGCTAGCATACAATTTGAGATTTGCAACTGAAAGGTCACATCTATGTGGTTTGGGCTAGTCATTCATAGAGTATATGTGTCTTGGTAGATTCAGGGTGTTTGTAGCTCTTTTGTGTAGTGTTTGCGGTTGTAAGGGTGTTCACGGCCATGAACCTGTTCACGGCCGTGAACCCCATTTGCGGTTGGCTTGTTACTATATATAGGGATCTGTCAGTCTTATGTCAGGTTAGCGAATTAGCCAGTTTGTTCACAGCCTAGTGTGTGTATCCAAGGTGTACTAGACGTTTTTGCGATATAAACGTGTGCATGCTTGTTTTAATCATTCTTCTACTCCGTTCTTACTTTGATTGATTGCTATTTGTTTGATCACTGGTTTGGATCCTCATATTTAGGACCTAACAGCAACATAAAAATCAAGTTAGATGAATACCGCTATATTGTAGCTTGTAGAACTTGGCCTTTCAAGAGCTTAGCACCTCAAGTGTGATGCCTCAAATGTTTCACAAAACACCACCAACAATTGGAGGACAATGAGAGAGAGGCTAGAACCACCAAAATCAGCTATATCTAGTTAGAAGACTCTTGGGTGCCGATTTTGGAGCTAAGGGGTTACCTATATAGTGTGGAATTCCTAGGGTTTCAACTTGTAAACCCTAATCCTTTTTCTTGGGCCTTTAATCCAATAATCCATATGATAAGCCTTATGGACTAACAATTCATGGACTCTCACACAAACTTAGTCCATCACTAATCAATCATGGATCATTAGCCCAAACTATATGTATCACTGATTTACATAATCAGCCCCCGTTAATTTAATTAGTCTCTTTTGATCACTAAATTAATTCCAAATTAATTCCTGATCAATACCAATTAAATAATATGATTTCTCATTTAATATATTATACTTATAATATATTAATAAATCACAAATAACCTCTTTCTCAAATATCCATCCTATCAAATTGCTCCGGTGAATGCAACCCAAAGTGGACCAGGCTACCATCGAGTCAAGTACATACCAATTATAGTTATGGGTTTAGACACCTAATCCAACAGTCTCCTACTTGTATAAGTCTAATAACTACTATTGCAAGTACGAATTTAGAATCCGATTAGCAATCGTAGGTCTCCAAAGCCGTGGTTGAACTCTGATCTTATCAGCAATGTGTCTTTTAGATAAGGGATCATATATTCCTCCATTCTACAAGATATCGTATGAACTGAGACATGGATTTTAATCATTCTCTTTATCCATGTTTTGTTTCCCGGTTTTTGATTTAGGATGACTGACTAAATGAACAAATCAAATCAGTCCAGGCTTGGCCAAGCGCTTAGGGTGTCATCACTAAATCATCGAGGGGCCCACAGATATCGTCTTTATCCCTTAAGGGTAAAAGGAACAGATAAACTTCGACCCATATGCTTTTACTATTTATTCATCAAATTACACACAATAATACGTTTTATAACACCAAGTTACTGGTGCGTTTACGAATTATTAATATGCAACGGACTTGTAAACGACAACTCATATCTCTCCGTTTCAAGAATATAAGATATTATCGTCTCACAATCACTATTGATAAAATTCATGAAGTGATTTACGTGAGCGTGGATTTAATCCAATACTGAAATCTTATTACAGGAGTACTCATGAACACTGCAGCAAACATTTGTTATGTCTAAGCTTTTAGACAAATCTACAAACGGATTCATGATAGTCTTTACACATTACTTACTTCCAAAGTATGATCGACTGTGGATGTTTGAATAACCTAGTTATTCGGGAAGTAAAACATGTGAAGTGAAACACAAGAATAATTCAATCCGATATGGTCTCAAAACTTTTGAATATAAATAGAAACACTTATTATTTAATCATCATATCGATTACACATTATCCATTGTATCATTGTTTCGACTAATAAAATTAATACTTGAATTAAAACAATAGTTACCCCATGCTCCAAGCATGCACACTATGTTTACCTATGGTCTTTTCTTTGTGAAACAGATCAATTGGAAACATTTCCAATGATGCTTATTTCAGAATTCCAAATCTTTATCACAAGTGTAAGATTCCAAACTATCATGCAATGTACCCTTTTGTAATGTCGAGGTACCAAAGTCATAGAGACTTTGCCAATGACATTACAAAGCATTCCATTGGAGATTGTTACAAGACAATTCCATAGATGTGAATTCTCACATTCAAAGTACATTCCTTTGAACATCCTTCTTGCATAAAAGTTTCTAACTTACACATAGATTCTTAATATCCATCTCCCATTACGGAAATATTTCCATGTTTGCCATATGACAACTTATTATTAATATAATCGTATCCATTCGTAATAATGTCAATATGGTCCATCCATTACTATACTTCCAACTGCCCATAAGCAACCAATCCTCAGAGAACCTTAGATCGTCCTTGACAGTTGATTAACCACTTTAGTCCTATCAGGTTCTAGTCCTTTTTCCCTCTTAATGACCTAGGAATTTGGAAAATTAGAACACACGAATATCAAAGCATATGCAATCGATCCTATACCCGACGCATATGCGATACGATTCATAATGTCTTACATAAAGACATGATACTTGACCAGTCCCTTGCAATAATATTTCCATATAGAATTTTCAATGTTGAAACATTTCAACATGATATTCATATATACTCATGACTAAGTTTGATTAATACTTCAATCTAAACTTTTACATTCGAAATAAAGTATAAGTATCCTCTCCCTTACTATAGCGAAACAATTTTCCAAATTCTGCAACTTTGCAATTTAAAACTTTGTTTCCTATAAATAGCATTGCTACCTTGCAACACTTAACATAATAATCATGCTCCCACTATCATGATAATTATATTTTTACCAGCATAACACTTATGCTCCCACTAGCTTTGAAATGTACCCAGGAATCAGCTGCACTTTTAGAAATCAATACTTAATGAATTTCTTTCCGAAGTTCAGATTTCCGATATGAGATGCTTCGATAAGCCTTTATCTAAGCTCATACACCTTTTATAAGAAAGCTCATATGTGTGTCTAAACTTTTTCAGAACTTACAACAATAAGTTCCGAATGTTCGGACTATTTGCCATTTCCTACAATTCGAACTATGAAGAGGGATGTCGTAATCATAATCGAATTTGAGAACGCAATTAACACAACTGCTATCTCCTTAAAATTTATCAATGAAAGCATTTCCTCACAATCATTTTCATGAAGGAGAGAAACCTTTTTCCACTTAGATTTTATAGTGTATGTGTTCCTATCCATGTGAATTTGTCATAACCATAATCACAAGACAAGGTTTGTGACAAATCCAAACTCATATGGACTGAACTTGTTCAATCTTAATTTCTTGCCATCTAGTAGCACAAGGGCCTACTATTGCTTCCAAGTTGCTGTGCAGCTCACCCCTATCGATCAATGTTCTTTCATTGACCAATGTGCTTTACCTTATGCAATCAAAATGAGAACTCATAGAACTCACATGCATAGTTTACTTAATTGGAACAGCACAGAAACAAGAATATGCCAACACGATAGGTTGCAAACCTCAAGTCGTGTGCTAGTGATAAACAATAGGTTTATTCTTGATTAGTTCATAAAACTTTTCAAGATCTTTTTAAGACTCCCACTGAACTCTTGACATATGAGATTCTCTTGTCGAGAAACATTCTTTGACAAAAAAAATATTCAAGAGTTAGTGTGGGTTCTTATCAAGACAAACACTACACATAATTGGTCTTAGTTGGTCTTTGTCTTATCTATAACGACATAAATTTTAAAACAATTTTTCATTTTTCCACATAATAAAACTCATATAGTATTCTCAAAATCTCATGTATCAAATGTCATCATAATAAAACATATCCCAGAATCTCAAAACATAATCCTTTGCCAGTGTGTACAAATCATGTCGGCGCCTTCCCGCGATCCTCGTTGGTACCTGAAACACATATCACATAACAAGGTAAGCATAAATGCTTAGTGAGTTCCCCAAAATACCACATACAACACATAAGCCACTCGAGGCTATAACTCGGTATGACCCTCCGGTCAATGTGTCTCAGCGGGACCCTCCAGTCCCGTAGCTCGTTGGACCCTCCAGTCCGGTCTAGCTCGTTGGACCCTCCGGTCCGGTCTAAATCGTTGGACCCTCTCGTCCGGTCTAAATCGTAGGACCCTACCGTCCGGTCTATATAACACATAGCATACATATATCACAAGCACATAAACTCAACATACACATAACACATAAGACCCTCCGGTCTGCACATAGTTACCACTCTAGGTAATGTATAGTGAGAAGACTCACCTCGTGTAATCTCGGAAAGTCTCGAACTCGAATATCTGATCTAGCCTCCGCCTAATCTGTAACGACCAAAAATTTCAACCAATTTAAAACATTTTATTTCATTCAAAAACCATTACGTTCATACATCTTGTTTTCAAAACAGTTTAAACATCAGAGTATTTCCCCAGAACCATATCTCATAAAACATAAACATGAGGAGTGGTACGATCACGCCTTCGCCTTGCCACGATCTCCTGAAGCACCTGAAACAAAAAACCACAACTGTAAGCCCGAAAGCTTAGTGAGTTTCCCCCAAAGTACCCATACACACACAAGCATACACATACACCAAAGAACAACATACTACGGGTCCAATCAACCTTCCGGTTGGAATACCCCCGGCCCTCAACCATCGGGTTGGAATGCCTACATAACGCGAGCCCAATCATCCTACCGGGATGGAATACTCTCGGCCCCCAACCATCGGATTGGAATGCCCAAACACCTATACGTACAACAATAGCTACTATGGGTCCAGTCATCCCTTAGGATGGAATACCCCAGGCCCCTCAACCATCGGGTTGGAATGCCAAACTACTGTGAGTCCAATCATCCTACCGGGATGGAATACTCATGGCCCACAACCATCGGGTTGGAATGCCCCACTTCCTATACATACAGTAACTACTACTACTACTATGGGTCCAATCATCCCTCGGGATGGAATACCCGAGGCCCCTCAACCATCGGGTTGGAATGCCAAACTACTCTGAGTCCAATCATCCTACCGGGATGGAATACTCCTGGCCCACAACCATCGGGTTGGAATGCCAATCTACACTAGTAGACATGTACACATAACAGGCAACCACATAACACTCTACAGAACCAACACACTAGGGCCCTATCATCCTATCGGGATGGAATACCCTCTGCTACTACTCAACATACATAACCCAAAGGTAACCTCCTACCAGCGTACATAGTGTAAGACCAACTACCGGTCTATAAATAATCACTACCCAACTACCAGGGCGCTGATCCAACAGAACTAACCATCATACAACTATCCATTTCTCTAGGATACTAAGCTAACAAAGCATATCCTCATATCACTATCTCATCTACCAGGATACTAGCAAGCATATCATCACATAACATAACAACCTCTAACAACAATTCAAAGGGCCGGCCTTGGTGCCTTAGACCCTTGAGTACAGTGAGGAAAACTCACCTTGCAACTGCCGAAATCCTGCAAATCTCTGACTGCTGATTCACCGGGAATCCCAACTATCACATGCAAAAATCATCTCATTATAAACCATCATGACTTTCTAGGCCAAGGGCCCACGAAACTCATTAGTCCACCATCCTCTTATTGGGCCAAGACCCAAACCGAATCCTCATGCAAAGCCCAATATTGGCCCAATTTACTAAATTGGGCCCACCTCACCAAATGGGCCTAGATCCAAGGTCCATAATAATTATTGGGTCTAAATTACTCCATCCATAATGTTCAGTCACGGCCCAAGTCCCACCAGCCCATAAACAGCCCAATCACTTAAGGCCCAAAATCAAAAATCCAACAGAGGGAGTACGTTGGGCGTACTCCTCTGGTACGCGGGGCGTACGCTCGCTGAACTAAAAATCCTCATAAGTTCTTAATGGCTTAAGCTCTTAAGCCCAAACTTCAGATCCATCGACCAAACATGCCTAGGATTCATAAAGTCTCAAACTTTATTACTTGGGACGTCCATAAAGCTCTTAACTCAAGGTCTTAACCCAATAAGACCTTCCTGCTTCTTACATGGGACAACCAAAGCCATTGGGACCTCATTTTTCTTACTCAAGACCTCTCCAATGGTCTGAAAGGACAGCTCATCTTAACCAAAACACATCATGCATCAAGATGTAGTTTTTTGGGACAAGAATGGTGTCAAAACTTCACCATACATAGATCTACACAAAATAGATGTTAAGCAAGAAACTTTATACCTCAAAAGGGCTACAGAAGATGATGCCTTCCCAGATCTACGAGCTCCAGCCACCCAACTCCTTCCTTGACAACTTCTTCTTTCTTCTCCTAGGCTCTCCTTTGCCAAACCAAGCTCCCCAAGGTCAAATATCCACAACCATGGAAGAAAACGGCTACTTAGGGTTTCTGAGAGTAAGAGGGCAGATATGGAGGCTAGGGTTGGAACCATAATGTTCCTTATATAGTGGTTGGCCCTAAAATTAGGGTTTCTGGACACTAGACGTACGCTAGGCGTAAATCCAGTACGTTGGGCGTACGTCGAGGAACTCCGCGTTTCATTTACTCTATTACGCTGGGCGTAACCCAGCCTACGCTGGGCGTACCCACGCGTGTCCCAAGCATGCATGGCCTTTCTTTGACAACTTTTTCCATTAAGTGCCATGAGTGTCAATATCTTCAAAGTGCCATAACTCCATTATTCTAAGTTCGTTTCCGACGAACTTTATATCCACGAAAAGGTGGCGAGAAGCCCTATGCTTCTAGTAACACACCCAGACCCGAAGCCTTCTCGAATAAAACCCATTGCCCATAAAAAGACCGAAACGCCCTTACTCTTGATCTCGGGAATTCCATAAATAATTACTCTTAGAACGGGGCGTTACATAATCACATAAAGTAATTATCTCTAATTAATACGGCTCTCAAAGGCTAGACTAGTCCCTCCCTATATTCTCTCAGAAGGGGGAAAGACCATTTTACCCCTCCAATGGTCCAATGTCCAAATGTTGACCAAACCCTAAAAGTCAACCCCAGTCAACAGTCCAACTTTGACCAGACTCGTCGAGTGCACTCGGGTGACTCGGCGAGTCCATGCGTGTCCTTTGAATCCTCCTAAGGCCTCACTCGACTCGTCGAGTTAACCTTTCTCTTGACGGGTTACCACTGATCACGAATCGTGGTGCAACACGATCCGACTCGTCGAGTCCGCTCATGGACTCGACGAGTTTCTTCCATGAGAATGCTCAAACGACCTTCTGAGGTCAGATCTGTTTCTCTAACCTATAGATCTGGCCTTCTAACACTCAAAAGTTACGTAAAGGTCGAAACTTTATGCTCATGCAACATTCATATGGCTCTATATGATGAATTAGCCCTAATATGACAACCATGTTCTAAAACCCAAAAAGGGACTGCATAAAGCTGGATGTTTGGGGCTCTCTGGACCTCTCAAGGTCCAGATCTAAGGTCTATTTCACATTGGGACCTCTCATGCTCTTATTCCAACTCAAGAAAGGGTGAAGAAACCCTTGATTCAAGAAGCCTACACAATAAAGAAGAAAAGGGGCGAATTGCTACCTCAAAGTGAAGCCTCCTTGCTAGAAAATCTCAGAACAACAACCTCCTTTGGTCCTTCTTGCTGGATCACTTCTCCTCCTTATCAAAATCACAACAAATGGTTCAAGATGGCTCTCTCTCTCTCACTACACACGCTCAAATATGCTAGGGTTCTTTTCTCTGAAAGGGTAGCCGCAAATGAAGGCCATAAGGACTCTTAAATAGGGCGCATGCCGAAAGATTTAGGGTTTCTGTCCACAGCGCCGACTCGTCGAGTCCATTCATTAATCCTAGTCAGCAGTCGCGATCCTACTCGACGAGTCTAGGCGTCAACTCGTCGAGTCCCTCTCCTTGACTCAAAAATAAATACTCAATTATGATACCTGGAAATCCGGATGTTACAATTCTCCCCCACTAGAATCAGACTTCGCCCTCGAAGTCTCACTCTGCAAACAACTCTGGATGCTGCTCCTACATCTTCGTCTCCGGCTCCCAGGTCAGCTCGGACCCCCTCCGATGTTGCCACTGGACCTGAAACAGGGGCACCTCCTTGTTCCTCAGAACCTTGATCTTCCGATCTAAGATCACGATCGGCCTCTCAATGTAATTCAAACTCGCGTCCACCTGAATATCCTCTAGCGGCACAACCGCTGTCTCATCGGCTATACACTTCCTCAACTGGGATACATGGAAGGTATCATGGATCTGACTCAACTCCTCGGGTAGCTCCAAACGGTATGCTACCTTACCCACCCTCGCGGTCACCCTGAACGGACCAATGTATCGGGGCCCCAGCTTGCCCCTCTTCCTGAATCGGATCACTCCTTTCCAAGGAGATACCTTCAGGAGTACGAAATCTCCAACCTGGAACTCGAGCTCGGATCGCCGCCTATCCGCATAACTCTTCTGACGGCTCTGGGCTGTCAGTAACCTCTGTCTGACCTGCTGTATCTGCTCAGTCATCTTAAGTACTATCTCAGTGCTACCCATCACTCGTTGCCCTACCTCTCCCTAATAGATGGGGGTCCGACACCTCCTCCCATATAAAAGCTCAAAGGGAGGCATACTAATACTCGAATGGTGGTTGTTGTTGTAAGAAAACTCAGCCAAAGGTAGGTATGTGTCCCAACCTCCACCGAAGTCCATAACACATGCCCGAAGCATGTCCTTGAGTGTCTGAATCGTCCCCTCACTCTGCCCGTCCGTCTGTGGGTGGTAAGCAGTACTGAAATGCAATCTCGTACCCAAATCCTCATGGAATTTCTTCCAGAACCTGGAAGTGAAACGTACATCTCGGTCTGACACAATCAAGATCGGCACTCCATGCCGCGACACCACCTCTCTCACATATGTATCTGCCAGCATCTCCGTAGAAGAATTCTCACTGATAGCAAGGAAGTGAGTGCTCTTCATCAGTCGGTCCACAATCACCCAAATTGCATCAACACCCCTTGCGGTCCTTGGCCATTTGGTGATAAAATCCATAGAAATTTGTTCCCACTTCCACTGGGGAACCTCTAGTGGCTGCAACTTTCCATGCGGACGCTGGTGCTCGGCCTTAACCCGACGACAGGTCAAGCACCTCTCTACTACCCATGCAACATCCCTCTTCATACAGGGCCACCAGTAGTCTTTCTTCAGCTTCAAATACATCTTTGTGGCCCCGGGATGGATCGAGAATCTCGATCTATGCGCCTCCTCCATCAGAGTGCTACGTGCCCCGCCCGTATACGGCACCCAAATCCGACCACGAAATGTCATGAGCCCTCGGCTATCCGTCACAAACTCGGACATCTTTCCAATCACCCGCTCCCTTTTGTGGTTCTCCGGTCTCACGGCCTCTGCCTGGGCATCTCGAATAGTATCCAACACCGGAGTCATCACCGTCATCCTCATACATATGTCTCGAATCGGGGAACTCTCCGCCCTACGGCTTAGAGTATCGGCTACCACGTTAGCCTTGCCCGGGTGGTACAGGACCTCATAGTCGTAATCCTTTACCACCTCCAACCATCTCCTCTGGTCCATATTCAGGTTGGACTGATCCATCAGATACTTCAAACTCTTGTGGTCCGTGTATATAGTACACTGAACCCCATACAAATAATGGCGCCATATCTTAAGGGCGAACACTACTGCCCCCAACTCCAAATCGTGGGTGGGATACCTCGTCTCATGAGGCTTCATCTGCCTCGATGCGTATGCTATCACGTGCCCTCTCTACATAAGCACCGCACCCAACCCTGATATAGACGCATCACAGTAAACCACAAAATCCTCCATTCCCTCCGGAAGGGCTAACACTGGGCCTTCGCATAGTCTCTGGCGAAGGGTCTCAAACGAGGTCTGCTGCTCTGGACCCCAAGAAAAAGCAACGCCCTTCCGGGTCAATCTGGTGAGGGGAACGGCAATCTTGGAGAAATCCCGGATAAATATCCGATAGTAGCCGGCCAACCCCAGAAAACTCCTGATCTCGGTGGGGGATCTCGGCACCTCCCAACTCATGAAAGCCTCAATCTTGGCCGGATCGACCAATATCTCATTCTGATTAACGAGATTTCCCAGAAACTGGACCTCTCGCAACCAGAAATCACACTTGGAGAATTTGGCATAAAGCCTCTCCGATCTCAATACTCCAAGGATCTCCCTCAGGTGCTCCTCATGTTGCTCCCTGGTCCTCGAATACACTAGAATATCATCGATGAACACAATCACCGATCGATCCAACATCGGCCTGCATACTCGGTTCATGAGGTCCATGAACGCCGCTGGTGCATTGGTGAGCCCAAAAGGCATCACCACGAACTCGTAATGCCCATAACGAGTCCTAAATGCTGTCTTCTGGATATCCTCATCACGCACCCTCAACTGATCGAACAGATCGTCGATCCTCAGCAATGGATAACGGTTCTTGACCGTTAATTTGTTCAACTCCCGGTAATCAATGCACATCCGGTGTGAACCATCCTTTTTCTTGACAAAATGGATCGGCGCTCCACACGGCGAGCTACTCGGTAGGATGAATCCCTTCCCCAGCAGCTCCTGAAGCTACGAGGATAACTCCTGCATCTCCGGTGGCATAAGGCGATAGGGTGCCTTGGCAATAGGTGCTGCCCCTGGAATCAAATCAATGCGAAACTACACCTGCGTCTCGGGAGGCACACCCGGCAACTCCTCGGGGAAAACATCCGGAAACTCTCGCACTATTGGTACCTCGCTGACAGAACTCGGCCTCTCTGCGGAAACTCGTGTATCCATCACATAGGCTACAAACCCTCTACAGCCCTGCTGTAGACTCTGTCTCGCTCTGGCAGCCGAACAAAATGCTGACCCAGATCAGGTACCCTCGCCATACACCGTCAACACTCCCCCACTAGGGCCTCGTATGGTCACCAACTGCCGCTCGCAGTCTATAACAGCTCCAAATCGGCTCAACCAGTCCATGCCAACGATGACACAGACATCACCCATCGCAATCGGTACAAGATCTATCGGGAACTCAACACTGAAAATCTCGAGCACACATCCTCGAATCACATCAGTAGCATAAACCGCTCACTCGTCAGCTTTGGAAACTCGTAGAGGTCGACTCAACGGCTCTCACCGGGTACTGATGTGCTGGCTAAATGCTAATGACACGAAAGATCGACTCGCACCCGAGTCAAATAACACCAAAGCAGGTACATAACTCACAAGAAAAGTACCTATGCATACCACCGAATAAGCATAATACCTCAAACTCAGTATAAGTAAATAAAAGAATACGTACCAGCCACGACATCGGGCGCTGCGCGGACCTCCTCCGCTGTCAACTAAAAGGCTCTCCCGCGAGCCTTCGGTGCCTCGGCCTTGGCTGGCCGGACCTCGGTAGCTCTAGCAGCAAGTGCAGATCCCTGAAGTAGCTGTGGGAACTCGGCCTTCCGATGGCCTGTCTGGTTGCAGTGAAAGCAAACCGAAAATCCATTGGGGCAATCCCTCGCGATATGCCCCTCCTTACCACACTTGTAGCACACACCCGCTCTGCACACCCCATCATGGCTCTTGCCGCACTTCCCGCAAGTGCGACCCTTCGGACCTCCAGATCTCGAATCAGCGGGCTTTGCCCGCTTGGCTGCCGGCTGAGACTGTACCGGCCGCCTATCCCTCCTCTGAGACTCGGCCTCCTCCCTGGCCTGAGTCTCTAGCCCAATCTCCCTCTTCCGGGCATTCGCTTGGAGCTCGGCAAATGTCTGGTATGTCAATTTCGCCACGAACTCACGAATGTCCCTCCTCAGTATGCTCAGATATCGGCTCATATGTGCCTGCTCGGTAGACACGTGCTCAGGGCAAAATAATGCCCTGTCATGAAACATTCGTGTAATCACAGTTACGGACTCCGTCCCCTGCTTGAGGGACAAGAACTCCTGCGCCAATCGTTCCCTCTCCACCGGGGGAACATACTCATCTCGGAACATGGTGGTGAACCTCTCCCAGGTCACTGTTGTAATCTCTGCAGGAGTGAAGTCTGCCGTAACAAACTTCCACCAGTCCTTCGCTCCCAAGCGAAGCTGGTTCAGCGTGAACCGAACTCTCAGATGCTCCGGACAACAACAGGTGTAGAAGCATCCCTCAATGTCAGAGATCCACCTCATCGCGGCTATCGGATCCTGAGTCCCATCAAACTCTAGTGGCTTCGTGTTGCTGAACTCTCGGTACAGCAACGAGTCACCCCCCTGTGGCCTGGCAGCGGCGACGGCTACGGTGGCTGCAGCAACAGCAGCCTCTGTAAGAGAAGCATACCGCTCGTCAAACGTCTTAATCAAAGTGGTCTTGATAGACCCAAACATCTCAGGAATCTCCGTTCGTATGGCTGCGGCCACCTCCTCGTGAATCAACCTACGGATCTCCTCATCACTGGTACCACTGGTACCACTGCCCCCTGGGTGGTGGCGCGTCCCGACCATGATGTCTCTGAAATACAACACAAAAGAAGTTAGAGACTCGCTCGAGTATACTCGCACTCGATACTCAACCCTACTTGTTCTTTAGTACCCTAAGGATTCTTACTTAGACTGCTCACCGATCCGGTGTTTCCAGTAGTATGGGCCCTATACTACCTTCCACAACGCATCGGTATTCACCCCAAGTCCTCCTCCTAGGATCCCAGATCACAAGTACTCTATATCTCACTAAACTCAGGCTACCCTCCAATAGACCACTCATAAGCTCCTCGCTGCTACCTACTCACTCTCGAAGTATCTCATTGTAGCAGTAACTCCTAGGCTAAGGCATCACAAATCAGGCCCACTCTAGTCGTAACTATGAATACCTAGCCTACTCTAGCATGCATAGCATATCACATAATATCTCATAACACATAATGTAAGGGTATTTTGGGAAATCACCGTTCGGGCGCTGGCTGATTGTACACACTACTCCGTTCTACGTTTCTCAAGAATCTTTTTTCTCTTTTTAGAAAAATTGTTTATTTTATGCAAAATTTCTCAAATCCTCAGTTTGAGTTCAGATACGCCCGAAGGTGTATCCGAATCCCTCAAACCAAGGCTCTGATACCAACTTGTAACGACGTAAATTTTAAAACAATTTTTCATTTTTCCACATAATAAAACTCATATAATATTCTCAAAATCTCATGTATCAAATGTCATCATATCCCAGAATCTCAAAACATAATCCTCTGCCAGTGTGTACAAATCATGTCGGCACCTTCCCGCGATCCTCGCTGGTACCTGAAACACATATCACATAACACGGTAAGCATAAATGCTTAGTGAGTTCCCCAAAATACCACATACAACACATAAGCCACTCGAGGCTATAACTCGGTATCACCCTTCGGTCAATGTGTCTCAACGGGACCCTCCAGTCCCGTAGCTCGTTGGACCCTCCAGTCCGGTCTAGCTCGTTGGACCCTCCGGTCCGGTCTAAATCGTTGGACCCTCTCGTCTGGTCTAAATCGTAGGACCCTCCGGTCCGGTCTATATAACACATAGCATACATATATCACAAGCACATAAACTCAACATACAAATAACAAATAAGACCCTCCGGTCTGCACATAGTTACCACTCTAGGTAATGTATAGTGAGAAGACTCACCTCGGGTAATCTCGGAAAGTCTCGAACTCGAATATCTGATCTAGCCTCCGCCTAATCACATAAAGTAATTATCTCTAATTAATACGGCTCTCAAAGGCTAGACTAGTCCCTCCCTATATTATCTCAGAAGGGGGAAAGACCATTTTACCCCTCCAATGGTCCAATGTCCAAATGTTGACCAAACCCTAAAAGTCAACCCCAGTCAACAGTCCAACTTTGACCAGACTCGTCGAGTGCACTCGGGTGACTCGGTGAGTCCATGCGTGTCCTCTGAATCCTCCTAAGGCCTCACTCGACTCGTCGAGTTAACCTTTCTCTCGATGGGTTACCACTGATCACGAATCGTGGTGCAACACGATCCGACTCGTCGAGTCCGCTCATGGACTTGGTGAGTTTCTTCCATGAGAATGCTCAAACGACCTTCTGAGGTCAGATCTGTTTCTCTAACCTATAGATCTGGCCTTCTAACACTCAAAAGTTACGTAAAGGTCCAAACTTTATGCTCATGCAACACTCATATGGCTCTATATGATGAATTAGCCCTAATATGACAACCATGTTCTAAAACCCAAAAAGGGACTGCAGAAAGCTGGATGTTTGGGGCTCTCTGGACCTCTCAAGGTCCAGATCTAAGGTCTATTTCACATTAGGACCTCTCATGCTCTTATTCCAACTCAAGAAAGGGTGAAGAAACCCTTGATTCAAGAAGCCTACACAATAAAGAAGAAAAGGGGCGAATTGTTACCTCAAAGTGAAGCCTCCTTGCTTGAAAATCTCAGAACAACAACCTCCTTTGGTCCTTGTTGCTGGATCACTTCTCCTCCTTAGCAAAATCACAATGCGGACTCGTTGAGTCGACCCTCCGACTCGTCGAGTCCATTCATTAATCCTAGTCAGCAGTCGCGATCCTACTCGATGAGTCTAGGCGTCAACTCGTCGAGTCCCTCTCCTTGACTCAAAAATAAATACTCAATTATGATACCTGGAAATCCGGATGTTACATTATCCATGACATCACAACTTACCAATTTGAAATGTACATGAGTAAGAAAACTTTTTCTACTCTACAATTCATGATGTGTTTATAACCCTACTTAGGATATGTCACTCAAGATACAATCTCTGAGTATGACTCTAAGACTCGATTTAGGAACGAAGTATGACTCATCTTCTTGATTTAACCATTTCAACAATTCCTGATTCCTCTTCTTAGCCAGAAAAATGTACTACGGTGTCCTTAGAGGATCAATTGTGATATGGTTTCATAATCACTAAGATGATCATAAAACACGATACTAAGGTACTCTCATTTCCATATAGATTGGAGAAACTTTTATATGTCTGCCTAATTGATTCTTCTTATTCGTTCTGCTATACTTTGAAACTTGTTCAAGGTATTAGAATTATACTTAATCTTGTAATTATAACCATATTTACTAAACTTTTAGTAAATCATGACGAATAGTCTTATCGTTCTTTGTGGTGGATCTGATCAGTTCACATCAATGTGTACTAGACCCTTTAGTCCTTCACCTGACTCGCATACATATGCGAACAAGGAATTAGTCTTAATTTTCCCAAGTACCAAGATTTTCATACATCATATAATTCAAGTCACATGATTCGAAGTTTCTATCCAATTGAAATTTGGGTGATGAGAATCTTTTCTTACTTAGAAAATTAGGACACTACCACAATCGATATAACTAAGAATCAAACATTTTCAACATTGCTATAAATGGAAACATATAAACAACAATTTTCATAAATGCCATTGTAAGGAAATATAAAACAAGACAAAATAAAAAAAATTCTTTTATTTATAAAATGCGGAAAACTTGTCCTTACAATGCAAATACATATGAAAACTGTGTTACTAAATATTCCTAAGCAATCTATCATAACTCTTAAGTAGTAGTTTCAAAAATCTGATCATCGAACCATGCGATCGAAATCGATCTCTTCGCGACCAGACTCAACTTACTCTTCCTTTAAGCTTCCTTTCTCTTCTTCGATCCTACAAAACATCAAAACGCAATCTTATCACATGATGTATTAAGAATCTATAAATAAGAGCTTAATAGAGTTAGATAATGGACTTACCTGAAGAAGAACCATACAGTTTGATTTTACTATCTCTTAGATCTCTCAGACAGTCAGGGGAGCTTCGCTTCCAATGTCCCTTCAAATGGCAGTAGAAACAAGTGGACTCTTTGGCATTTGCACATGGATCTATCTCAGAACTGGCTTTTCTCTTATGGTCAAATCTTTTGACCATGGCCAATTCCTTTCCCATAAGAGAAGGTATTATTTCTGGACTATCTATGTCATTGCCTATGTCCATGGCAGCTTGGGAAGTAGATCTTCCAATCAAATTTGCTTTACCAGTGCGCCAAATCATTTTTGATTCAGCAACAATTAGCAAATATGGCAGATCTATGAGGGTCATGTCGTGATCTGTCATATAGTATTCCTTAACAAACTGACTATATGACTCGGGAAGTGACAAAAGAACCAAGTCAACAGCTAGCTTCTTTGGGAAAATGACACCCTACTTTCCCAGTCTATCAATATGTAACTTCATCTCCAAGACGTGAGTACATACAGACTTTCCATTTTCGTGTTTACTTGCCAATAGGGCTTGAGTGATCTTGAACTTTTCAAGTCGACGAACATGTGGTTCAGGGAGAATATTTGGAGGAAGTGTAGGAAGTGAATAATGATTTCCATTTTCATGATCGAAGCGTGGAACATCATCTTCATGAGGGAAGCTATTTTCAAAAAATTCGGGAAGACCATAGTTGCCAGAATTAGACATCTACAAGGGAGAAATTCAAGATAATTAATTTAAGTCCTTAATATAACACCCAAATGTAATATTAAGGCTAGGACCCGACACATTAATTCATAATTTGGTAGAGGGATGCCATAATCCAATTGTAAATTATTTGTCGGTAGGTAAATGCCGATTTACCAATTCCACCACGAAAATGAAATTTTAAACGAATTAGGTTTTAAATTAAATGAAACTCCTAGATCTTTTGAGATTCATTGAACTTTTCAATAGCATGCTTAATCTCGATTATGCCCTTCAAGTTTGTGACTGGGATACCGAGGATCACAAACAAGGAGTGAATAAGCATGCTAATTAGCTTGGTACTCTCGATTTCATTAATCACCTAATCAATGTGTCGGTTAACCACACACGCTCCATTGGTCAATGATAATTTACGAGCTACCCATTGCCATCCTTCATTAGCCACATATTAGTGTGCTGGTTAACCACACACGCTCCACTAACGACCAATAAGGTGCAATGTGCAATTTCATGGGTTAGCATCAAATTCACATTTTTCCTAAAGTAACTAAGACTAAGAATTTATAAGAGGTTTAGTTACTTGTATTTTTATTATACTTATTAATGAGAATTTAAGTGTCCTATCAAACCTGTTCAGCTAACGACCCTCCACTAGTCAAGGGTGCGGTGGGTAAGAGTGTATACCCAATGGCGGTCATTTTACAGGCCGCTTCCTTAAACACCCCTTATAGACCAGCTTCGTGAACGAGGCCCACTAACGGTAAGACTGACTTTTAACTTATACATATATAATATATCAGACTTTTAATTTTATATAGTATAAGGGTGTATTTTATACATTTAAAATACTAAGTGGTTTAATTTAATAAATTAGACTTTTAATTTAATTAAATTTAAACCATGTCATTATGGATTTATTAATTCTGTCTTTTAATTAAACACTTAATTAATTTAATAAAACAATAAGGGTGTAATTTGAACTATTCAAAATATCAAGGTTCTAAATTTAAGATTTCAAAATTAAGGCCATTTAATTAAATTTTAAGTTACAAAACCAAGAGGTGCACTTATGAACCTTTTCAAATAACTAGGGATTTAGAATTTAATATTTCAAAATTGAAATCTTTTAAATTCCAAAACGAAAAATTTTGAAACTCTTCAAAACCTTTTGGATTCCAAAACTTGATGACAAGTTTTGTAACTCTTCAAGACCTTTTGAATTCCAAAACTTGATGGCATGTTTTGTAACTCTCCAAAGCCATTTAGATCAAATTTTAAACAAGTAAAATAATCACATATTTTTATCATTTACCAATTTGATCTAATTCAACTCATATAGCAAGATAATTTCAAATCAAATAATATAATGTAACATCCAAAAAATTCGAGCCAATTTAAAACTTTTAAAAACCATTTAGTTATTACAATTTGTTTTCAAAATAGTTTAAACATCAGAGTTCCCATAAATCATAATCATAAATCGAGGAAGTGTACGGTCACACCTTCGCCTTCCCACGGTCATCCGTTGTACCTAAAATAATAATTGATAAATGTAAGCTCGAAGGCTTAGTGAGTTACCCCCAAAATACCAATACACACAACAATACACATACAATAACAAACAACATATTATGGGTCCAATCAACCATCGGGTTGGAATACCCTAGGCCCTCAACCATCGGGTTGGAATGCCAATATACTATAGGTCCAATCATCCTCGGAATGGAATACCCCATGCCCACAACCGTCGGGTTGGAATGCCCATATGCTACGAGTCCAATCATCCATCGGGATGGAATACTCTTGACCCACAACCAGCGGGTTGGAATGCCCACATACTACGAGTCGAATCATCCACCGGGATGGAATACTCTCGGCCCACAACCATCGGTTTGGAATGCCCTCATACTACGAGTCCAATCATCCATCAGGATGGAATACTCTCGGCCCACAACCATCGGGTTGGAATGCCCACAACCAATCAAACATGTGCACCTATATCAGATAATCATATAACGATCTATGAAGACAACATACTAGGGTCCACTCATCCTCGGGATGGAATACCCTCAACTACCATAACAAGCATGTGCACATATAACAGGTAATCACATAACAGTATACACACAGTCGGACCAACTACAGGTCTCTAAGCATCACCACATCCTATCTACCAGGATACAGATCTAACAGATCATACCAGCATATAACCATCCTATCTACTAGGATATTGAGCTAACATATCACAAAAACAAAAATTCCAAATAACAAATCAAAGGTTCGGCCTTAGTGCCTTAGACCCTTGAGTATAGTGAGGATAACTCACCTCGTAAGTAGTGCTAAAGTACCTAACCTCTGACTGCTGTCTCACCGGAAATCCCGAACTATCACATAAAAAATATCAAGTCAATACACCACATAACAGTTTTGACTAAGGGCCCACACAATCCGTCATGTCCATTCCCTTTATTGGGCCAAAGCGTAATGCCAAGTCCTTCTCTTGAATGTCCATATATATAAAGCCCATTATTGGCCCAATTTACTAAATTGGGCCCAACATCCTAATTAGGCCTAATCCCATGATCCATTATCACTACTTGTCCCAAATTATCTTATTCATAAAGTCCAGCAAAGGCCCAAATCCAACTAGTCCATAAACAGCCCAAAACCCGAAGCCCAATTGTCAAAAGCCCAACAGAGGACGTACGCGGGACGTACTCCTCTGGTACGCTGGGCGTACTCGCTCTGATGTTGACCACCATCAGGGTGGTTGACCCAGTACGCTGGGCGTACTGGATTTACGCGTGGCGTACGCGAGCTGTTCTTAAAATTCTAATAAGTGCTTAATGGCTTAAGCACTTAAGCCCAAATTTCAGATCCATCAACCAAATGTGCCTTAGAGCCATAAAGTCTTGAACTTTATCACTTTGGACGTCCAGAAAGTTCTTAATACATGGTCTTAATCCATTAAGACCCTTCTACTACATGCATGGGACACCTTCAGCCATTGGGACATCATTTTTATCACTTAGGACCCTTTCTAGAATCTGAAAGGACAACTCATTTCGTCCAAATCATCACATGCACCAACTTGGGGACTTTTGGGACAAATATGGTTCCATAAAGCTAGAATGGCTAGATCTATATCATACAAGCATAAAGTTTGAAGCTTTTTACCTTTTGGAGTTTCTAGGGCACAAGCTAACTTCAGATCTACAAGCTTGATCTTCTTCTCCAACTCTTTGATGCAATACCTTCCTCTTAAAGCACTCAATAAAACACTCAATAAGCTCAAACACACAAAGGAAGGGCTAGGGTTTGGGGAAGACGACTATAATCACTGGAGGCTGAGGTAAGGGTAGGTTTGGTGCTCATAATGTTGCTTATATAGTCCCCCAAAACCTAAATATTAGGGTTTCCTTCTATCATGAGTACGCCCAGCGTACTAGGGCGCGCCTAGTACTCTCAGTGTACCCTTATGTATGCGCAACGTACCCCTCTTGATCCCAAAATTGCAATTTAGCCCTTATGCTTCGCATGGCTTCGCCCTTCCATCCCCAGGGACTACAAATGACAAATTTTGGGATGTTACATACAAATAATTAGCTTATCATATAATCTAGTAATTATCTTAAAATTTGACAATTATCCTTCAATTTGGATGAAGATAATCATTACCTTATCATAAAAAACGATTCTTTATTAGTCAAAACAGTTTGTGGAAATGATTCTAATCCAAAACTTGGCCAAAAAATTGAAAATCTGCCCACTGAACAGTCATCACGTCGTGGTAACTTTGAGCACGTCGTGGTCACCAGGCAGATTCCAAAAAAATGATTTTTTTGGCTTTGAACAATTAACCAATGCATCAATATAACAGAAAACACCATATGCTCTGATACCACTGTTGGGTTTTATGTTCTATAAAACTCCTATGGTGCACATACAACCCTAATGCTTTGGATCTAAGTTTTCTCTAGTTATACATGCAATTTTCATTTTTCCAAAGCATATACCCTAGCTAGCATACAATTTGAGATTTGCAACATACAAATCAAATTAGATGAATACCTCTATATTGTAGCTTGTAGAACTTGGCCTTTCAAGAGCTTAGCAGCTCAAGTGTGATGCCTCAAATGTTTCACAAAACACCACCAACAATTGGAGGACAATGAGAGAGAGGCTAGAACCACCAAAATCGGCTATATCTAGTTAGAACACTCATGGGTGCCGATTTTGGAGCTAAGTGGTTACCTATATACTATGGAATTCCTAGGGTTTCAACTTGTAAACCCTAATCCCCTTCCTTGGGCCTTTAATCCAATAATCCATATGATAAGCCTTATGGACTAACACTCCATGGACTCTCACATAAACTTAGTCCATCATTAATCAATCATGGATCATTGGCCTAAACTATATGTATCACTAATTTACATAATCAGCCCCCGTTAATTTAATTAGTCTCTTTTGATCACTACATTAATTCCAAATTAATTCCTGATCAATACCAATTAAATAATATGATTTCTCAATTAATATATTATAATTATAATATATTAATAAATCACAAATAACCTCTTTCTCAAATATCCATCCTATCGAATTGCTCATGTGAATGCAACCCAAAATGGACCATGCTACTATCGAGTCAAGTACATACCAATTATAGTTATAGGCTTAGTTACCTAATCCAACAGCAAGTTACACTCTGCATAACTTGGCTACGCCCTGCGTAACTTTCCTACGCCCCGCATAGGACAAAACCCTCAATTTCCACTTCAACTTCAAACATCCATAACTTCTTCGTGTCAACTCTATTTTCAGTGTTCTTTATATGCACGGAAAGGTATTGAAGAACCCCATAATTCCATTTAATTACTTTTAACTTAAAACATATCGAACTAAAATCCTTAATTCATGAAAACAGTCGAAAACATCACTTTTTCGATTTTACCTTTTGACTCCAAAACACAAATCAAGGGCTTGGATCACATAACCATTATTATCAACATCCAATATGGTCTAAACCCTATTCCCTTGAAGTCCAAGGCCTTTACTTGATCCATTTATTGTCTAAAATCACGAAATAAGAACTTCTCGAAACAGGATGTTACAATATCCAAACTTGGTTTTGCTCACAACCACTATGATTTGTCGTTATTTGTTTACCGACACAACTCTCTCCCGACATTTATTCTTCTATACTTGGATGATATCAGTCTAACTCTGCCCTCATCTAAGATTATTCACCATGTCACCTCCTTCTTCAGAAAATAGCTATGATTTCAATTATTTTCTTGATATTAACATTTCATATGATTAGCTATGAATGTTCTTATTTCAACAAAAATATACCCTAAAAATTTTGGAATGTGCAAATATGATTAACTATAAACCAATAAATACCTCAGACAAAACATTAGCCAAACTTGATGGTATGGTTCCTCTTATGATGGATCTCCTTATTTGTAATAGACTTGCTAATGCCCTATAATATCTTGCCTTCACGATACTAGATATCAGTTTTCTAGTGCAAAAAATATGTATGTTCTTGTGTGGCCCTCAAGAACCACATTTCATAGCCCTTAAATAGATTTTGATGTATATCCAAGGAAATACTACTTATGTTTTATAGTTATATGCCTCGCCATTTTGAGGTCTCACTATTGACTCGAATGTCGGTTGGGTTGGCTTCCCGACCACATGTGGATTCATTTTTGGGTACTACATTGCTCTTGCTGAGAATTTATTATGATGGTCCTTGAAGCGTCGAGGTACCATCTCCTGCTCTAGTTTTGAAGAAGTGTAAAATGTAGTGGATGACACATGTCGGCTACGCAATCTTTTTCTTGAGTCACCCTAATGGCAGACATATGTTGGCTACACAACCTTTTTCATGAGTTATACTAGTTGGTTGCCATGAATATCTTGTCTACCATGATAATGTAAGTACTTTATTTAACGAATAATCTAGTTCAACATTAGTTCACAAAACATATTAAGATTGATATTCACTTTGATTGAAACAAAGTATCTCCGGGACAAATTTGCGTTTACCATGTACCTTCCTCTTTAAAATATGACGACATCTTCACAAAGGCCATCCATTAACATTGTTTCTTATCTTTTGATCCAACATAAATATTCGTGACAAAACCACTATTTAGACTGTGAGGGTTGCAAGTATGATTATTTGTATTATATATGTATTTGTCTTAATATTTACATTAGGCTTGTAATTGTATTTCGTAGATCCAGTCCATAATAACCTTGAAAGATTAATGAGAGAGGGATCATTAAGAGTTAGACTCCTCAGATGATTTTGTTGGAAAAAAAAATTTCCATAAAATTATATGCCTTTCATTAAAACATATATATATATATATATATATATATATATATATATATATATATATATATATATATATATATATATACGATATACAATGGATGGGACGATGGCCTTAATTACAAATACATATGGAATATATACAATAAGTATAAAAACAATAAATATGACCGCTAACAGCCCCCCGCAGTTGGAACGGGAGTATATTGACGAACATTCAAACTGGTCCGGAAATCCAAGAACCATGTTGTCGGAAGACTTTTGGTGAAAATAATCGCATAATGTGAGGAGGAAGGTGTTGGGTTTTGAGCATTCTAACACTCCTATGGTGTGCATGGAACCCTAGAAACCTTGGATCTATGTTTTCTCTAATATACATGCTAACTTTGATTTTTCCAAGGTTTCATCCTAACTAGCATATCATGGGGTATATGTAATACAAAATTCTAGTAGAATGACATACCTTTCTTGTAGCTTCGATTCCTTAAGACTTTGTGAGCCTAGCACCCCAAATGTGATGCCTCAAATGCTTCACACAACATCACCAACAATTGGAATAACTTGAGAGAAGATTATATTGCACCAAAATCGGCTAGCCCTCACTTGTGTATCTTACGTGCCGATTTTACTAGTATGAGGCTTCTTTATATAGTGTGCACAATAGGGTTACACCATGTAACTCATGACTTCCACATTCCTCATGATCCATGGATTTTAACCTCCATGGAGTATCCATGGGTCACCCCATGGGTTTAGCCCAACATGAAGAACTATGGATCATAAGCCCAATATATAAGAACAAATGATTTACCAAATCAATCCTCATTTATTTAATTAGTCTCTTTTGATCACAAAACTAATTCCAAACTAATTCTTGATCAATACTAATTAAATAATATGATTTCATATTAATATATTAGAACTTATAGTATATTAATAAATCATAAATATCCTCTTCTCACAAAAGTCGATCCAAATTGTTCCGATGCCATGCAACCCAAATGGACCATGCTAAATCGGGTCAAGTACATACCAAATATAGTTATGGACTTAGACACCTTATCCAACAGAAGGAACATGAAAAACTCTCATGTGACTAGTAGTGACCTTGTCATGAACAAAATGAAGATCAATCTCAATATGTTTGGTGCATCGATGATGAACCAGATTTAACGACATAAAAATTGCACTGACATTATCGCAATAAACAATAGTTGCATATTGCGGAGAATAATGGAGCTTGAGAAGAAGATTCCGATTCCAACAAGTCTCCCCAATGGCATTAGTAACGCCACGATATTCTGCCTCGGAACTGGAACAAAAGACAATATTCTGACGTTTAGATGACCAAGATAACCGATTGTGCACTGAGAACACACAATAGTTGGATGTGGATTTCCTAGAAACGGGGCAACCAGCCCACTCAGCATCAGAGTATGCAATAATATCTCTATTAGGAGAACTGTAAAGTTGAAGACCATGATCAATAGTGCCACGAACATAACAAAGGATGTGCTTGAGAGCAGTAAAATGAGGCTGTCGAGGATCATGCATGTAGAGAAATTTTTTTTGAACCATCTATGTGATGTTAGGTCACATAAACATCAAATATTGTAGGGAAACTACAAGACTACGATATAACATAGGGTCTGAAACCGAAGGGCTGGAATCATCAAATTTGGCAGACATGTCAGCTGGCGTAGAGGCTATTTTACAATTCAACATGGAAGCTCGATCAAGAATCTCATGAGCATATTTTGACTGAGATAATAAGAGACCATCAGATGTATGAGTAGCAGAGATACCCAAAAAATAATGTAAGTCACCAAGGTCAGTCATAGTAAACACGGAGCTAAGAGTCAATATGATATGTGCCACAAGCTGAGACGAGGATCCGGTGAGAACAATGTTGTCCACATAAAGAAGCAAGTATGTTATATATGATCCCTGTCTATAGATAAACAATGAAGAATCACATTTGTTGTTAGTAAGCTCAAGACGAGTAATAAAAGTAGTAAACCGTTGAAACCAAGCACATTGTGCCTGTTTGAGTCCATATAAGGAACGTTGAAGAAGGCACACATGATCGGGCCTAGAGTCATCTCGAAAACCAGGAGGCTACTGAATGTAAACCATATCATGAAGATGACCATGAAGAAATGCATTCTTCATGTAAAGCTGTCAAATGGGCCACTTTCGTGTGACAACAATGCTTAAAATAATATGAATGGATGCAGGCTTGACAACAGGGCTAAAATTATCGTCACAATCAATGTTAGGTCTCTGATTACGTCCATTAGCAACAAGACACGCTTTGTAAAGAGCTAAGGATCCATCCGCATTGAGCTTCTTTTTGAAGAGCCAAATACAACTAATAACATTTGCATCAGTTGGTCAGAGAACAAGCACCCAAGTATTATTGAATATAAGAGCATATTATTCTTCTCGCATTGCTTTAAGCCAATGAGGATCCTTAAATTCCGGTAAGTAAGTCCATGGGATAGGAGAAGAGGAGTCAATATGAATATTAAGCTTCTCAAGAGGTTTCCTAATACCTATTTTTACATCTAGTGATCATCGGATCTGAGGCAACAGAAGGAGGAATAAGTTGAGAAATGGAAGTGGCATGGACATTGGGACTGTGGTTAGCCTAGGAGGGTTGATCGGAATTGAGCGGAGCAGCATCGTGGAGAGACAGTGCTGATGTAGGATGCGACGACGGCTGATCAGCCGAGAGCTGAGAAGAGGGAGATGGGGAAGCCTTGGGAGCGAAAGTGGATGGGTCAGAAGGTATGGGCGAGTGTTTGTGAAGTAAGGAGGAAGATCTAAATTATCAACAAAATAATAAGATGGGGCATGGTTAGGATTCATGGAACGAAAAAGGAAAGTTGTTTCATTTAAAATGACATGGCGAGAGATAACGATTTGTTGAGTGTCAAGATTGAGACACTGATATCATTTGTGAGTGGAAGGATATTCAAGAAAGACACACAAAGTACAACGAGGGGATAATTTGTGAGGAGCAACAATGTTGGGAAAACAGAGACAACCAAAGACACGTAAGTGATGATATGTTGGTTTAATGTGGTATAGTTTGTTAAAAGGAATGTCATGGTTGATGGTGGTGGAGGGAAGAATGTTAAGAAGGCGAGTCACCATGTGAAGGGCTTCAACCTAATAACCGGGTGGAAGAAGGGCATGAAATAAAAGAGTACAAACAATAGTATTGATTGTGCATAACATGTGTTAAGACTCTCCCTTTTGTTGGGAAGTGTGAGGACAAGAGAAGCGCATTTTAATGCCATTAGAGTCACATAGATTTTGAAATCGAGAATTGGCATATTCTCCACCATTATCACATTGAATAACTTTTATATCGGATTGAAAGTGATTCTGAATAAGCGTGTGAAAATGAACAAATTTAGAATAGACATCGGATTTTGCACGTAATGGATACACCCACAAATAATGAGAGTAATCATCAAGAAATATAACATAATATTTGATGCCATTAATACTCGTGACCGGAGAGGTCCATATATCATAGCCAATAAGATCAAATAGAGAATACGAAATAAAATTAGATAAAGAAAAAGGTAATTTAATATGTTTGCCCATTTGACATGATTGAAATAAAGTATAAATTTATTATTGTTTGAACAACAAATAGAACGACTATCAACTAAAGACTTGAAAACATGACGACCAGGACGTCCAAAACGTAAATTCCAAATAAACGGAGTAGAGGAGAGGAACGCTTGAGGAGAAGGAGTTATGATAGCGTAGAGCTCACCAGTGTTATCACATCACATGAGAGTTTAGTTGATATGAAGGTCCTTCACAGTAAAACCAAATAGGTCAAATTCAATAGAAACCATATTGTCACAAGTGAAACGACGCACAAAATTAAGTTTTTAATAATTTGAGGAGTGATCAAAATATTTTTCAAATGAAGAGGATGATATGGATTTGGAAGAGAGGAGTTGCCAACTTGACTTACAGGAATCGAAGAACCATCACCTACCAAAACAGATGAAGAAAAATTAGTGTAATTAATTGATACAGTTTTGAGAATACCTTGGTTGGATTGTAGATGTGAGGTAGCACCGATGTCCATGTATCGCCCATTATTGCTTAAAGTATGGATTGACATAGTATTAAACATTTATGGGAGAGTAGTGGGCTGATCAGGTGAGTAGTGTGGTTGATGGGCTTGCTGAGAATGGACATATGCTTAAGCTGGTGGACCTATTGTAGGAGGTGCCCAAAAAAATAGTGCTGACTAGATTGGGTTGATTGTTGAGGCCCAAACTGATGCTGATTTCCTAAGGATTGGTCTGTTGAATTTGGGCTAGGGAGCAGCGTAAGCGCTGACGATGAAGGTCGTTGAACTGGATACCACCCAAAAGCCCATGTTGCTTGGTTTGGTGGTGTTTGGCGCTGAGAACCGGCATGAAAATGAGCAATGTTGTGGCGACCACCATGACCCCCACGTTTTTAATGGGTTGTTGAGACCCATTTGCAAGAAGCACAATAGAAGTGGACACATTATCGGAGTGTGTAGGGGTAATTTGACGGCGTTGATGAAGCTCCATTTGTTGTTCCTCCATAACTAAAATAGATCGAATTTCCATGAACAAAGGAAAAGATTTTTGATATCCGATGGTAGTAGCAATGTATTGGAAATTTTGAGTCAAACCACTAAGGGTGTATGACACAAGATTGCGTTTTGGTACGGAAGATGTAAGATTGTCTAACATGTCGGCAATTGATTTGATCTTGGTGCAATAGTCATTGACAAATAGGTCACCTATAACAATGTTTCTAAGCTAATTTTCCAGTTGCACAGCCTTATTTTCTTTGTTGGTGCGAAAAAGTTCCTCTAAGTCTCGCCAAATACCATGAACAGTAGAGTTTTTCTTCAAAATCATCTGAAGAAGAGGTTGAGAGATGGTGCTGTATAACCAAGAATTAACAACATAATCCACTTTGTTCCATTCTTTTTGATCGACAACTTCAATTTTGTCATTAGGATCAATTATAGTGGTGTTGATTATGATGGCATGTGCGGAATTAAGAATGATTTAGTAAATCATCAATTAAAATCAAGAACACGAACACAAGAAGTAAATAATTCTTTTAAGCTCTCATTAGTTTCATAGAAAGAGTACAAAATGGGTTTTGCTAATTCTCTCTCTAAACTAATCTCTCAAAATGTTCATTAGATAAAATGAGTGTCACTCACTTCCTTATAAAGGAAAGACAACTCATTATGCACAATCAAAGGAGTAAGCCCTCATGACATCCAAGAGTGACTTTGCACCCTTACATTCTCACCCTCAAAGTTAGGATTGGATGTCTAGCTTCAATCTCCAACGAGCACGCGCGATCAAGACCAAACTGCCCCTCGAAGTAAACACCGGTCTTCAAATCCGCAAATTAAAGATCCGCTTCGAATACCCATCATTCTCCCCCTTTTTATAATCAAAAAATGATTATAAAACCCATTAAGGGTGAGAAGCGCTCGAGGAATGAACTTTACAAAACTCCCCCTTGATGTGTGCCAAAAATGAAACACCAAAAATCTTGCACGAAAAAACAATCACGAAAAAGCCACAAAAACTTTCCAATTTATGAAAATTTTTGACTTTTTGGGTGAAAGTTGCAAGATTTTTCAAAAACCGGGTAGAAATTGTCACTTTCTGAAACTGGGTAGAAAATGGGTAGAAAATGTTAATTCGCACAAACTGCAGGGACCAGAAATGATCATTCTTCAATTTCTCAGCAAAAACAGTCATTTGTTGAAATTGGATACTTGTTGCCAAATTGTCGAAATTATAGGTACTGCTTACGAAACTTTTCCATTTGTCTTCAAAACTAACTAGCTTTGTCCAAACATACGAAATTTTTTAAAAAGGATCAAACTGTCGAAACTTTAAGGGCCATATACGAAACTTTGGGTTTCTTCTTCAATTAACACGAATCCACAACCCTTCGTACAAAATCTTTCACACCCTTTGTATGAAATCTTTCACACCCTTCGTTAATTTCATTAGTAACACCCTTCGTTAATTTTCTTCCCTATTTTCGTTAGTTTCATCCGGTCACCAAAAACCAAATCGAGTTCAATTCCAAGCACAGGGACCCTTCGCTTTTTCCAAATCACCTTTGCAAAAGCAAGCAAACATAGTCCTCGTTCTTTCATCAACCCCAATCTCGTGTATGGACTGTCAACAACGAATTCCATCAACCCTAAGCCTTCGAAATCAAATTCAATCAACCATCGATTCCAAAGCAAATTCCGGATCGATGCACAAATCTAATGACGAACAGATGAAGTACATGTCGACTGCCCTTCGTCTTCACTACAGAAACCCAAATTATGCAATCGTCCTTAAGACTAGCAAAATCGAAGTCGATTACCCAAAGCAAAACTGGATTTAGACCCCAAAATCCATTCATTCACCAAAATCAGTCGACCACACTGGAAACCTTCGTACATCAACTATCAAAATCATCTTCCCAAACAATACCCATAAGTCTTCGTTAACAGTTCCAACAATCAATAAGTCTTCGTTAGCAATCTTCATTCACGCTTCGACTATTGACAAATCCAAGTCTTCGTTAACAAAAACCTTCGATTCCAAACCCATTTTATCCTTCTAACCAATCCTTCGCCTTTTCAATTCACGACCCAGTAAACTTCAACCATTCGACCTTAGAATCAACATACCAACATCGGCGATCGATATATTCAGTACACAAACCATCGATTCCAAATGCATCGACTATCTGTTCCTCAGTGGATCCACTTTCCATCGATTATAATCCTTCCCAGTTCGTTTTCAAGAAAATCGTTCGTCCCTAATACATTCAACTCAAATTGAACTCCAAAATCAAAATAATTTCGTCATCAGTAAGCCAATTTCAAAATCACAGATCTCGTTTTACAAGTCTTCCCTTCTCAAATCGATTCCCAAAATCATTCGACACCGATAAAACTATCAACATAAATAGATTCATTACTATCTTCAAAATCCAGCGAAAGAACATCTGAGTTCATGAGTCTCAGTTTGTTCCCAAGCAACCCACAATCAAATCCAAAATTGTGAATTGACCTCAAAAACTTCGATTTCAAATCCAGTTCGATCTGAATCATCGAATTCCCAGTAAACACACAAACCTATTTGTGACTTAAAATACTTTCTACTGGAAATCTATATCAATCGTCTCATTCAACAAAAAATTTTGATTTCACTATCGATTCAGTCACAGATTCTCAATCAAAAATCGATTTTGACTTTTAGTCAACTCTTTAATTGAAACAATTCAATAATTTCTCAATCAGAATTTTCGTTTCAATTAATCTTGTTGATCGAGAATCGACTCACACAAAAAACTTAATTTCAACTTAACACTTTCTTTCAAGCGAAGGACTCAATTTCGATTTGAGAATCACCATAGAATAGATACGGAAAGAAATAGTTGAAAACGTCAGATTTGATATGGGCTATGAAAAGTACTCTAATGAATTTTGGTTGGGTTCAATATTTCATGAATCGTAATCAGATCAAACAAGTATGAATCAACGTTTTGGGCTATAATCAGATTGGGCTTGAACAAATAGTAATCAGATCAAAAAATTTGGGTTCAAATATGTTCAGTGAACAGTAATTTTCGTGATTTAGGTTTGATCTATTGAAAAATTATATTGAATCATCAATGGGGTTTGAAATGAATTCGATCCAATTGAGTCAAAACGATCAAAAATTAAGAACGCAACGCATGAATCAAAATCATGGCCGTTTTGGAATCCATTTGAGAATTTGAGATACCTTTTTGACGAATCGAGATCCATTTGCAACGAGCGAATCAAATTTAGAAGATCTTGGTTCTTTAGTTGGAACGAGAAAATCTCCAATTTGAACATTGTACCACCCACTATGCGAGATGTACAACTCGTTTTTCGTGTTATTCGTGTTTTTCATCAAACCAAGAACATCTTCAAAAGAACCACCAACACTTTTGGGTTTTGACTTCAAATTCAATGCAACCTTTGGAGATTGTTGCTTTAGAACCCAAATTTGCTTCATGGATTTCGATTTCACAACATTTGATGATTTTTGTGAATAAACCCGCTTGTTCTTCTGTTTAATCTTTTTCTTCTTTTTCTTTCTCATCTTTTTGCATCTTGAACACTTTGATTTCATGAACAAACCCGCTTTCCACAACTTCTTGAGTTTGAATCAAATCTTTTGGAGTTTGATACTTGTGAATTTCTTGGATCACCGGCTTCCGATAAGGAATCATTCCTTCAAACGAATCACAAGAACACAAAATATCATCGGTTTGAACTCCAATCGAGCAAAAAACCTTTTCATCTTGAAAATAAACTTGAACTCCTTTTTCTTGAACATCAAGAACATCACATTGAACTTCATTGTCAAATGTAACATCCGGATTTTCAGGTATGTTATTTTTAATTATTTATTTTTGAGGATCATTAATCTACTCGACGAGTTGGTGCTATTACTCGTCGAGTAGAAGCAGGGTGGCCACGTGAGTTTAATGAACTACTCGACGAGTCCAAGAGTAGACTCGCCGAGTAGGCGTTGTAAGTGGAAACCCTAGATCCCCGGGTTTGGGACCTATTTAAAGGCACTTATAGCCTCATTTGCGGCCACACCTCACTGAGAAGAAACCGTAATCGCCCCTTGAGCTTGTGAGAGAGTCTTGAGCCTTACTTGAGATTTGTGAGTGCATTTTGGTGAAGGAAAGGAAGATTCCAAGCTAGGATTGAGAAGAGGCTGATAGATCTATTGCTTATTCGTCCAAGAGCTTCTGTTAGAGGTATCAAGTTCGAACCTTTCCCTTTTATTTGAGTAGATCTCTCATCTTGAAGATTAGGACTTCTTTTCCTTTCATTTTGGGACTTTGAGGATTTGGGGTTCATGAGGAGGCTTGAACTCCAGATCTGGACCTTAGGAGGTCTCTAGCACCCAAAGGTTCCTGCTTTATTCAGCCTTGATGGTATTTATGAGTAAAAATCCCATTTAAATCATGTTCTTGGCATTTCATGCCCAAAATGCCATGCATGGACACCAAGTTCGGACCTTTACGTGATTAGTGGGTGTTAGAAGGCCAGATCTATAAGTTAAAGAAACAGATCTGACCTCAGAAGGTCAAATGAGTATTGCCATGGAAGAAACTCGTCGAGTCCATGAGCGGACTCGACGAGTCGGATCACGATTCGTGATCAGTGGTAGCCCGTTCAGAGAAAGGTTAACTCGACGAGTCGAGTGAGGCCTTAGGAGGATTCAGAGGACAAGCGTGGACTCGCCGAGTCACCCGAGTGCACTCGACGAGTCTGGTCAAAGTTGGACCGTTGACTAAGGTTAACTTTTAGGGTTTGGTCAACATTTGGAAATTGGACCATTGGAGGGGTAAAATGGTCTTTTTCCCTTCTGGGAAATTATAGGAAGGGATTAGTCTAGCCTATGAGAATCATGTTAATAAGAGATAAATTACTTTATGTGATTAGGCGGAGGCTAGATCGGGGATATCGAGCACGAGAGTTTACTAGACATCATACGAGGTGAGTTTTCTCACTATACCTTACCTAGAGTGGTAATTATGTGTGACCGGAAGGTCTTATGTGCTATGACGAGTATGTGATATATGTTTCTATGTGATATGTATGTGTTATGTATGTATTGAGTAAGAATGGTATGGACCGGAAGGTCAGTATGGTATGGACCGGAAGGTCAGCAGTGTATGGACCGGAAGGTCGAAAGAGTAGGACCGGAAGGTCTACTCAGATTGTCGGACCGGAAGGCCCCTGAGACGCATTGACCGGAAGGTCTCGTGGAGCTACAGCCTCGAGTGGCTTATGTGTTGTATGTAGTATTTGTTGGATTAGTGTCTAAGCTCGTAACTATATTTGGTAAGTACTTGACCCGGTTGTGCATGGTCATTTTGGGTTGCCTTCACCATAGCAACTTGACAGGGTGATTTATGAAGAGAGAAGAGATATTATTAATATGTTATGAGAATAATATATTAAAGAAATAATAATATTATTTGATTAATATTAGTCATAGATTAATTAAGAATTAATTAGATGACTAAAAGAGGTTAATTGAATAAAGGGGCTTAAACTGTCAAATGTGTGATAGTTGTATTTTGGGCTAGGAAACCCTATGGAGCAAGGGGTGGACGAAATTATGGGAGGATCCCATCATGATTTCGTCCAAGGGCCTTAATCCAGAAGGTTCCATGGGCTGCTTGGTGATTAAGTTGTCCATTAGGGTTTTGGCTGAAACCCTAGAAGCTCACAGTATAAATAAACCCCTTGGGTTGTGGAAATCGGCCACCTTGCTTCCTTGGGAACCCTAGAGCCGATTTCTACATCCCTCCTCTCTCTCCAAATCAACCTCTTTCTAGTTGGTGTTTGTAAGCCATTAGAGGAGTGACAATTGTAACTCTAAGCTCCAAGAACAAGAATATTCAAGTAAGCAATCAAAGGTATTCATC
Source organism: Lactuca virosa (assembly GCF_052849685.1). Classification (NCBI taxonomy): domain Eukaryota; kingdom Viridiplantae; phylum Streptophyta; class Magnoliopsida; order Asterales; family Asteraceae; genus Lactuca; species Lactuca virosa. The sequence continues at coordinate 507,364,879 of NC_136429.1, forward strand.
TAGATCTGATTTCATATGTCAAGCTTCTATTGTATTCACTAGATCTAGAATTGTAAGTCTTGGATACAATGCATGTTCAATTAGAGAAACCTAGATCCAAGCATTAGGGTTTGCATGTGCACATAGGAAAGTTCTTATGGCTCAAACCCATTAGTGGTATCAGAGCTTAGATTGATTTCTATTGAATTGATGCATTATTTGATTGTTCTTGCCACGAAAAATCATTTTTTTGTGCCCCTGACTGACAAACTCGGCGAGTCCCATTGTGGACTCGACGAGTAGCATGAACTCGACGAGTCCATAATGGGACTCGACGAGTCGGAGCGTCTGTCAGAGCGATTTTCGGGATTTCTTGATGTTTTGCTTGAGGATACTTGCCTAAATCGTTTTGGGTCCATAAAATCTGAATTTTATCATATGTTTGACTATATCCTTGACAAAAAAAAAGATAGTTACCATTTGTTTAAATAATAATTTCCTTATTTGATAATAATTGATTATTTGACTTAATTGGTGAATTGTCTTGCAAGTAATATTGACTAGGTCAAATTTAGATAATCATTAAATTAATTAGTTAATTTATATTATTTGCTATTTGATCCTTTATGTTTTGAAAAGTTCAAAACTTGTCCTCAAGTTTTGAAATTTATGTTTTGTGATTAAAAGTTTAATTTGATTTATTTAAATTTCAAACCTTAGAATTTTACAAGTTTTAAAATTCAACCTTATACTTATAATATTATAAGATTAATATATATATGTATAACTTAAATGCTAGTCTTACCGTTAGTAGGCCTCATTCACGAAGCCGATCTATAAGGGGGGTATAAGGTTATGGCCTATAAAATGGCCGTTTAATGGGTGTCCATTCTCACCCACCGCTTCCTTGATTGGTGGAGGGTCATTAGCCGAACGGGTAGGATCGGGCAAACCTTTCCTCATTAAAAGTATAATGAATCTATATAAAGTAACTAAATGTTTTTTACAAAATTCTCAATCTTAGTTACTTTAGGCAAAAGTGAATTTGATGCAATTCCATGAAATTACACTTTGTACCCTTGCTAAGACATTAATGGAGCGTGTGTGGTTAACCGGCACATTAATTGGGTTCTAAGCATAGGTGGCAAAGGGTGACTCATTGTTTGTCATAGTTCGATGGAGCGTGTGTGGCTAACCGGCACATCGAATAGGTGACTGTAACAATAAGGGCACCATGTACATTTGCATGGTTATTCACACCCACTTTGTGATCCTCGGCATCCCAGTCACAAACTTGAGGGGCATATCAAGATTTAAACATGCCATTGAAAGGTTCAATGAATCTCAAAGTATCTAGGAGTTTTCAATACATTTAAAACCTAATTTCTTTTTTTTTCGGTGGAAAATTAGTGAATCGACATTCACTTGCCTTCAAATTATTTACTTGTTAGATTACGGCATCCCTTTTCTAATTTGTAAATAATGTTGTTGGTTCCTAGCCCTAATTTCTCATTTGGGTGATTAATTGGGGAAATTCATTTCTAATCAACTTTGTTCTTTTTCTTTTTCCAGATGTCGAACGCAAACAACAACGCTTCTGGGTCAAACTCCTCTGGTTCATTCTCACTCATGAACTTGTGTGGGAAAGTGATCTTCGATGGGACCAATTTCAGTAATTGGATCCGCAACATTCGCATGGTCACTCGCTATGAAGACAAAGAATATGTCCTCGACGAGAAGCTAAAGGATATTGATATCAAAACTGCTACCGCCGATGAGATCGCGGTCTACGAGGCCCACGAGCGTGATGCCACAAAAGTCCATTGCATCATGCTCACAAAAGTCCTATGAGGACAAGTACCCCTATGAGATGCATCAGGATCTGCTGGAACGCTACCACCAGAGCGCTAGGCAAGAGAGGTATGAGATCATCACTTCGATGATAACTACCAAAATCGGTAATGAAGAGTCCCTTACCGCCCATCTGCAAAAGATGCAGAGATATGTTGATCGCCTGCTGAAGTTGAATGTGAACTTCGATGAAGAGCTAGCAATTGACATCATCCTTCATTCATTTCCTTCCTGCTATAGCCAGTTCCGCATGACCTACCACATGAATAAGGAAGAGGTCTCCTTGAGCAAGCTTCAGGGCTTGTTGAGGACTGCTGAGAGTAACCTCAAGGATAAATCTAGTGCATCACCTCCAACTCCAGTTGATGCCCCTGTCTTGGCAATAGGGCAAGGGAAGGGTAAGAAGAGGAAGGCCTCCTCAAGAGGCCACCACAAGGGAAAGTCCCATGATGGCACCTCTTCTAGTGGAACCAAAGTTGGTTCTGCTAAACCCAACTCAAACCCTAAAGAGGCAGAGTGCCACCACTGCCACAAGATAGGGCATTGGAAGAGAAGCTGACCAGAATATTTGCAGGCCATCAAGGATGGGAAGATCAAGCCATCTTTCGCAGGTATTTACACAATTAAATCTAATAGTTTATCACGTGATACTTCTTGGGTTCTTGATACAGGATGTGGTTTCCACATATGTTCTGATTTGCAGGGACTAAAAACAAATAGGGATGTGGAGCGTGGAAGGATGAATCTGATCATGGGAAACAGAAGATCGTCGCCTGTGACCAAGATTGGAGTTTATTCCTTAGTGCTTAGTAATGGTTTAGATTTAAATTTGAATAATTGTTGCTATTCGCCAGATATGGCTAGAAACATCATTTCATTTCATGGTTTATATAAACAAGGTTTTAGATATTCATTTGATAATGAAAAGGGTTCTATTTATGCTTATTTTAATAATGTTTTATATTTTGAAGCATTGCCTTGTAATGGAATATATGAAACTGTGATGGTTGTAGACAACTTAGGAAATGATGTGTTGTGTGTGGATTCTTCCAATAGTATGGATAAATCATGCTTGTGGCATTGTCGTCTTGGACATGTCAACAAGAAACGCATAGCCCAACTCCAAAAGGATGGAGTGTTGGAGTCATTCGACCTTAGGGACGATGACGTGTGCGAGTCTTGTTTACTTGGAAAGATGACCAAGTCACCCTTCACTGGCACTTGTGCGAGGGGTGAGGGTTTATTGGATCTCATACATACAGATGTATGTGGACCCTTTAGATCCACCACAAGGGATGCGAATCGCTTCTATGTGACTTTCACAGATGATTATAGCAGATATGGGTATATCTACTTGATCAAGCACAAGTCGGAAACCTTTGAAAAGTTCAAAGAGTTTAAACAAGAAGTGGAGAATCGGTTGGGCAGGAAAATCAAGATGCTTCGATCTGATCGAGGTGGAGAGTACCTAAGTCTTGAATTCCACGACTACCTCAAGGAATGTGGAATAGTTTCACAATTGACGCCACCTAGGACACCACAATTGAATGGTGTAGCTGAGAGGCGTAATCGAACCTTGCTAGACATGGTTCGTTCCATGATGAGTCGTGCTTCACTACCTATCTCATTATGGGGGTATGCCTTAGAGACTGCCACCCATATCCTTAACTTAGTCCCTACGAAGAAGGTTGCCAAAACACCTCACGAGATGTGGACAGGGAAGGCTCCCTCGTTGGCACATATCAAGGTTTGGGGTTGCGAGGTTTTCGTAAGACGAGAAACTCACGACAAGCTCGAACCTCGTAGTGAGCGATGTATTTTCATTGGCTACCCACAGAAATCCTTTGGATATCTCTTCTACAGACCGAGTGACAATGTAGTCTTCGTTACGAGGAGAGGGGTTTTCCGAGAGCGAGAACTAATAAGCCAAGGAGACAGTGGGAGGCAAATTGATCTTGAAGAGCTTCAAGAATCGAGCGATGAAGGAACCTCTAACAGTGGCACTCAACCCGAGGAGGAAACTCCGGTTGAACCGATTGACCAGTCCTTACCTTTTAGACGTTCCGAAAGGGTTTGTGTTCCACCCCAGTTTTATGGTTTTCATATTACTATGGAAGGGGATACGTTGATTAGTGATAGTACACTAGTGAATATGGACGAACCTAACAACTATAAGGAAGCCATGGCAGGCCCAGAGTCTGCAAAATGGAAAGAGGCTATGGACAGCGAGGTTCAGTCCATGTATGACAACCAAGTTTGGAATTTGGTTGACAATGTACTAGGTCGTAAGACGTTCGGGTGCAAGTGGATCTTCAAGAAGAAGACTGACGTGGATGGAAACGTGCACACTTATAAGGCGCGATTGGTTGTGAAGGGTTTCACTCAAACTCCTGGAGTTGACTACGACGAAACCTTCTCACCAGTTGCGAAGATAAAGTCTATCAGGGTGATGCTGGCCATTGTTGCATTTCATGACTATGAAATATGGCAAATGGATGTCAAAACCGCTTTCCTTAATGGGAAGTTGGCTGAGGATGTTTAGATGGCTCAGCCAGAGGGTTTTGTCAATGCGAAGCATCCCAATAGAGTGTGTAAGCTTGAGAAGTCCATTTATGGACTTAAGCAAGCGTCTCGCAGATGGAATCTTTGTTTTGACGAAAAGGTCAAAGAGTTTGGTTTTCTGCGAAGCGCAGATGAATCGTGTGTATATGTCAAAGCCAGTGGGAGTGTAGTAAGCTTTCTCGTATTGTATGTCGATGACATACTACTCATAGGAAATGACATCCCGACATTGCAGGAGGTTAAGTCCTGGCTCGGGAAGTGCTTCGCTATGAAGGACCTCGGAGAGGCTTCCTATATTTTGGGAATAAGGATAGTGAGAGACCGAACTAAGAGACTAATAGGACTTAGTCAGAATACTTACTTGGACAAGGTACTAAAACGTTTTAGTATGGAGAATTCAAAGAAAGGGGAGTTACCAATCCAGAGTAATGCCAAGTTGAGTAAGACTCAGAGTCCAAGTACTGAAGTCGAGATAGCAGAGATGAGCCGAGTACCTTACTCTTCCGTAGTCGGCTCGATCATGTACGTTATGACTTGTACTCGCCCTGATGTGGCCTTCGCTTTGAGCATGGTCAGAAGATATCAAGGGAACCCTGGCAGAGCGCATTGGATCGCGGTTAAGAATATTCTTAAGTACCCTCGGAGGACCAAGGAATGGTTTCTAGTCCTCGGTGGGAGTGATGACTTAAAGGTGCAAGGGTATAGCGACGCTAGTTTTCAGACCGATAGGGACAACTATCATTCGCAGTCGGGCTGGGTCTTTACCCTCAATGGAGGAGCAGTAACTTGGAAGAGTTCCAAGCAGGAAACCGTAGCTGATTCAACGTGCGACTCAGAATACATTGCAGCAAGCGAAGCGTCAAAGGAGGCAATATGGTTGAAGAACTTTATTGGAGACCTTGGAGTTGTGCCAGCCATAAAGGAGTCTATGGATATTTTCTGTGATAATGAAGGAGCGATTGCCTTGACCAAGGAACCAAGAGATCACGGTAGATCTCGAAATATCGACAGAAAATATCACTTTATTCGACATCGGGTGGAAGAAGGACTCCTCGTAGTGAAGAGGGTATCGTCAGAGGATAACCCAGCAGACCCGCTTACGTAGGGACTGAGCAGTGTTAAGCACTTGCAGCACGCTAGGAGCATTGGGCTGAAGGACGATATTAGTTTAGATTAGATAGTTTGGAAACGTGTAATAGATAAGTTGTTATTAACATTTGATGATTAAATAAAGGAGTATTATTTATTAGTAATGTTACTGTCTTATGTTAATCTTTTACCTATTGTTTCATTTTGCATGTTTTGACTTCCTGAATGATTCAATTATTTGATAATAATCGAATTATTCAAACGGTCCACAGTCGTTCATATGTTGGAAGTAGATATGAATGAAGACTGTCATGAATTGGTGTGTAGATTGTCTAAAGTGTATTAGACATAGCAAAGGTTTGCTACAACGTTCATGAGTGCTTATGAACTTGATTTGAGCATTGGAATAAACCCACACTTGCTGGAATCACTTCATGTAATTTATCACGAGTGATCGCAAGATGGTAATATCATATGGTCTTAAAACCTAGATATATGGTTTATTGTTTGCTAATTGGTTGTGCATTGATAATGCGTAAACGCATCAGTAACTTGATGTTATAAAACGCATTGTTGTGTATGATTTGATTACTGAATAGTAAATGCATATAAGTCGAAGTTTATCTGTTCCTTTTATCCTAAGAGGGTAAAAGCGATATCAGGGCCCCTCGATGATTTAATTTGACTTATGTGCCGGGCCCGGTCAGGACTGAATTGATGTGTTCAATTAAGTTCTATTTCAAATGAATCTGAGATCGAGAAACCAATTGCTGGACAATAAGTATGATAATGTTCCATGTAATTGTCCGTACGATATCTAGAACAGAGGATTATAGGATCCCTTATCTGAAGGACAGGTTACCGATAAGATCAGAGTTTTACAGTGTCTTTGAGAGCTACGATTGCTAATCGGATAGTGCTTGCATTTATAGTTACTAGACTTATCCAAGTGGGAGACTGTTGGATTAGTGTCTAAGCCCGTAACTATATTTGGTAAGTACTTGACCCGGTTGTGCATGGTCCTTTTGGGTTGCCTTCACCATAGCAACTTGACAGGGTGATTTATGAAGAGAGAAGAGATATTATTAATATATTATGAGAATAATATATTAAAGAAATAATAATATCATTTGATTAATATTAGTCATAGATTAATTAAGAATTAATTAGATGACTAAAAGAGGTTAATTGAATAAAGGGGCTTAAACTGTCATATGTGTGATAGTTGTATTTTGGGCTAGGAAACCCTATGGAGCAAGGGGTGGACGAAAATATGGGAGGATCCCATCAAGATTTCGTCCAAGGGCCTTAATCCAGAAGGTTCCATGGGCTGCTTGGTGATTAAGTTGTCCATTAGGGTTTTGGTTGAAACCCTAGAAGCTCACAGTATAAATAAACCCCTTGGGTTGTGGAAATCGGCCACCTTGTTTCCTTGGGAACCCTAGAGCCGATTTCTACATCCCTCCTCTCTCTCCAAATCAACCTCTTGCTAGTTGGTGTTTGTAAGCCATTAGAGGAGTGACCATTGTGACTCTAAGCTCCAAGAACAAGAAGATTCAAGCAAGCAATCAAAGGTATTCATCTAGATCTGATTTCATATGTCAAGCTTCTATTGTATTCACTAGATCTAGAATTGTAAGTCTTGGATACAATGCATGTTCAATTAGAGAAACCTAGATCCAAGCATTAGGGTTTGCATGTGCACATAGGAAAGTTCTTATGGCTCAAACCCATCAGTATTTTGGGGAACTCACTAAGCATTTATGCTTACCGTGTTGTGTGATATGTGTTTCAGGTACTAGCGAGGATCGCGGGAAGGCGTCGACGTGATCTGTACACACTGATAGAGGATTATGTATTTCAGATTCTGGGATATGTTTTATTATGATGACATTTGATACATGAGATCTTAAGAATATTATATGAGTTTTATTATGTAGAAAAATGAAAAATTGTATTAAAATTTACGTCGTTACAAGTTGGTATCAGAGCCTTGGCTTGAGGGATTCGGATGCACCTTCGGGCGTATCTGAACTCAAACTGAGGATTTGAGAAAAAATTTCATAAAAGAAACAATTTTTCAAAAAGAATAAGAGGTTTTGAGAAAAGTAGAGCGGAGCAGTGTGTACGATCAGCCAGCGCCCGAACGGTGATTTCCCAAAATACCCTTACATTATGTGTTATGAGATATTATGTGATATGCTATGCATGCTAGAGAAGGCTAGGTATTCATATCTAGGACTAGAGTGGCCTGATTTGTGATGCCTTAGCCTAGGAGATTACTGCTGCTATGAGTTACTACGAGAGTGAGTATGTAGCAGAGAGGAGCTTACGAGAGGTCTACTGGAAGGTAGCCTGTGTGTGATGAGATATAGGGTACTTGTGATCTGGGATCCTAGGAGGAGGACTTGGGGTGAATACCAATGCGTTGTGGAAGGTAGTATAGGGCCCGTACTACTGGAAACACCGGATCGGTGAGCAGTCTAAGTAAGAATCCTTAGGGTACTACAGAACAAGTAGGGTTGAGTATCGAGTGCGAGTATACTCGAGCGAGTCTCTGACTTCTTTTGTGTTGTGTAGTACAGAACAAGTAGGGTTGGGACGCGTCACCACCCAGGAGGCAGTGGTACCAGTGATGAGGAGATACGTAGGTTGATTCACGAGGAGGTGGCCGCAGCCATACGAGCGGAGATTCCTGAGATGTTTGGGTCTATCAAGAACACCTTGATTGAGACGTTTGATGAGCGGTATGCTTCTCTTACCGAGGCTGTTGTTGCTGCAGCCACCGCAGCCGTCGCCGCTGCCAGGCCACAGGGGGGTGACTCGTTGCTGTACCGAGAGTTCAGCAACACGAAGCCACCAGAGTTTGATGGGACTCAGGATCTGATAGTGATGAGGTGGATCTCTGACATTGAGGGATGTTTCTACACTTGTTCCTGTCCTGAACATTTGAGAGTACGGTTCGCACTGAACCAGCTTCGCTTGGGAGCGAAGGATTGGTGGAAGTTTGTGACGACAGATTTTACTCCTGCAGAGCTTACCGCGGTGACCTGGGAGAGGTTCACCACTATGTTCAGAGACGAGTATGTTCCCCCGTTGGAGAGGGAACGTTTGGCCCAGGAGTTCTTGTCCCTCAAGCAGGGGACGGAGTCTGTGACGGTGATCAAGCGTATGTTTCATGAGAGGGCGTTGTTCTGCCCTGAGCACGTGTCTTCTGAGCAGGCACGCATGAGTCGATATTTGAGCATACTGAGGAGAGACATTCGGGAGTTCGTGGCGAACTCGACGTACCGAACATTTGCCGAGCTCCGGGCAAATATTCGGAAGAGGGAGATTGAGCTAGAGACTCAGGTCAGGGAGGAGGTCGAGTCTCAGATGAGGGACAGGCGGCCGGTGCAGTCTCAGCCGGCAGCCAAGCGGGCAAAGCCCGCCGATACGAGATCTGGAGGCCAGAAGGGTCGCACTTGTGGAAAGTGCGGTAAGGGACATGATGGAGTTTGTCGAGCAGGTGCTTGCTACAAATGTGGCAAGGAGGGGCATATAGCCAAGGATTGCTCGAAGGGATTTATGGTTTGATTTCATTGCAACCAGACTGGCCCTCGGAAGGCCGAGTGGCCACATCTACTTCAGGGATCAGCACAGGGATCTGCACCTGCTGCTAGAGCTACCGAGGCCTGGCCAGCGAAGGCCGAGGCACCGAAGGCTCGCGGGAGAGCCTTTCAGTTGACAGCGGGGGAGGTCCGCGCAGCGCCCGATGTCGTGGCTGGTATGTATTCTTTTATTTACTTATACTAAGTTTGAGATATTATGCTTATTCTGTGGTATGCATAGGTACTTTTCTTGTGAGTTCTATACCTGCTTTGGTGTTATTTGACTCGGGTGCGAGTCGATCTTTCGTGTCATTAGCGTTTAGCCAGCACATCAGTACCCGACGAGAGACGTTGAGTCGACCTCTACGAGTTTCTATAGCTGACGAGCGAGCGGTTTATGCTACTGATGTGATTTGAGGATGTGTACTCGAGATTTTCGGTGTTGAGTTCCCGATATATCTGGTACCGATTACGATGGGTGATGTCTGCGTCATCGTGGGCATGGACTGGTTGAGCCGATTTGGAGCTGTTATAGACTGCAAGCGGCAGTTGGTGACCATATGAGACCCTAGTGGGGGAGTACTTACGGTGTATGGCGAGGGTACCCGGTCTGGGTCAGCATTTTGTTCGGCTGCCAGAGCGAGACAGAGTCTACAACAGGGCTGTAGAGGGTTTGTAGCTTATGTGATGGATACACGAGTTGCCGCAGAGAGGCCAGGTTCTGTCAGCGAGGTACCGATAGTGCGAGAGTTTCTGGATGTTTTCCCCGAGGAGTTGTCGGGTGTGTCATCGTGGGCATGGACTGGTTGAGCCGATTTGGAGCTGTTATAGACTGCGAGCGACAGTTGGTGACCATACGAGACCCTAGTGGGGGAGTACTTACGGTGTATGGCGAGGGTACCCGGTCTCGGTCAGCATTTTGTTCGGCTGCCAGAGCGAGACAGAGTCTACAGTAGGGCTGTAGAGGGTTTGTAGCTTATGTGATGGATACACGAGTTGCCGCAGAGAGGCCGAGTTCTGTCAGCGAGGTACCGACAGTGCGAGAGTTTCCGGATGTTTTCCCCGAGGAGTTGCCGGGTGTGCCTCCCGAGAGGCAGGTGGAGTTTCACATCGATTTAATTCCGGGGGCAGCACTTATTGCCAAGGCACCCTATCGCCTTGCACCGCTGGAGATACAGGAGTTATCCTTGCACCTTCAGGAGCTGTTGGGGAAGGGTATCATCCGACCGAGTAGCTCGCCGTGGGGAGCACCGATCCTTTTTGTCAAGAAAAAGGATGGTTCACACCGGATATGCATTCATTACTGGGAGTTGAAAAAGTTAACGGTCAAGAACCGTTATCCATTGCCGAGGATCGACAATCTGTTCGATCAGTTGCAGGGTGCGTCTTGGTTTTCCAAGATAGACTTGAGGTCTGGATATCACCAGATGAGGGTGCGTGATGAGGATATCCAGAAGACCGCATTTAGGACTCGTTATGGGCATTACGAGTTCGTGGTGATGCCTTTTGGGCTCACCAATGCACCAGCGGCGTTCATTGCCCTCATGAACCGAGTATGCAGGCCGATGTTGGATTGATCGGTGATTGTGTTCATCGACGACATTCTAGTGTATTCGAGGACCAGAGACATGAGGAGCACCTGAGGGAGATCCTTGGAGTATTGAGATCGGAGAGGCTTTATGCCAAATTCTCCAAGTGTGATTTCTGGTTACGAGAGGTCCAGTTCCTGGGACATCTCGTTAACCAGAATGGGATATTGGTCGATCCGGCCAAGATTGAGGCTGTCATGAGTTGGGAGGTGCCGAGATCCCCCACCGAGATCAGGAGTTTTCTGGGGTTGGCAGGCTTTTATCGGAGATTCATCCGGGATTTCTCCAAGATTGTCGTTCCCCTTACCAGATTGACCCGGAAAGGCGTTGCTTTTTCTTGAGGTCCAGAGCAGCAGACCTCGTTTGAGACTCTTCGCCAGAGACTATGCGAAGCCCCAGTGTTAGCCCTTCCGGAGGGAATGGAGGATTTTGTGGTTTACTGTGATGCGTCTATATCAGGGTTGGGTGTCGTGCTTATGCAGAGAGGGCACGTGATAGCATACGCATCGAGGCAGCTGAAGCCTCATGAGACGAGGTATCCCACCCATGATTTGGAGTTGGGGGCAGTGGTATTCGCCCTCAAGATATGGCACCATTATTTGTATGGGGTTCGGTGTACCATATACACGGACCACAAGAGTTTGAAGTATCTGATGGATCAGCCCAACCTGAATATGCGCCAGAGGAGATGGTTGGATGTGGTAAAGGATTATGACTATGAGATCCTGTACCACCCGGGTAAGGCTAACGTGGTAGCCGATGCCTTGAGCCGCAGGGCGCAGAGTGCCCCGATTCGAGACATATGTATGAGGATGACGGTGATGACTCTGGTGTTGGACACTATACGAGAGGCCCAAGCAGAGGCTGTGAGACCGGAGAACCGCAAAAGGGAGCGGGTAATTGGACAGGTGTCCGAGTTTGTGACGGATAGCCGAGGGCTCATGACCTTTCGCGGTCGGATTTGGGTGTCGTATACGGGCGGGGCACGTAGCACTCTGTTGGAGGAGGCGCATAGATCGAGATTTTCGATCCATCCCGAGGCCACTAAGATGTATTTGGACCTGAAGAGAGACTACTAGTGGCCCTATATGAAGAGGGATGTTGCATGGGTTGTAGAGAGGTGCTTGACCTGTCGCCGGGTTAAGGCCGAGCACCAGCGTCCGCATGGCAAGTTGCAACCATTAGAGATTCCCCAGTGGAAGTGGGAACAGATTTCTATGGATTTTATCACCAAATTGCCGAGGACCACGAGGGGTGTTGATGCAATCTGGGTGATTGTGGACCGGCTGACGAAGAGCGCTCACTTCCTTGCTATTAGTGAGAGCTCTTCTGCGGAGAGGCTGGCAGAAATATATATGAGAGGGGTGGTGTCGCGGCATGGAGTGCCGATCTCGATTATGTCAGACCGAGATGTATGTTTTACTTCCAGGTTCTGGAAGAAGTTTCATGAGGAGTTGGGTACGAGATTGCACTTCAGTACTGCTTATCTCCCACAGACGGACGGGCAGAGTGAGTGGACGATATAGACACTCGAGGACATGCTTCGAGCATGTGTTATGGACTTCGGTGGAAGTTGGGACGCATACCTACCTTTGGCTGAGTTTTCTTACAACAACAACCACCATTCGAGTATTGGTATGCCTCCCTTTGAGCTTCTTTATGGGAGGAGGTGTCGAACTCCCATCTGTTAGGGAGAGGTAGGGCAGCGAGTGATGGGTAGCACTGAGATAGTGCTTAAGACGACTGAGCAGATACAACAGGTCAGACAGAGGTTACTGACAGCCCAGAGCTGTCAGAAGAGTTATGCGGATAGACGACGATCTGAGCTCGAGTTCCAGGTTGGAGATTTCGTACTCCTGAAGGTATCTCCTTGGAAAGGAGTGATCCGATTCAGGGTGACCGCAAGGGTAGGTAAGGTAGCATACCATCTGGAGCTACCCGAGGAGTTAAGTCAGATCCATGATACCTTTCATCTATCCCAGTTGAGGAAGTGTATAGCCGATGAAACGGCGGTTGTGCCGCTAGAGGATATTCAGGTGGACGCGAGTTTGAATTACATTGAGAGGCCGATCGCGATCTTGGATCGGAAGATCAAGGTGCTGAGGAACAAGGAGGTGCCCCTGGTTCAGGTCCAGTGGCAACATCGGAGAGGGTCCGAGCTGACTTAGGAGCCGAAGTCAGAGATGCGGGAGCAGTATCCAGAGTTGTTTGCAGAGTAAGACTTCGAGGGCGAAGTCAGATTCTAGTGGGGGAGAATTGTAACATCCGGATTTTCAGGTATGTTATTTTTAATTATTTATTTTTGAGGATCATTGATCTACTCGACGAGTTGGTGCTATAACTCGTCGAGTAGAAGCAGGGTGGCCACGTGAGTTTAATGAACTACTCGACAAGTCCAAGAGTAGACTCGCCGAGTAGGCGCTGTAAGTGGAAACCCTAGATCCCCAGGTTTGGGACCTATTTAAAGGCACTTATAGCCTCATTTGCGGTCACACCTCACTGAGAAGAAACCATAATCGCCCCTTGAGCTTGTGAGAGAGTCTTGAACCTTACTTGAGATTTGTGAGTGCATTTTGGTGAAGGAAAGGAAGATTCCAAGCTAGGATTGAGAAGAGGCTGATAGATCTACTGCTTATTCGTCCAAGAGCTTCTATTAGAGGTATCAAGTTCGAACCTTTCCCTTTTATTTGAGTAGATCTCTCATCTTGAATATTAGGGCTTCTTTTCCTTTCATTTTGGGACTTTGAGGATTTGGGATTCATGAGGAGGCTTGAACTCCAGATCTGGACCTTAGGAGGTCTCTAGCACCCAAAGGTTCCTGCTTTATTCAGCCTTGATGGTATTTATGAGTAAAAACCCCATTTAAATCATGTTCTTGTCATTTCATGCCCAAAATGCCATGCATGGACACCAAGTTCAGACCTTTACGTGATTATTGGGTGTTAGAAGACCAGATCTATAAGTTAAAGAAACAGATCTGACCTCAGAAGGTCAAATGAGTATTGCCATGGAAGAAACTCGCCAAGTCCATGAGCGGACTCGACGAGTCGGATCGTGTTGCACCACGATTCGTGATAAGTGGTAGCCCGTTCAAAGAAAGGTTAACTCGACGAGTCGAGTGAGGCCTTAGGAGGATTCACAGGACACACATGGACTCGCCGAGTCACCCAAGTTCTCTCGACGAGTCTGGTCAAAGTTGGATCGTTGACTGAGGTTGACTTTTAGGGTTTGGTCAACATTTGGACATTGGACCATTGGAGGGGTAAAATGGTCTTTTTCCCTTCTGGGAAATTATAGGAAGGGATTAGTCTAGCCTATGAGAATCATGTTAATAAGAGATAAATTACTTTATGTGATTAGGTGAAGGCTAGATCGGGGATATCGAGCATGAGAGTTTACTAGACATCATACGAGGTCAGTTTTCTCACTATACCTTACCTAGAGTGGTAATTATGTGTGGCCGGAAGGTCATATGTGCTATGATGAGTATGTGGTATATGTTTCTATGTGATATGTATGTGTTATGTCTGTATTGAGTAAGAATGGTATGGACCGGAAGGTCAATATGGTATCGACCGGAAGGTCAACAGTGTATGGATCGGAAGGTCAATATGGTATGGACCGGAAGGTCGAAAGAGTAGGACCGGAAAGTCTACTCAGATTGTGGGACCGGAAGGCCCCTAAGACGCATTGACCGGAAGGTCTCGTAGAGCTACAGCCTCGAGTGGCTTATGTGTTGTATGTATTATTTTGGGGAACTCACTAAGAATTTATGCTTACCGTGTTATGTGATATGTGTTTTAGGTACTAGCGAGGATCGCGGGAAGGCGCCGGCGTGATCTGTACACACTGATAGAGGATTATGTATTTGAGATTCTGGGATATGTTTTATTATGATGACATTTGATACATGAGATTTTGAGAATATTATATGAGTTTTATTATGTGGGAAAATGAAAAATTGTTTTAAAATTTACGTCGTTACATCAAGAACTTCAACAAACTTAAGAGCATGAAGATCATTTGGGTCTTCAATAAGAGAAACATATTTCTTTTTGAACAAATATTTTTCTTCTCCATTCTTATCACTACTACGTGTTGATATGGACCATGTAATTTCAGCCAACCATTTAATCTCACAAAGTGGTTGAAATATCAAGCTTTCATGATCATCCTTCAATCCTCCATAAGAAACCATAGTTCCCCATGAAATCAACTTGTTTAACACCAACCCATAATATTGATTTTTATTGACTTTGTATTTGACATCTTCAACGATCACAATCCAAGAATTATACAGCAAATTCACCATGATCACAAAAACTTGAAGATTTCTAGAGAGAGAAAGTGATTTTGAATGGGTTTTCTAGAGAGAGAAAGTAAAAATCACTTGAATTCTAGTGAAGAAAATCGAATTATGAATAGAATCAAAGATGAATTCGATTTCTAGAATCCAAAAACTCTCTAAACCACGAAGATCAAAGATCAAAAACTAAATCACCAAATCATGAAAGCCATCAAGGATCAATTCTTGATCCAATCAAGAACACCCGCTCTGATACCAATTGTAGTGGTGTTGATTATGATGGCATGTGCGGAATTAAGAATGATTTAGTGAATCATCAAGTAAAATCAAGAACATGAACACAAGAAGTAAATAATTCTTTTAAGCTCTCATTAGTTTCATAGAAAGAGTACAAAATGGGTTTTGCTAATTCTCTCTCTAAACTAATCTCTCAAAATGTTCATTAGATAAAATGAGTGTCACTCACTTCCTTATAAAGGAAAGACAACTCATTATGCACAATCAAAGGAGTAAGCCCTCATGACATCCAAGAGTGACTTTGCACCCTTACACTTTAGGATCAGAAGATGCGGGCTTGTCAATTGGAGGTTCAAGATGTTCATCAACATCGAACCCAATACAATGGGTTTCAAATAGTTCTCTCCAAAGATTGCAATTCATACGATCAAGATCCAATACCAAAAGGACGACATATTTAATGTTAATAGTAGAAGAAGGAGTATTCGAAGCGCCTACATAATTAAGAAGAGACACAGAAGAAACAGCAAAGATGACGATGAAAAAAAACAGTCAACACTGGGAAGAAACGAGGGAATGGATCGGCTAGGGTGAGACTGATACCATGTTTGAAAAATATTTTCCCATAAAAGTATATGCCTTTCATTAAAACATATATATACCATATACAATGGATGGGCCGATGGCCTTAATTATAAATACATATGTACTATATACAATAAGTATAAATACAATAAATATGACCACTAACATATTTTTCTTTTCCATCAATTAAGAAGTTCCTTGATAGTTGCTATTAGTGGTCCCACATAATTATAAAAATTGGAACACTTTAGTCCTTATCATCATGAACATTATGGCTCGAGGTATTCACTTAGATATGATATTTACTAGAGATATATTCACTTAGATAAGGTTAGCCATGAAGAGGGCTGCCAAGGCTGTTGATTTGATGGGCTTTCTACCACAATTACATGACCCCCATAGTGAACTCCTTTTGTTTCGATCTTGCATGGGCATCTCCAAACTTTTCTTTGGCATAAGGACGTGCCAACCCATTCACATGGAAGAGTTTACTTTGTGTTTTGATAAAGGATTACATGGGTCGATTGAGGACATTGTGGTTTGTGGGGTTCCCTTCTTTGGGGACCTTCAATGGCGACTGCCTTCGTTACCAATTAGGTTTGGTGGTTTAGGGTTGTACTTAGCAGTAGAGGCTTCCTTCTATGACTGTGTGGCCTCACGAGCTCAATCGTGGGTGTTACAAGACCACATCTTATGAGATAGCGACATATGTGGTATGGATTAAAATTATCTTTGTGCTTTGGCCTGCCTTCATGATATGATTCCGGGCTTTGACTTCAGTGGTTTCACTAACAAGGACACCGCCCTTCCAAAAGTCCAACATTCATTGGTGAGTAGTAAAATTGTCCAAGACATGGAAGTTCACTTCGACATGATGATTAGGCAAAAAGCAATTTTTGAGTGTCTAAGGGCTCCACATGCTCAAGATTTTCTTATGACTATTCCTATTGACGGTGTTGGCCAACATATGTCGCCAGTGGAGTATCGTGTCATCCTCATGTATCGCCTTATGATCTCTTTATTTCCGGCTGATGAGACTTGCCCTGTTTGTCGCAAGGCATGCTTGGACTCCTTTGGGGAGCATGCAGTTCATTGTAGAGAGCTCCCAGGTTTCAAGTACCGACATGATCTGGTTAATGATGTTCTTTTCGACATATTTAAGCGTGCCTGGCTTTTTGCCAGGAAAGAGGCACATGTGAACTTTCTGACTGACCCATTGGAAGGAAGATCAACACTTAGACTAACTAATGTTTTAGTATTTGGATGGGCTAGAGGGAAGCATGCATGTGTGGATCTAACAGTGGTTTACCCTCTTGTAGGCTTGGGGAGTGAGGTTTTCACTGTGGAGCAAGCTGCTATAAAAGTTGCATCAAGCAAAGTGACAAAACATGAGAAAGCGTGCATGGAAAATCAACACACGTTTATACCTTTACATTTGATAGTTTTGGTTTCCTTGCGCCAGAAGCTGTGGAGCTCCTCAATAGAGTCCAACGGGTCATGCATAGTAATGTTATGGCCCCAAGATCTATAGATGTTGTTTTTAAAAGAATTATTTTTGTCATCCAAAAAGGGATTGCATCACAGCTTGTTGGTCGTTACCCGCTACGTCTATGTAAAACTTTCTTCTAATTATAATCTTATTTTATGTAACCTTGTTCGTGAAAATAAGGACAATCATTTTTTTTATTGTGGTATGGATCTTCTGATTTGGAAAGTTGAGATATTGATTTTCCTAATTTTTATATGGTGATATAATTGTTCTATTGAGCGACTCATATCAATGTTTTTAGAGTTCAAAGAAAATATTTGGATGTTTTTCTTAAAATTCCAAGGTTCATTAGAGATTTTGCAATGTCATTTTTTTTCAGCCCAACAAGCTAAAGAAAAATTTTATCTTCGAAATAAAATTGTCACCGACTCGTATTTAAGGATTTACAACAGAAGTAAGAAATTGAAGTGAATTATGTTTATTAGATTCAACATGTAACTCTAGTTTTGTCTTTCATGTAATGTTTGTTCTAGTTCCTTACTATGATTTTACTATAAATATATAATATTTTTTATTTCCCAAAAGATTTATGTAATTAGTTTTACTTAAATTAGATAAAATTGCATGATTGATCCATATAGTTTATATGTAGTTTATGAAAAGTTGTTCGATTAGTTCTTAACTATATTTTTTTTAACATGGATGGTTCATGTGGTTTTGTTTTGCTATGTTGTTAGTCTTTGAACCATGTCAAATGTATAATTTAGCCTTTTTAATATTTTTTCCTTTTACATATTTAAAATTTATACATATTATTTATATTCTTAATATTTCTTTTAATAATCTATAATTTGTTAGATGTTATTATATTGTATTTGTGTATTTTCCATAGTCCGGCCCTTTTAGATTAATGGCCCTTATCTTGTATTTGTAATATATATATTATGTTTAATGTGAAAAGGAGGCGAGGGAATTATATCAATCAACTTGGTATCAGAGCCCAAAAACTCTCACCCTAGCCGCCGTTTCTTCTCATCTTCTCCATCTGTTTCTTCTCGCTCTCCTTCTCCCAACAACAATGGTTGCACCCACTGTTGATTCTGTACCCACTGTTGGATCTATTTCAGAAAAACCATATGGAATCTCTAATATCAAAGCATCCATTCCTATCATCCTCGATCTGGAAAAGCTCAATTATGATGCTTGGCGCCAATTGTTTTTCACTCACTGTAAAGGGTTCGGTGTGGCTGATCATCTGGAACAACCGAACGACAAATCTGCTACTCCATCTGATAAAAGTGAATGGGAACGTATAGATTCCATTTTCATCATGTGGATAGATTGCACCATATGTGAATCGCTCCTTCAAATGATCTTGAAGAAAACATGCACTGCTGCAGAGATATGGGAAGACCTTGAAGCATTATTTCATTCCAACAAAGATGCAAAGGCTTTGCAACTCGACCTTGAACTTCAGAACATCACTCTTGGTGACTCAAGCATCTAGTCATACCTTACTCGCATCAAGTCCATTGCAGATCTGCTTGCCAATATCGATGCTCCAGTTCCAGAAAAGAATCTTGTCATGTATGCTGTTAATGGTCTTAGTCGAAAGTTTGATCATGTTGCTGGAATAATCTGTCACAGTAGGCCACTCCCGTCTTTTCTTGATACTCGCTCAATGCTTCTTCATGAAGAATATGTTCTATCCTCTCAATCGACATCATCAGTAGCAAACTCTTCATCTCATACCGTTCTTGTTGCTGATCAACAACATAGCAATCATGGAAATCGTGGTGGATTTAATAATCGTGGAGGAAGACATGGTGGTCGGGGTCGCGGGCGTGGCGGAGGACGTGGTGGCGGACGATGGTCTAATCAGACTCAGCAACAACACGCCCCACCCGGTTGGGGTTTTGGGTGGTATCCATTGAATGTTGCCGGTCCGGGTGTTCTTCCTAGCCCACATAGTCTACATCAGCAGCAACATATGGCCCAGTTTCAACAGTGGGTTGTTCCCACACAGCTGCTACAGTGATCTGCTCCTCAACGTCAAGCCCAGATTGCACCTTCAACCCATCAGGCTTATTCAACACATCATAATGGCAGCACCCCTCCTCAATGGGCATGGTTTCAACAAGCAGGAAATTCAACCACTTCGCAGCCCACTGCCCTTCCTGAAATGTTCAACGCCATGTCCCTTAATGACCCTTCGCACGATGGTTGGGTGATGGATACGGGTGCTACTTCACATCTCCACTCGAATGCAGGTATACTCCGTTTTATTAGCAATAAAAGCTTAAATTTGCCTTCGGTTTTAGTTGGCAATGGAACTAAAATTCTTGTAAGTAATTCGGGGCATGCTTTTCTTTCTAATTTTAATCCGTACCGCCCTCTTGTTCTTAAAAATATTCTCATCACACCTCAAATCATTAAAAATCTCATATCGGTTCGTCAATTTACTCGTGATAATCTTTGTTCAATTGAATTTGATGCTTACGGTTTTTCTGTGAAGGATTTTCGAACCAAGCAAACTCTCCTCCGCTGTGATAGCTCTGGCGACTTATACCCCGTCACGCAACCGACTCCGCAAACTTTTGTCTCCATCAATTCCTCTACATGGCACCAACGTCTTGGTCATCCCGGTCAAGAAGCATTTAAACATTTAGTTTCTCAAAATTTAATTCCATGTAAAAACAATAGAAATTCTTCTTTGTGTCAGTCATGTCAATTGGGAAAGCATGTTTGCCTCCCATTTAGTTTATCTGATAATGTTGCGTCTTTTTCTTTTGAAATTGTTCATTCTGATGTTTGGACATCACCTGTTCTTAGCAGTTCTGGCTACAAATATTATGTCTTGTTTCTTGATCAATATTCTCAATATCTTTGGGTTTACCCTCTCAAAGCTAAATCTGATGTTTTTGATAAATTTGTTCACTTTAGGGCTTATATTGCAAATCAATTTAAGAAAAATATTCAGTATTTTCAATGTGATAATGGTGGCAAATACAACAACACCAAATTCCATGATTTCTGCAACACTCATGGCATTCATATGCGATTCTCCTGCCCATACACCTCCCAACAAAATGTCAAGTCTGAACGAATGATTCGCACTATAAACAATTCAATTCGTACTCTATTATTTCACTCTCGCCTTCCGCCGACATTCTGGGCTGAAGCTCTCCTTATAGCCACTTACCTACTCAATATTATTCCATCTTCCACTCTTGGAAATATTTCTCCTCACCAAAAACTTTTCAATTCCACACCATCATACTCACATCTTCGAATATTTGGTTGTTTATGTTATCCACACATTCCTACTCCCCACAAACTCTCTCTACGTTCCACCCCGTGTATTTTTCTTGGATACCCGAGTCATCATAAAAGGTATCGATGTCTTAATCTTCACACCAATTCTATTATCCTTTCCCGCCATGTCACATTTGATGAAACTGTGTTTCCATTCGGGTCTATGACTCCTAACGCCTCTCCATCTTATTCCTTTCTTGAATCTGTTGACACTCCCAATCCTACCGCCTCTCAATTTCTATCGTCTCCTATTCACTCACCCTCACCATCTATCCCTTCTGTTGATCCCAACTCTACATCTGCTCCAACAGTCAATTCGACCGTCCCTTCTACTCCACAAACTTCTTTTCCCGACAACATGTCTTCCACATCCTCTCTTCCCTCAGGGTCTTCCACCCCAGACATTCCTCAAACTACCACCCAAGCGTCACCACATTTCTCCTCTGTTGAGTCCACTCACCCCATGATCACTAGGTCTCGTGTAGGCATCACCAAACCAGTTCATAAACTCAACCTTCTTACTAAATCTGTCTCTCCTCTTCCTAAATCTGTCTCTCCTCTTCCTCGCACTTACTTACAGGCATTTAATGATCCCAACTTGCTTAATGCCATGAAAGATGAATTTCAAGCTCTTATTTCTAACAAAACATGGGTATTAATTCCTAAACCTGCTAATGCTAATGTTATTAATTGCATATGGTTGTTTAAAAAGAAGGAACATGCTGATGGTACTTTATCTCGATATAAAGCTCGTCTTGTAGCTAATGGGCGCAGCTAGAGACCGGGTATCGACTGTGATGAAACTTTTAGTCCGGTGGTTAAACCAACCACTATACGTACGATACTAACTTTAGCCGTCTCCCAACAATGGCATGTTCGTCAACTTGATGTCAAAAATGCTTTCTTACACGGGCATTTACATGAGACTGTCTACATGCACCAACCCCCAGGTTTTCGTGACCCCAACTTTCCGCATCATGTTTGTCTCCTACAACGATCTCTGTATGGTCTCAAACAGGCACCGCGGGCTTGGTTCCAACGATTTGCGCAATTCTTGTTACGCCTTGGTTTTACTAATAGTCGTTGCGATACTTCTTTGTTTATTTATAAGCAGGGTCCTAACACTGCATACCTTCTTCTTTATGTGGACGACATTCTTCTTACAGCCTCATCTACATCATTTTTACAGCAAATTACTACCACCCTTGGTACTGAGTTTTCTATGACTGATATGGGGGATCTTAATTATTTTCTAGGGGTCTCCGTTACCAGAGACACCACTGGTATGTTCCTATCTCAGCGAAAGTATGCTCTTAAAATTCTCACTAGAGCCAACATGCTTAATTGCAAATCAGCTAGAACTCCAATCGACACTCTTGCCAAGTTGGATGATTCAGGTCCTCCGGTCACTGATCCCACCTTATATCGCAGTCTTGCTGGTGCTCTACAATACCTCACTTTCACACGACCAGATCTTACATATGCTGTTCAACAAATTTGTTTATACATGCATGACCCGCGAGAGCCTCATTTTACAGCTCTAAAACGTATTTTGCTTTATGTGCGTGGTACTATTGATCATGGCTTACAACTGTACTCCACTCCCTCTCATGGTCTTATTGCCTATTCTGATGCTGATTGGGCTGGTTGTCCCAAAACTCGTCGTTCGACTTCCGGTTATTGTGTGTTTCTTGGACAAAATCTGTTGTCTTGGTCTTCCAAAAGACAAGGTACTATCTCATGTTCTAGTGCTGAGGCTGAATATCGTGGCGTAGCTAATGTTGTGACAGAGACTTCTTGGATTCGCAATTTATTATTAGAGGTACATTGTCCTACTACTCGTGCTACTATTGTTTATTGTGACAATGTCAGTGCTGTATACTTATCTAATAATCCTGTTCAGCACCAACGCACAAAACATATTGAGATTGATATACACTTTGTTCGTGACAAAGTTGCCATGGGTCAGATACGCGTTCTACATGTTCCTTCCAAGTCTCAATATGCGGATATCTTCACCAAAGGCCTACCATCTTCATTATTTTTAGATTTCCGAGACAGTTTGAACGTTCGTCAGTTATCTCCCGTTCACACCGTGGGGGGCTGTTAGATGTTATTATATTGTATTTGTGTATTTTCCATAGTCAGACCCTTTTAGATTAATGGCCCTTATCTTGTATTTGTAATATATATATTATGTTTAATGTGAAAAGGAGGCGAGAGAATTATATCAATCAACTTAATTAACATAGTTTAATGTTTTGCAACCCACCCACCTTCCATCTTCTTCATCGTCCTTTGTTACCAACGACTTCATCTTTGCCAATGAGTACTTTGATCGCCTCCCCTCCTCTCTCTTCCACCAATATCACCACGACCATTTATGTCCTAAAATAAAGCCCAAACAATCAATTTCATAATCATTATGAAGTCCTTAAAACCCTCTACAACAAAATTAAATCTTGCAAACAAAACAAATTAAATCAAAATAATCAAATAAATCTAATTTCCAGTTAATGTCATACTTATTACATCACCATATTTTGGTTAAATGAAATGATTATCTAAAACATAGTTGATCAACTAGCGTTTTTGTTCATCTTTTATGAAAACTAATAGAACAAAATTCAAGAAACTGTTCAATGATTAGGTGGCATGTGGTAGGAAATCCCCCCCTATCTTGGAAACCCTTTCTGGAGCAACCAGTTCCATGGATTTTGGAGATCGATTACTCAAGCCCACCACGGCCTAACCCATTAGTGTTAAAATAATAATTTATATCAAATATAAATAAAATGGAATCATAAGAACCAACCACATTAGAAATGGAAATGGACCATCCGCATAAAAAAAATGGTGTTAAATATGTGACTTTTCGGAAACAACATGTACCGATCATCAACTTTTTGTCTTTAATTTATTATTTATATTGCAAATACCATAGGTTTTAAGAAACGGATAACAAATTCTAGATTTAAAAGAAACTTTTATTAATTATATATACAAAATTTCACAAACATGATGTAATAAGAAAATGAAGTTGGAAAATGTCGATTTATAATGATTGTCGTTTTTCATTGTCAATTATCATCATAATCAGACACATGTTATAATCCATATTATGGGATGCAAATGCGAGCCAATTTGGCTTAGTGCCACTGAAACGAATTAAAGACCTTTTTGCAATTATTTCTTTTCAGTTAGCAATTACAAAAACGAATTAAGAGCTATTAATCATAGAGTTCGGTTTTGATTTCTTGATTAATTGTCTTATTTAATTGTGACAGTTACACTACTACAAAAGCAAAAATAAAATACGGTTGAAAAATCAATTAAAATACGGACATTGAAGCGTATTCTAATAGAACGTGTTTTATTTGAAGAAGCAATAAAATACAGTTATAGAACCGTATTCTATTTAGAAGATATAATACGGTAAACTATGCATAGAATACGGTTCTAGAACCGTAATCTATATGGAATATATAGTACGGTAATCTAAATAATATAATACGATTGTAGAACCGTAATATATAAGAAGATTTAATACGCTAATCTAGGAAATAGAATACGGTTTTAGAACCGTAATGTATATATCTATTAATAAAAAAATCAAATATAAAAAAGTTTCGAAACCAATTATACCGGTCTTCCGCTTCATACATGGATATGTGTGTTTATAAAGTTCAGAAACTTAGCCATGAGAAATTAAAAAAATTAATACAATAAAAAATAAACATAAATACATTAGCTTTTGCAAACGATAATAATTGGTTATCCCAAATAATAAAAAGTAACTATAACAAAATATTAGTTAAAAATAAAGTACTAAGACACAATCATGCTAGACTCAAACCACAAAGGAGAATGACCATTGTTTTCATTACAAACCTATGACACCTAAAAAAAGTAAAAAACAAAGAAACTTCTTCAGTCTTTTTGCAGCTTTCCGATTACTA
Source organism: Lactuca virosa (assembly GCF_052849685.1). NCBI lineage: Eukaryota > Viridiplantae > Streptophyta > Magnoliopsida > Asterales > Asteraceae > Lactuca > Lactuca virosa. Next base: position 507,389,430 of record NC_136429.1, read on the forward strand.
TGGCTCCATTATTCAAAGTGGACTCGAACCAACCATCAGCAATGAAAAGCTAATCAAGAACCAAAAGCAAGATGAGTCAAGATTTTATATTTTTATGTGTAAAAACAAAACATATGATACCTATGTGACTGATTATACACACCAAATGATACGAAATCACTCTCTTCCTCTCTTACGATTCTGCTTCTTCTTCCATCTTTTACTGCAACCAAGGTATAATCCGGGCCAAATGAGTGTTCGGACAATCTAAAAGAATTGTTTTCTACTGTTGTATCCTGGGAAATAAACACACACAGGACGAATTTGTTTTAAGAAAACCGTGTCAAACACTAGCAATTTGGATTTTTATGCCACCATTACTATGTTCGTCTATATGTCGGGCTCCAACAAGTTTGATTTTTTTTTTTTTTTTTTTTTTTTTTTTTTTTTTTTTTAAAACAATAGGCGATGTTCATAAACATCATCTTAAGCGTACAATAGTCAATGAAGAATATAAATTTGTTGACTTTTGGTTCTAGTTCTTAACTCACCCAACCCCATGTGTCGGTGTGACTTTGAACCAATCCTTGGCACTTGAGTGAAGGGGGGAAATGAAAAAGGGTTTTATTTTCAATTATTTTTATTTTTTTATAGTTATGGCATGTGTGGAACATGGGGTTATATCAATTGAAATGTGATATGAAGATGGACCCCTCATTATTGCATATAAAGGGGTCATATGAACACCTTCATGTTATATTGTTTGGAAGCTACAAAAATTGTCCACCATCATATTTGAAGTCGCACATGCTAAATCACATGTCATTCAATAATTTTTGGCCATGGTGACATATGGGTTTGCTACTTAATGACTTAATACCCTTATTTATTTATTTATTTTATTATTCCCACAAATTTGTCAATAATATAACGCCATGTCAAGTTTATGAGTTTTGACCCGAAAGTTTCCTAGGATTCCAAAGAGATTTACTAAGGTCAAAACTTGTGGAGAGTTGTAAAAGCTATTTCGATTTAAGCTGACATAGAATTAGTACTAAGTACCACACAATGAAGTTGGAAAAGTCAAGCGCGTGACATTAAACAAACTTCAGAAATAATTAGTGTGTTTCATGGAAACAAGAAAAACACAGGGAAAAAACCATTATCGTTTTTTAACTTGGGAGGAATTACAAAACCCTTTAAAATGTCTTAATGACATGCAAACAAGAAAAGTATTAGCTTTGTTTTTCAGTTTGGTCCAATCGAGACACTCAAATATGTTTTCAACTTCACCCTATTCTGAAGATCTATTCATTTTACATTTATTTATTCATTATAAGTCACAAATTTGGAGATTCTTTCAACCGAGTGCTACTTAGTATATATGTTGTCATCTACTATTTGTAGATTCTTAATGGGATAAATGTGTATTTTGTATCCAATTCCTTTGCACGAAATGCGACATAAAAGATTTTATGATGACCCAAAGAGAAAAAGATACATTAACTTAGGATACAAGCATGTTGCTAGGTCCATTTCATGTGTTCCTTTGTCTATAAGGACATGTACTTGTAGTTTTATTAATTAAACCAAGTGATCTTTAGAATCTGTAGTCTTAAATTTAGTGGCAAGTACATGAACGTTTCATAAATGTCTTTAGGGTCAAAAAGCAAAATGTTGCAAGGCGTTGAGTGCCTCAAATCAACCTCCTTAATTCATGTGGGTGCTTACACTTGAATCATGATATGTCCTTTAAGTTAATGGCCTCACCTTTTGAGATTTTATGCAACTATATCTTTTCCTTTACCCATATGTTAATGTTACTCACACAAGATCGGCCGATTCAAGCAAATTTGAAACCTCACACAAATTTGAAGCTTATGTAGGAGGTACACAAAGCTTATGTTATGTGGCTTTCATATATTTATGGGACAAATGTGATAAAAAACAATCTATTATGGAATTCTTACTAAGATAAATCACTCTAATAACTTCTTAACTATTAAAAACCTTGCAATATGTCTTCATTTAAATGTATTTCTTTTACCCATAAACTAAATTTAAAAATATTTTTGTTTAACTGTCTTTTCTTTAACCCGTAAACACAAGTTATTGGATATTAATTTAAATTGGGCATTACAAGAATCAAATATGGCTCTATTATATATATATATATATATATATATATATATATATATATATATATATATATATATATATATATATATATATATATAATTGTAGAGTATATTATAGAGTATATATATAGCAAGAAGCTAACCAACAAAACAAAGAATTACAAGATAATAGCCGAAAAAGGGCTGTGCAACCCAAAAAACTATAACACTTGTGGCACCCACTACCAGATCGGCAAACCCTTGAATGTGCCTTTCCGCACTTCCCACAAGTGCGGCCGTGCTGACCTCCAGATCTAGAATCAGCGGTCTTGGACCGCTTTGGCGCCGGCTGTGTCTGCGCTTGGGTCTGCCGCTGCTCTCTCAACTGCAGCTCAATCTCAAGCTCACGCCGCCTAGCGGCCTCCTGTAACTCCAAGAGTGTATCACAACACTGGGTAGCCACAAACTGTCGGATGTCAGTCTTGAGCATGCTCAGATAACGTGTCATCTGAGCCTGCTCGGAAGCAAACTCCGGGCAGAACATCGCCCTCTCAGTGAACATATGGGTGATCTCCGTCACCGACTCTGCATCCAGTCTCAAATCCAAAATCTCCTGAGCCAGCCGCTCTCGCTCAACCCGTGGAATGTAGCGAGCGCGAAACATATCTCTGAATTGCTCCCAAGTAACCGCGACTCTCTGCTCAACAGTATACGACTCTGTCATCAATCTCCACCGGTCCTTTGCTCTAGACCTCATTAGGTTCAGAGCACACCTGACCCTCTCGTCAGTAGGACATGAGCACGTGAAGAAGCATCCCTCCACATCAGATAGCCACCTCATGGCTACAATCGGGTCCTGAGTCCCATCAAAATTCAGGGACTTCGTGTTATCGAAGTCCTGGTCCTGAAAAGCCCGACCTGTCCCCGCACCTGCAGTCGCCATGGACTTCTTTTGGTATTCCTTATGATCCACTTCTGGGTTTTTCCTCATGGACTTCTTTTGGTCTCTCCTTGCCCCATCCGCAAATCATTGTGATAGGGTAGTAGAAGTCCTGGCGAGGAATTTCAACTACGTTGTTTGTGCGAGAATCGAGGTACGAGATATACGGGGAAAGTTTAGGCGTGGGAAGGGTTTATAGTATCCTAAAATACTCCTATAGTATTTTAAACTTGATGTTCGATTCTAATATTCTCTTGTACTCATAGTTGGTAGGTTTTAGGTTTGTTGCAACACCACCATTACTCCCAAGCACATGTTGGTCATATCTCAAATAAATATAGTTGATCAGGCTATATTTATCCCAGATATGATTACATAACTGCCTAGGTTTGACTGTAGCCTTCAACCTTTAGTTACTTTTGTTTTCTTCTCGTTATGATACTATGTTAGTAGATATGTATACTTTTATAAAATACTTGTCTTTTTAAAGTATACCTTTAGGCAGAGTGTGTTTTAGTCCCATTGTATTTATAGTTGTATATCTTGTATGGTTAGATATACCAGTTCACTATAAACAATGCTCTGATACCAATCTGTCACACCCCTGGACCAGACGGCGGAAACGTCCGGAGGCGGGTGACTACATTGTGCAGTATCATAACAATTGAATATAAATGAAACAGAGCAATCCAAACATCATACATTGAGATAACAAACTTACATTGTTTACATATTATATTTGTCCTTCGAATTACACAAAAGAGACATAAGCAGAAAATTCCAAACAACAGCTAAATAGTCCTGCATCCGCGTCCCTTGTTACCTGCTTACTAGATCCCTGAGAATACAAGTCGTTTTGAAAAGCGTCAACTAAAAAGTTGGTGAGTTCATAAACATTTTTGTATAAGATAGTTTTACACTTGTTTAGAATCGTTCTCATTGTACTTTCAGAAAATCCGATAATTTCTATGAAATCGTTTGAAGCCTTGCTTTGAAAATCGTGGATATATGTGTGCATGTCGTTACTTTTGATCATCCTTATAAGGAGTGATTATGAAAAGCAGTGTAATTTGTAAAGGCGAGCTATGTTCGAGAATAGTTCTTTTGTGTAGTAATAGTCAACCGTTTCCAGAAAATCCCCTATTTTCAAAAAGAGAATTTAGTTGAAAATCTTGTTTTTCTTATCGAGTAAAATTGAGTATGCGTTCTAGTTTATCGTTATCGAAATCGTATAAAATCGTTTTCTCCAGAAAATCCAATATTTTCTACAATAAAATATTCGTAAGTTCTGTTTCCAACTGTGTATACTTGCATATGTGTATGTTAGTTTATCGTTTTCAAAATCGTTTACAAACATTTTCCATAAATTCCTACGCTTTCTGATTTGTAAAATAGCAGTACTGGGACTCTATACTTGTTAGGTGAAAGAATCAACATGACGATTGTGGACATTCTACGCAATGAAAAAGGACAGTCAACGCAACAAATGCGGAACATCACCTATTTTGTGTAGGGAAGTCAACACAACGTGCCAAAATTTTTTTATGAGGTTTTACTTGCATAAATTTCTAGATAGCATAACATATTCTAGCGAGTCGTTATAACCATACTAATATGACAGAAGCCTGTTTTGGCGTTTCTCAGGCACCTTCGTTTTGGAAAAGACATTTGTCACCCTAGACATTTGGCGTTTTCGTATATTTTTCTTGATAAAATTATTAATATTAAATAATTATAAATAATCACAAATAATTTGTTAATCTGGTAAAAAGTCATGAGTATGACATAATATTCCAAGAAAACCCTTGTATTTATGTTGGGCCAAAAATGATCCAAAATATTATTATTTCCATACTTTAATCATTTTCAAAATATTTTGTCCAACAACTTGTTTAAGAAAATATTGAAGCAAATCCTTATAGTTGTTGTTATAAAAATTCGTGACTTATACTTGGTAAAATACTAGTTCTTGATTCCAAACGTGATTTGTGAGATATAATCCAAACTCTTGAGACTTAACCAAAATCTCGAGTTTTTGGACTATTTATAAGGGTTTTCATACTTAAGCACATGTAAGATGGCATGCATACACAAAAAGCAAATAGATCATGATTTACACAAGACTTTGACTTGTATTCTCCCCCAAAAATAATAGAAATCTCGAAAAAGTTGGGGTATGAAGCTCACCTTGAGTTAGTTTTGTGGGTGATTTGATGAAGTGTTTAAGGAGCTTCCAAGTTCCAACACTTGAAAGGTTCTTTGAACTTTAGAATATCCTAAGAATAGTTTTATGTGTAAATATAATGAAATCTTAGAAATAATGTGAAGAATCACTAGTCAAAGAAAATGAACACTTACAAAAATCTGGAAATTTTCCTTGAAGGAGTGGGACTTGAAGCTTGAAGGAGTTGAGAGAACTCTTAGAAGTTTGCTGGATGTGAATGTGAGAAGTGGAATTATTGGGAGGAAAGGTGGAGTTCACGTATCAAGAAGGAGGGGATAAGGGTGACATGACACTTGCTTGGAGGACTGGTGTACAATGCTTGGTTACCCATGGATATTTTGTGTTTAAGTGAGATTGCATGGGAAATGAAGAATTTGCATCATATCATAAAGTTAACCCTTATCATCTTAGAATCCCTTAAAAATCATGGGTATTATTTTATATAAATATGTTTCAAATAATCAATTTTGGCATAAATTAGGGGTTTAAGGGGTCTAAAATATGAAAAACACGAGTTTTGAGGAATTCCCGACGTCAAAATATCCTAAACTGATGAAAAAGTCTGAAATGGTCCAAAATCCGAAGCCAAAAGGTGAATTCCGGAGCCATATCTCAATTTCCGGAGTGGAGGGTCAAGTCTGCGAGGGTCCGAAGTGGGTACAAGGGGGTTCCGGAGGTACTGGGCGAGTTCTAAAGTCAAATTCTAACTTCCAGAATGGATTCATGAAGTTCCGGAGCAATGCTTACCTTCTGGAGTTAAGCCCTAATTCCGAAGCAGGAGGGAAGTCCGGACTAAAGAAAATCCGAAGCGAGATTGTCCAATGCAAGAGGAGTTCCGAAGTGACTAGGGCATTCCGGACCAAGAGGGTTCCGGACCAAAAGGGTCCTTTTGGGTTTTCTCCTTCGGTTTTGGGCTGTTTTCGCATGAGGAAGGTACATAGAGAGATTTGGGAGAGATTTCACATACTTGGAGAGATTTGGGAGAGATTTCACATACTTGGAGAGATTTAGGAGAGATTTCACATACTTGGAGAGATTTGGGAGAGATTTCACATAGATGGAGAGATTTGGGAGAGATTTCACATACTTGGAGAGATTTGGGAGAGATTTCACATACTTGGAGAGATTTGGGAGAGATTTCACATACTCAGAGAGATTTAGGAGATATTTCATATTCTTGGAGAGATTTGGGAGAGATTTCATATTCTTGGAGAGATTTGGGAGAGGTTTCATATTCTTGGAGAGATTTGCATTCTAACTTTACATGGTCCATTAGGAACCAAAATACACCCTTTTAATGTGTTAGCACAAGCCTCACAATAGTTATTGATTTCATGAGGACGGAATTTCCTAGCCAAAATGCTAGTTGTGACAACGGTCTTGATAGACCCAAACATCTCCGGAATCTGACCCCGAACAATCTCGACCACCTCCTCGCGGATGATCTCCCTGACACGATCCTCTGTCAACGCTGGCGTATCGTGGCTGATAGTCTCGGGCACTGCTGGGGCACCCTAACTGCTCTGTCCTGATCCCGATTCAGATCCAGTCACAAGTCCCCTCGTAACCACCATACTAAAAATATACCAGCAAGATATCAGATACTCCATATAATAACGGGGAACCAACTCCCAACATAGCCCTAGGGGTTGTGACTTCCTTGCTACGCGTATGGGTCCTGTGCTTTCAGTAGTACGGGCCCATACTACCTTCCATACCTACCCATATTTGTCTCAAGTATCACCACAACACCCTAAAAATATATATAAGCATATGCGACCACTCAATCCTCACTCCTAGAGGAAGGCTATATGTCTCATAACTGGCCGACTAACCCCGCACAACTCATCCATGAAACTTCCACCAACCCTGCAACACTCGTGTATGCCAGCCATACATAATGTTGGACCCTATAGACTTTCGAATACCTGATCCTACCTTAAGCCCTTCATCAAACAAGAACATGAAATAAGGCCAAACCAAACATTCTGATGCTATAAGATCTTAGTTATGTACAACCATGATGTATACACTAAGAAACTACAGTAACGATGTCAATTTCATATAAGAGAACCCTAGGCTATCAGGCATCATATAATCTGGAAATTCTATCATGTAATTCCTGAAGATCCCTAGCCTAGTACCAGAATGTTGTTCTAACATATCACAATATCAAATAACAGTACGGTATTTTGGGGTCTACTTACTGGCTCCGGCTGATCGTACACATCAGATCCTCCTTTAGTATTTTGAAAACCATTTGAAAATCATTTTGAAAATCTTTTCCTTGGTTTGAGACTGGATTCACACGAGTGTTCCTCCAATTCACTCAAACCAAGGCTCTGATACCAACTTGTAACATCTAAAATATTCAAGCCAATTTAAAACTTTTTAAAACATTCAAAAACCATTAATTATTACAAAGTGTTTTCAAAATAGTTTCATTTGAGTATCCCAAAAATCAAATCACAAAATATAAGGAGGTGCACGATCATGCCTTTGCCTTCCTACGATCATCTGATGTACCTGAAACAAAATCAACAACTGTAAGACCGAAGTGTAGTGAGTTCCCCCTAAATACACGCACAACATATAACACATATACAATAACATCATACTGTAGGCTCAATCAACCATCAGGTTGGAATGCCCCAGGCCCTCAACCATCGGGTTGGAATGCCAACACACTATGCGTTCAATCATCTTCGGGATGGTATACCCTCGACCCACAACCATCGGGTTGGAATGCCCACATACTAAGAGTCCAATCATCATCGGGATGGAATATTCTCGGCCCACAATCATCGGGTTGGAAAGCCCAGGTCTTTTGGCTCATGCACAAGCAGATGCCTCAACCACCAATCAAATATGTGCATGCATATCAAATAACCACATAATAGTCTACAGATAGTCAAGCTGATCTACAGATCACTAAGCATAACAACATTCTATCTAACAAGATACCGAATAACATATCATAATCACATAGAAACATCCTATCTACTAGGATACCGATCTAAGAGATCATAACAGTAACAAATAGGATAACAATCCAAATGGCCGGTCTTGGTGCCTTAGACCCTTAAGTATAGTGAGGAAAACTCACCTCACGAGTAGCACTGGATGATGATGTCAAACTCCCCAAGCACAACTCCAAACTCAAACACCTACAATCATCATAGGACCAATTCTATCAAGACCCAAATTACAATAATAACCATAGAGTCAAACTTGGTCAACCTTGGTCAAAGTCAACAGTCAACAATCAAGGTCAATGGTCCATGTTGACCCAACTCGTCGAGTGCATCTAGCAACTCGTCGAGTCCCTTTAGAACTGAGAAATCAGGAAAAACCCCAATTGACTCGCCGAGTTTCAGACAACTCGTCGATTCTATGCAGTGTCCAGAATGTCCGGAAAACCCTAACCAACTTGTCGAGTTACTCCTCTAACTCGCCGAGTTCATGCAGAATCCAGAAAACGGGAAGCCCTCATCCAACTCGTCGAGTTGACTATGAAATTCGTCGAGTTCCCTCAGTCCATTTCTCATGCAGACGCTTTTAAGTGAAACCAAAGCTCCAAACTGTAGATCTAGGCTCCTAGGGTGTAGTTATCACGTAAAGTTGCTAACTTTACGTGCATGCAAGGCTTCAAGAGCTAAAACACTCAAAACTAGCCTTATGAGAAGGTTTTGGACATGGAAAAGGGCTAGGGATAGATAACGTCGAGAACTTTATGTTCATGAGGGCCTAGGGGAGTCCAGATCTGATCCCACATTCTCATGACAAGCTCAAACCCGAGCATGACCCCCTTTTTGCACCAAAATGCCCATAAACTAACATACAAAGAGATCTATGAAATTAAAAGCCAAGGTAAAGACTTTTTACCTTCTACTTGATGCCCACACGATGTAGATGCTGGATCTACAAGCTTATTCTTGTTCCAAGCCTCTAAATTTTCAAGTCACTTCAAGGAATGCACCAAAATACACACTTAGCCTCACACACTCTCAAGAATAGGTTTAGATCTATTAGGGTTTGCTTCTGGATGTCAAAAGTGGCAAAGGTGGCTGGGGAAAAGGACTTAAGGTCCTTTAAATAGGGTGCAAACCCTAAAATTAGGGTTTTCATGCACAACCTCTACTCGTCGAGTTGGGTCCTCCAACTCGTCGAGTAGATTCTAGAATCTACGCGGGCTGACCAGGTTCTTCACGACGAGTTGGGGCCTCCAACGTGTCGAGTTCCCATATTAATATGAATAACAAAGCTTTAAAATATGTACCTGGGAGTCGGGATGTTACAATTACCCAATTGACTTTTAGTTTATGGTTTCTAGATGAGAACCAATGAAATCAAATGTATATATATATATATATATATATATATATATATATATATATATATATATATATATATATATATATATATATATATATGGGATCGGGTGAGGGCTCTTTTTTCGGTGACGACACCTTAACAAAATTTAAAAAAAATATATAAAAAAATTCAAATCATAAAATCGAGCATAATACTATATCCGAGAGAAAAAAAATGGATTTTTTTTTGATAATTAAAATTGAAGCATGGATCAATTTTATGATCCATGATTCATTTTTTATGATCCATGATTCATTTTTAATGATCCAAAATTATTTTTCCAATTTTTTTTCTCTCCGATATAGTACTATGCTCGATTTTATGATTTGTATTTTTTTTTATATTTTTTTCAATTTGTTTAAGATGTCCTCACTGTGAGAACAAGGATCTGATTGCGCAGGGACAAGGGTCGAAAACTCAAACCTTGAGTTAATGCTTAAGATCAATGTATGCTTCTGATTATAAGTTCCAGTCAAGTCTGGTAAGACCAATCAAGACTTGAAGATGAAGATCAACAAAGTACTTCAAGTATTAAATATGAGACTAAGAGTGTAATCAAATTAAAGACAATAAATGAACACAAGGAATGTTTGAAGGAATGACTTGAGAGAAAGGTGCAAGTGAAGTAAATGTGAAAATATCTATCGTTGGTGGAACAATCCGTCTGTTATTCTTGTCATAAAATGCTCCTTAAATAGGTGAATGAGTACATCGTACAAACTTGAGTACATACATAGGACTGGAAAAAAGGGTTACATCTGACACTCTGATTATCCCTTTGACAAAAAAAAACTGAGTCTTATGAACGGTTACATCAAACTAAAAGACATGAATAGTAAATGTAAAGACAGATAGACACATTCGGAAGTATACACCATTTGAAAACATTTGCACTTGATCATTCTCTTTATTCCAGACACCAACTTGACTCCGGACCACTGACTGACTCCGGACCATGAACTGACTTTGGAACACGACTGATTTCAGAACATTCAAAAGATAGAGATTGTTAGAGGTTCACTTTCAGGTTCCAACAATCACCCCTAAGTGAACTTAGCAATCTAGTGAGCTTTGCTCGAATCTTCCTTGATGAACACGTACATACGATGCAACCATTCTCTGACTCCGATGTACCATTGCAGCTGACTCACGAAGTTAGCCTTTACATGCTCCGATGCTTCGGACTTTGATGCTCGACTTATGAACTTCTGAAGGGCCTTGGTGGGAACCAGGTGTTTGTCTTGGACTTGGAAGAAGTCCTTCTGATTTGTTTTTCGTTGATGATAGACAAAACCTAGTACATGTTCATCTGTAGGTCCCTCTGCCAAGATTTCTGCTTCTGGCAATTTGAAGTCAATTTTGGCCAAGTATTTTTCTGTTCCGAACAGATGGGCCAGCTCGTAGTCACACCGGCAAAATTCAGTAACGTAGTCTTTTAGGAAGCTTAAGGCAGTGTGGTAAGCTCCCATGCTAAGATCATCAGATTGGATGCTTCGGAAGTGAGCAGCAATTGTCATAATGTCGTTCGGGTTGATTGCAAGGAAGTCGGCGTCAGTGTTGGTTTTCTGGATTGGTTTATTTCGGAAGATGTGATACCGGAATAGTACATAGTTGAGTTCAAACTTGGTAAGGATCTTCCTTCCGAATCCATAAATTTTCTTGATCCTTTTCCGAGACCAGACTTCTTTGAGAGGAAGTACGTTCTTGGAATAAAAGGTCTTTAGTCTTTCACATTCAGTCCGGATGATCATATGAGGATCATCTTCCGGATGGAGAGGAGAAAATTTGGTGTAGAACTTGCTGAAGGGTGAGAGAGAGGCAAGTCGACCTGGTCCGAATCTTGATTTGGAAGATCATAGTACATGAAGGGCACTATGTCAACGTCCTTCAAGATTCCATCCCTGCAGAGAGGAGAGATCCCTAGCATCAGATGAGGCTTATCATCCTTGAAGGATTGGATCCGGATGCTGTTTTCAAGGGCTTGATTGATCTCTTCTTGGGACCAGCCACTCCTTTCAGTCAAGTGAGGAGCGGTGTAGGAGAAGTCCGAAATGGAATTTTTTCCCTTGTCTTTTTGTTTCTGAAGAGTGGAGAGGATGTGTTGCATATTTTCGTCAATGACAAACTTCGGAGGAGATGAAGGCAGGGGATCTTCCGGAATGTCATCTGGCTTCCGGAGTGGAGAACCTTCATAATTGGGAGCAATTTTTAGAGGAGGAATCGGAGGCAGCATTGATGTTGTGGCTCGGAAGGCATCGGCGGTTGACTTGGATTTTGCCTTGGCCTCTTCTATGCTTCTGTGAAGAACATCAGCTAGAGTAGATGGCCACGAGAGTGCTGACCAGATTCTTTGTTCTTCCTCTGTTAACACTTTAGCAGGAACTTCCTTGGAGCTTGAAGTCCCAATACTCCGTTCGTCACAAACACATCTTCATCATGACTATCATCATCATCATCATCATCATCATCATCATCATCATCATCATCATCATCATCATTATCATCATCATTATCATCATCATCACCAGGAGAACCTGAAAGAATTTGTAATGAGCCGTCAGATTCATCTCGGAGTCTGAACTCCGATACAAGTTTCCATGTTTGAGTTCTTGAGCTTGGTCCTTCTCCCCCTCTTGTAACGGATGGCCTGTCAACCGATGCAAGCATAGCAGACTCCTTCAGATCCAAAAACTTGTCAAACACCTTTTGAAAACTGGTGTTGAGCTGGAGAGTAAGTACATCATAAGCTTCAGCAGTGGGAGCCTGAGCTTTAAAATGATCAAAGAGCTTGGAGAGAATGGAGAGCATTTCATCGAATTTATTGTTTGGAACATCCACGATGTTCCAACACGCTCTGAGCAGCTTGATTAGAACCTGTTGCATGATGAGATTCAACCCATCCTTCTTCCGAATCTCCTTCTCTAAACTCTGGATCTGCTTTTCATGATGGATGTTGTTGAATCATAAAAGTGACCCTCTTGAACTCAGCTACCGCAACCATCTCAGCTACCGCAACCATCTTTCTACCGCAACCGCTTCAGCACCCGGAGTCAATCTTGTTCATCAACAACCGCATCAGCAACCTGAGTCAGCTACCGCAGTCAACTTAGCTAGATTACATTATTTGTCTTTTATGTAATACACTCTATTATCCAGTATGCCTTGCACGGCTGCTTATAGAGTTGTAATCTAGTGTAGTTTCTAAGTCTCTATAAATAGAGACTTACTCTCTTTGTATTCATAGAGATAGGAAAAGGAACCGATAACTTATGAATTCTATCTGAATATACATTCTGAAGTTATCTCTCTTATCTTTCTTCACTCATATCTTCTTACTTAAATCTTATCATAATCCTGCTGATCATAATCCCTCTTCGGAGCAAGTCTTTAAGACTTAATCACTAAGCTTGATCTTCCTTATTAACTTGGAGTGAATGCATTCCTTGTTATGAACCAGCTTAAGTGTCTTCTTGATATAACAATTGCTGTCATTTCCATTCCTTTACATTTCCGCAACTAACTCTCTAACTATCTAACTATATTATTGTTGAGCTTTTAGATCCTTTCAGATTAACTATTCCGCATTATACTTGTTCTAACTTTTGTTCAAGTGTGTCTCCAAGTTTTTCTCTCAACAATTGGTATCAGAGCCAAAGTGGTTGCTTTTTGAAAACGGAACTCTGTTTTTTCAAAGAGCCTTCTATACCACTAAAGCTCATTTCTTCAAAACAAAAAAAAAACAATTTCAAATGGCACAATCATTATCTCTAAATGTTTCCAACAGTGTCGGTGGTTTTAACCGAGCCCCAATACTAGTCGCAAATGAATATCATCACTGGTCACAAAGAATGGAAAGGTACTTGAGAAGAATGGGTAGAGATGTATGGCGATCCGTAGAAGAAGGACCACATGTTCCAGTCCTTACACCAGTCCAAATTGACGGCGCTGCAACCAGGCTAGGAGGAGGTCAACCAGCCATGAGCCGTCCCACCAAGGATGATCTCGATAAAATGGAAAATGATGTTGTTGCTTTTTATGAAATCTCTTGCGGAGTTGCTCCTGACAACTTCGATATTATCATAAATTGCAAATCAGCGAAAGAGATCTGGGATGTTCTCAAAAACCTGTACGAAGGCTCGGAACAAGCACAAGATAAGAAGCTTACTACCGCACTCAACGAGTTCAACAACTTCAAAGCTCATACTGGAGAAAGTTTGGAAGACTCCTTCAAAAGGTTCAACCTGATAGTCACCAAGTTATCCAATGCGGGCACCATCCGCAGTAACCATGAAATCAATCTTCAGTTTCTTAATGGTTTGGGCAGACATTGGACTACGGCCAAGATGATAGTCGAAGGCGATAGAAAGATTCACTCCCTGTCACTTTACAGGCTCTATGGAGAGCTGCAAGCTCAAGAATCCACCGTACTCAAAGACTGTGCTGACTTCGGAGGACCACTTGCTCTCATAGCACAAGCTCCATCGCAGTCACCTTACCCTTCCTCGTATGACACTCTACCGCAGTCATACGAAGCGGATTCTGAATATGATGATGAAGAAGATTTTCAGAAGGCTATTGCTCTGGTTAGCCAACAGTTCAACCGTCTACCACCTCCTTCCTTCCGCAAGAATCAGCAGTTCAACAAACCTCCATTCAACCGTAACTTCGGTTCTCAGAATAACTACTCTCGACTTCCCAAAAGTTCTCATCCACCACCGCAATCTCAGAATATTCAACCAAAGGAGGTACCGCAGTCTCCTCAAATCACTGACTCTCGTACTCCTTCAGAAGACAAGACTGATGTTGTAATTTGTCACAAATGCAACAAAGAGAATCACTTTGCACGAGATTGTAAGGCCAATGTAGTAAAAGACAGAGCATTCTACCTTAGAATGGCTCAAGAGTTGGAAGACAAAGAAAAAGCCGAAAAGGCAAGGGCATACGTGGCCCATGTCAAAAGAGACCATCAAGTCTGGTCATCCGGAGACGAAGATGAGGCCATCAACAGTGTCAAAGGAAAAGGGAAAATCTGCATGCTGGCCACTGCGGATGATGATGGGTCTACAATGTTGAACAAGAACTACTGCTACATGGCAGAGGATGGAACACTAAGCATCGTCGAACAGGTAAAACTCATGATCCAAACTCTAAACTATAGCATGCATGATTGTCAGCCTTACATAGATGATCTTAATGACACTTGTGCTGCCGTCCTTACAGACTATAATAAAGCCTTAGATGAGAAGAACATTGCGTCCCAAGAGATGTTCCACGTGAGTGGACGACTGAATAACAAAAGACTTAAGATGGCTATGTTAGAGAAGGACCTAGAGTTAGAAAAGGATGCAAGAATGTTAAGTGAAACCCAATTAGAGATAGCTTTGAACCAGAGAGATTTAGCTCAGAGAGAAATTGTACGCTTAAATCTCTTAATTGAAAAATTGTTTAATGAAAGTGAAGCTATTGAAAATTTGGTAAAAAATGGAACCGTGGACAATACATACAATTGGGGTTGGTCAAATGGATATCCTACCTCAATGGATTCCTCACCCCGGTTCAACAAAGACAGACTGTATGTCCCTCCAGACAGAGAATTTCATTTCCCTGTCAATGACAAGACTTTTCCCGAAGATATTAAAACTCACTTCGGTAGACTGCACTACTTAAGCAATAATTATGTCATTGAGGAAGTTGTGCCGGAGGTTTCGGGTCACACATGTGATCAAATTCCTATCTGTGGCACCATCTATCCAAATTCTCAAACTTCATCCGTAGTTGACGAAGAGATTGTTGTTGAGGCCCCGAAGTCTCAAAAGACTTTCCATCTCTGTCCTCAGACCGCAGTGTCTCTCACTGTAGTCAAATGTCCCACAAATGTCCCACCGAAGTCCCATCTAAGACTTACTCAGCGGTAGTCAAGTCGTCCCTACCGCAGTCATCAGTTCAAGGAACTGTAACTCTTCAACCAATATTTCATGAACTACCTATAGAAAATTTTGAAGTAGGTCAATGTTCCCAAATTCCTGAATCCTCAAGCTCTGATGACTCAACTCCGCGTTTTCAAAATCATTCCAAGAATTCCAGGAAACCGCAGTTGAACAACAATGACTGCGGTTCACCAAAATCTTTGGCAAAAAAGGCTTTTAAAGAAGAAATCAGATCTCGCGGTACTAATAGACAAATTTTTTCAAAAAACAAGAAGCAAGTCAGATTTCCTAAATCCAAAAGTCCTAAAAAATTTGTTTTCTCTCACTACATTTCAAAAAACTCTTCATTCAAGAAAACAAACAAAAAGGAAAGTTCAGTTTCAAATGTCATTCCTACTCCTTCTGACACAACCCAAAAGGGTGTTCAATATTTTCGAAACTATGTTTTTCAGGTCTATTCTTCAAATGATCCTAAATGGAAAGGTATTTTACCCACTCCAAAACTTTTAAAGTCACGTCAAAATTTCAAATGGAAGGGTATCTTACCAAATCCATCAAAAAGAATTCAGAAATCTACACGTGCTAAAACCTTTCATAAACAGACTTTTTCAAAACCCAAAAACACTCGTGTCAGGAATAACCCATCTTAGACCGGTAACAGATCCAAAACATCCTTAAAACCGCTGACCAATCACAGTGTTAGATCAAAAGACAAAATATCCTTTTGTAAATGTCAGTGTAGTTGTCAAAAGGTTTTATCTCATGTCAAATCGAGTCAGAGTCAGAAACCTCGTATTTTTTCAAAAAATCACAACACTCCAAATCTACTCAAACACCCAGGACTAGGCTCAAAAGTTGACAAGAGACCTGTCCCTGCAACCTCGGACCATGCATCACTCAGAAACACATCAATTGTCCCAGGCTCCAAACTTGTTTGGATGCCTAAACTAACCGTGTAATTCTCAGGCTTTGTGCAAGGAGGAACAAGAAGAAGAGTGGTTAATTGACAGTGCCTGCTCCTTGCACATGACCGGAAGGTTAGAGTACCTTCGGGATTTCAGGCCTATATGCAATGGTGGAAATGTCACGTTTGGTAACAATGCAAACGGTGTCATCCGAGGTTACGATGTTCTCACTACGGGGAACTTTTCCATTCAGAAGGTTGCTTATGTAGAAAGCCTTAAACACAATCTCATCAGTGTTGGCCAACTATGTAAAGCAGGACATCGTGTTGAATTTGATGATCAGTTTTTCTACGTAATGACGAGTGATAGAAACACTTGCCTGATCAAATCTCGATCCGAAGGTACCATGTACCCTTTGGATGTTTCTCTAATAATTGGTAAACCGCAATTGTGTTTCTTGTCCAAAGCTGTATCCGATGTCAGCTGGCTATGGCACCGTAAGCTAGCTCATCTCAACTTCCGGTACATCAACAACTTAGTCACTGGAGAACTAGTCTGCGGTCTCCTTATTCTCAAATTTAGCAACGATACTCTCTGTCCGGCTTGTGAATGTGGTAAGCAGTCTAAAGCAAGTCACCCTCTGATAATGGACTCCTCTATTTCTGAACCACTGGAGCTATTGCACATTGATCTCTGCGGTCCATCAACCGTAGCCAGCCTCCACCACAAGAAGTATATACTGGTTATTGTTGATGACTATACACGCTTCACATGGGTCTTCTTCCTCAGACTCAAATCAGAGACACCGCAGATCTTCATCAATTTCATCAAAGAAATTGAACTTCAGATCAAGCTTCCAGTTAGACGCATCCGCAGTGATAATGGAACCGAGTTCACTAATCATCTTCTTAACAGTTTCTTGGTGTCCAAAGGCATTTCTCACAACTTCTCAGCACCCTACACACCGCAACAAAATGGCGTAGTAGAAAGAAGGAACCGCACACTAGTAGAAGCAGCCAGATCCATGCTTAACTTCGCCCAACTTCCTCTCTACTTCTGGGCTGAAGCAGTAGCAACCGCATGCTTTGTCCAAAACCGAAGTATCGTGTGCAAACGCCTCAATAAAACACCATATGAGGGCCTTAACAACCGCAAGCCCAATGTTCGCTTCTTTCATATTTTTGGGTGTAGATGCTTCGTGATCAACAACAGAGACCAGCTCAACAAGTTTGCACCGAAGTCCGACGAAGGCATATTCCTTGGTTACTCCACTAACAAGGTTGCTTATCGAGTGCTCATCAGGCGTACAAGGCTGATCATTGAAAGCTTCGATGTGAAATTTGATGATTCTCACATCCGCGACGCCCCTCCATCTACTGAAACCACCGCAATCATGGAAAGTGACATTCCTGCCTCTTCAGGTCCCTTGAATCTAGTTGTAGTCAACTATGAGGATCTTTTCGATCCTATTGAAACGACGAAACTATCCGAAGTTCTTGTGTCACCCGCAGCTCAACAACAACATGCTGATGTTTCTGGACCATCTCTATCTGAAGTAGCCTCTCTCAATACTTCCACCTCTTCGGTTGAGGGGGAAAGATCTACTCCGGATCTAGCCGCAACCGTCGAGGTTCTAGTACTTGATGTTGTTCAAATTCCTGTCCGTAGAGAAGCATTACCATCAAACGTATCTTCGGATTCGGATGATGAACTCATAGAAAATATCGACACTAGAACTGATCCAAAGATTGTCACTCTCCCATCCGCAGTCCAGGGGGAACCTTCTCAGGTTCCAGAGGAACTCCTATCTGCAACCCAGGGGGAACCTCTCCCAACTGCTCAAGAGAATTCCGTTCCAATAGATCAAGATGACTCAGCAGGATGTTCTCAAGTCCAGGGGGAACTGTCATCTCCAACCGCAGATTCCTCTAACATTCAAGATATTCCCTCTACCGCAGCTGCTGATCATCTGTTGCCACGTCTTCATGTATGGACGAAAGACCACCCACCAGGTCAAATCATTGGGAACCCATCCGCAGGCATCCAGACTAGATCTTCCAAGGACGTATCTGATCACTGCCACTATGCATCATTTATGTCCTCGGTAGAACCCAGAACGATCAAAGAAGCATTGCTTGAACCTGACTGGATAGCTGCAATGCAAGAAGAGCTTGAAGAATTTCAAAGAAATAAAGTTTGGCAGCTCGTTCCGAAGCCACGTGGTCACTCCATTGTTGGCACTAGATGGGTGTTCAAAAATAAGTTGGATGAATCTGGTGCGGTAGTCAGAAATAAGGCAAGGCTAGTTGCAAAGGGGTATAGTCAACTTGAAGGCATTGACTACGATGAAACGTATGCTCCGGTAGCACGCATGGAAGCTATCCGGATCTTTCTAGCATACGCAGCCCACAAAAACGTCAAGGTACACCAAATGGACGTTAAGAGTGCCTTTCTCAATGGGGAACTAAAAGAAGAGGTTTATCTTCAGCAACCTCCAGGCTTTGAAAATGTTAAATTCCCAGACCACTGCTACAAGCTTGAAAAGGCAGTCTACGGTCTGAAGCCAGCCCCAAGAGCATGGTATGAGACTCTTTCTGAATTCCTTGTCTCATCCGGGTACAAGAGAGGAGTGATTGATCCCACACTATTCAGAAAAGCAAATGGCGACCACCTCATGATGGTACAGATATATGTGGATGATATCATCTTCGGTTCGACTGATCAAGGCATGGTGGATGAATTTGCTAAGCTCATGACCAACAAGTTCGAAATGAGCATGGATAGAGAGATTAATTTCTTTCTAGGTCTTCAAGTGAAACAAGTACCGCAAGGCATATTCTTTCATCAAGAAAAATACACCACTGAACTATTGAAGAAATATTCTATGGACAACTGTTCATCTGCTAAGGTCCCCATGGCCTTCGGTTATAAGATCTCTGCTGATCCCTCAGGCGAATCTGTGGATCACAAGACTTATAGAGGCATCATCGGCTCTTTGATGTACCTCACTGCAAGCAGGCCAGACATTGTCTTTGCAACTGGTGTATGTGCAAGGTATCAGGCTGACCCAAAAGTCTCACATATGACCGCAGCCAAACAGATACTACGGTACCTGAAAGGAAGCAAATCTCTTGGTCTATGGTACCCCGCAGGCAATGACTTCAACCTGCAAGCTTTCACAGATGCGGATCATGCCGGATGCAAGCTCGATCGAAAAAGCACTTCAGGAGGATGTCAATTCTTGGGTGAAAGACTAGTCAGCTGGTCCTCAAGAAAACAAAGTTGTGTCTCTCTATCAACTGCAGAAGCCGAGTATGTGGCCGCAGCCAGCTGTTGCTCTCAAGTCCTTTGGATGAAAACTCAACTAATGGACTACGGGTATAGAATGCTGCGGATACCGATCTATTGTGACTCTGAAAGTGCTATTGCTATTTCTCACAATCCAATTCAGCACTCCAAGACTAAGCACATTGAACTACGGTATCATTTCATCAAAGACCACATCTTAAAAGGTAATATTGAACTCATCTTTGTCCCTTCTCATGAAGAGATTGCTGATGTGTTCACAAAAGCGCTCGATTCAACAAAGCTTAACATCTTCCTGCAAATGTTAGGAATGATGAATCCAGACCCGCAATTCTTTTTGAATTGTTAGCTACCGCAGACCATCCTTGGCCTCCGTTGCGGTTCTAACTGAGAATTACATGGGATAGATGGTTTTGGTACCGCTGTCTAGGTACCGCAACCATATATCATACGTATCTCTCATGGGTCTTTATGGTCTGTTATTACTAATCTTTGTACAAGTGTTTTCCTCAGTTTCTCACTACAATCCTTCCTTGTTCATCCGCAATGACGTTTCTCAACCGCAATGAAAGTTCCATCCGCAATGACGTTTCTCAACCGCAATGAAAGTTCCATCCGCAATGACGTTTCCAACTGCAATGAATTTTCCATCCGCAATCATCATGATAATTTATCAACAGTTTTATCAACTCTTGAATCTTTGTGTGCTATTTAATGATCCTTCATTAAATTAAACATTAAAGACAAAAAAAAACATTCTCTTTAGAAACTGTCACATTCTCTTTCTGAATAATCCTTGTATCAGACCTATTTTAGGGATGATGACAAAAAGACCGTTTTTCAATAAACTCATCCTTAATTTGTCCTTTCCTCTCCCCAATACGTCCCATCCGTTACAACTTCCTCTCCCATCACCCCCTCGATCACCTGACGTATTAACATGCGTCTGACTTTACATTAAATGCAAAACCCCTTTTGGAAATATCCCAAAATCTCTTCAAACCCGTTTTAATTATGTGTGGCTAAGATTTAATCCAAAATTCATAGATTCCCCCCAAAACCCCAATCGACATTTTACCATATCCTTACCATTTACCTAGGGTTAAACACTTTTTTACCCCCCTTTATAAACCCATCTTCTTCCCCAACAATACTTTACGTTTTCTGAATATCGATTCTTTCTCCCAAATTCCTCAAAACCTTCAAAACTTTCAAGAACTCTGGTTTCTTCTCTCAAATCTTCAACAATGGTGAAATCAGGTGCATCAAAGAAGCAATCCAAGGCTTCAGGTTCTGTAAATCCAACAGGTTCCGACTCTCCAACAACCGCTTCAAGTAATTTCAGAGCAATATTTGAAGATCATCCTTCATATAATGCTCCCATCAAGCTTATGATCAAATTTCTCAGGAACCACCCTCTGTTCGGTCCATTCGATGCATTTACAGACGTTTTTCCAGTTTCTACTCTATTCAAATGTGCATTCTCTGCATATCGCCCAATGGAAAACCCCCAAGAAGTTCACCTCAATCTCATGAACGATTCTTTGGTCATCTTGTCCAAAGAAAAGTTCTTAAATGCCATTAATCTTCTGGTTCACCCCTCCATCAGGATTTTCTCACCTTCAATGGCAGATGTTACATCCGCACTCTACCAGATGGGGTATCAGAAACCAATTCGAGGGAATGGTGAGTTCAAAAAGAATCAGCTGCCTGCGGTATGGCAGTTTGTGTGTCATTTTGTCATCCGCTGCCTATCCGGCAGAACTGGAGGCATCGACAACATGGGACTGAAGCTACTGGAATTGGTATGGAGCATCTACACAGGCCACGACGTAAAATATGGACAAATCCTTTGGGACGACTTCCTCCAATACATTCCCAAAGAGCACCCAAGGGAGAACCCAACCGAGCTCATATTTGCACGGTTTTGGTCACTTTGCATCTCAGACTTACATGCGGATGCTGGAATAGACATGGGTAGTGACATCAACTTTTTCGTCACTAAGGATCTTAAAAGGTACAACCCTTCTTCTGATCAAACGATATTTGGACCGATCCGCAGACTCCCTACTCATATCCTTTCTTCTCTTGGTCTTGAGACTGCTGATCTCTCAGACCACATTGAGGCTACAGAAGGTATTGCCCCATACCCTCCTACCCCGCCTCTTCCATCCGCATCCATTATCCCTGAGGGTACAGCAGTCCCCTCTTCCACTACACTATCCAATCTTTCTCAAAGAAGAAAGCAGTTGGCAACCAAGAAACAAAGAACACCCAAGAAGGATGCTCCTAAACGAACCGCACCCACCAAGAAACGCAAAACAAAACCTGCCCCAATCATATCTAGCAGTGATTCAGATGAGGATAGGCATCCAATCTCTATCTTCAAGAAAAGGAAAACAACCAATACCACTATCCATATGCGTGACCGGACCGATGCCGAAGCCTCTCAACAGGCTCCAGTAGTCCTTGGGGTGCCTGCACACCCATTCGACACCACCATCATTTTCCAGTCAGACTCAGAAAGTGAGTCTGATTCTCAACTACGTGGAGACTCCCCCCCAGTGCACTCCTAAGAGGACGACACTGGTTCACGCCCTAAGGTCTCCAGGGTATCCCGACTGCATTTCTTTTCACCAGAGGAGTTGCGCTCCATCCTTCTTTCTGTCACCCAAACACTACAAACACCTTCCCACCCGCAGGGCACTTCTTTCGCCCATGCCAGAACTGAGCAGAGGCCACACTTGACCACGGGTCAAGGAGACCGAGGAAGCTCAGGAAATCCTACTCTGCTTTCATCTTTTACAGGTGGTTTAGGCACGGTGAGCACAAATGTGCAAGGATCCGTGGACCTGAAGGACACTTCGGTGCGCTTTGAAGGATTTGACCATGATGCATCCAATGACTCTTGGTTACAGTACAATCCGGTAACTGAGTCAGACAAGAAGAAGTATGTTGTGTTCCAAAGGGCTTTCCAAGCCCGCAAGGAACAACAAATCAAGCAGCAACAACAGAAAGAACAGGAGATCCAGTCTGTGGCTAGATATTGGGCAAATGCCATTAGCAATGCCAGTACCGCAGCCACCATTCAAAAAATTCAGAACTGGATGGATCAGATGGCTGAAACAATTTCCAAAGCTCAAGCTTCAGGTGCAGCCGCAGGTACCTCCAAAGTTCCTCCTACTCCAACTCCCATTCCATCTACCACTCCTACAGTCAATCCATCACAAGACGAAGAACCTGCAATCGAACTCAGTTCAGCTCCAACCTTCGGTCTTGATGATGAAGACATCCAAGAAGTAAACAAGCCAAGCCCTTCTGATGATGACCTCATGATGTTTGAAGAAGAGGAGTCCAGCGGTTCTCAACATTCGACTTCCAAGCCTAAAGAGAAGAAGAAAAAGAAGAAGAATGTTGTCACCCGGAAGGAGTTCATGAGCCTTCAAGCCAAAATCGATCAGATCCTGGCTGCGGTCCAGCCTACTCAACCGCAACCTGAAGAAACTCCAGGACCGCAGTCACTGATTGAAAGAATAGAGCGTCTGGAAACAAGGGAACGCATGGCTGCTGAACGAATCTCTCTCAAAGCAGAGATGGGAATCCGGTCCCTTAACAATAACCGCAAGGCTGACCACAAGGACTTCATGGCTGCAGCAGAACGCCTCATTACTGAGGTGACCGCAATCAAAACGGATCTTCAACCGGCCATTGCGGATCAAGCTTCTCAGTCTCAGAAATTGATAGATGAGACTCATACTGCTTATGAGTCCACTATCTCTGTTCTTCAAGCAACCATCAACAGACTGCAGAAATCCCTTTCCTCCAACTTCCATGGCCCTGAGATCCTCCAGCTCACCAAAGAAATCCACAAGTTGCTCTTCAGCTCCTCCACTCCAAACAACCAACATTTGGCAGAAGCTCTCAAAGCTCAGTTCCAAGAAGTCTTCAACAAGGTGGATGGACTTAAGCAATGGCTTGAGGAAGCACCGGGGTTGCATCCCTCAAGAGGGGGAAGTGATGAAGAACAAGAAGTCCATCACTCTAATACTTCTATTCATCAGAGTCCCCCCATCATCACTGAAAAAATTCCCACACCACCGCAACCATCTCAACATACTCCATCTCCTCACACTTCACCTCCAAAAGATACTCCCAAAAAGCCAGAGACTCCTCCGCACTTCAAGAACTTGGCTGAAAACATGTCTTCTCCTAGCACCACAGACTCCCCTGCCACCGCTCAAAGGAACCATGATTGGAAAGCAGCCAAGCTGGCAGAGTTAATTTGGAGAGAATGCGGGTTTGACACCATGATGGATGAGTCCTTGATCAATTCTTGGATCAATCTGCACCGCAGGCTCCTAGACGAAGATTATAGACCGCACCTCACTTATGCTGAACCCCCTGCTGATGGATACTGGGATATACCAATTTCTCCAAATGCCAAGTACTTCACTGTATTTGAGCAGTTTGACCAAAGCCTTCCAGATCACAAGAGACTGCCAATGGAGTTTGAGAGACTTAGTCTTTTTCATGCTAAACATGCCTCCTCCATTGAAAACATATGGTCTAACGACAGACCATCCGTAGTCAAGAACTACAAAGTCAGGAAATTTATGAAGGCTGACTACATCCAGTATACCCTCACCAGAAGGGAGCATGACTACATCCGCACCCAGGCAGACTTTCCTTGTATGAATCCGGAAGAAATCTTCCTTATTGCCAGGGTGTTTCAAAACAAGTCAGAAAAGCACCCTAAAATGCAGATAACGCTTGAAAAAGCCAACTCTTTTCTCAGGGATACGGTCTGTGACTTTGCCAAGATAGATACGGATATCTACCCCACCATCCTCACGAAGTTTGATCTCCCACCTTTTGAACCTGTGCCAATGCCTTCCGAAGGCTTCCAAGAAAGATCTCTAGGCGCAACAAACTACCCTGAACTTGGAGTCATATTCAAAAGGAAGACTGACAACGTCAAATATTTCATTCCTATGACTGCCATGCACCGCCTGACCAAGAAACAACTTGACATCTGCCGGACTGAAATTGAAAGATCTAAGCATACTACCACAGAAGTCAAGTTCGAGATCACAAGAAGAATCACATGGTTGGAAAACGTCAGGAAGTTCTGGTGGATTTTGATCAAGTTCCTCAAACTTGATAGCTGAACCGGAGTTAAAGAGGTCACTTAGGGGGAAATTGTTGAATCATAAAAGTGACCCTCTTGAACTCAGCTACCGCAACCATCTCAGCTACCGCAACCATCTCAGCTACCGCAACCGCTTCAGCACCCGGAGTCAATCTTGTTCATCAGCAACCGCATCAGCAACCTGAGTCAGCTATCGCAGTCAACTTAGCTAGATTACGTTATTTGTCTTTTATGTAATACACTCTATTATCCAGTATGCCTTGCACGGCTGCTTATAGAGTTGTAATCTAGTGTAGTTTCTAAGTCTCTATAAATAGAGACTTACTCTCTTTGTATTCATAGAGATAGGAAAAGGAACCGATAACTTATGAATTCTATCTGAATACACATTCTGAAGTTATCTCTCTTATCTTTCTTCACTCATATCTTCTTACTTAAATCTTATCATAATCCTGCTGATCATAATCCCTCTTCGGAGCAAGTCTTTAAGACTTAATCACTAAGCTTGATCTTCCTTATTAACTTGGAGTGAATGCATTCCTTGTTATGAATCAGCTTAAGTGTCTTCTTGATATAACAATTGCTGTCATTTCCATTCCTTTACATTTCCGCAACTAACTCTTTAACTATCTAACTATATTATTGTTGAGCTTTTAGATCCTTTGAGATTAACTATTCCGCATTATACTTGTTCTAACTTTTGTTCAAGTGTGTCTCCAAGTTTTTCTCTCAACAGATGTGGGTTTGCTTGATGAGTTCGTTTGAAGCATTGAGCATATCATCATGAACTTTCAACATCTTTGTGATTGTGTCAAGATAGTGATCGAAAGAAGTATCATATTTTTGTTCAACTTCTTCGATAGTATGCTTGAGCCTTAGAGAGATGAGTTGATCAAGCTAAGCTTCTCTTTCAGCAATGGTTGGTCCGAACTTGTTGTTTTCGGACAATGAGTTAAGGATTGAGTCAAGTTTGGAATCCAGTCTGGAAACTTTAACATCGAGTCGAGTATTGAGTCCGGCCAAAGAGGCTTCTGTAGCATTGACTTTATTCATTGTGTAAGAAACAGAGTATTGGATTTCTAGAAGGGTAAACGGATCAATGTAGTTTCCTGCTGAGGATCCGGGGTCCGAAGTGGAAGTACGAGACTTGTTCTTGTCAGCTTCTTGGTCGGCTTGTTGTTCGGAGGAGCCAGGATGAGTTGTATCAACATTGCTGTTCTTGGGAGTGGACTTAATTTAATCTTTAGGAGTGGCTTGAACGTGATCCTCTATATGAATGTCTTCATCAACTGGTTCCGAAGAGGATGAGGAAAGTCCGAAGTCCAAATCCAGCCTGGATGAGGAAGGATTTGAAGGAAATGGAATTGAGGAGAACAGATTGCGAGCAGCGATTAAGGCTCCTTCATCATGGAAATTAACTTCGTCGGAATGTTCCTCATTAGGATCTGAGTGCATGGTGTCATGAAATTCAGTCTTGGGAGTTTCTCTGGAAGCAAACTCCAGATCGGTGACTTCATCAGTAGGGACAACGAAGGGCAGGTTGCTCTGAATGACCCTATTCCGCATGGAGATGAGCGTTCCTTCAACATGGGATCTGGTGAGCTCCGGATGTCTTGTTTGAGCCCTGTCAACATAATCTTCCCACAATGGTTCATTAACTCCTGGTCGTCCTGTACCCTTACCGGGTATCAGACCAGTTGAGGCACCTAAGGATAGAGGGACAACTCCAGCCGTGGAATGCTTGGGGTCCGGAACAGGGGTTTCGGACCGTGCGTGTGTAGAAGAAAGTGGGATATGAAAAGTGACACGTGGGCTTGGTCCAGGGGGCAAGGAACTTTATTCAACACCGACATCACCTTGTTGGGAAGGTAAGGGTGGATTGTGTGCAGACTTCCCGTTGGTGTGTGCTTGTGTTTTTGAAACTCCGAGAGGTACCTCAGAAGAGTGGGTTGGTGGGGTATTCGTATGGCCAGAGTCAGCCAAAATGTCATTGGATCCTACCTGTTGAGAGGAGAAACCGACTTTGGTTCTCTTTTTGGCTTTGGGTTTGGAAGGAGAGGATTTCCTCTTGGCTGATTTCTTCTTCTTTCCTCCTCAGGGAACTGTGTGGGCCACTTCCGGAGTGGGCTCAACGGGGACCGGGGCAGATTGTGTTGGGTCATACACAATCGAGGTCTCCATCTGAAATTTCAAATGAATGGATCCGGAAGGTATGATGGCTAACATATGTTTCAGAAGACGTCTAATTTGTCCGAAAGAAGTTTGGTCCGGAATACGATAATGTTTAATAGTTTTAAAAGAGACAAATACCTATCTCGGAATCGTATCCACATGAATTGGTTCGGACTTTTCATGGTAGATCTGTTGGAGCGTCAGTGCCCAAAATCTAGGGCTCGAATTTTCATTTCGCTTCCTCTTGATGGCGAATTTGCGAATGTCCTGCCATAGTAGTTCAAGAAGATCAACGACATTGGTCTTGCCGGAGAAAATGTTGTAAACCACATACAGCCAGTCCAGCTGAGGGTATCCATACCCCCGTGTTTGCCCGATAAGCCTCGAGTGATAAAGTGCATCAAAATGGTCCAAAGACCTGATACAACTGAATTTTTGAACTTCTTGGCCTTGTATTCTTCACCATAGCCAATGTATGTGAGAAATCGTTGAAATTCTTCGGCAGTGGGTTCCTGAACCCAGAAGTTTGAAGGATGATTTCAGTTGTGAAGATGATAACCCCTTGGATGATTTCTTTTTTGCTGTGGTTTTAGGAAGTTTGGGAGCAGTTTGAGTGGTTTCAGGAATGGTTTGAGGGATTTTTGAGGGAGACGACGCCAGTGATGCAGAGGATGAGAGCTAGAAGAACACAGTAGAGATGAAGAAGATGAGAGGTTTTGGGATTTAGTGCACGTAAAGAAGAAAAAAAGAGGTTTGAAGAGATTTATATATGTGATGGAAATGGGTCGGGTTGAAAAGTTAATGATGGAATCTGAAAATGGAAATGGATCGCATTAAATATGTTTCCGTTATCAGGTGAGTTAACCTGCAAAGACCAAAGGTCCTATTGACTCAATGCGAAAAATAGAAACCGCCATTTGGGTGATGTGATGTTCACTTTTCAGAGATGTGTGCAATGTGGAGCGAGTTTCAAGGATGAAAAGATAATCACCATTTAAAAAGTAATTGTTTTAAAAAAAAATGTTTTACCTTAAAACCTTTTGGACTTCATCAAATGTTTTTATTTCAGAACAATGGAGTTTCAGAATGTTTTGAAAATGGTTTCTTATCATGAAGAGTCCGGGATGAAATTGAGTGATCTCGGAACATGAAAAAGTTATGAGATAGAAGCATTTGAGTTAAAAAGAGTCCGAAGTGATTTTCGAAAATACCAGAGTCAAGAGTCCGGAGTGAAATGTTAATGAAATTCCGGAGAAAAAATTTGATGAGATTCCAGATTGAGTTTTGAAATGTTCCAGGGTGAACTTTGAAAAACTTCCGGAGTGAAATTTGAAAATGTTCCAGAATGAGATTCGAGATTGGACAAGGATTTAGGATTCAATACCATTTCAGACTTGAATTCCGGGATGACCTTATGAAGTAAGTTCCGAGGTGAAGTTTGTCCCAATGTAACTACATTAGTCATGGAAATCATATGATAAGATAAGCTGTATAACTTAAAAACTTCCAAGTGCTGGTTAGAGAAAAAGAAACGTAAAATGACCTTATTTATTCCTAGAGGCAATAGTTCCGAGATGAAAAACAATTTGGCTTCCGAATTAATTCTCTTTCTGATGTTGCCATCAGAGAGTGCAAACCTCTTGAAAGAACTGCAGATCATGCATCATCATGCCCATTTTGTTCAAAAAACCATTGAATTTGGTTTCGTCTAATGCCTTAGTAAAGACATCAACAATTTCATCGTTAGATGGAACAAAAATAAGTTCGATGTTACCATTTAAAACATGATCTTTAATGAATTGGTACCGAATGTCGATGAGCTTCGTCATAGAGTGCTAAATTGGATTGTGTGAAATTGCAATGGCACTTTGAGAATTACAATAGATTGGAATTTGTTGAAACCGGTAACCATAATCCAAGAGCTGAGATTTCATCCAAAGAACTTGAGATGTGCAACTAGCAGCAACAAAGTATTCAGCTTCGGCTGTTGAAAGTGCAATGAAATTTTGTTTCTTGGATGAATAGCTGACCAATCGACCACCTAAAAATTGACAGCCACCAGATGTGCTTTTTCTGTCCAATTGAAGACCGCCATAGTTTGAATCAGAATATGCTTGAAGGAGGAAACTCTCATTTGTTGGGTACCAGATTCCGAGATTCTTTGTACCTTTGAGGTATCAGAATATTTGCTTAACAACCAATAGATAAGACATCTTTGGATTGACTTGAAATCTAGCACACAAACATGTTGAAAACATGATGTCCGGACGACTTGCTGTTAGATAGAGTAGGGATCCAATCATTCCTCTGTACTTCTTTTCATCAACTGCTACACCTGAAGGGTTCGAAAATATCTTATGTCCGAAACCCATAGGTACCTTGGCTGAGGCACAAGTGTTCATTGAGTACTTTTTGAGGATATCTGAAATGTACTTCTCTTGGTGAATGAATATTCCTCTGTTGGTCTGGTTGACTTGGAGACCTAGGAAGAAGCTTAATTCCCGATTCATACTCATTTGAAATCTACTGACTATTAACTTAGCAAAGTCAGCAATCATTGATGAATCGATGGATCCGAAAATGATGTCGTCAACATAAATTTGGACAAGCATGAGATATTTCCATTTGACCTTCGAAACAGAGTAGGATCGAGAATACCTCTTTGAAAACCTGAAAGTTTAATAAAATTAGTGAGGGTCTTGTACCAGGCGCGAGGAGCTTGCTTGAGGCCATAAACAGCTTTCTGGAGTTTGTAGCAGCAGTTCGGATAGGAGAGATTGACAAAACCGGGAGATTGTTGAAGATACACTTCAGTATCAAGTTCACCATTCTGAAAGGCACTTTTGACATCCATATGGTAAACCTTAATGCCTTTGTGAGCAACATAAGCAAGAAATATTCTGATAGCTTCAAGACGGGCAACAGGAGCAAAGGTCTCATCGTAGTCAAGCCCTTCGATCTGTGTAAATCCTTTAGCCACCAATCTTGCTTTGTTCCGAATAATGACTCCTGCATCGTCTAGTTTGTTCCGAAACACCCATCTAGTACCAACAATGGGATGATTCTGAAGAGTAGGACGAGAGTCCATACTTCATTTCTGTCGAATTCTGCCAATTCTTCCTGCATGGCTGTAATCCAATCAGCATGTTCTAGTGCTTATTTGATGGATTTGTGTTCAACCATTGAGATAAATGCCAAAAAATGACATTCATTTTCAACACTTGTGGCATAACGAGTTTGTACACCAACACTTGGGTTTCCAATAACTTGGTTTGGAGGATGATCCTTAGTCCAAACATGTAGTCTCGGAAGTTCTTGTGCAACAGATGATCCATTATCAACAATGGGGTTGTGTTGCTCCCTTTGAATTGTTTGAACTTGAGGATGATGCTCCCCTGAACTTCTGAATCAGATAGGTTGACGTCATCATCAGTTGGGAAATCGAAGAAATTTGCATCATCATCGTTGTTGATAGGATTAGAGTCGAATTCAACAGCTGCATCTTGAAATCCATCCACATTTGATTCAAGGGAAGGTTAGCCATTTTCCCCCTCAACCTGAGAAGGTTGAAATGGTTCGGAATCAAATGGAGGAAAACTTAGTGTTGGACCGGAAAAATTTTAGGAGACCGGAACTTCGATCGATGAGGTTTTTCTTATTCGAGATTCCGAATTAAGAGCTTTTTCAGAGGGTCAGAACAAAGTTTCAAAGTCAACTTCATAGATTGCTTGCTGGTTCGGGCATCCTGGCGCTGGAGCATCAGACTCCATGATGTGAGTTGTAAGATGGGTTGGGCCAGAATTCCGAACAAAATTTTCATCAAAGGTAATGTCAAAGCTTTCTTCCAGAACACGAGTTCGACGATTAAGAACTCGATAAACCTTTGATTTAGCAGAGTATCCAAGAACGATGACTTCATCAGCTTTGGGTTGAAACTAGGTATGTTGATCACGATTGTTTTTGATGAAGCATCTACACCTAAAAACATGAAGAAAATAGATACTTGGCTTCCTATAATTCATGTCTTCATACGGTGTCTTATTGAGGCGTCGATTGATGATACTTCTATTCTAAGTAAAGGATGCAGTAGAAACAACTTCAGCCCAAAGATAGAGTGGAAGATTTGCAAAATTAAGCATGGATCGAGCATCTTCAATAAGTGTTCTGTTACATCGTTCGACTACACCATTTTGTTGAGGAGTTTATGGAGCAGAAAAGTTGTGGTCAATTCCCTTCTCGGTGAGGAAGTTCTCAATGGTGGAATATTTGAATTCCGAACCATTGTCACTTCGGATTCACCTAACTGGGAGTTTTATGAGAACTTCAATTCCTTTGATAAAGTTGATGACTTCATAAGCTGTTTCTGACTTGAGCCTTAGGAAGAAGACCCAGGTGAACCGAGTAAAGTCATCTACAATCACAAGAATGTATTTTTTGTGATGTAAACTCTCTACTATTGAGCGTCCACACAGATCAATGTGTAGAAGTTCTAACGGCTCCGAGATTGATTTTTCAATGATGATGGGATGAACCTTCTTTGACGGCTTTCCACACTCACATGCAACACATAAATGATCATTTTCGAACTTGAGTAGGGGCAAAACTCTGTCCATCTCACCGGAAACAAGATCATTCATATATCTAAAGTTCAGATGAGCAAGCCTCCTATGCCATAACCAACTGGCGTCAGGAATAGATTTTGAGAGTAAGCAGAGCTGGGGCTTGCTGATGATCGTGTTGATGTCAAGAGGATACATGTTCTTGTTGCGATTTGACTTGATTAAACATTGTTTCCGGTCTTCGGACATGACATAGCTGTGTTTCTTGTAGAATTCAACTCGTCGATTTGGATCAGTGAGTTGAGCCACACTTATCAAATTATGCTTCAAGTGAGCTACATATGCCACATTTGAAATGGAGAAGTTTTCATTTGTAAGGATGTCATAACCTCGGATCTGAGAGTTGGAGTTGTTGCCATACGTCACATACCCAACATTTGGTGAAAGTTTGAGATTTCGCAGAAAGTCCTTCTGCCCCGTCATGTGCATGGAGCAAGCACTATCAATATACCATATTGTTTCTTGCTCCGAAGCACAGAGTGCCTGCAAAATTAGTGAGTTGTGGAGATTTTAGGCTCCGAGTTAGGTTTTGGGACAAAGGCCCGAATATCAGGCTTCGTTTGTGACTTTTGAGCAACAGATGGTTTGGAAGGTTTGTTCCGAGATTCCTTAGGAAACAAACAGAAGGCCATGGTTCTTTCATCTATCCAATAATCATATTCAATGACACGAGGATTCGGAACAACTTTTCTCGGACATTCAACTTCTGGAGTAGTGGGAACCACTATGTCTCTCGGGGTTGCAGTTTCCTCATTGTGATTTTTTACTTTCCAAACAAGATTTTGTTTTGAAGATTTTTGAGAGACTGTTTTCTTGACAACTTTTTTTTGGTTGATGGTACATTTGGTTTTGAAAACTATTGAGGTTTGAAAATTATACCATCAGCTTTGGCTATGAAAACGGATGAAACAGTCCGAGGAGAGTTGGTTCGGACAAATTTAGTGCTTATAATGGGCTTTTTCGGGGTGGGAATGACCGCTTTCTTTTGTTCTATAGGGCCGGAAGAATTGGAAGATCTCTTGAGGATCGTAGTGGGTACGAAGGTATTTTGACTCTTAGTTGTTGAATGAGCAGTCCGAGATACATTCTTTTTGGATTTCTCAAGGAATCTAGAATTTTTTCTCGATTTAACTTCCTTTTTGTGAGCATTATGGGCTTCTACCTTAGGATGAACAATATCTTTCCTATTCAACATGGGTTTTCTTTTGGAATGAGGCGAAGATTTGGAGGTTTGTCCTACTGAAGGATTATTGAACACATGCTTAATTGGAACTAGTTTTATTTTGGAAATCACTTAGGGTTCAGAATCACACGAGATTGACTCATCAACGTCACTATCTAAAGATGCCCAA
Source organism: Lactuca virosa (assembly GCF_052849685.1). NCBI lineage: Eukaryota > Viridiplantae > Streptophyta > Magnoliopsida > Asterales > Asteraceae > Lactuca > Lactuca virosa. The sequence continues at coordinate 507,422,494 of NC_136429.1, forward strand.
ACACACTTAGAGAATTCAGGTTCAGTTGTCTCCGGAAAACTTTCCTCAACAGCACAGTTTTTAGGAGGGCTGTGGTTCGGATTTTGAACGACATGGTTCGGAATACTATAGTGGGGTTCCGAGGTCCGATTCAGGTCCAGGTTTGTCAGAGGCGGAAAATGCATGGAATTGGGACACTTGACAACTATAGGCTTAAAGTTAGGAATTAGTGATGCAAATTGGTCAGAAGTCTCACGAAGGGGTGACAAAGGCGAGACAGGGGCGTCCGAATGTTTGATGTTTGGAACGTCTCCCATAAAAGTTAGGTTTTGTAACTTCTTCAAGGGACGAGCAATAGGTTTCGGAAACTCGCTTCCGAGACCAAGTGCTTTTGACCAAGGATGACAAAAATTGTGAGTCATCCGTTCATCTGCTTCAAGAATGCCAATGTAATTATGCAGAGCATGTATTTTAACATTGAGACGTTTGTTGTCAGAAATTAAAACATTTCTTTCAGAATAAGTGATTTTACATTTGTATTTAAGAATGATACATTCATCTTGTGACATTACAATCTCTCATTCTAAAGACTCTATTTTCAACTTCTTATCCTCAAAACGTAATCTAAGACGACTTAATTCACTTTCCTTCTTCTCATTGGCTTTTATGGCTGACTCATAGACTTTGTAAATGATGTTCATATCTGATTGGATCTGGGTTAGATACGGTTCACAAAGAGATAAGTCAAAATTATTATTAGAAATCATAGATTTTACCTATTGAACAATGCTTCTGCCAGGTGGATCGTTGGTAGCCATGTAGCAGTAGTTTGGTTCAGCACCTTCATCATCTCTTTCTGACCCAGACGACTAGTAGCCTTCATCACGTTCAATCTCCTGTCGAGCCATGAGACACATGTTTCTGCTAGTGGTTACGTCATCATCATCTCCGGACGACCAATACCCTTCTACATCCCTTGATACAGTGGTAACAAAAGCCTTTTCACTTTCTTCCATTTCTTGAGCTCAACATGCATAGTAAGCAGAGTCCTTGATCTTGGGTTTATATGGGAATTAACCTAAACAATCTTTGGAAAAGTGGTTTGCATGGCCATATTTGTGACAAAAAATCTTGGGTTTTTCAGACTTCGGAGTCTGTGATGATTCCAAGGTTTGATTCGGAGTAGGAAGGTTAGGCTTGTAGGCTGGTGGGTTATCAGAAGATTTGTTGAATGGTTGATGATTATTTTGGTGAAGAGCCTGGAAAGATTGTTTTGGTGAGTCTGGAAATGATTGTTGTATGAATTGTTGAAAGGACGGTTGTATTTCATTGAAAGCAAAGAAAACTCTTGTTGGAAACGGAGTTCGGAGTCCATTTCATCAGGGTTAAGATCATCCATTGGTTGATAGTTAGTGTTTATAGGAGCAGGACTGGTTGGAGGTGAAGGTTGAACAGGAGGGATGTACGGAACAACAGTAGTGAAGGGGTCCGAGACGGTCAGATTTGAGGTTTGTGGATCATAGGAACTGACTAGAGCTAGAGGACCTCCAGTGAGTTCGCGTAGGGTTTGTGCAACATTTGACTCATGACCTTGAAGCTCATCGAAAAGTTGATAGAGCTTCAGCTTTTTCAGAGATCCATTACTCTGAAGACATGATTTCACATTTCCCCGTCCCTTTCTGAGACTGTTAATGAACTTGAGGTTGTACTCAAGTGGGGTTCGGACTATCCCATGAGCTGTCATGTTGTTGACGATGATTCGATATCTGTTTGAGTTTGAGGCAACAGATTCACCAGGTGTTGTAGTGAAAGTGTCAAACTCATTGACAACCGAGGTTAGACGCTTATCCTTCATGTTCTCTGACCCTTCGACCAAATCTTGAAGTGTGTCCCAAATCTCTTTTGCGGATTTGCACAGTTTGATGTGCTCAAAGAGAGAAGGCGGAAGACCAAACACCATTTCTGAAAAGGGAACTTGATCTACATGCAGCTTTTCAAGATCATCAATAGTTAGAGGTGCTTGTCGTTGTTGATCCTGTCCCAAGAGAGTTGCAGCAACATCACTAACAATGGTTCGAACTGGAACATGGTGACCTTCTTTAATGGATCTCCAGATAGATTCACCTTTTTCTTTTTCACGTAAAAATCTTTCCATTCTGACTTTCCAGTGATCATACTCTTCAACAACTAGTAGTGGGGCACGTGTAGGGCAACCCACACTATTTGCTATTTGCATTGAGTACATTTTTTTAGAATTAGAAGCAGCCATTGAAGTTAAGATATCTTGAGCAAAAGTGGTATATACAAGAACTTTTATTCTGAACATAGAAATGATCGAAATACCAAGGTAATCTCGAATAAACTATAATCTGTTCTTATGGATTCAAAGGACAACCACTCAATCTCGGATACCAATTGTGAGAACAAGGATCGGATTGCGCAGGGACAAGGCTCGAAAATTCAAACCTTGAGTTAATGCTTAAGATCAATGTATGCTTCTGATTATAAGTTCCAGTCAAGTCTGGTAAGACCAGTCAAGACTTGAAGATGAAGATCAACAAAGTACTTCAAGTATTAAGTATGAGACTAAGAGTGTAATCAAAGTAAAGACCATAAATGAACACAAGGAATGTTTGAAGGAATAATTTGATAGAAAGGTGCAAGTGAAGTCAATGTGAAAATATCTATCTTTGGTGGAACAACCCGTCTGTTATTCTTCTCATAAAATGCTCCTTAAATAGGAGAAGGAGTATATCGTACAAACTTGAGTACATACATAGGACTGGACAAAAGGGTTACATCTGACACTCTGATTATCCCTTTGTCAAAATAAACTGAGTCCTATGAACAGTTACATCAAACTAAAATACAAGAATAATAAATGTATAGACAGATAGACACATTCGGAAATATACACCATTTCAGAACATTTTCACTTGCTCACTCTCTCTATTCCGGACACCAACTTGACTCCGGACCACTAACTGACACCGGACCATGAATTGACTTCGGAACAAGACTGACTTTGGAACATTCAAAAGAGAGAGATTGGTAGAGGTTCACTTTCAGGTTCCAACACTCACAAGTCCTCATCAAAGAAAGAGTCATCACCGGAACCAAACCTATATATATATATATATATATATATATATATATATATATATATATATATATATATATATATATATATTATATAATCACGATCATGTGAGGACTCTTTTTTCGATGAGGACTCGTGAGGGCATCTTAATAAAATTTACAAAAAAATAAAAAAATACAAATTATAAAATCGAGCATAATACTATATTGGAGAGAAAAAAAAGTTGGAATTTTTTTTGGATCATTAAAATTGAATCATGGATCATTTTTAGGATCCATTATTCAATTTTAATGATCCAAAATATTTTTTCCAATTTTTTCTCCAATTTAGTATTATGCTTGATTTTATGAATTGTATTTTTTTTCAATTTTTTATGGTGTCCTCACGACTCCTCACTGAAAAAAGAGTCTTCACCGGAACTATATATATATATATATATATATATATATATATATATATATATATATATATATATATATATATATATACACACACACACACACACTCATATTCCAACCTTAAAAGCTTCATAGAAGTCATAGACCAATTGTCACCCCAACACAATAAAGGTGTGTTTGATTTTTCTTTTAATTGGGTCCAACAAATTCAATTGGCATGTTTGATACACCTTCTAAAATGTTGGACTCGGTCGTGGATCGGTTGACCAAGAGCGTGTGACATCCCCTAATTTCTCGGCCAGAAAAGACCGATTTAATTTATGCTTTTTAAAGTAAAATCAGAGAAATCTTTTTAAAAGATGTTGCGGAATTGGTCCCCAATACAAAATATGATAAAAGTTTGTCAAAACCTTTCTTTAAGAAATATATAATTTCATTTCATATCAAAACCTCGGGATGTCATGTTCCGATACAGATCAAAAGCATAAACAAGACATTATAAGCCTTTTAACAGTTATTTACAACTACTGGCCTATAATCAAAAATCTCTCATCGTCCTCCGACTATACCCGGGGTCCACTACCTGTAATCATAAAAAGCTGAGTGGGTCAGGCTTGGGAGCCTGGTGAGCATATAGGGTTTTCAACCCACAATAATAATAACTTATTAAGTTCACCAATCAACAATAACCCTGATTACCCATTCCCGTTGTTCTCACTTTACGTCCCTAAACACCTAACACAAGGGACTTAGCCTAAGGAATATCATCGGGTTGGACACTACTGCTAAGGGGACTCCTCAACCATACATGTCCTAAAGGCAACCATGAGGGGGATTGGAGTACACCAATGAACATTTAGTCCATCAACACCTACAAGTTGCGAACCTGCTAGTGTACCACTGGACTGTCTAGAAAGGTCTGTTATCGTCATCTATACTCCGCTAGACGACTACAACAACACCAACAACAACACCGACACCGAGGCCTCTCATCATTTTAACACCCACCGACTATTTTGTCTACCCATGTTCTACCCAATATATTTGTACATAAAATACATATACAGTTTAAAACTTGTATAAAACATCAATTCAACAGTCAGCACAAATAAACAATTAACATATTTACACATAACACGTATTTTACTGTAAATACTTCATATCTATGTGTAAATTGAAAGTAACTACACACTCACATCTTTTGATGAAAATCGGGCAGCAATTCGTTTCCTAAAACGTTCGTTTCTAATAAAACCGGGAGTTTTATTGAGAAACCGGGCTCTGCAAAGGTCGGGCTTCGAAACCGAAAAGATAAATTTTCCGGGCTTCTCGGGCTCTTCGTGGCGTATTCCAGGGGTTATAATCGATATCGGGGCTTTGGGGGATGTTAAGATGAAGAAAATATGAAGAAAGGGGCTTAAAATGGCAAAACTCCAAAAGTAACCGAGAAGGCTCGCATGACCCTTCTATTTATAGGGTCCGAAGTCGGCTTAAGGAGGAGAGGAGTCAGCATGCGAGGACACGCGACAGCAGGGCGAGGGTGCGCAGCACATGGCTCGCATGTACGAAGTCTCGGTGGCAGCCGCTGATTGGACTGAGGTCTAGTACGAGACTTCGGACGTGGCCTCCTTCTGCGAGACTCGGACATGTGATAGTAGACACACGTCGGATCATTAGTGGACCTCTTCGGATTTGCTCTCCGGTTCTGATGACTCACGAGATCGGATGACTCACGAGATCGGATGACTCAGCAGCATTTCGGACACGTGGCTCGCATGACTCACCAATTTCGGACACGTGGCACGTTCTAAGCGAAGGTGACGTGGCCGAAGCCACCTATGCGAAATTTCTCGGTTTTCGTGCCAAAAATTCTAAAATCCATAACTTTCGCATACGAGCTCCGTTTTGACGTTCTTTATATGCACGCGTAGGTAAAATTACGCTCTACAACTTTCGTTTAGACTTCGTCGGCTAATTTTGAATTTAATTTTTATATTATTATTTTTAACAGACCGGGACAGGAAATCCGTTAAAAATTCATAACTTCTTCATCCGACGTCCGTTTTCGTCAGACTTTTTACCGTTGAGGTACTAATGACGAGACTTTCAATTCTCATTTAGGTCATGTCGGCTAAAAATCACTCGATCTAAAATTCGAGTTTTTAGCTGTCTACTACTAAGCTGAAATTTCGGAAAATCATAACTTCCTCATACGAAGTCAGATTTGGGTGTTCTTTTTATACATACTCTCGGTTTAACGAACACTACGAGTTTCGTTTAGATCACTAAGGCCAAAAAGTAGTTTATCAAAAACTCACTTTTTACGACATTCGGCCCTGTGCCGGTTTGTCGCGAAACTTCGACAGGTCATAACTTCTTCGTTATAACTCGGATTTCTGCATTCTTTATATATCCGTAATCCATGTCACGCCCATTACAAGTTTCTTAATAGATATCGGCTTTATATAAAATTTAATTTTGACGTTCATTTTTATTCTTAATTAATTAAACCCTAATAATTAAGAATAAAACACATAAAACACATAATATTCACATAATTCCTTTTCATTTCTCCAAAATGAGTCACAAAGGTTAACCTAGACTATAATGTCAATATTAATGCCTAGCCTAGAAACACGGGCATTACAGAGCCCCCATTTGATACCGATTCAGGAGAGTATTTCGGCTAAGAAGCTGGCAGGCATCTGCATCAGAGAGGTAGTAGCTCGACACGGGGTGCTAGTTTCCGTGATTTTGGACAGGGATGTGTGGTTCACTTCCAAATTCTGGAAGAAATTTCATGACGATTTGGGTACTCGTCTGCACTTCAACACGACTTTTCACCCGTAGACGGATGGTCAGAGCGAACGGACCATCTAGACCATGGAGGATATGTTGCGGGCATGTGTTCAGACTTCGGTGGTAGCTGGGATACCTACCGTCCCTTGGAAGAGTTTTCCTATAATAATAGCTACCACGCCAGTATCGACCGGCCTCCATTCGAGATGCTTTATGGGAGGAAGTGCAGGACCCCAATATGTTGGGTTGAGGCTGGTTAGAGGGTCATGGGGAGTACCGAGGTGGTACTCAAGACGACGGAGAAGATCCAGCAGGTCCGGAGTAGACTTCAGACGACCCAGAGTCGGTAGAAGAGCTACGCCGATCGGACTTTGAGTTTCAGATCGGGGATATGGTCCTTCTGAAGGTTTCACCTTGGAAATGTGTCATCCGCTTCAGAAAACGGGGCAACCTGGGCCCCAGGTATATCGGAACTTTCAGGGTTATAGCCCGGGTGGGCAAGGTGGTGTATAGGTTGGATCTTCCGGAAGAACTTAGACAGATCCACAACACTTTTCATGTCTCCCAGCTGCGGAAGTGCTTAGTCGATGACTCCACAGTTATGCCTTTAGAGGATATTCAGGTGGATGACATCCTGAATTACATCGAGAGACCAGTAGCCATTATCGACAGGAAGACGAAGGATCTGAGGAACAAGAGGGTAGAGTTGGTGAAGGTGCAGTGGCAGCACCGCAAGGCCTCGGAATGGACGTGGGAGCCGAAGGATGAGATGAGGGAGTACTACCCAGAGCTATTTCCAGCCGCAGCAGACTTCGAGGACGAAGTTTGAGATAAGTGGGGGAGATTTGTAACGCCTGGTTCCTGGTATGTATTTAATTTATAATTATTTACTTTTGTATAGAAACTCGACGAGTTGGAGGCCCCAAACTCGTCGAGTAGAGATGATTTGGACTGCGGATTTTGGAAACCTACTCGACGAGTTGGGGAGCCTCAACTTGAAGAGTAGGCTAGTAGAAATGAAACCCTAATTTCGGGGTTTTACACCCTATTTAAACACCTTAACCCCAAGGTGTTGGCCTCATCTCCAGCCTTCACTGCCCAAAACCCTAATCTCGAAACCTTAAGCCATTTTTGTTGATTGTGAGCTAATCTTGTGGTTTCTTGGTGAGTTGAAGAAGGAGAAGCGTGAAGGAGGATCAGTAACGAGTAGGAGGAGAGTAGATCCAGAAGTTGATTCATTTCTGGTTCATCTGAGGTATAAATCTTCAACCTTGTGTTGGGGTTCGAAGGTTGTGAGATGTCGAAATTATCTTTGTTACTTGTAATATCGAAATGATGGATTGTATGTTTATTTTAAGGACTACTTTTGTAACAATGCTTAGATGTCGAAGTCCATATTTTTTTTGTGCTTTTAGTTTTCCCTATAAATTTGGGAAGGATACTTTAGAGAAAAAAAACTTTTCTGGATTGTAATCGTATTCTCTCTAAACCTCTTGTATTCGAACTGACCAAGCAAATACAACGTGCTAACCAGATTATATTTAGATCTCTTGTTCTAAATCATTTATAACTCTGATTCTGTTTGATTTACTAGATTCGATCGGAACTACAATTGGTATCAGAGCAGGTATCAAACTGTTTTGATCTGATTTTCTTTTTTATCAAAAGCATTTTGAATCTCGTTCTAGATTCAAAAGTTTCCGCACTTTTGATCCTGAAAATCTTTGTAGATCTTCAGTTCTGATTTGATTCTGCATTTCGATTGTGAAACACCCCAAAAATACAGTCCAAAAATTTCGTTTAATTTCATTAATAAGAATCATAAATATCATCCATCATATAAAAGTCATAAACCATGTATCTAGAAATATCATAACATTTGTCAAAATATATCAGAGTATAACATCCCAGGCTAAACAAATTGTGTGTGCACTGCAATCATCCCGAACTCCTCTTTTGAAAACCGAAGTACCTGAAACCAAAACTAAAAACCGTAAGCACAAAGCTTAGTGAGTATCCCCAAACTACCACATACCATACAACTAATCATGCTTCTGAGAGATACGGGCCCCCCACACTCAAGGAGATACGGGCCCCGCCCAAACTCCGCTAACTAGGAGATACGGGCCCCGCCCACACTCTGCTGACTAGGAGATACGGGTCCCGCCCACACTCTGCTGACTAGGACATACGGGCCCCGCCCACACTCCGTTGACTAGGAGATACGGGACCTGCCCACACTCTGCTAACTAGGACACACGAGGCCCGCCCACACTCCGCTGACTAGGAGATACGGGCCCCGCCCACACTCCGTTGAATAGGAGATACGGGCCCCGCCTACACTCAACCAATCATGAGATACGGGCCCCACCCACACTCGAATAATAATGAGATACGGGCCCCGCCCACACTCACATACATAAACAAACAGATACAAGTATCACACAGATAAGAAATACACAACCTACCATTATACCAATAACCATACTCAAGTAATGATTAGATACAGGCCCCGCCCACACTTAGCTAATGATGAGATACAGGCCCCACCCACACTTGAATAATAATGAGATACGGGCCCCGCCCACACTCACATACATAAACAAACACATACAAGCATCACACAGACAATAAGTATAGCAATCCAACAATCTGAATGATATCTATACTCTGGTAATAATGAGATATGGGCCCCGCTCACACTCCGTGTTCTTATCAAGAAAATATAAACTACACGGGCCGACATTGGTGCCTTAGACCCATTCCTGCTGGAAGAGGACTCACCTCGCACTGCTGGAGTCCTACGAATAAATCTCTGGTTGCTAGCTGACAGATCCCTAGACTGTTAACATCAAAATAAAACCCAATTAACCATTTGGGTTTCCAATGCATAACTCTAAAATACACACTTGGGGTAAAATGACCATTTACCCCTAACATAGCTTGGTCCAAGACAAAGGCCCAACTCATACTATGAAGCCCAAAAAGTCAAATAATCAACCAAGGCCCAACTATGGCCCAATTTTCCAAATTGGGCCCAAACCTCTACACTGTCTTGCCTTAAGGCCCAACCATTTATTCTTGGTCCAACACTTGACATTCTCATGGTCCAATATCTCATAATCATCAAGGCCCAGAATATGGCCCATCTATGGCCTAATTTTCCAAATTAGGCTCAAAGCTTTCCAATGGGCCTTATCCTTAAGCCAAATCCAAGTGTTCTAGTCCATTTACTTGTTAATAGTTGGGCCATCAAGAGTCCAGACATCTAGGCCCAACAGAAAGGCCCAACTCTAAAACTAACACAATTAGGGTTTTCACATGAAATGACGATTAGGGTTAAGTGTTTCCCACTTAACCCATTAAGGACTTAATCCATTAAGTCCATCAATATACTAGGTCTATAAAATAGTGTAATTATGCATAATTTACACCTCAATCCACTGGTCCAAACGTGGGTCCCGGCAGTCCAAAACTAACATAACCCAAAATTAGGGTTTTCTAAACCCTAATTAGGGTTTTCAGCGCAATTACGAACCATACCAGTCCAAGATTAAGTGTTTAGGCCCATTAGGGTTCCACCAGGCCGGGCACGACCCACTGCTACCTCGGGCAGTGGTGGTCGGCGGCGGCCCACTGCGGCAGGCGGCAGCAGCCACCATTTCCAATGGTGGTGGTGATGGTTCATGACCAAAATTTCATAAACAACTTCACACAAAATATACACACACACAGCCACCTCCTATGGTGGCTGGTGGCGGGTGAGGGTGGCAAAAAAACGACAATGGGTGGCAGCCACCACCTCACAGTGGTGGTGGTTGCTTTTCTGGCCAAAATCACACACATGAACTTCACAAATACAACAACCACATGAATACTCGAATACACACCCATGTAGTCACCGCATAGGCGACTGGCGTCGCCGGAAAGGACGAAACAGTGGCCCTAGGACCACCGACGACGGGAACAACGTCTCCAACGTCGCATCCACAGAAAACAACGAGAGAGAGAAGCAGAAGTTGGATTGCGGTGGACTTACCGAGTGTGTTTGGTGGCTCACGACCCACTCACCACGAACAGAACGAGTTTTTCCGGTCCTATTTAGTACTTCGGTTACCTTCCGACGTCTCCAGAAGCCGGCATCGTGATGGCGACGTTTGCCCGTCAATGTAGCGGCGGCGACGGGTCTTCGTGTTGCAATGGTGGCTGAAGGCACTCCCTTGGTGGCGGCTAAAATTCTGTACCCTAGGGTTAGGGTTGAGTTACGTATACAGGAGGGATATAGGATACCGATAGATCCCGATCCTTCCAAACTTCCATTCACTTTTGTCACATCTAGCCCCTCCTTACCAGGTCTTCTTCAAACTAAGTCCAAAACTTACCTAATAGCCCCTGCCCTCAGAAATCTTTACAAATTGAATCCGAAATTTATCATTTAGTCCTTGCTTCCAAAAATCAATTCAAATTAAGTCCCAATAATTTACCAAGCAGTCCCTGTCTTCATAAATATTTACAAACCACTCTGGAACTTACACTTTTAACCCCCAAATTCTAAAATTATGACAAGTAACTCCTCGAGACCAACACCTTGCTATATTATTATTGATTTTATGGGCTACTATTCATTCATTAATTGTCTATTTATTTATTTAATAAACGGGATGTTACAACTCTCCCCCACTTAAAATAGATTTCGTCATCAAAATCATTCCTTACCATCCCTTATACGCCAGACAACTTGAACGACGTGAACACAATCCTGAGCATAACCCCAGGTCTCCCAAGGCAATCAAAGCCAACCCTCACAGGGTTCTAAAGCCCGAAGATGAACGAATTCCTGACGACACAACCACACTTACCCAATCTGAAATCTGAAGTCTCGAGATGGTATGATTCCCTGACAGACGCCTATACAGAATCATTATTGTTGAACCTAGTCCACTTATCTCTCAACTGACCACTCGACTTCTGATAGCTCGAGGTTCCCGCTGGGAAACAAAATTCTAGACCCCACGATCCCTGTAGTTCACTTATCCTTGGCTAAGGCTCAGATAATCCCGCTGTGAATGACTTAGCATAACCCAAGCAATTTGTTACCTATCCATACCTGAAATTCTAAAACACTACTACCAATACTGGCTGAAACACTCTAACTGCCTGAAACAACATACGGTCACATGGCTGCTTTCCAAAATCCACCAAGACTTCCCTGGGTTCAATTCGTCCACCAGTCATCTAAAATACCGGTTTCCGGCCTGATTGCGGAGCCAAATGACTCCAACGTAGTTTCTCTACATGAATCCCGAACGAAATCCTTGTCTGTCAATAGTTTCCACTAGTTATCTTGCCACTGCGGCTCTAGCGATTTTCTGATCTAAATGATCGAGTCCATACGTCGGATCCTAACATCACCCAAACCCAATGCTAAAAGTGAATGCTACATGACCAAGGGTAGCCTTATATCACAAACGACCTTAAACGGTCCATCGCTTCCTTGATTCCCATGACCGTAGTGATGTTCCTACGGTCTTATCACCGGCTCAAACAGGTCTAATTCATCTGGGGAAATCCGTAAACCAATCTGTGGATTTGTCACGCCCTCACTGTTGCACCCGAACTGGTGGGTACTACTTTTTCTTCTGCAATGTAACAACACTCCCATGCTATCTACCAACCTAGTGAATGCTATGGCTACACCCGCAGTCTCACAACACTCTAGCTCTATCTGCCAACCTTGTGAATGTTACAGCTACACCCACAAACTTACAACACTTCTAGAACTATCTGGCTGCTAGTGAATCCTACGGATACACCCGCAGACTTACAACACTTTCTTACATTATCTGGCTGCTAGTGAATGCTACGGCTACACCCGCTGACTTATATCACTTTCTCACACTATCTGGCTGCTAGTGAATGCTACGGCTACACTCGCAGACTTACAACACTTTCTCACACTATCTGGCTTCTAGTGAATGCTATGGCTACACCTGCAGACTTACAACACTTTCTCACACTATCTGGATGCCAGTGAATGCTACAGTTACGCCCGCAGACTTACAACACTTTCTCATACTGTATCAAATGTTGATTACTAATTCGAACACATCCAACATCGAGCATACACACAACCTATCATCCCAAACTGAACTCATGTCATGACTGGAATCCCCAACCTAATTCCTTAAGGCTTGCAATCAAACATTCCGGGAACGCGATCTCATTATTGGTAAGTTTTTCGAACTTCCAACTCACACTATCCTCGATCCATAGAACCGCTTGGGTTTTCTTCCTTTATGACAAGGATGCGAAACATATCCCAGTTTCAAAAGTGCTCATGCTTCTGAATCCCTGGACGATTCTCCCCCACTTAGATTTGACTAAGTCTTCACAATACATGAAAATTGGAAAATCTTCCAATCCTTCTCACTTTCTAACGATCGATCCGATGACAACTAGCTCTCACCAACTAGTGCTCCATTACTAGCTAATCTATAACAGTTACTAAGACCACCGAATCCTGTCGATGCTAGATAACCATCCTGCGGTAGCCTAATTGCAGACCTTCCACTAAACACCCCTGATCCGATCTCGACCATAAACCAAGATGGCAATGTACACTCCCAATCCTGCAATTAGGGAAATGACCTTTTGATATCCGCTAATAATTCTCGGTATGCAATTGACATATTAATTCTCTTGAAAATATACTTCAAACACAGACAGAGGATAAACCGAGAGTTACACTTACTCAACCCTTGGAACGAAAAACTCCATGGTGCAGTTTCCCGCACATGCTGCACTGAATCTGGCCCTGCAGGCCTCTCAAAAGCTAATCTGAAATATAGGGTTTTCCTCTCGAGACCCTTCAATACAAGAAACTGATGTAGTTCCCTCTTCCCAATGTGGTCCAAGTCCATATCCCATTCTCAGGCTCTAGCAGTCATATCATTCAGGGTCTTGCACCCCGAGACACTCACGATCTTCCTGCTATTATTCTGCAGTATGTTATGATACCTTACCTTATTCGTTTCCTCATCTGCTGCATACTGCGGTACCGAATAAGATCTCTCCCGAGACTTGGCAGTGATCTCTGCCACAGTCTCAGTAGTCTGGTGGAGATTTAGTAACTCTTGCGCCAACTACTGTGCCTTAATCGTCTGGGAAAACTCTGCCCGGAATCTGGTCGAAAATTCATCCCATGACATAGCATCGACTGCATCCTCACCCAACTCACTACCAAACTCTTCCCATCAATCGCGTGCCCTGTCCTTCGGGAGGCAGGAAGCAAGTCGGTCATTGTCCCCTTTTGAGATTACGGTTGGTACGAAAATATCGGGGACATCCTAATCCCCTGCTGCTAGCAATGGGGTCCTTATCCCCATGATAATTTGGAGCTTCACTAACTCTGAATTCCCGAATCATCAACGTACACGTCCCTATCATGGCTGCCATCTCAGTGCAGAATGCACTCAGCCTCTCATCACAAATCTCTAAAATGCCCTCCTTGTTCATACTGAAGATCACAGGAGTCTGGTAAGTGATACTGTGCATACCCTCAGATGGAATGAACTCCCTCATCTGACCATCAAGCTGCCCGACTCTAGAGTCCGAGCTTGATCCCTCGCCGACACCATAACTGCCATCTGGTCTACCGCGTAGCGTTACTATACTCGGTAATATACCATCACCAACATCATAATACTCATCATAACTCGAGGGATCTTACACAATACAAGTTTACTGGATTCATTTCAGCTTTCCTTGATTCAAGTACGAATCCTCTGCTTTCAGTAATACGGGCCCATACTACCTTCCACATCTATCCGTACTTTCCTCAAGAACTGACTCGACTTCACCAAGTCCCTTCTACCACTACTACTGATCTCATGTTAAACTCATCCTAGGCTTGCCCTAGGGTAATCACCAACCCACTCTCCGCTATCAGCTGCATAAGAAATTCTTGTTATCTTCCCCTAACTAGCTCGTGAATACTATTACATATCACAAAGACTAGATAATTCTTCGAATGAGAGATCCTACCCTACAACGGTTGGACTCAAACAAGAGTTGTGCAATAGAGCTAGACCTATCCTTCTGAAATTATTCATTCCTTGCAATATGTAACATAACATATTCATTTACTAGTTCGTAAAAGATAACTAGAACTCCTAAAAGCTCAAAGCTAGCAGCATTTGAGCATCGAGTAAACATAATCAAGCATATCTCTCTTAGGCTATCCCTGACTAATCTGTACTAGCATATAAATCATAAAGCTGAGATACATATAACCAGCCCATAAGGCATCCTTCCTAGATCCTTAGCCCTAAACTAGCATGCAATTCTCATGAAGCTGATACACATATAATAGGCATATAAGGCATCCTTCCTAGATCCTTAGTCCTAATCTAGCATGCAATTCTCATAAACATATCATAACATAACTTGTATGGATTATTTGAGAGTACTTACTTGAGCTCGGCTGATTGCACGTACCACACCCTTTTTCACTTTTCAAAGTTCTTTTCTCTTTTAAAAATTCTTTTTGTAAAAATGATTTTCCTTTTTGAAATTTTCATACCATGTCCTTGTTGGATATAGTGTCTAAGTCCATAACTTTATTTGGTATGTACTTGACCCGACCCGGCATGGTCCATTTGGGTTGCATGGCATTGCAATACTTGGATAGACTAAATGAGAGAATAAGGCACTTATGATTATTAATATATTATAAGTTCTAATATATTAATAATAGTATTATTTAATTAGTATTGATCAAGTATTAATCTAGAATTAATTTGGTGATCAAAGTGAGACTAATTAAATATATAGGGTTGATTATGACAATCATCAATTCTTTTATGGTGGATTAATGATCCATGGTTTATGGGTTATGGATGTAACCAAATGGAGCTCCATGGATGGTCCATGGGAGTTACAAATCCATGAGTCATGGGAAATCAAGAGTCATGACAATTAAGGGCATTCATGTGTAAACCCTAATTATGACAACACTATAAAAGGAACCTTATAGCTAGCAAAAAGTGGACCTAGATGACATAGTGTTACTAGAGAGGGCATAACCAATTTTGAGTGCTAGAAGTATTCTCTCAAGTTATTCCAAGTCTTGTGGTGTTGTGTGAAGCATTTGAGGCACAACATTTGGGGTGCTAGGCTCACAAAGTCTTGAAGGAATCCAAGCAACAACAAGGTATGTATTTCTACTAGTTTTTATGTTTTATGTAATCCCCATGCCATGCTAGTTAGGAAATAACCTTGAAAAAGAAATTTGCATGTATATAGAGAAAACATAGATTCAAGGTTATTAGGGTTGCATGTACACTTAGGAAGTGTTAGAATGCTCAAAACCCATCAGTGGTATCAGAGCCTAGGATTGTTTTCTGTATACTTGATGCAAAACTGCTTAAAAATCGAAAATTCTGCATTCTGACGACTGGACTCGCCGAGTCCATGGGGAGGACTCGCCGAGTCCATGAACAAATTCATCCTACTCGACGAGTAGAATAATGCACTCGACGAGTAGGAGCGTGCTGGGCAGTTTTTTCGAGTTTTGTTGCTGAAAATGGATTAAGATCATTATCCCAATCTGTTTTGGACTTGTAAAATCTGTTTTTCAAAATGATAATGATTATGTTAACCCATTTTACATGACTTTTATCAATTTTCAAGTATTGTATATGTTTATATGATTTCTTGAAATTGCTTGACATGAATTTGTGTTCTTATGAGTTTTTAGAAGATCATTGGAATTATGTGTAACAACCATGTGTGTTTAATTCATGATCTTAATGGCTATGATGGTGTCCATAACTTGTCCTCAAGTTATGGATAACCAAAAGTCACTTCCTTTCATTGTGATTAAAGAACTAAAGAGGTTTCATAAAATGAAGAGTCTTCATTTTATGAACCATTAAAACTCATAAGTTACAAATTGAAGAGACTTGGAATAGTTTCAAATCTTGCCCTCAAGTTTTGGAATTTGAAAAGTCTTATACTTTAATACTTTAATTCCAAATTAAACCTTAGATTTTTAAAAAGTTTAAAAATCAACACTTATACTATTATTATAATTTTATTATATAGATATGTATAAGAATATGTCATTCTTACCGTTAGTAGGCCTCATTCACGAAGCCGGTCTATAAGGGGGGTATAAGGTTGTTGCCTATAAAATGGTGACTTAATGGGTGTCCACTCTCACCCACCGCTTCCTTGATCGGTGGAGGGTCGTTAGCCGAACGGGTAGGATACGACTTTAAATACTTGTTAAAAGTATAATGAATTATAAAGTAACTATACATTATAAATTCCCAATCTTAGTTACTTTAGGAAAATGTGAAATTGGTGCTAGCCCACAAAATTACACTTTGTACCTTACCAAGTCGTTAGTGGAGCGTGTGTGGTTAACCGACACACTAACATGGACTAGTAAGAGTGGCAAAGGGTAACTTGACTTTATTATAGATCGGTGGAGCGTGTGTGGTTAACCGGCACATCGATTAGGTAATATTGTTGAGGGTACCAAGTCAATTTGTATGGTTATTCACACCTTGTTTGTGATCCTCGGCATCACAGTCACAAACTTGAGAGGGCACAATCGAGATTCAAACATGCCATTGAAAAGTTCAATGTATCTCAAAAGATCTAGGAGTTTCAAAACCAATAAAACCTAATAATAAAATATTTCGTTCTTATGGTGGAAATTGGTAAATCGTCATTTACCTACCTTCAAATATTTTATAGTATGGATTACGGCATCCCTCTTCCAACTATAAATAGTTTGTTGGATCCTAGCCTTAATATTTTATTTGGGTGAATTATTAAGGATTCCTAATCTAATGAAACTTGTCTTTCTTTCCTTTCAGATGTCTTCCAACAATGCTTCTGGCTCAAACCCAACAGGCTCCTTTTACCTTATAAACTTGTGTGGTAAAGTCATTTTTGATGGATCCAATTTCAATGAGTGGATCAGAAACATCAGAATGATTACCCGCTATGAGGACAAAGAATATGTCCTCGATAGGGAGCTTAAGGTTGTGAGTGAAGCCACTGCTACTCCTGAAGAGTTTGCGGAGTTTGTTGCACATGAAAAGGATGCTACTAAAGTAGCATGCATCATGATGGCCACCATGACTCCTGAACTTCAAAAATCCTATGAAGATTTCTACCCCTATGAGATGCACCTGGATCTGATGGAAAGGTACCATCAGAGCGCGCGTCAGGAGAGGTATGAAATCATCTCCTCCATGATAACCGCAAGGATGAAGGATGGTGAACCCATCACCGGTCACTTGCAGAAAATGCAAAGGTTCGTTGACCGGTTGCTGAAGCTAAATGTTGACTTTCCTGAGGAAATGGCGATTGACATCATTCTCCATTCCTTACCTCCAAGTTATGATCAGTTTCGTATGACTTATCATATGAACAAGGAGGAAGTCACACTTAGCAAACTTCAAGGACTCTTAAAGACAGCTGAAAATGGCCTTAAGGGTAAAGCGGTTGCTACTTCTACTCCTTCAACAGCCCCTGTTCTGGCTATTGGGCAGGGAAAGGGTAAGAAGAGGAAAAACCCTTCGAAGGGTACCAAGGGTAAGACTCTTGATGGTTCCTCTTCAAGTGGGACAAAGAAAGGTCCCATTACTCCTTCTTCAAACCCAAAGGAAGCACGGTGCTTCTATTGCCAGGACAAGGGACACTTCAAGCGAAGCTGCCCTAAATATCTGCAAGATCTAAAGGATGGGAAGGTTAAACCCACCCATGCAGGTATTTACACAATATTGTCTAACAACTCATCTAATGCTAATTCTTGGGTGCTTGATACAGGGTGTGGTATTCACATTTGTACTGATTTGCAGGCACTAAGAAGAAGTGAGCAAGTGGAGCACGGGAAGATAAACTTAGTCATGGGCAACAGGAAAGCATCACCTGTTACCAAGATAGGAGTTTATTCTTTATTGCTTAATAATGGGTTAATGTTAGATTTTAATAAGTGTTGTTACTCGCCCGAAATGGCGAGAAATATTATTTCCTTTCATGGCTTGTACAAACAAGGTTTTACATTTTCATTTGATAATAAAAATGGTGCTATTAATGTTTATTACAATGATGTATTTTACTTTAAAGCATTACCTTGTGATGGTGTATATGAAGCCGTGAATGTTGTAGACAATCTAGGAAATAATGTGTTGTATATTGATTCTTCAGATAGCTTGGATAAAGCATCCTTGTGGCATTGTCGTCTTGGACATGTTAACAAGAAGCGCATAGGCCAACTCCAAAAGGTTGGAGTCTTGGAATCATTTGACCTCAAGTAAGTTGATAGTTGCGAGTCTTGTTTACTTGGAAAAATGACAAAGTCACCCTTCATAGGTACTTGTAATAGGGGTGAAGGTTTGTTGGACCTTGTACACACAGATGTGTGTGGGCCCTTCAGAGTTGCTACAAGGGATGCTAATCGCTATTATGTGACTTTTACTGATGA
Organism: Lactuca virosa; assembly: GCF_052849685.1. NCBI lineage: Eukaryota > Viridiplantae > Streptophyta > Magnoliopsida > Asterales > Asteraceae > Lactuca > Lactuca virosa. The sequence continues at coordinate 507,441,272 of NC_136429.1, forward strand.
TTACAGTAGATATGGATATATTTACTTAATCAAGCATAAGTCAGAAACCTTTGAAAAGTTCAAAGAGTTTAAGCAGGAAGTTGAGAATCAATTGGGCAGGAACATCAAGATGCTCCGATCCGATCGGGGAGGAGAGTATCTTAGCATTGAGTTCCTTGACTATCTTAAGGAATGTGGGATTGTCTCATAATTGACACCTCCCAGAACACCACAGTTGAATGGTATAGCTGAGAGGCGCAATCGAACCTTGTTGGATATGGTTCGTTCCATGATGAGTCAAGCTTCGTTACCAATCTCTTTCTGGGGGTATGCCTTAGAGACTGCCGCCCATATCCTTAATCTAGTCCCTACTAAAAAGGTTGCCAAAACACCTCACGAGATGTGGACTGGGAAAGTTCCCAATTTGGACCACATCAAGATTTGGGGTTGTGAAGCTTTCGTGAGGCGTGAGACTCATGATAAGCTTGAACCTCGAAGTGAGAGGTGTATTTTCATCGGCTACCCACAGAGATCCTTTGGTTACCTCTTCTACAGACACAGTGATAATGTGGTTTTTGTAGCAAGAAGAGGAGTCTTTCGTGAGAGAGAATTCATAAGCCAAGGGGACAGTGGGAGGCAAATTGACCTTGAAGAGCTTCAAGAGTCAAGTGGTGAAGGAACCTCTAATGCTATCGACCAACCTGAGGAGGAAACTCCTGTTGATCCGATAGATGAGTCTGTACCTCCAAGATGTTCCACTAGGGTGAGGAACACACCTAATTTTTATTATGGTTATCACATCACCAATGAAGGTGATACATTTATTAGTGATAGTACACTAATAGATTTGGATGAACCTAATAATTACAGGGAAGCCATGGCAGGCCCTGAGTCTGCTAAATGGAAGGAGGCTATGGACAGCGAGATTCAGTCCATGTATGACAATCAAGTTTGGAACTTGGTTGACAATGTACCAGGTCGTAAGACAGTTGGGTGCAAATGGATCTTCAAGAAGAAGACCGACATGGATGGGAAGGTACACACGTATAAAGCGCGACTGGTTGCGAAGGGCTTTACTCAAACTCCGGGAGTTGACTATGATGAGACCTTCTCACCAGTAGCTAAAATTAAGTCTATTAGAGTATTGTTAGCCATAGCTGCATTTCATGATTATGAAATATGGCAAATGGATGTCAAAACCGCTTTCCTCAATGGAAAGTTGGCTGAGGATGTTTACATGGCTCAACCAGAGGGTTTTGTCGATACCAGATACCCTAATAGAGTGTGTAAGCTTGATAAATCCATTTATGGATTGAAACAAGCATCTCGTAGATGGAATCTTTGCTTTGATGAGAAAGTCAAAGAGTTTGGCTTTTCTAGGAGTGAGGATGAGTCTTGTGTGTATGTCAGGGCTAGTGGGAGCATAGTTAGCTTCTTGGTGTTGTATGTGGATGACATACTTCTCATAGGAAACGACGTCCCAACCTTGCAGGAGGTTAAGTCCTGGCTTGGGAAGTGTTTCGCTATGAAGGACCTTGGGGAAGCTGCCTATATCCTAGGGATAAGGATATTGAGAGATAGGAGTAAGAGACTAATTGGACTTAGTCAAAGTACTTATGTGGATAAGGTACTGAAGAGGTTCCGTATGCAAGATTCCAAGAAAGGAGAATTACCAATCCAGAGTAATGCCAAGCTGAGTAAGACTCAGAGTCCGAGTACAGAGGCTGAGATAGCTGAAATGAGTCATATACCATATGCTTCCGCTGTGGGCTCGATCATGTATGCTATGACTTGTACTCGCCCTGATGTGGCCTTTGCTTTGAGCATGGTCAGTAGATATCAAGGGAACCCTGGCAAGGCACACTAGACAGCGGTAAAGAACATTCTCAAGTATCTGCGGAGGACTAAGGATTGGGTCCTTACCCTCGGGGGCAGTGATGACTTGAGAGTGGAAGGATATAGCGATGCTAGCTTTCAGACTGATAGGGATAATTTCCGCTCTCAGTCAGGCTGGGTCTTTATCCTAAATGGAGGGGCAATTACTTGGAAAAGTTCCAAGCAGGAGACAGTAGCTGATTCTACTTGTGAATCAGAGTACATAGCAGCAAGTGAAGCAGCTAAGGAGGCGATATGGCTAAAGAACTTCATCGGAGACCTTGGAGTTGTACCAGCTATAAAAGAGCCAATGGAAATTTTCTGTGACAACGAAAGTGCGGTTGCTTTGGCTAAGGAACCAAGAGATCACGGGAGATCTAGGCACATTGACAGAAAATACCATTTCATAAGACATCGAATAGAAGAAGGACTCCTCGTGGCTAAGAGGGTATCATCAAATGAGAACCCGGCAGATCCCCTCACGAAGGGACTGAGCAGGGTTAAGCATTTACAGCATGCGAGGTGCATTGGGCTGAAGGATGATATTAGTTTCAATAATTAGATTCCTGAAACTTGTAAAATGTAATTGACATTTGATGATAAATAAAAGTTGTTATTTATTTATGAGTAAGGTGTTACTATCTTGTGTTGATTGTTTACTATGTTTCAATTTTGCATGTTTTTACTTCCAGAATAATTATGTTATTATTCAAACCATCCACAGTCAGTCAAACTTTGGAAGTAAGTATTGATTTAAGACTGTCATGAATTTCGCTTGTATGATTTGTCTAAAAGTGCTTTGGACAATGCAATGGTTGCTACAACATTCATGAGTACTCATAAGGGCTGCGTATTGGATCCAACCCACGCTTACTTGCATCACTTCATGGAATTTATCTCAAGTGATCGTGAGACGGTAATATCATATAAATCTTCAAACCTAGAGATATGAGTTGTTGACTATGAGTTGGTTATTCATTGATTGCATGAAAACGCATTGGTAACTCGATGTCATAAAACGTGCCTTTGTGAGTAATTCAACAAGTAGTTAGTACAAGCATATCAGTCGAAGTTTATCTGTTCCTTCTAGAAATAGAAGCGATATCTGGGCCCGTCGATGATTTGGTTTTGACCTATGTACCGGGCCCGGTCAGAACCTAATTGATGTGTTCAATTTAGTTCTATGTCGAAACAAATCAGAGATCGAGAAACAAATGCTGGACAATAAGTAAGACCATGTTCCATGTGTTTGTCCGACTGATATCATGAGAACAGAGGATTAATGATCACTTATCTTAAATGGCGTATCATCATCATCTCAGTTCCGAGAGACTTTGAAAGAGCTACGATTGCTAGTCGGATTTTGAAGTCATATTTGCAAATATAGTTATTAGACTTATCCAAGTGGGAGACTGTTGGATATAGTGTCTAAGTCCATAACTTTATTTGGTATGTAATTGACCCGACCCGGCATGGTCCATTTGGGTTGCATGGCATTGCAATACTTGGATAGACTAAATGAGAGAATAAGGCATTTATGATTATTAATATATTATAAGTTCTAATATATTAATAATAGTATTATTTAATTAGTATTGATCAAGTATTAATCTAGAATTAATTTGGTGATCAAAGTGAGACTAATTAAATATATAGGGTTGATTATGACAATCATCAATTCTTTTATGGTGGATTAATGATCCATGGTTTATGGGTTATGGATGTAACCAAATGGAGCTCCATGGATGGTCCATGGGAGTTACAAATCCATGGGTCATGGGAAATCAAGAGTCATGACAATTAAGGGCATTCATGTGTAAACCCTAATTATGACAACACTATAAAAGGAACCCTATAGCTAGCAAAAAGTGGACCTAGATGACATAGTGTTACTAGAGAGGGCATAACCAATTTTGAGTGCTAGAAGTATTCTCTCAAGTTATTCCAAGTCTTGTGGTGTTGTGTGAAGCATTTGAGGCACAACATTTGGGGTGCTAGGCTCACAAAGTCTTGAAGGAATCCAAGCAACAACAAGGTATGTATTTCTACTAGTTTTTATGTTTTATGTAATCCCCATGCCATGCTAGTTAGGAAATAACCTTGAAAAAGAAATTTGCATGTATATAGAGAAAACATAGATTCAAGGTTATTAGGGTTGCATGTACACTTAGGAAGTGTTAGAATGCTCAAAACCCATCAGTCCTTAGTTTGAGTTTAGACACACCCTAGAGTGTGCCCAAATCCCTCAAATCAAGGCTCTGATACTAACTTGAAACAACCCAAAAATACAGTCCAAAAATTTCGTTTAATTTCATTAATAAGAATCATAAGTATCATCCATCATATAAAAGTCATAAACCATGTATCTCAAAATATCATAACATCTGTCAAAATATATCAGAGTATAACATCCCAGGCTAAACAAATGGTGTGTGCACTGCAATCATCCCGAGCTCCTCTTTTGAAAACCGAAGTACCTGAAACCAAAACTGAAAACCGTAAGCACGAAGCTTAGCGAGTCTCCCCAAACTACCACATACCATACTGTAACATCCCAAAATTCAAGGCCAAAAATTTCATTTTTAATTAAGTAACTCATAAAATAGTTTACCAAAAACATCACCAACGTGAAGTCAATTTATAAAACTGTAACAACGTGTCTCAAAACCATATCATCCATAGTAGTAAAAATCAGAGTATAATCCCAAGAAATCTCATAGTGCAGAAATCATGCGGGTGTGTGATGTGCAGCTACCACGCCGACTCCTTCCCCTTCGTTGAAGAGGTACCTGAAACAAAACTGACAACTGTAAGCACGAAGCTTAGTGAGTTCCCCCATCATACCACACACCATACAACAACATACTGTCAGGAAATTATGGGGTGCCTGACTACCCAGGTCAAGCCATTATGGGGTGCTTGACATACCCAGGTCAAGCCATTCTGGGGTGCTTGACGTACCCAGGTCAAGCCATTCTGGTGTGCTTGACTTACCCGTCGGTCTATTTTACCCGACTACCGAGGACTATTTCACCCCCTACCACTACCATATAACACACATATACTGCCAGGCAATTCTGGGGTGCTTGACTACCCAGGTCAAGCCGTTCTGGGGTGCTTGGCTTACCTGTCGGTCTATTTCACCCGACATACGAGGACTATTTCACCTCCTACTACTACCACATAAAATCATAGTGTAAACATACTGTCAGGCAATTCTGGGGTGCCCGACCTACCCTTCGGTCCCAACAACCGAACTTGGGAACTATTCTCCCCCTACTACAACTATCACATATAACATATCATGCTAGCACTTAAACATATCAGGTAATAGCAAACCTAGATGAATATCACGAAGACAATCATCTAACATACAACTCCTACTGGTGGGCCAGAATTGTGGCCGTAGACCCACCGCTACTGGAAGGTAACTCACCTCATTGTCGCGTAGTGTCTGCACTGATCTCGATGTGGAAATCAACTCTCCCCGACTCCTCAATCCCTACACGACAACTCTTCCAAGTTATCAACTCATACTCATACTCGCAACCCTTACAAGGGTCAACCCAAACCCAATCGATGTCTAAGTCAAATCCACGGTCAAAGTCAACTTCGGTCAAAGTCAACATCTGGTTGACTCGACTCGCCGAGTTGGCCCGCCAACTCGTCGAGTCCCCATAACCACAAAATGTCATAAACCCGCTCCTACCTGTCGAGTCTAGCAAGAGCTCGACGAGTTCTCCTTCAACAACACATCGATCAATCTTCAAACGACTCGTCGAGTTCGTTCTTGAACTCGTCGAGTTCAACTTCATCCATAAGAAGATGTTCAGTCTATGACTCGCCGAGTTCCTCTTGAATTCGTCGAGTCCGTCTTCATAAGTTGGGAGATTGCCTTGGACTCGCCGAGTCTGTTCTTACACTCGTCGAGGCCCATGAGTTCCAAGTCCAAAACAAACCCCTATCAGGCTGAGTGTTCCTTCCACTCAACCAAAAGCATTTCCAGGAGACACTTTGGGGGTAAAAGCATCCCGACTCGCCGAGTCACCTAAGTGACTCACCGAGTCCCTCTTTGTCCAAAACTATACAGTCAATTTCAGTGGGACTTAATGCATCCCAATCATAGATCTGACATCCTAGGGTCCCTTTTATACGTAAAGCTACGAACTTGATGTCCATGCATGGGGTTTTTGGCTCAAAAGGCTATAAAATAGGGTTTATATAATGCTTGGGTCTCCCATGGCCATAAAGTTGGCACCTTTATGGCATGGGAACCCTCAATGGTTCCAGATCTGAAGCACAACCCACATATACAAGCAAAACTGAACATTGCTTCTCAAAAGCTTAGAAAAGGTGGAGAAATAGCCCCAAAACAAGATCTAGGAAATAGATGGTCAAGGTTCAAGCTTTTTACCTTGAATGGACTGAGAACGAAGCAAAACCTTGGGATCTACTAGCTTCCTCTTCATCTCCTAAGCTCTCTTCTTCTCCTTCAACTTCAAACACACACAAAAAGGCACCAAAAAAGCTCAAATCACTCAAAATGGTTTAGCGTTTCAATTTAGGGTTTCTCTGAGTTGGGAGGGTGATGGAGGTTGGGTTGGGACGAGATAAAGTGTTTAAATAGGGTGTAAACCCTAAATATTAGGGTTTTGTCCAGACAGCTCCTACTCGTCGAGTCGGTTACTTAAACCCCCGATCGAAAGTCGAGTCTACTTGACGAGTTGGGCCTAGAACTCGCAATATTTCTTGAGATTAAATACGTACCAGGAATCGGGTGCTACAAATCTCCCCTACTTATTTTAGACTGTCCTCGAAGTCTACTGCTGATTCTGGAAAAAGCTCGGGGTAGAGCTCCCTCGTCTCATCCTCCGGCTCCTAAGTCCATTCTGATCCCTTGCGGTGCTGCCATTGCACCTTCACCAGCTCCACTCTTTTGTTCCTCAGGTCCTTCGACTTCCTTTCGAGGACCGCTACTGGCCGGTCGATGTAATTTAGGCTGTCATCCATCTGAATATCCTCCAAGGGTACCACTGCCGATTCGTCCACCAGGCATTTCTGTAACTGGGAGACGTGAAACGTACTGTGAATGTGTCTGAGTTCGGCTGGCAGATCCAACCTATACGCCACCTTGCCCACCCGGGCGACAACCCTGAAAGGTCCAATGTACCTGGGGCCCAACTTGCCCCGTTTCCTGAATCGGATGACGCCTTTCGAAGGCGACACCTTCAGGAGGACCATATCCCCGACCTGGAACTCCAGGTCCGAGCGGCGCTTGTCGGCATAGCTTTCCTGCCGACTCTGAGCAGTCTGAAGCCTGCTCCTAACCTGCTGAGTCCTCTCTGTCATCTTGAACACCACCTCGGTGCTTCCCATGACCCTCTGTCCGACTTCACCCCAACATATCGGGGCCCTGCACTTCCTTCCGTACAACAGCTCAAAGGGAGGACGGTCAATACTCGGATGATAGCTGTTATTATAAGAAAACTCAGCCAAAGGAAGGTAAGTATCCCAACTACCTCCGAAGTCTAAAACACATGCCCGCAACATATCCTCCAAAGTTGGATGGTCCGCTCACTCTGACCATCCGTCTGCGGGTGGAAAGCAGTGCTGAAGTGCAGGCGAGTACCCAACTCGTCGTGAAACTTCTTCCAGAATCTGGAAGTAAACCTTACGTCTCGGTCCAAAATCACCGAAACTGGCACCCCGTGTCGAGCTACTACCTCTAGAATATAGATATCGGCCAGCTTCTCGGTCGATATGCTCTCCTGGATCGGTATGAAATGGGCACTCTTGGTCAACCGATCCACGATGATCCAAATCGAATCCACTCCCCGTGCGGTCCTGGGAAGCTTTGTAATGAAATCTATCGTAATATCTTCCCATTTCCACATAGGGATATCCAACGGCTGCATCTTGCCGTGAGGCCTCTGGTGCTCGGCCTTGACCTTCCTACAGGTCAGGCATCTCTCAACATACCAGGCTACATCCCGCTTCATGCAGGGCCACCAATAATTGGGACGAAGATCTCTGTACATCTTCGTTGCCCCGGGATGAATGGAAAATCGGGATTTGTGCGCCTCCTCCATCAGAACCTGGCAGACACCCCCGTGGTATGGAACCCACACCCTGCGGTGTAGCTTCAATAACCCATGGCTATCATAGTCGAAAGAGGAAATCTGCCCCACAATACGCTCGCTCTTCCGATGTTCCTTCTTCACAGCCTCCTGCTGGGCCTCCCGGATCTGCTCCAAAAGCGGAGTCACCACCTTCATCCTCATGCAGATGTCTCTGCTCGGCGCTGCCTTGCGGCTAAGCGCATCGGCCACGACATTGGCCTTCCCCGGGTGGTAGAGAATCTCGCAATCGTAATCCTTCACTACATCTAACCATCGACGCTGCCTCATGTTCAGATTCGGATGATCCATTAGGTACCTCAAACTCTTATGGTCCGTGTCGATGGTACAACGGACCCCATAGAGGTAGTGTCGCCAAATCTTGAGGGCGAAGACAACCGCCTCCAACTCCAAATCATGCGTCTGCTAGTTCGCTTCGTGAGGCTTCAGCTGCCTCGAAGCGTAAGCGATAACGTGCGCTCTCAACATCAATACCGCGCCCAACCCTGAGATGGACGCAGCACAATATACCACAAAATCCTCCACGCTCTCGGGCAGGGCAAGGATCGGCGCCTCGCACAGTCTCTGTCTCAACGTCTCGAACGCTACCTGCTGCTCAGGCCCCCAGCAAAAGACAACGACTTTCGTCGTCAGCCGGGTCAGAGGTACGACTATCTTGGAGAAGTCCTGAATGAATCTCCGATAATAGCCTGCCAATCCGAGGAAACTCCGAATCTCAGATGGAGACTTCGGAACCTCCCATCTCATCATGGCCTCCACTTTGGCCGGGTCAACCAATATCCCGTTCTGGTTGACAAGGTGCCCCAGAAACTGCACCTCGCGCAACCAGAACTCGCACATGCAGAATTTGGCATACAAGCTCTCCCTCATCAGGGTATCCAAAACCTCTCGCAGATGCTCCTCATTTTGCTCCTGCGTCTTGGAGTAAACCAAGATGTCATCAATGAAAACTATCACAGACCGATCTAGCATCGGTCTGCACATGCGGTTCATGAGGTCCATGAACGCGGCAGGAGCATTGGTGATCCCGCAGGGCATCACCACGAACTCGTAGTGACCATAGCGAGTCCGGAAAGCAGTCTTCTATATATCCTCATCCCTAACCCTCATCTGATGGTAGCCTGACCGCAAGTCAATCTTGGAAAACCAAGATGCTCCCTGGAGCTGCTCGAACAAGTCGTCTATCCTTGGGAGTGGGTAACGGTTCTTCACCGTTACCTTGTTCAGCTCCCGGTAATCTATGCACATATGATGCGACCCGTCCTTCTTCTTGACAAACAAGATCGGGGCTCCCCAAGGCGAACTACTCGGCCTGATAAATCCTTTGTCTAACAGCTCCTGCAGCTGCGTAGACAACTACTACATCTCAGGAGGAGGCAAACAATATGGTGCCTTGGCTATCGGAGCCGCACCAGGGACTAGGTCGATCCTGAACTCCACCTGTCACTCTGGAGGTATCCCAGGCAGCTCCTCTGGGAATGCTTCCACGTAATCTCGCACCACCGGAACATCTGTCACCGTTGTCTTACCCGCCTCCCGGGTATCCATAACATAGGAGACATACCCAGCACAACCATGCTGAAGATAGCGCCTAGCCCTCGCCGCTGAACATAGTGTCGGTCCGCGCTGTGGCCTCTCTCCCTGAATCACCAGCTCTCCCCCACTCGGGGTTCTGATCCGAACCAACTGTTGCGCCCAGTCGATCACTGCCCCGTTGGGGCTCAAACAATCCATGTCTATAATCACCTTGTTCCCACGCAACAGAATGGGAACCAAGTCTACCAAATAACGCTCCTCGAGCAACCTCAAAACACTGTCCCTGAAAACCTCTGACGCTCGCACTGATCGATCATCCGTAATCTTGACCTCTAGAGGGCAATCCAACATGCCCGAAGACTCAGGGAACCTCTTGCTAAGCGCAAGAGATACAAATGATTGGGTAGCACCCGAATCAAACAACACCTGAACTGGGATACCGTTCACATGGAACGATCCTAAACAAGACATATCATATGGCACATCAATATCATAAGCAAGATAAAATAAAAGCTAGGGAGAAGAAATCATACCCGTCACCACATCGGGTGCGGTGCGTGCCTCCTCGGTAGTCAACTGGAAGGCTCGGCTCCTCACCATTGGAGCCTCTGTCTTGCCCTGCCGGCCATCAGTAATCCGCAGGGTCGCTGGAGCTGGCGCCTTCACTGGCGCTGCTGCTGTTAACTGAGGGCAATTGGCCTTTTTATGGCCTCGCTGGTTGCAGTGGAAACACAGCAACTCTGACGTCTGGAAAGTGGGCGCAGGGGCGGCACAATCCCTACTGAAGTGCCCCGTCTTGCCGCACTTGTAGCAGCCCGATGATCCCATCCTACAAACCCCCTCATGAGTCCTGCCTCATTTCCTGCAACGGCTTTGTCCAGACTGTCCCTTCGGCCTAGTGTCTGCTCCCTTAGGCTTATTCCCCGAAGCCCCAGTAACCTGTCCCTCCTCCGCCTTCCTCTACCTGAGGTGCTCCAAGTCTATCTCCCTCTCCCTCACCTTAGCAATCATGGAATCCAGGGTCAGGCATACTGAGAAGCTGACATGCTCCCGAATATCAGCTCTCAAAATGTCGTGATAGCGGGTCCTCCGCATATCCTCGTCTCCCGCATACTGGGGCACCAACAATGCCCTCTCTCGGAACTTGGCGGTAATCTCCGCCACCATCTCTGTTGTCTGCCTCATATCAAGGAAATCCCTGGCCAACTGCTGAAGCTCCACAGCTGGCACAAACTCAGCCCTAAACCTGGTCACAATGTCCGACCAAGTCATAGCCTCAATAGCCGAGGCTCCCAACGAGTCACCAACCGAATCCCACCAATCCCTGGCCCTATCTCTCAAACATCCTGCAGCGTATCGCACCTTCGAACCCTCATGGCGGAAGCTCGTCAACTGTGCAGACTCAATGTCTGCAATCCATCTCCTGGCTACGATGGGGTCTTTAGCCCCGTGGAAATCCGGCACACCACTGCCGCTGAAGTCCTTGAAGGACAGTGTGCGTGATCCTGACTGACTGAATGCCATATCGCCCCTGAATGCCCTGAGGTGATCCTCCATCAACTCAATGATCCCTTCCTTGATCGACCCGAAAATCACCGGGGTCGACTCAAGGATACCTCTCGTGATCTCAGACGCGATGAACTCGCGTAGTCCCTCGTCCACTGGCTCGGAACCTGCCCCCGAGCCCAATCCTGAACCGGATCCTGATCCTGAACCTCCCCCTCCATGACGTGTGATCATCACTATTCTGAAACATAACAGGTAATCGTCAGAATCCTACATAAACCTTGGGAGGTTTCATACACTCTACAAGTTTCTTGGTTCCATCTCGGTCCTCCTTGACTCGAGTACGGATCCTCTTCTTTCAGTAGTACGGGCCCATACTACCTTCCACATCTATCCATACTTTCCTCAAGGATTGCTTCAACTTCACCAAGTCCCTTCTACTCCTGTGGCACTCTTTTCCAATCTCGTCCTAGGCTTACCCTAGGGTAACTTTCCGACCTACTCTCCGCCATCAGCTGCATAAGGAACCCCTGCTACCTTTACCTAACTAGCTCGCGAATACCATTACATATTACTTAGACCAGATAATTCTTCAAATGAAAGGTCCTACCCCACAACGGTTGGACTCAAACAAGAGCTGCACAGTAGGGCTAGACCTAACCTTCTGGAATTATTTCGTCCTCGCAATTTGTAACTTAACGTATTCATTTACTAGTTAGCTAAAGATAACTAGGACTCCCGAAGCACAAAGCAACAGCATTAGGGCATTGAGTAACCCAATCCAATCGTACTCTATCCAAGCTATCATATTACTGACTAATCAGTAACATCTTACAGCTCAAAAGCACATATAGCAGGCATATCAGGCATCTTCCTAGATCCTTAGCCCTAATCTAGCATGCATTTCTCATACATATAAAGTAGGCATATAAGGCATCCTTCCTAGATTCTCTAGCCCAAATCTAGCATGCAATTCTCATAATCATATCATATCATAACATAACATGTATGGGTATCTTGGGGAAAACCTACTTGAGCTCGTCCGGTCACGCACATCACACATCTCGTTCTTTTTCAAAGTTCCTTTTTCTCTTTTCAAACTTCTTTTCATAAAGTGATTTTCTTTTGGAAAATTTTCTTACCAAGTCCTCAGTTTGAGTTCAGACACACCCGAGAGTGTATCCGAATCCCTCAAACTAAGGCTCTGATACCAACTTGTAACATCCCAAAATTCAAGGCCAAAAATTTCATTTTTAATTATGTAACTCATAAAATAGTTTACCAAAAATATCACCAACGTCAAGTCAATTAATAAAACTGTAACAACGTGTCTCAAAACCATATCATCCATAGTGGTAAAAATGAGAGTACAATCCCAAGAAATCTCATAGTGTGGAAATCATGCGGGTGTGTGATGTGCAGCTACCGCGCCGACTCCTTCCCCTTCGTTGAAGAGGTACCTGAAACAAAACTGACAACTGTAAGCATGAAGCTTAGTGAGTTCCCCCATCATACCACACACCATACAACAACATACTGTCAGGCAATTCTGGGGTGCCTGACTACCCAGGTCAAGCCATTCTGGGGTGCTTGACTTACCCAGGTCAAGCCATTCTGGGGTGCTTGACGTACCCAGGTCAACCCATTCTGGTGTGCTTGACTTACCCGTCGGTCTATTTTACCCAACTACCGAGGACTATTTCACCCCCTACCACTACCATATAACACACATATACTGCCAGGCAATTCTGGGGTGCCTGACTACCCAAGTCAAGCCGTTCTGGGGTGCTTGGCTTACCCGTCGGTCTATCTCACCCGACATACGAGGACTATTTCACCTCCTACTACTACCACATAAAATCATAGCGTAAACATACTGTCAGACAATTCTGGGGTGCCCGACCTACCCTTCGGTCCCAACAACCGAACTTGGGGACTATTCTCCCCCCTACTACCACTATCACATATAACATATCATGCTAGCACTTAAGCATATCAGGTAATAGCAAACCTAGATGAATATCACGAAGACAATCATCTAACATACAACTCCTACTGGTGGGCCGACATTGTGGCCGTAGACCCACCGCTACTGGAAGGTAACTCACCTCAATGTCGCGTAGTGTCTGCACTGATGTCGATGTGGAAATCGACTCTCCCCGACTCCTCAATCCCTACACGAAAATTCCTCCAAGTTATCAACTCATACTCATACTCGCAACCCTTACAAGGGTCAACCCAAACCCAATCGATGTCCATGTCAAATCCATGGTCAAAGTCAACTTCGGTCAAAGTCAACATCTGGTTGACTCGACTCGCCGAGTTATCCCGCCAACTCGTCGAGTCCCCATAACCACAAAATATAATAAACCCGCTCCTACTCGTCGAGTCTAGCAAGAGCTCAACGAGTTCGCCTTCAACAACACATCGGTCAATCTTCGAACGACTCGCCGAGTTCGTTCTTGAACTCGCCGAGTTCCTCTTGAATTCGCCGAGTGCGTTTTCATAAGTTGGTTGATTCCCTTGGACTCGCCGAGTCTGTTCTTACACTCGTCGAGTCCCATGAGTTCCAGGTCCAAAACAAACCCCTATCAGGCTTAGTGTTCCTTCCACTCAACCAAAACCATTTCCAGGAGACACTTTGGGGGGAAAAAGCGTCCCGACTCGCTGAGTCACCTAAGTGACTCGCCGAGTCCCTCTTTGTCCAAAACTATACAGTCAATTTCAGTGGGACTTAATACATCCCAATCATAGATCTGACCTCCTAGGGTCCCTTTTATACGTAAAGCTATGAACTTGATGTCCATGCATGGGGTTTTTGGCTCAAAAGGCTATAAAATGGGGTTTATATAATGCTTGGGTCTCCCATGGCCATAAAGTTGGCACCTTTATGCCATGGGGACCCTCAATGGTTCCAGATCTGAAGCACAACCCACATATACAAGCAAAACTTAACATAGCTTCTCAAAAGCTTAGAAAAGGTGGAGAAATAGCCCCAAAACAAGATCTAGGAAATACATGGTCAAGGGTCAAGCTTTTTACCTTGAATGGACTGAGAATGAAGCAAAACCTTGGGATCTACTAGCTTCCTCTTGATCTCCTAAGCTCTCTTCTTCTCCTTCAACTTCAAACACACACAAAAATGCACCAAAAGAGCTCAAATCACTCAAAATGGTTTAGGGTTTCAATTTAGGGTTTCTCTGAGTTGGGAGGGTCATGGAGGCTAGGTTGGGACGAGATAAAGTGTTTAAATAGGGTGCAAACCCTAAATATTAGGGTTTTGTTCAGACAGCTCCTACTCGTCGAGTCGGTCTTCCGACTCGTCGAGTAGGTCATTTAAACCCCCGATCGAAAGTCGAGTCTACTCGACGAGTTGGGCCTCCAACTTGCCGAGTCTCAGAGTAAATTGCAATATTTCTTGGGATTAAATACGTACCAGGAATCGGGTGCTACACATACACCTAATCATGCTTCTGAGAGATACGGGCCCCGCCCACACTCAAGGAGATACAAGCCCCGCCCACACTCCGCTAACTAAGAGATACGGGCCCCACCCACACTCCACTGACTAGGAGGTACGGGCCCCGCCCATACTCCGCTGACTAGGAGATACGGGCCTCGCCCACACTCTGCTAACTAGGAGACACGGGACCCGCCCACACTCTGCTGACTAGGAAATACGGGTCCTGCCCACACTTCGATAACTAAGCAATACGGGCACCGCCCACACTCCGCTGACTAGGAGATATGGGCCCCTCCCACACTCTGCTGAATAGGAGATAATGGCCCCGCCCACACTCAACCAATCAAGAGATACGTGCCCCGCCCACACTCGAATAATAATGAGATACGGGCCCCGGCCACACTCACATACATAAACAAACACATACAAGTATCACACAAATAACAAATACACAACCTACCATTATACCAATAACCATACTCAAGTAATGATGAGATACGGGCCCCGCCCACACTCAGCTAATGATGAGATACGGGCCCCGGTAACACTCGAATAATAATGAGATACAGGCCCCACCCACACTCACATACATAAACAAACACATACAAGCATCATACAGACAACAAATATAGCAATCCAACAATCTGACTGATATCTATACTCTGGTAATAATGAGATACGCGCCCCGCCCACATTCTGTGTTCCTATCAAGAACATATAAACTACACGTGCTGGAATTGGTGCCTTAGACTCGTTCCTACTGGAAGAGGACTCACCTCGCATTGCTGGAGTCCCGCGAATAAATCTCTGGCTGCTAGCTGACAGATCCCTAGACTGCCAACATGAAAATAAAACCCAATTAACCATTTGGGTTTCCAATGCATAACTCTAAAATGCACACTTGGGGTAAAAGCACCATTTACGCCTAACATAGCTTGGTCCAAGTCCAAGGCCCAACTCATACTCTGAAGCCCAAAAAGTCAAATAATCAACCAAGGCTCCAAATTGGGCCCAAACCTCTACATGATCTTGCCTTAAGGCCCAACCATTTATTTTTGGTCCAACACTTGACATTCTGATGGTCCAATATCTCATAATCATCAAGGACCAGAATATGGCCCATCTATGGACCAATTTTCCAAATTTGGCCCAAACCTTTCCAATGGGCCTTATACTTAAGCCTAATCCAAATGTTCTAGTCCATTTACTTGTTAATAGTTGGCCCATCAAGAGTCCATACATCTAGGCCCAACTGAAAGCCCCAACTCTAAACCGAACACAATTAGGGTTTTCACATGAAATGACGATTATGCTTAAGTGTTTCCCACTTAACCCATTAAGGACTTAATCCGTTAAGTCCATCAATCTACTAGGTCAATCAAATAGTGTAATTGTGCATAATTCACACCTCAATCCACTGGTCCACACGCGAGTCCCGACAGTCCAAAACTAACATAACCCACAATTAGGGTTTTCTAAACCCTAATTAGGGTTTTCTAAACCCTAATTAGGGTTTCCTAAACCCTAATTAGGGTTTCTAGGCCAATTACGAACCAACCCATTCTAAGATTAAGTGTTTAGGTCCATTAGGGTTCCAGTAGGCCAGGCACCACCCACTGCCACCTCGGGCAGTGATGGTCGGTGGCGGCCCACGGTGGCAGGCGGCGGCAGCCACCATTTCCAATGGTGGTGGTCATGGTTCATGCCCAAAATTGCATAAACAACTTCACACACAATATACACACACAGCCACCTCCTACGGTGGCTGGTGGCGGAAGAGGGTGGCAGAAAAACAACAATGGGTGGCAGCCACCACCTCACGGTGGTGGTGGTTTCTTTTCTGGCCAAAATCGCACACATGAACTTCACAAATACAACAACCACATGAATACTCAATTACACACCCATGTACCACTGCATAGTCGGCAGGCGTCGCCGGAAAGGACGAAACAATGGCCCCATGACCACCGACGATGGGAACAACGTCTCCAACGTCGTATCCACAGAAAACAACGAGAGAGAGAGAAGAAGAAGGTGGATTGCGGTGGACTTACCGAGTGTTTCTGGTGGCTCACGACCCACTCACGTCAAACATAACGAGTTTCTCCGGTCCTAGGTAGTTCATCGGTTACCCTCCGACATCTCCGGCAGCCGGCGTCGTGATGGCAACGTTCACCTGACACTGTAGAAGAGACGACGGGTCTTGGTGTTGCAACGGCGGCTGAAGGTACTCCCATGGTGGCGGATAAAATTTTGTGCCCTAGGGTTAGGGTTGAGTTATGTATATAGGAGGGACATAGGAAACCGATAGATCACGATCCTTCCAAACTCCCATTCACTTTTGTCACATCTAGCCCCTCCTTACCAGGTCTTCTTCAAACTAAGTCCAAAACTTACCTAATAGCCCCTGCCCTAAAAAATCTTTACAAATTGAATCCGAAATTTATCATTTAGTCCTTGCTTCCCAAAATCAATTCAACTTAACTCCCAATAATTACCGAGCAGTCCCTGTCTTCATAAATATTTACAAACCACTACGGAACATACACTTTTAACCCCCAACTTCTAAAATTGTGACAAGCAACTCCTCGAAACCAACACCTTGCTATATTATTATTGATTTTAAGGCTACTATTCATTCATTAATTGTCTATTTATTTAATTAATAAACGAGATGTTACAGATTGATAAATCGAGTGTTCGGTGTTTATTTGCTATTTGATTCGTCTTGTTAATCTCAAATTTCTCAAGATTTTATATGAAATTGTTCGTACATCAATGGCGAACTTCAACATGAATACTATGACTTCTTTCTCGTATTTACTAGGATCATCAACTAAAATTCCTATGCTAATTCAAGAGTATTATGATCAATGGGCTGATCGAATGGAGGATTACTTGAATGGACTCGATGAAGAGATATCGAAGTGCATTACTGATGATGTTCATCCACCTTCATCAGTTCAAAGCATTGGTACTTCTTCATCAACTCAAAGTGTTACTGACCAAACTGAAAGGCTACAAAAGAATGATAAAAGATGCATGAGAGAGCTTCGTGCTGCTCTTCCTCCTGTGGTGTATAGTTACGTTCGATCTTGCAAAACATCAAAACAAATCTGGAATACACTGAAGGAAAAGTACCAGGGTAGTGAGAAGACCAAAATCAGTTCAGTCAAGCAATGTCTGATTGAATTAAGGGAGTTTAAGCAAAAAGATGGTGAATCGATCGAATTATACTATAACCGTCTGAACGAGCTCATCTACAAATGTAATAGGTATGGAATTACCAGATCTGCTATGGAATACAACCTTACTTTCATAATGGGGCATCACAAGGAATGGAGGAATGTGAGTTCGATGATGAAGAAACAACAAACCTTCGATTTTTTTGACTCTTAATGACCTTTACAATCTGCTAAAAGCTCATGAAACTGAAGTAAATGAAATAGCGGAAGAGTCAAAAATCAATCCAGGAGGTCCATTAGCGTTGGTTTCGAAAGTATCGGGAAGAGTAGGTGAGATGGAAGCTACTAAGAAGGAAAGCTCTAAAGACGAAGGTCTTATCGTCAACTCTGATGAAGAAGCGGTGGCATTTTACTCTAACAATAGAGTAAAGAAGTTTTATAAGAAGCCATTCTCTGGAAAGTCGAAAGTTGGTGAAATGAGGAGAAGTAACTCTAGGAAGGCTAGTGATGAGAAGAATTTTGAGAAGAAGGAGGTTAAAGTTGAAGATTCGAAACAAGAGAAAAAGCTAAAGGGAGATTTGGTAGTTGATTGTCATTACTTTCATGGTGCAAATCACATGGCAAATGACTATATGGTGAAGAAGAAATAAGAAAAGGAAGAATAGGGTTAAGGATGAGGCATACTATTCCAAAAGGCTGGAGGAAGTAAGGGCAAAGTAGAAAGGGATGTCACTGGTTGCGAGAGGAGAAGATGAGGATGAGGGCAAATACCAAATATGGTCTTCTGGCTCGGATGATGAAGAGATGAGAAATCCGACACATGGAGCCATGTTTGCGAAGCTTGAGGAGGATGAAGAAGAGAAGATTACTGGTTATTTCTTTGTTTTGACATCAGCAGACAAAGCACCAATGACTTCGAAGGTATGCTATCTACTTCAATCCTTTAATATTTCTTCAAGTGCGTATAGTTCTATGTTAACTGTGACATCCCCAATTTCACGGCCAGAAAAGACCGATTTCGTTTATGCTTTTTAAAATAAAATCAGAGTAATCATTTGATTAAAAGTGTTGCGGAATTTGTTCCCAAAACCAAACATGATAAAAATTTATCAAAACCTTTCTTTAAGAAATATATAATTTCCTTTTATATCAAAACCTCGAAATGTCATGTTCTGATAAAGATCAAAAGCATAAACAAGACATTATAAGCCTTACACAGTTATTTACAACTACTGGCCTATAATCCAAAATCACTCATCGTCATCCGACTATGCTCGGGGTCCACTACCTGTAACATAAAAAGCTGAGTGGGTCAGGCTTGGGAGCCTGGTGAGCATATAGGGTTTTCAACCCACAATAATAATAAACTTATTAAGTTCACCAATCAACAATAACCCTGATTACCCATTTCCCGTTATCCTCACTTTACGTCCCTAAACACTTAACACAAGGGACCTAGCCTAAAGAATATCATCGGGATGGACACTACTGCTAAGGGGTTTCCTCAGCCATACATGTCCTAAAGGCAACCATGAGGGGGATGGAGTACAGCGAATAAACACCCAAGTTCATTAACACCTACAGGTTGCGGACCTGCTAATGTTTCCCACTGGACTGTCTAGAAAGTCCGTGGTCGTCATCCAAACTCCGCTAGATGACTGAATCATAAATTACAACGAGGCCTATCATCACTTTTATTTTATCACACATCACTATCTACCCATGTTCTACCCAACATATTTGTAGATAACAATACTTATACAGTTTAAAACTCGTATAAAACATCAACTCAATAGTCACCTCAAATAAACAATTAATATATTTGCACATAGCACATATTATAAGGTAAATACTTCATATCTATGTGTAAAATGAAAGTGACTATACACTCACATGTTTTGATGAAAATCGGGCAGCAATTCGTTTCCTAAAACGTTCGTTTATAATAAAACTGGGAGTTTTATTCAGAAACCGGGCTCTGCGAGGGTCGGGCTTCGAAACCGAAAAGATAAATTTTTCGGGCTTCACGGGCACTTCGTGGCGTATTCCGGGGCTTATAATCGATACCGGGGCTTTGGGGGATTCTAAGATGAAGAAAATATGAAGAAATGGGTGAAAGATGGCAAAATTCCAAAAGTACCCGAGAGGGTTCGCATGACCCTTCTATTTATAAGGTCCGAAGTCGGCTTAAGGAGAAGATGAGTCAGCATGCGAGGACACGCGGCAGCAGGGCGAGGGTGCGCAGCACATGGCTCGCACGTGCGAGGTCTCGGTGGCAGCCGCTGATTGGACCGAGGTCTAGTCCGAGACTTCGGACGTGGCACCTCCTGCGAGACTCGGACACATCATAGAAGACACGCGTCGGACTCCTAGTGGACCTCTTCGGATTTGCTCTCCGGTTCGGATGACTCACGAGATCGGATGACTCAGCAGCATTTCGGACACGTGGCATGCTCTAAGCGAAGGTGACGTGTCCGAAGCCACATATGCGAAATTTCTCGGTTTTCGCGCCAAAACTTCTAAAATCCATAACTTTTGCATACGAGTTCCGTTTTTGACGTTCTTTATATGCACGCGTAGGTAAAATTACGCTCTACAACTTTCGTTTAGACTTCGTCGACTAATTTTGACGTTAATTTTTATATTATTATTTTTAATAGACCGGGACAGGAAATCCGTTAAAAATTCATAACTTCTTCATCCGACGTCGGTTTTCGTCAGACTTTTTACCGTTGGCCTACTAATGACGAGACCTTCGATTCTCGTTTAGGTCGTGTCGGCTAAAAATCACTCGATCTAAAATTCGAGTTTTTAGTTGTCTACTACTAAGCTGAAACTTCGAAAAATCATAACTTCCTCATACGAAGTCAGATTTGGGCGTTCTTTTTATACCTACTCTCGGTTTAACGAACACTACGAGTTTCGTTTAGATCACTAAGGCCAAAAAGTAGTTTATCAAAAACTCACTTTTTACGACATTCGGTCCCGTGCCGGTTTGTCGTGAAACTTCGACAGGTCATAACTTCTTCGTTATAACTCGGATTTCGGCGTTCTTTATATTTTCGGAAACCTCGAGACATATACTACAACTTGGTTAAGATTAATCCTTCTAATTAATTTTCCATCAAAAAAATCATTTTTTTTATGCTTATCGTCTCTAAATTGACTAGCCCGGATCTACGGGCATTACAATTATCTCCCCCTTAGGATGATTACGACCCGGAATCATCAACGAAAATAGGACTTGTATAATGATTCCATACGTTATCTTTCCATCCTAAGTAATAACCATGATGCCCAATCTTACACCTGCTCTTCGTACTAGGTTGGACTTTCAATCGTAACCTACAAGTTACAAAATAAATCCTTATTGAGGACTCCTTCTTCTTCTTAGGATAAGTACTTCCCCTTATCTATTGTAGCAGATCGACGGGTCATGTTCTAATGACCTTCATTGGATGATGCAACGTCTAGACTCAAGTCTCTTTGAGTCAAATTCCAGAATGGAATATACCTTCGTTCGTATCTTAATGTGATATAATCACATTTTAGCATATAGCATTTCCAGCTACAAGCTTCATTAACAACGAGCGCGATGCTATCGATCACATTAATTTCAACCTTCTGACTTTAGTCAGATGCTACATCGAGCTTGGTTCTCTGAACCACGTAAACAACTCATCGTAGTCGGACTCAATTCGATATGACCTCTAGGGTCGGAATAACAATCATCTTCTTAGTCATTACCGAAACGAAGGTAATGAAGTACTCGAACAATAACGGAATCAATTTCTAGCTTCTTGGTAACCTTGTGACTTTCCTTGATCTAGGTACGAGTCCTGTGCTTCCGGTAGTATAGGCCTCTACTACCATTCACACCTACTCATACTCGTCCCAAGTATTGTCTCGCAGTTCTCCAAGTCACCATACAAGAAGTTCACATAGTCATTCAATTCATTAGATGACAAAACCAGGGTTTATATTATTTCTTGAAATAATTACACAGAGGTTCAAGTTTACCCTATACTACGCCTCTAATAGGCTACACCACGAGTTATTAACTCCATTACTACCTTATGTCTTAGTTTTGGGAATATAAGGTCCTTACTCCTGACCCCTTATATTTTCATCTGCTTCATTAAGGATCATTTGGAATGCCATTGGTTTTGGCGGTGTGTTTTTCTTTGTGCAGTTTCTAGAAATATGCCCTTCTTCACGGCACTCAAAACATACCCTCTTGTCGGATGGACACACGTTGGCATAATGACCAGTCTTTCCACATTTGTAGCAAGTCACCTCCTCGCTACACTTCCCAGAGTACTTCTTCTTGCACTTCTCACACCATTTCACTTCACCTCCTCCTCCTCCAAACTTCTTAGACTCAGAAAATTTGCTTTTCTTATTGGAACCTAAAGTTCCTTCAAATTTTCTCTTTTCACCAACTTCTGCCCTCTCCAGACCCTTCTCTCTGATCTGAACCTCAACACTCTTAGCAGCCCAGATGGCGGCTTTCAAAGTGGTTGCTTGCTTGACCATCGGACCAAAGTCCGCTGGTAATCTGAGGGCAAACTTGTTGACCTTAGAGAGTTCAGTTGGAACTAGATAAGGAACAAGCTTCAGCTTTTCGGTAAAACTAGCAGTGTATTCAGTAACGCTCATCTTTCCCTTCTTCAAATTCTGGAACTCATTATTAATTTCCAGAAGATCCTGCTCAGAGCAGTACTGCAACTTCAATTGTACCACAAAATCTTCCCAAGACATCTTACTAGCTTCTCCATTGGGCATCGAATTAGCTAGTAACTTCCACCAGTTCAACACACCAGACTTTAACAGAGGAATTGCAAGTGCGGTCTTCTGTTTGTTGCTGCACTCACAGCTTTCAAACATTGTTTCCATTTCGGAGATCCAGTTGATGACTTCCACCGGTGTCGGACTTCCAGATAGACATGGTGGTTTAGATGCCATGAAATCTTTGTATTTGCACCCGCGTCCATCAACTCCTCCATCATGGTTGTTTTGTCTAACTATCGGTGGGTTGGCTTGACCAAGAGTCCCACTATAGTTCCCTCCTACTGATTTCCCTTCATTCAATACGGGCTGTTCAACAGGTATCGTAGTCTCTTCCCTATGTTGTTGTAGTAATCGCCTTGTCTCCTTCATCTGGCGATCTAACATCATCTGCATCATTGCTTATACCCCAGCGATCGTCATTGGCTCAGGTGCAGCTCCTACAACAAGTACTTGCTCAACTACTTGAGGTTGAGGCTGTTGATCCCTGTTTCCGTTGCATTTGCAACTCCACTACGAGTTCTTGCCATTACAATCTATATACCGAATAAGGCGAATTTAGGTCTTTATCCTTGTTAGACGTTTCAATTCCCTTATCGCTCCGAAACGTTTACATGTTAGTTCTAATCTCATAATCATATGCTTAGAATCCTACACACATAAGGTTTCCAGATCCGGTCGGCAACAGACCATAGATCCGAACAAATAATGGCACATATGGCAAACACATAACATTTAGCACATAAGGGCGTTTTAGGCATCTTTCCTAAAATAAACTAGTGCTCGTGTCTAAAATATGGTAGACACTCATCTCACAATCATCACTTAGCATTCTAAGTTTAAGTCTAGAAATCCTACAATTTCTTAGTTCGCTTAAACTAATGCTCTGATACCAACTGTGACATCCCCAATTTCACGGCCAGAAAAGACCGATTTTGTTTATGCTTTTTAAAATAAAATCAGAGTAATCATTTGATTAAAAGTGTTGCGGAATTTGTTCCCAAAACCAAACATGATAAAAATTTATCAAAACCTTTCTTTAAGAAATATATAATTTCCTTTTATATCAAAACCTCGGGATGTCATGTTCCGATACGGATCAAAAGCATAAACAAGACATTATAAGCCTTACACAGTTATTTACAACTACTGGCCTATAATCCAAAATCACTCATCGTCATCCGACTATGCTCGGGGTCCACTACCTATAACATAAAAAGCTGAGTGGGTCAGGCTTGGGAACCTGGTGAGCATATAGGGTTTTCAACCCACAATAATAATAAACTTATTAAGTTCACCAATCAACAATAACCCTGATTACCCATTTCCCGTTATCCTCACTTTACGTCCCTAAACACTTAACACAAGGGACCTAGCCTAAAGAATATCATCGGGATGGACACTACTGCTAAGGGGTTTCCTCAGCCATACATGTCCTAAAGGCAACCATGAGGGGGATGGAGTACAGCGAATAAACACCCAAGTTCATTAACACCTACAGGTTGCGGACCTGCTAATGTTTCCCACTGGACTGTCTAGAAAGTCTGTGGTCGTCATCCAAACTCCGCTAGATGACTGAATCACAAATCACAACGAGGCCTCTCATCACTTTTATTTTATCACACATCACTATCTACCCATGTTCTACCCAACATATTTGTAGATAAAAATACTTATACAGTTTAAAACTCGTATAAAACATCAACTCAATAGTCACCTCAAATAAACAATTAATATATTTGCACATAGCACGTATTATAAGGTAAATACTTCATATCTATGTGTAAAATGAAAGTGACTATACACTCACATGTTTTGATGAAAATCGGGCAGCAATTCGTTTCCTAAAACGTTCGTTTATAATAAAATTGGGAGTTTTATTCAGAAACCGGGCTCTGCGAGGGTCGGGCTTCGAAACCGAAAAGATAAATTTTTCGGGCTTCACGGGCACTTCGTGGTGTATTCCGGGGCTTATAATCGATACCGGGGCTTTGGGGGATTCTAAGATGAAGAAAATATGAAGAAAGGGGTGAAAGATGGCAAAATTCCAAAAGTACCCGAGAGGGTTCGCATGACCCTTCTATTTATAGGGTCCGAAGTCGGCTTAAGGAGAAGAGGAGTCAGCATGCGAGGACACGCGGCAGCAGGGCGAGGGTGCGCAGCACATGGCTCGCACGTGCGAGGTCTCGGTGGCAGCCGCTGATTGGACCGAGGTCTAGTCCGAGACTTCGGACGTGGCACCTCCTGCGAGACTCGGACACATCATAGAAGACACGCGTCGGACTCCTAGTGGACCTCTTCGGATTTGCTCTCCGGTTCGGATGACTCACGAGATTGGATGACTCAGCAGCATTTCGGACACGTGGCATGCTCTAATTGAAGGTGACGTGTCCGAAGCCACCTATACGAAATTTCTCGGTTTTCGCGCCAAAACTTCTAAAATCCATAACTTTAGCATACGAGCTCCGTTTTTGACGTTCTTTATATGCACGCGTAGGTAAAATTACGCTCTACAACTTTTATTTAGACTTCGTCAGCTAATTTTGACTTTAATTTTTATATTATTATTTTTAACAGACCGGGACAGGAAATCCGTTAAAAATTCATAACTTCTTCATCCGACGTCGGTTTTCGTCAGACTTTTTACCGTTGACCTACTAATGACGAGACTTTCGATTCTCGTTTAGGTCGTGTCAGCTAAAAATCACTCGATCTAAAATTCGAGTTTTTAGCTGTCTACTGCTAAGCTGAAACTTCGAAAAATCATAACTTCCTTATAAGAAGTCAGATTTGGGCGTTCTTTTTATACCTACTCTCGGTTTAACGAACACTACGAGTTTTGTTTAGATCACTAAGGCAAAAAAGTATTTTATCAAAAACTCACTTTTTACGACATTCGGTCCCGTGCCGGTTTATCGCGAAACTCCGACGTGGTCATTACTTCTTCGTTATAACTCGGATTTTGGCGTTCTTTATATTTTCGGAAACCTCGAGACATATACTACAACTTGGTTAAGATTAATCCTTCTAATTAATCTTCCATCAAAAAAATCATTTTTTTTATGCTTAGCGTCTCTAAATTGACTAGCCCGGATCTACGGGCATTACATTAACTGAGTTTGATGATGCTGCTACTTATGTTAATAACCTAGTGATCTCTGCTAGCAATGAGGCTAAGAAATCTAGTACTCAGTTACTAGAAACCCAAAGGATGTTGGAGGCGAAGAAGGCTAAAATAGATCATGTAGAGTTGCAAATAACGAATATCATGATCGATAGAGATAGTTTGAATACAGATAATAGGATCTTGTTAAAACAAAGGAATATTTACTGTAATTCTGCTAAAAGACTCTATTGTAAACTGACTGAATTGCATCACTATAGTGACATAAGTAAAGAACAACATAGGAAACTTCTACCATTCTTATCTTTCGAAAGGGAAAAAGTTGATGCAACATCTTATGATTGTGAGATGACTATTTCAGACTTTGATAAAGTCCCCGATAATAGATATCCCTATAGAATAGTGAAAATCGATGAACAATTAGATGCTAATGATCTTGTTGATATAGTTAATAAGACTTTGACTGTAAATGAACAAATTTAGATTTTGAAAAAGACTGAGAATTCGAATTCTAACTCTCAAAACAAATTTGCTGATATCGAAGATGAAAATATTAGTGAAATTGAAGCAGAGGAAGTTGTTGACTGTTCTAAGTTATCTGTCATTAATGTCAAATCATTAGCTAATGATAAAGAAAAATGTCTTGATTCGAATATTAAAGTTGACAAAGACCAACCCTCTACTTCGAAAGTTTTTTACCCTGACCATGTGACTGTCGAAGATAGTCAGACTGACAGTGATGATGATGACGAGGTTTCGAAGGAAACAATAGATCCAAAAGTTTCGAAAGAAACAAAAATTCCTCACATTGTTGAAGATCAGGTGTATGAAGAAACAAAGAAATTTGATAAAATCATGAAAGAAAAAGGTTCTCATTATCTTCAACCTAATTATGTGGTTTATCCAAACTTCGCGTGCACTGACAATGTTGTATTTCCAAACCACGTTTTCGTTACAAAGGGTAATGGAGACAGTGTGAAACCAGAAATCAACAAACTGGTTGAAGAGGACAATAAGAAAGCTTCAAAGGATGGATTTTTCTCAAATCAAAGCACCTTTGACAAAAATCTTACCAAAAACTCATACAGTTTTCAAAGACAAAAACCAAGTCGATATTGGGTGGTTAAAACTGAATCGTCAAAGGTTGAGAAACAAACAAACGATAAAGTTTTTGAAAAACCAATTAATAAAATTCAAAGCCAAAAAGAAAAGATTCAACAGATTTCACAAGAAAATGGGATTTCAATGAATAAGGCACGAAACAAGTCTTATTGGAATACTTATGTGTCTAAAAAGAAACAACATAATTTTTCTTCCAAAACATCTGAAAAGAAAAAGTCTGAATCTGTTAAGATAAAATCACAAAATTCATTTTCTGGTGAAAAGAAATCAATGTTAAAATCTTTGAAACTACAAAAAGATTTTTCTAAAGACAAGGAACAGGTTTCGAAATCAAATCAAAAGTCCAATGTTCAAACTTCTTATCATGAGAATTATGTGAAAAGTCCGCAAAAAGGTTTTGTTAAGAATTCTAACAATCCAAGGTTTTCACAAAATAATTTTCAGAGAAGTGATTTTCAATCAAAAAAACAAAAGACTTATCATCGTGTTCCTTATTAAAATCAGTTTTCAAATTCACAAACACTTTTACAAAAGAATAATGTTGGTTATCAAAACCGATTTCAGAATCGTTATAATCTTCATGTTTCGACAAGAAAGCCAACAAGACACTTTGAGAAATTCAAAGTTCAAGGGAGGAGAAATGAATCTTTCAAGCCTGATCAATTTCATTTTCAAAACCTACCTTCGAAACAAACCACAAAAGCTACATTTGTCAAAGGAAAAACAGATGTGCAAAATATCAATAATTGGTTGGAAGGAAAGGGAAAGAGTTTTCAATCTGGGAAATTATCTCAAGAACATATCAAGGATGCATATGAGAAGTATCTAAATGAATCCTCAAATGGAAGTTCTTCTTCGAAAGAATCAAATCCTTCTGTTAAAAAATGGAGAGCAGTTTCGACAGAAAAAGCCAGTAAGAAAGAAACTAAGAAGAATGAGGTGCATGTTGATGTTGACTTTAAATATTCGAATGATTACATTTCGATACCCTTAAACAATGATGTGAACTTAATTGATAGCGTGAAAACAAAAGTTCGAAACTGGATAATTGGATCTTCGATACATCAAGGTTTTTATTCTAATAACCAAGGACCCAAACAACCTTGGGGACTTAAATTTTTTAAATGATTGCAGGTTTTGTGTGACGAGCAATACGATGACAAATGGTATATCGACAGTGGTTGCTCTCTTCACATGACTGGGAAGAAGGAAAACCTGAGAGATTTCGAAGTCTGGACAATGCTGGAGTAGTGAAATTTGGAAATAACAAGAAGTGTCAAGTCAAAGGTTATGGGAAAGTGACAAATGGGAAGTTTACAGTCAATAGAATTGCTTACGTCGAAGGTCTTCAACACAATTTGATCAGTGTTTTGCAACTTGTTGTGGGCACTGGCAATGAAGTTGTCTTTAATGAAGAAGGAAGTGTCATCTTCAATATCGAAACAAAAGAAGTTCTTCTTAAATCAAAATGAAAAGGAGATATGTTTACACTTGACATCAAATCCATTGTTGGTGTTCCTTCTGTCTGTCTACTTTCGAAAGCTTCCTTTGAAATATGATAGATGTGGCATCAAAGATTGTCGCATTTGAATTTTAAAAATCTAAACAAATTGGTGGTAAAAGATCTTGTTTGAGGTTTGACTGTATTAAAATTTGATAATGATACTTTATGTGTAGCTTGTGAACAAGGAAAACAACAACGTCAAGGTCATCCGATTGTGATTGATTCCAAGATCGTCGAACGTTTGGAACTTCTTCATACTGACCTTTATGGTCCTTCGATAGTTGAAACACTCAACAAAAAGAGGTACATTTTGGTTATTGTTGATGATTTTTCTAGGTTTACTTGGGTATATTTTCTTCGTTTGAAATCAGAAACAGCCCAAGTGATGATCGATTTTATCAAACATATTGAATTAAGTCTGAAGAAAAATGTTGCAAAATCAAGAGTGATAATGGATCAGAGTTCAAGAACAAGGTTCTCGATTCGTTTTTGGCTGATAAAGGAATTTCGCACAACTTTTATTCTCCTTACACACCTCAACAGAATGGTGTTGTTGAAAGGAGAAATTGTGCATTATGTGAGGCGGCAAGGACGATGTTCACATATGCGAATCTTCCACAATATCTTTGGGCAGAAGCTGTTTCTACTGCTTGCATTACTCAAAATCGGTCTTTTATTTATAGAAGATTCGATATCACCCCTTATGACATCATTAACAACAGGAAACCAAATGTAAAATTTTTCCATGTTTTTGGTTGCAAGTGCTTCATTATGAATCTTAAGGATAATCTTTCGAAATTTCAGTCAATGGCTGATGAAGGAATATTTTTAGGATATTCTCATAATTCTGTGGCATACAGGGTGCTGAACAAGCGAACAAGGAAGATAGAAGAAACTTTTAATCTCACATTCGATGATCACTATGTCAAAAGTGTTGAAAAACATTTTGAACAAAAACCAATCATTAATGAATCAAATTCTGAATCTGAAAGTGTTAATTCATTTGATTTTGATTATGATTTAAT
The DNA here is from genome assembly GCF_052849685.1 of Lactuca virosa. Lineage (NCBI taxonomy): Eukaryota > Viridiplantae > Streptophyta > Magnoliopsida > Asterales > Asteraceae > Lactuca > Lactuca virosa. Next base: position 507,470,516 of record NC_136429.1, read on the forward strand.
TTTTGGTACTCCTGATAGGGCTATTGATGCTGAAATCCATGCTGAGGATAATCGAATTCCTAAAGAATCAAAACATTCTGAAGAGTCGACAATAATCGAACAAAGTGATGATAACCACTCAACAACAATTTCTCCGGTCCTTAAGGAAAGTCTGCCAGTTTTACAAACTGATCAATTGAAGGGGGATCACTTGACATCGACTACTCATGTTGAGGGGGAGCATACTTTCGAGGGGGAGAATGGGAGAATGAATGCTGGAGTTGAGGGGGAGCGTCAAGAAGATAATTTTGTCAAGGGGGAGCAAAATGATAAACAAACGAATATTTCAAATACTGAATACGAAAATTTTTATGATTCGACTGATAATGTGTCAATTGCAGGATCAGAGAATGATGAAACATTCGAATATGCACCTTTGGATTTTGATCCAGCATATCCTCCGATGGATACGTGGACACGAAATCATCCACATGAACAAATTCTCGGTGATCCACAAGTTGGAGTATTAACGAGAGCTCAAATTCGTGCAAAGAATGAGGTACTCAATAATCATCAGGAATTTTGCATGTTCAATGTTTTTATTTCGAAAATTGAACCAAAAACAGTCAAGATTGCAATGGAAGATTTGATTGGATTGTTTCTATGAAATCTAAATTGGTTGTATTTGAACGAAATAAAGTGTGGCGTCTAGTTCCTAAACCAAAAGATGTGTCAGTGATAGGATTAAAATGGATCTTTAAAAATAAAACTGATAAAGAAGGCAATGTTGTTCGAAACAAAGCTAGACTTGTAGTTAAAGGTTATTCGCAACAAGAAGGTATAGACTATAAGGAAACCTTCCCCCCTGTCGCAAGACTCGAGGCAGTTCGGATATTTTTGGCCTATGTAGCACACAAAGATTTTGATGTCTACCAGATGGATGTCAAGTGTGCGTTTCTTAATGGTGAACTCGAAGAGACGGTGTATGTTGAACAACCTCCAGGTTGCGTTAATGAAAAATTTCCTAATCATTGTTATATCTTGGACAAAGCTGTTTATGGGTTAAAACAAGCACCAAGAGCATGGTATGCAACTCTTACCAATTTCTTAAAGCAATCGAAATTTAAACAAGGATCACTTGATCCCACTCTCTTTCAAAAGAAAGTTGGGGATCATCTAATGCTTATTCAAATCTATGTCGATGGTATTATTTTTGGCTCTACTGACCTTGTATTGTCAAGATAATTCGACAATTTCATGAAAAGCCAATTTGATATGAGTATGATGGGGAAGATAAACAATTTTCTAGGATTAAACATTCGTCAAAGCAGAGAAGGCATATTTATCAATCAAGAGAAGTATACACGAAATCTGTTGGGAAAATTTGGAATTCGTAATAGCACGAAGCTGAGAGTATCAATGGCTGTTGGAACAAGGCAACATCCATCATTATATCAACCACCTGTTGATATCACATTGTATCGAAGCATGATAGGTTCGTTACTTTACCTCACGGCAAGTCGACCTGATATTATGTTTTCTGTATGCAATTTTGCTAGGTATTAATCGAATCCCAGGGAACCTCACTTAACTGTTGTAAAGAATATATTTCGTTATCTAAAAGGAACAACTTCGTTAGGAATATGGTATCCTTCGAAGACAGGCTTTTTCATACAAGAATTTTCAGACGCTGATTTGGGAGGATGCAATCTTGATCGAAAGAGCACAAGTGGCGGATGTCAACTACTGGATGGGAAGTTAGTAAGCTGGAAATCGAAAAAGCAATCATGTGTTTTGATTTCCACAACAGAAGCAGAGTATGTTGTTGCTGCATCTTGAACTTCACAAATCATATGGATACAAAGTCAACTGTGTGATTATGCAATCAACATGAAGAAAATTCTGTTTTATTATGACTCACAAAGTGCCATTCGCATCTGCAATAACTCTGTGCAACATTCGAAAACCAAACACATTGCTCATCGTTATCATTTTATAAAAGATCATGTTAAAGATGGAAACATAGAAGTTGATTTTGTAAAGACCACTGATCAGCTTGCTGATATCTATACAAAATCTTTGGATGAAAAATCGTTTGTAAGAATTCTAAATGGCCTAGGAATGATGAATGCGAATTCAGTTCCTGGACTACCTTCGTTAGATTGACAAGCCAAAAGTGTTGAAAATATGTCGATTTAGCGGTTACTGTTCATGATTCAGCGGTTACTGTTCACAGTCAACGCTTCGACATGCTTCACTTTCGACATTATGCTCAATGGTTTGACAAAATTCTTCGTTAGTTTAGTCATTTCTTAAATTTTCGTTAGTTTTGTCTTTCAATTCCGATATCCAAAATACCAAAAAGATTTTTCGTTATTTTTGCATTTTCATATCTAAAACAACAAAAAGCTTTTCATTCTTGTATTTCGTTTTCAAATATCAAACATACCAAAAAGATTTTTCGTTATTTTTGTTATTTTCATTCAAACACTCAAAAATCCAAAAATATTTTTCTTTGTCCTGTTTTTGTTCTTTTCGTGTGTAGGTATTCGTGAAGATATTTGGTGGTTCATGCTTGCTGCTTAAGGGAAAGGTATATTTTCGAAACTATGTCCTAGTTAGGATGTCCCTAGAAGCATGTTGCAGCATGTCGACCCAAGCCTCCAAGACTCAATGGGTTTTGAAGCCTTAATGAATCTCTCATTTTGAGGATTCTTCCCAACTACGCTATATTCCCATTAGTCATTGAGCTACCATACTCTACTCAATAGAGTTTAGAGTTTTCAGCTTGGTCCATAAATAGCATTGGTACTTTCGAATCTTTAAACCAATCTTTTTCATCCTAAAGTTCTTTCACGATCACACACAATGACATATGTCCAAGAGATTTCTGGTATACACCAATCAGGATCTAGACATATCAAACCTCTGTGTTTATGATCTAACATCATGAGACCGTGATGGAAGTGAAATCCAAACTTTCGAAAAATAAGGAATTGACGGGCAACTTTGTTACAGATATTAACGAAACTTTTGTTTCAGTACCTATTTTTGATACACAAAATCATATTCTTTCTTTTGTAGTGATCTTGATCAAATGTTCGAAATTCACGACATTTGTTACCCAACAGGATTCAGGCATAATTTTGGTTTGAGGAATATGATTTCTGTTTGAGTGTCATTCTTAACCTTCGTTACTTAATAAATTTTCCAAAGCCTACTTGTCACTGACTACACTGGTCAAACAGGTAATTTCGTTTACAACTTGTCACTCTTATGTTTAGATGTGCTTTGTAACGAAATCTTAAACCACCTTCGAAACTTGATAAAAGAAGCCCTTCGATACTTCTCTACAAGTATTTGATTGTACTTCATGGGAAACCACACAAGCTGCTGATTATCTCTCTTGATAATTCGCGAAGTGATCTTTGCCTAGGATCTAACTGCCTTTATGTCGAAATATTTATTTTCGACATCACTGATCCAAATTTTCTTATATTTGCTTCTTATCTTTTTCATTGGCACACATGCACTCACAAAATCCTTGAGGTTCTCAGTATTACTAACTCAGGCTGATGATTTCGAAAGTCTAGCACATAACTTCGCTTTTAAACCCAAAAGTGAAAGAGACTAACCTCCATTCTGAAGGTTTCTGGTGGTTCTTATCCACTGGGTGCTTTCGAAACGACGTGTGATGTGACGGTTTGGTTACTGTGCGCTTTTCTAGGGTACAGAACTCATCCCTTTTTCGTGACATGGTGTGCTTTACGGCTACGGGTACAACTTTCAAGGAACACGCGGCAAGTCTATGAATGCTAACCGCTTGGGATTCAAATTGTGGTTAGATATAAAAGGAGATTTGGGGATACATTCCAATTTTACGCTCACAGTTAATTCTCAAAAGATTTGCGCGATCATATCCTCTGTTTCTTTAAGTTTCTTTCCAAACCCTAATCATGGCTGTTCATCAATCGCACACCACAGGAGATGTTTCGTCTCAACCATTGACGAAGATTTAAAGCACAAACTTTCAAGTTCAAGGCGATGAAAGTGTTCATCCAGAGGGATTACAGATGCTCGTTGTGGCTCTCAAGAGTTCTATGTTGTCTACTGCCATGTTCAACTCTTTTGATATTCCAATGTCTTGGTTATCTTTGGCTGGTTCTACTGCAACTTACAACACAACCATGATGGTTGTTACTTTTCAATTGACGAATGACAAGAAGTTCAGACTGTCAAAGAAGTTGTTTGTCCAAATCTTGAACATCCCTAATTGTGAACCGTTTTACAAAGTCTCGCATGAACAAGTAATTCAAATGTTCAGTGAGATGGGTTATCAGTCTGCTCTCACCAAGATCAGTGAGTTCAAGAAATCGGGGTTGCCGTGTATTTGGAACTTTCTATTTGTAATTTATCTTCGATGCTCGACAGGTCGAAGTATGGGGTTAGACAAAGGAAGATTAGAAGTATATGCTATGGTGGTTGGCATTTACTATGATCTACAGTTGGGTTATGAGAGACAACTCTGGAAAGAATTTACCAAAAGTATTGAAAACATGAATGTTGTTGATGGGGTCTCGTGCGCTAGATACCGGAGTCTTATTCTTCAGTTTGTATATAACAAAGGGGGTATTCCAGTCTCTGAAAACGAAGAAACTGCTATTTGTGCTTTATATCAGTTTTCTAAAACTGTTGAGGATGATGCTGAAATTTTTCCAAGTGTTGCTAGAATTCCTGATGCAATGATTCAAAAATTTGATCCTCTGAATCATGTATTGGTGAACTATTTTACTACAATTAATCCTGATGTTGAAACTGGGAAGTTGTTAGAGAAAACAACTGAAGGTCCTTCTAAGAAAGGAGAGGTTCAAAGAAGGAAGATCAACCAAGCCCTTCGAAAGTAGTTCCAGTTGAAAAAGAAGCTAAATCTCCAAAGAAGGTCACAGTTAAAGTAAAAGCTTCGAAAACAAGATCAAAGCCTGTTGTTACTAAAAATATTGATCCTTCAAAGGATGTGGTACCTTCGAAAGCTGGTGTTCTCAAACGACTCAAGAAAATGCCCCATAAATCTCGCCATTCTCCTGAAAGGTCTGGAAGTTTTTCACCTTTGTTTGTTAGAAAGCCACAGATTGGTCGAAAGGGGGTTCTCATTCGTGAAATACGCTTTCCTGTTTCTCCACAAACAAAGAAAAGGAGAGCAGAATATATGGCGAAGAAGATTTCAAAGAAACAAAGGAAACAAAGGAAACTGGTGTTGCAAGAAGATTCAACTGATGAATAAGTGATTCCTGACACACCACATGTAGATACAATACTGGGCCATTCTTCACGTGTGAGGGATTCTCCAGTCAAGTCGACTTTCGAGGCGATTGGAAATCTTGATGGCACTGTGAAAACTTCTACAGTAGACACAACCATCAATCACGGTGAACAACCTAACATTTTGAATCGCAAGCTCAATTCTCTACTACAATTTCAAGCTGATGCAGGGGGCAAACATTCAATTTTGGGTATTGAAGTGGATGTTATGTTGAAAGCCCAAGAGCTTCGTCTTCTCAACAAGATTGATCATTCTGACCAAAACATCGAATTACGGATCACGACTGAATCTGATTCATTCAATGGTGAACTGAAGGAGTTGAAAACAGTTTCCAAACAACGACAGTTTCCAAACAACGACATGTATTCATTTGTTAAGAGCTACTCGATGAGTTGGCAGGCCTAACTCGTCGACTAGATGCCAGTTTGGTCGCGGGGTTTAAATGGTCTACTCGACGAGTCGAAGCCTGGACTCGACGAGTAGGTCCATCAGGAGGAAACCCTAATCTTTAGGGTTTGCACCCTACTTAAACATCATATTTGGCCTCCAGCCCAGCCTCTATCACCTCCAAACCCTAATCTCAAAACCCTAATACACCTTGAATTATTTTGAGCTATTCCTTGCCATTTTGAGTGTTTCTGTGCCTCTTGAAGCTTGTAGAAGAAGAAGAAGATAGAAGGCTCAAAGGGGAAGAAGTAGATCCGGGAACTACACTCCATTCACTACATTTTATGGTAATCAAGTCCCTAACTTGATCTTTCTTCTCTTATATCTATTTGTTTGCATTATGAAGGATTTGGTTCAAGAACTTTAGTCCTTGGGATTGGGACGTCCTAAGTGATTGATATCTCAAATCTGGGGTCTAGGAAGGGTTCCATGGCATAAAGGTGCAAACTTTATGACCATGGAGACCCCATGCAAGCTTATATGCAAGAACATGGCCTTTTTAGCCCTAAAAGACCATGCATGGGAAGAAAGCTCGGAATTTACATGTCCCACAGATGATAAGAGCCAAGATCTAGTATATTGTGCTTTGGTTTACGGTATTATGGCTTGTGGACCAAGTTTTATGTCTTAAAGAAGTGAGGGTTTGGGTTAAACCCATTAGGAAGGACTAAGGACGGGTAAAGTTGGAAACTTTACCCTTAAGAGTGCATTTCCAGTATGTAGATGAAGTTTGGAACATAGATCTGAATGGTAGAAGCTTAATCAATTGAGATGGCTCAATCATACAGGGGAACTCGCCGAGTCCACGAAAGGACTAGACGAGTTGAAGCGAGTTGTCTCGATAATTATGACAGCAAGAACTCGACGAGTACCTTAAGGGACTCGATGAGTTCACTCAATTGACCACGAGTTTAAGTATTCATGGACTCGCCGAGTTGGGAGATAACTCGACGAGTTGCGTTGACTGGGAGTGACCTTGACTTTGACTTTAACTTTGGCCAGGGGTAAAGTGGTCATTATACCCTAAGGAGGATTAGCAGATTCTGATTAAGTGTTATGATGGAATTGATAGCCGGAGAGTCGCCGGAGCAGCAGACAGGGATTCCTCACTTGATTTTTCAGCAGTCAGTCTTGCGAGGTGAGTTTCATTCAGTAGGAACGGGTCTACGGCACCAAGGCCGGCCCGTATATGTGATATGTTAGTAGCTGAGTGTGGGCGGGGCCCGAATCTCATTGTAGCCTAGAATGGGCGGGGCCCGATTCTCATAGTATTATTTGAGTATAGATATGTGATTGTTTGGTAGATATACTTGTTGTCTGTGTGGTACTTGTATGCATGTTAGTAGTGGAGTGTGGGCGAGGCCCATATCTCCTAGACAGAAGAGTGTGGGCGGGGCCCGAATCTCCTAGACAGCAGAGTATGGGCAGGACCCGAATCTCCTATACATCGGAGTGTGGTCGGGGCCTGAATCTCCTAGACAGCGGAGTGTGGGCGGGGCCCAAATCTCCTAGACAGCAGAGTGTGAGCAGGGCCCGAATCTCCATGAGAGTGGGCGGGGCCCATATCTCCTAGTTGCATGATATTTGTATGGCATGTGGTAGTTTGGGGAACTCACTAAGCTTCGTGCTTATAGTTTTGAGTTTTGGTTTCAGGTACTTCCACTAGAAAGGGGAAAGGCTCGGGATGATCGCATGGCACACACCACAATTTCAGCCTGGGATGTTTAGACTCTGATATTTCCATATGATTTTGATACAGTATTTTGACACGATGTTTTGAGATACACGATTATGGTTTTATTTATGATGATGGATGACGTATGGTTTTATTATAAATGATTTTAAAAAGAAATTTTTGGCCTATATTTTTGGGATGTTTCAAGTTGGTATCAGAGCCTTGGTTTGAGGGATTCAGGCACGCTCTCGGGTGTGTCTGATCTCAAACTAAGGAATTGGTATGAAATTTTTTATAAGAAAATCATTTTTAGATAAATAACTTTGACAAAGAGAAAAGAATTTTGAAAAGAGAAAACAACTTTGAAAAAGAGAAAAGGATGTGGTGCATGCAATCAGCCGAGCTCAAGTAAGTACTCCCAAATTACCCATACAAGTTTATGTTATGTTATGATTATCAGCTTTATGATAACAACATGCTAGATTAGGACTAAGGATCTAGGAAGGATGCCTTATGTGCCTATTATATGTGTATCAGCTTTATGAGAATTGCATGTTAGTTTAGGACTAAGGGTCTAGGAAGGATGCCTTATGTGCCTGTTATATGTATCTTAGTTTTATGAATTACATGCTAGTACAGATTATTCAGGGATAGCCTGAAAGAGATATGTTTGATTTTGTTTAGTCGATGCTCGAATGTTGCTTGCTTTGTGGTTTTTTAGAGTTCTAGTTATCTTTTACTAACTAGTAACAAATATGTTAAGTTACATATTGCGAGGACTAAATAATTTCAGAAGGTTAGGTTTAGCCTTATTTCACAGCTCTCGTTTGAGTCTAAGCGTTGTAGGGTAGAACCTCTCATTTGAAGAATTATCTAGTCTTAGTGATATGTAATAGTATTTGTGAGCTAGTTAGGGGGAGATTGCAGAGACTTCTTATGCAGCTGATGGCAGAGAGTGGGTTGGTGGTTACCCTAGGGAAAGCCTAGGATGAGTTAGCATGAGATCAGAAGTAGTAGTAGAAGGGACTTGGTGGAGTCGAGGCAGTTCTTGAGGAAAGTACAGATAGATGTGGAAGGTAGTATGGGTCCGTACTACTGAAAGCAGAGGGTCCGTACTCGAATCAAGGAAGGCTGAGATGAATCCAGGAAACTTATAGTATGTTAGATCCCTCAAGATATGATAATTATACTGATGTTTGTTATGGTGTATTTTCAGTATGGTGGTTCTACGCACTAGGCTAGTGGGTACTTCAGGAAGTGTTGAGGGATCAGGCTTAGGCTCTGGAGTCGGGCAGTTGGATGAGCAGACGAGGGAGTTTATTTTGTCTGAGGTTACACGCAACATTCTAGAGCAGACTCCTGTGATCTTTGGATCTGTCAAGGAGGGTATTTTAGAGCTTCTGGCTGAGAAGCTGAGCATTTTCTGTACTAAGATAGCGGCCATGATGGGGTCGCGCACACTTACCTTCCGAGAGTTCAGAGCATGTGGAGCTCCCGACTATCATGAGGCTTGGGACCTCATTGCTAGCAGCAGGTGGTTGGCTGATGTCGCCAACACGTTCCGCACCAGCAGATGTCTCGAGGGGGACAAAGTTAGGCTTGCGTCCTGTCTTCTGAAGGACAGGGCACATGACTGGTGGGAGGAGGTTGGAAGACCTATTGGTGATGATACAGTGTCGGATGCGATGACCTGGGCTGATTTCACGACCAGTTTCAGGGCCGAGTTCGCACCTGTTATTGAGGTGCAGCAGCTTGCTAGGGAGTTCCAGGATCTCCGACAGATGACTGAGATAGTGGCGGAGATTACCGCCAAGTTTAGGGAGAGGGCCCTTCTCGTTCCGCAGTACGCGGTGGATGAGGAGATGAAAAGGGCCTGATACCATGAGATGCTCAGGAGTGATATCAGACAGTTTGTGAGTCGGTCCAGTGGCAAGACACTGGAGGATATGATAGCGAGGGTTCGTGAGAGGGAGATTGATTTAGAGATGGAGAGGAAGAGGAAGCCAGAGGCAGTGTCTGGCACGGAGGGCTCGGGAAAAAAGCCCAAGGTAGATTCCCGAGGGAAGGGCCAGCAGGGTCGAGGTTACTGTGGCAAGTGCGGCAGGGGGCATGAGGGGCCGTGTAGGGCGGGTAGTTCGGGTTGCTTCAAGTGCGTCCGAACTGGGCATGTCAGCAGGGATTGTACTGCCACTACCACCATCACAACATCTGATCTGATTTGCTTTCATTACAATCAGAGGGGACACAAGAATTCCCAGTGTCCGAGTCTAGCATCAGTAGGACAGGTGGTGGCACCCGCTCCTACCACTATGAGGATTACAGACGGCCGTCAGGGCCGGGCAGAGGTGCCAGCGGCGAAGAGCAGAGCCTTCCAGTTGACAACAGAGGAGGCACGTGCAGCCCCTGATGTGGTTATGGGTATGTATCTTCTCCATTACCTCTTTATTATTTCTGATTATTACTCATGTTTTTGTTTTTGTCTATAGGATCGTTCTAAGTGAACGGCATATCAGCTATGGTACTGTTTGATTCGGGGGGCTACACGATCTTTTTTGTCGCTCGCACTTAGCAAGCGATTTAGTAGAGCTCCGGGGGAGCTGGATTTCCCACTTGATGTAGAGATAGCCAATGATAGGACCGTCACGGTTGCGAGGGTTCATAGAGGATGTACGCTACAATTACGAACAGCAGTTTTCAGTGGATTTGGTTCCTATTCCCCTACGTAGGAATAAGGTTATAGTGGGTATGGATTGGTTGAGCTCCAATGGGACAATGATTGACTGCGAGCAGCAGCTAGTGAGGGTTCGTACTCCTAGTGGGGGAGAGCTAGAGATTCAGGGCGAGAGGCCACATCGCGGACCGATTTTATGATCAGCGGCGAGAGCGAGGCGCCACTTTCATCAGGCTTGCACATGATACGTCATCTGTTTCATGGATACCCGGGATATGGGTAAGGAGACCGTTGATGATGTACCGGTAGTGTGAGAGTACCCGGACGTATTCCCGGAGGGTTTACCTGGGGTAACTCCGGAGAGACAGGTTTAGTTTAGGAAGGACTTGGTCCCTGGTGCGGCTCCGATAGCCAAGGCACCATATCGGTTGGCTCCTCCCGAGATGCTGGAGTTGTCTACGCAACAGCAAGAGCTTCTAGACAAGGGTTTCATTAGGCCGAGCAGTTCACCATGGGGAGCCCCGATCCTGTTTGTGAAGAAGAAGGACGGGTCACATCGTATGTGCATAGACTATCAGGTGCTGAACAAGGTAATGGTGAAGAACCGTTACCCACTTCTGAGGATAGATGATTTGTTTGACCAGCTTCAGGGAGCATCTTGGTTCTCCAAGATTGATCTACGGTCAGGATATCATCAGATGCGAGTCAGGGATGATGATGTGCAGAAGATAGATTTTAGCACTCGCTATGGTCATTATGAGTTTGTGGTGATGTCGTTTGGGCTCACCAATGCTCTATCCGTGTTCATGGACCTCATGAACCGCGTGTGCAGACCGATGTCGGATCGGTCTGTAATAGTCTTCATTGATGACATCTTGGTTTACTCCAAGACTCCAGAGCAGCATGAGGAGCACCTGAGGGAGGTGCTGGAGACACTGAGGAGGGAGAGACTTTTTGCAAAGTTCTCCAAGTGTGAGTTCTGGTTGCGCGAGGTGTAATTCCTTAGGCATCTTGTCAACCAGAAGGCTATTATGGTCGATCCGGCCAAGATAGAGGTCGTGATGAAGTAGGAGATTCTGAGGTCTCCAACTGATATTCAGAGTTTCCTGGGACTGGCAAGGTATTACAAGAGATTTGTTCAGGAGTTCTCCAAGATTGCAGTTCCGTTGACCCGACTGACCAAGAAGTCGGTAGTTTTTCGTTGGGGAACTGAGTAACAGATAGCCTTTGATACGCTCAGGCAATGATTGTCCGAGGCTCCGATTCTCACTCTGCCAGAGGGTGTAGATGATTTCATAGTTTATTGTGATGCTTCGATCACAGGAATGGGAGCAGTATTGATGCAGCGGGGTCATGTGATAGCTTATTCCTCGAGACAGTTGAAGCATCACGAGGCTAACTATTCGCCGCATGATTTAGAGTTGGGGGTTGTGGTGTTCGCCCTCAAGATTTGGTGGCATTACCTCTATGGGGTCCGTTGTACCATTTACACGGATCACAAGAGCTTGAGATAGCTCATGGATCAGCCGAATCTGAACATGAGGCAGCGTCTGTGGTTAGATGTGGTTAAGGATTACGATTGTGAGATCCTTTACCACCCGGGCAAGGCCAATGTAGTGGCCGACGCCCTGAGCTGCAAGGCGGCAGTGGTCCCGATCCGAGACATCTGTCTGAGCATGACGGTGATTACTCCACTACTGGAGCAGATCCGAGAGGCGCAGGTTGAGGGCCTGAAGGAGGAGCGCCGGAAGTGCGAGCGGATTATAGGCCAAGTGGCCTCCTTCGATTATGACAGACGTGGGTTGTTGACCCTGCATGGGAGGGTCTAGGTACCATACTGGGGCAGAGTACGGCAGATACTGATGGACGAGGCCCACAAGTCCAGGTTCTCAATCCACCGTGGGGCGACGAAGATGTAGAGAGATCTTCGGCCCGATTACTGGTGGCCCTGCATGAAGCGGGACGTAGCCTGGTATGCAGAGAGATGCTTGACTTGCATGAACGTCAAGGCAGAGCACCAGAGGCCTCACTGAAATATGCAGTCGTTAGACATCCTTGTGTGGAAGTGGGAGGACATTACTATGGATTTCATCACTAAGCTACCCAGGACCGCACGTGGGGTTGATGCGATTTGGGTCATCGTTGATTGGTTGACCAAGAGGGCCCACTTCATAACGATCCAGGAGAGCATCTCGGCCGAGATGTTAGCCGAGATTTATGTTCGAGAGGTAGTGGCACGTCATGGAGTGCCTATCTCGGTGGTGTCAGACCGAGATGTCCGTTTTACTTCCAGATTTTGGAAGCGGTTTCATGACGAGATGGGTACTCGTCTTCACTTCAGCACCGCTTTCCACCCCCAGACGGACGGACAGAACGAGAGAACAATTCAAACTCTCGAGTACATGCTCCGTGCATGTGTTTTGGATTTTGGTGGCAGTTGGGATACGTATCTTCCGTTAGTGGAATTTTCGTATAACAACAGTTACCACGCCAGTATAGACCGGCCTCCCTTCGAGATGCTCTACGGGAGGAAGTGTAGGACCCCAATCTGTTGGGGTGAGGTTAGTCAGAGGGTCATGAAGAGTACGGAGGTAGTACCCAAGACCACCGAGCGGATCCAGCAGGTCCGGAGCAGGCTCCAGACCGCTCAGAGTCGGCAAAAGAGTTACGCCGACATGCGACATTTAGAATTAGAGTTTCGGGAGGGCGACATGGTTCTCCTGAAGGTGTCGCCCTGGAAGGGTGTCATACGATTCAGGAAGTAGGGCAAGCTAGGCCCCAGGTATATCGGCCCCTTCCGAGTCATAGCCCGGGTGGGCAAGGTAACATACAGACTGGATCTTCCTGCCGAGCTCAGCCAGATACTTTCCATGTTTCCCAGTTACGGAAGTGCTTGGTGGATGATTCAGTAGTGGTACCCCTTGAGGATATTCAGGTTGATGACAGCCTGAACTACATTGATAGACCAGTGGCGATTCTAGATCACATGACGAAGGAGCTAAGGAACAAGAGGGTTGAGTTAGTGAAGGTGTAGTGGCAGCACCGTAAGGGTTCAGAGTGGACATGGGAGCCCGATGAGGAGATGAGGGAGCACTACCCAGAGTTGTTTTCAGATGCATCAGACTTCGAGGATGAAGTCTAAAACAGGTGGGGGAGAATTGTAACACCACGTTCCTGGTACGCATTTCATCTATTAAAGTATTCATGTTGTAAGTGCTACTCGACGAGTTGCTGGCCATAACTCGTCGAGTAGATGCCAACTTGGTCGCGGAGTTTAAATGGTCTACTCGACGGGTCGAAGCATGGACTCGACGAGTAGGTCCATCAGGAGGAAACCCTAATATTTAGGGTTTGCACCCTATTTAAACATCATATCTGGCCTCCACCCCAGCCTCTGTCACCTCAAAACCCAAATCTCGAAACCCTAATACACCTTGAGTGATTTTGAGCTATCCATTGACATTTTGAGTGTTTTTGTGCCTCTTGAAGCTTGTAGAAGAAGAAGAAGATAGAAGGCTCAAAGGGGAAGAAGTAGATCCAGGAACTACACTCCATTTACTACCTTTTCTGGTAATCAAGTCCCTAACTTGATCTTTCTTCTCTTAGATCTCTTTGTTTGCATATGAAGGATTTGGTTCAAGAACTTTAGTCCTTGGGATTGGGACATCCCAAGTGATTGATATCTCAGATCTAGGGTCTAGGAAGGGTTCCATGGCATAAAGGTGCAAACTTTATGACCATGGAGACCCCATGCAAGAACATGGCCTTTTTAGCCCTAAAAGACCATGCATGGGAGGAAAGCTCGGGACTTTACGTGTCCCACAGATGATAAGAGCCTAGATCTAGTATATTGTGCTTTGGTTTATGGTATTATGGCTTGTAGACCAAGTTGTATGTCTTAAAGAAGTTAGGGTTTGGGTTAAACCCATTAGGAAGGACTAAGGATAGGTAAAGTTGGAAACTTTACCCTTAAGAGTGCATTTCCAGTATGTAGATGAAGTTTGGAACATAGATTTGAATGGTAGGAGCTTAATCCATTGAGATGGCTCGATCAGACAGAGGAACTCGCCCAGTCCAGGGAAGGACTCGATGAGTTGAAGCGAGTTTTCCCGAATATTATTACAGCAAGAACTCGACGAGTCTGTTAAGGGACTCGGCGAGTTGACTTAGTTGACCACGAGTTTAAGCATTCATGGACTCGCCAAGTTGGGAGATAACTCGACGAGTTGGGTTGACTGGGAGTTGACCTTGACTTTGACTTTGACTTTGAGTAGGGGTAAAATGGTCATTTTACCCTAAGGAGAATTAGCAGATTTTGATTAAGTGTTATTATGGAATTGATAGTCGGAGAGTCGCCGAATCTCCTAGACAGCAGAGTGTGGGCGGGGCCCGAATCTCCTAGACAGCGGAGTGTGGGCGGGGCCCGAATCTCCATGAGAGTGGGCGGGGCCCGTATCTCCTAGTTGCATGATATTTATATGGTATGTGGTAGTTTGGGGAACTCACTAAGCTTCGTGCTTACAGTTTTCAGTTTTTGTTTCAGGTACTTGCACTAGAAAGGGGAAGGGCTCGGGATGATCGCATGACACACACCACAGCTTCAGCCTGCTTTCGAAACTATTGAACTTACTTCCAACGGATGCCCCACCTGTTGTTACAGGGGTGCAAGGGGGAGAAAGAAAGGTGGTTGGAGTAAGTAAAGGCGAAGGAGTTTCTGGGAAGTCAAGTTTAGATGTTAGTGGTGAAGCGAAAACCATGGGAAAAGTTCTGACAACTCCAATTCCAACAACTCTGCCAGTGACGACTAATCCAATAATTTCAACAACAACAACAACAACAAGACCTTTGGAAAAAGGGATTGTTATTGGTGGTTCAAGTTCAACTTCGAAACCCACACCCATTGAAGAAGATAAAGGGAAAGGGAAAACAATTGTTGTTGAAAAGTCGAAAGAAGAAAGAAAAGCAGAGATTGAAGATTAAATGGAAAACAAAGGCATATTCAAAGTATTCTCAGACTTCGTCAGAAATATCCTCCAACTCTGAACAAAGGTGAACCCAGAAAACTACATAGCTATGAGAATATTGAAGCTATGGTAGGTCATGGAGAAATGCATGACGTTGAGAAGAAACCAAAGAAGAGTTATGCAATTGATAACTCAGAAATGAATCAGCTTGATTTTCCTATCAACAAGATGATGTATCTTACTTCGCAATATCAGATTGTTGACAAGTTTGATGACAAGGAAGAGTTCAAGAAGTTAAAGTGTCGATTTCATGCAGTACTTAGGAAAGAAGAAGAAGAAGTGTGGTCACTCATCAAGATATTTCGAGTTTTGAATATATCTAAAGATGTTTTATTCGAGGGTGTACTTCAAAACTTTCGATATCATGTGATCAGGGCAAACAATACCAAATTGTCCTTTATTGTTGCTGACTTTCCTCTTATGAATCTGAATGACTTGATCTTAGTCACGAAGATTCTTAAGGTCAACAGTGAAACGAAACTTCACAGTACAAGCAAAGAAGATTATTTGTTGGGCCTTGCTCATATCAAGACTTTCATAGACACTTATTTCGATTGTCTAGCCTTGACAGATGTTGAATTAGCTTCGACAATGGGCAAATAGATATTTGTTCCTCAATCAATTTTGAAGAGTAAAGCCGATTTGCAGCCTTGTGATGATGGGGAGATTTGTCTAAAGCCGCTTGGAATAGTTTTTGTTGGAAGAAGCAAGAAGGGAAGAAAGACGAAGTATTTGTTTCAAGCCTGTGACGTTGAAAGATATACTACAGCTCATTATATGAACTTGATGGTTCGTATGAATAAATGTAAAAAGAACAATGAGAAAGATAAGGCGGAGTTGAAGATGGTGATGAATTGGTATGCAGCGATTAGGAGTTCGATGCATCAAGCAATCCAGATATTAATGACTTAGATTCGACACTTCTCACAAAGGGGGAGAATGTTGGGGTTCGAAGGTTGTGAGATGTCGAAATTATCTTTGTTACTTGTAATATCGTAATGATGGATTGTATGTTTATTTTAAGGACTACTTCTGAACAGTGCTTAGCTGTCGAAGTCCTTATATTTTTTGTGCTTTTAGTTTTCCCTATAAATATGGGAAGGATAATTTTGAGAAAAAAAACTTTTCCGGATTGTAATCGTATTCTCTCTCAACCTCTTGTATTCGAACTGATCAAGCAAATACAACGTGCCAAACATATTATATTTAGATCTCTTGTTGTAAATCATTTCTAACTCTTAGTCTGTTTGATTTACTCGATTCAATCGGAACTACGCCTTGTCTATGGCATCCTTAGATATAGTTTTACGATGTTTTGCTTCATGTTTTGGTCCAAAGATATTGATGGTTGAGATTTGGGTGTCCCACTTGGGCAAACCTTTCAGATCTAGGGTCTTGATGGGACTTCATGGCATAAAGGTGCCAACTTTATGGCCATGGAAGTCCCATGCAACTTCTAGACCATCTTTTTGGTCTTTTAAGCCCTAGTAGGTCATGAATGCGAGTAAAGATGGGAGCTTTACGTGACCAACTAGTCCCTAAAGTCCAGATCTATGACCTCATGGTCTATCTTGAAGTTTTAATAGCTTTTGGAGTTGGATCTAAGCCCTTTTGGGTTAGGGTTTGAGTTTAAGCCTTGGGGAGAGGTTCTTAATGGGTAAAGTTGGAAAATTTACCCTCCTAGATGTATTTCCAGCTTGGATCCAGAAGATAGGGCGTTGGTTTGAAGAATAAGGACTTAATGCATTAAGAAGGATACAGACTGAAGAACTCGACGAGTCCATAAGGGAACTCGACGAGTTGATTTGGAAGTGTCCCGACTCTGTTGGAAAAAGAAGGACTCGACGAGTTATAGGAGAAACTCGACGAGTCAACTCGGGATATCACGATTCTGTGAGTCAAGGAGGAACTCGGAGAGTTGGAGGAAAACTTGACGAGTTGGTTCACGATTCCATGATTTTATGATTTTTGAAAAATCGGCGAGTTAAAGGACAAACTCGATGAGTCGAGTCAACTCGGAGCGTTGACTTTGACTTTGACTTTGACCAAGTTGACCCGTAAGGGGTTATGAGTATGAAAGGGTAATTAAGGAAATTTTTTATGTTTAGGAGCTTGAGTGGGGTTGACATTCGGAGTCGAGGATTCTCAGCTACTTCTAGTATTCGAGGTGAGTTACCTTCCCTATATGAGTGGTTCAAAAGCACCAATACCGGCCCACTAGTAGTTGTTTATAGTAGATATGATTTTCTTTGTGATAATTGTATGGTATGCCACTATCTGTAAAGATTTATGTGCTTGTATGCTATGTTATTATGTGGTAGTAGTAGTAGAAGGGGGAAGTAGGCCTCATAACTAGTTGGAAATAAACCGGAGGGTAGGTCAGGCACCCAGATATGCCTGACAATATGTTTATGATATGATACTATGTGGTAGTGGTAGGGGTGAAAAGGACCTCGTAACCGGTTGAAATAAACCGGAAAGGTAGGTCGGGCACCCAGATATGCCTGACATGGGTAGCTCGGGCACCCAGGTATGCCTGACAGGGGTAGGTCGGTGTCACACCCCGAAACCAATGGCGGAAACGTTACGGGGCGGAGGACGTCATGCGTAGTATCACAACTGTTGTATCATAGTAAGCATAGTAAACACAACCATTACATTATAATAAGAATATTTACATTGTTCAAAAACATGGTTTATACATATCAGTATATATAGCAAAAGTAAAAGATGTGACTTCAGGATGTTCCATCTTCTCCAAAAGTTGGCAAGAGTACCTGTCTATTGATGTCCTGAGAATACAAGCATTTTTAAAATATCAGCATAAAGCTGGTGAGTTCATAAGCGTTTAATTCTGGTGAAAGAAATGTTTCTTTGATCCTTTGAAAAGTGTTTACCAAGAAAAATCCCATATTTTCTTATGAAAGGTGTTTGATTATCCATTTGTTATTTGTTTAACAGCCTGTTTATGTAAGGTTGAATTATCCCAGGAAAAATCCTATATTTTTCCTTATGAAAGACGTTTGATTATCAATTCTGAAATGAGATGTACAAGTATCTACAATACTCGTATCGTTTGATGTAGTTTCCTTTCTAAAACCTTGATTGCTCTCTAAGAGACGTATTAGCCTTATTACATAAATAAAACTAATAAAATAGGTAGTGAACTAGATCCTAAGGGTATTATCAATACCCTCTAGTAATCAAATCGGTTATTACTTTGAGGTTAGTTCACTTGTTTCTTCATTACAAAAGTAAATTCTCGCTACCTAAGTTGTGAGTGCCATAACCGTACTTCGACTGGATAAGGCACGAACGGGGGCCAGTATCTTTTTAAGACTTTGTCACCCCTGAACCTAACGGTTCCGCTGTAGCTAGCAGCGAGGGTGCGGGATAGTCAGTCTCGTACAGATCTATACACAATAGTCACGCTCTCCCTCCAAGAGATTTTGGTTATAAGTCGTAGTCCTCCACTCACGAATCCGGGGGAGTGTTACCAAGGACATGTCTCAAACTTAGCCTAACGAATTTACAAGTAATAGTATGAAAATCCAGTTTATGATTTGCATGAATCCTTTATGAGACAATACATATTATGATAAGATTCACAAGTTCCTTGCTTCAGATTTGAAAACTGTTTCTACGAGTTGATTTCTTAATCGAGTGGTAAAACGGTTTTCTGTGTTAAAAGCATACTGAACATATAATTATTTTAAACAAAATAATATATTTGAGCACAAGTTTCCTTGTACTTTTGCTTGTATTCCCCCCCCCCTGAAAACATGAAAAACTCGGAAAAGTATAGGGGTATAAACTCACAGATTGACGTGGGATCCGAGTGTAAGTTGCTAGGAATTTTTGAGTGTCAATAAAAGCCTTAGACACAAACGGATCCTATTTAGCATGAAGAAGTTCATATATATACATTAGGTGAGGGCATAACACTATTTATTATGGAAGGAAACCACCTTAGGGACTAGGAAACACTTAAAACTAAGTGTTAGAATCACATGTGATTGAAAATGGGGAGTTTACGGTCGAAAAAGGAGTTTACGGTTCATGGGCTTACGGTCCATGAGTTTACGGTCGTAAAAGGGGTTTACGGTCCATGGGTTTACGGTCGCAAAAGGGGTTTACGGTCCATGGGTTTACGGTCGCAAAAGGTGTTTACGGTCCCTGGGTTTACGGTCTAGGTGTTTACGGTCGTATAATGTGTTTACGGTCCAAGTGTTTACGGCCGTAAACACTTCGACGAGAAGTGCGATTTTCGGTGTTTCAAGGCCCTTTCTAGTCTTCTGGAAGTGTTCTAAGCTTAGTTTCTTTGTTTAGGAGGGTGTTGTGGCAACTGTGTGCCACTTAAATAGAGTTTACGGTCAAGGGAGATTGCCTTGACCGTAAACACCCTTCTGGTCATGATTTCTAGATCTTTAACAAGAGATTCTTGTATCCAACAAGCTAAGGGTAGAGTACTTACGAAATAGAAGCTTGAAAGGGTGGTTAGAGTCCCAAAAACACTAGTGTGTGTTCTTGGTGAGAGAGAAAATCTAGAAAAATGATGAGATTTATGAGCTAACAACATGGATTTGCCACTAGAAATGAGATAGAAACATAATCAAGGTGAAGAATCACTTACATTCATGAGGATCTTTGAGAAAAATCGAAGTTTGTAGAGAAAGAGAGTAGAGAGAGAAAGCCTTCTGGAGGGTGTAAAGTGAGAAATGGAGGCCACTCATCCCTTATATAGGGGTGAGTTTACGGTCAGGAGGTGGGGGAGGGTTTACGGTCGTAAATACCGTTTACGGCCGTAAACAGAGATTACGGTCGTAAACCGGGTTTGCGGCCGTAAACTCCTTTTGAAGAGTCGTTTGGCCCGAATGCTATGTTTCGACTTAGAAAACTTCGTTTTCAAATACGGAAGTCGATCGAACTGAGTTTAGAATATTCCGTTAGACCAAAAATTATACTAACGTGAACGGAAATAAATTCGAAATGATTTATTTAAACGTAAAGTCCTTCCCAAACTATCAAATTTGACGGAATTAGATAAGAATCCAAATTTGATTAACGGAAATTTAGTAAGGATAACGGAAAAGTTTCGGGTTGTCACATTATCCCCCCGTTAGAGGGAATTTCGTCCCGAAATTCGAACATAGAATACAAATCATGGATTTGAAAAGAGATGTGGATACTTCTGTTTCATCTGATCTTCGTGTTCCCAAGTGAATTCAGGTCCCCGCTTGGCATTCCAGCGAACCTTCACTATCGAGATGTGACTTTGTTTCGTTCGTTTGATCTCTCTATCCATGATTTCGACTGGTTCTTCCACGAAGCTCAGGTTCTCGTTGATTTCAATGTCATCGAGAGGAATCGTAAAGGTTTCGTCAGATACGCATTCCTTAAGATTCGAAACGTGGAATACAGGATGAATGTTGCTAAGTTCATGTGGTAAACGAAGTTTGTAGGCTACGGGACCGATCCTAGCGAGGATCTCGAATGGTCCTATGTACCTCGGGTTTAGCTTTCCACGCTTTCCGAAGCGTATCATGCCTTTCCAGGGCGAGACTTTTAGTAGGACACGGTCTCCAAGCTGGAACTCCAAGGGTTTTCGTCGTTTATCGGCGTAGCTCTTCTGTCTATCTCGTGAGGCCTTAAGTCGTTCTCGGATTTGCACGATCTTTTCGGTGGTTTCACGGATGATTTCTGGACCTGTGAGAGTGCTGTCGGGGACTTGTCCCTTAGCTAGCTGCGTGTCGCCCACCTCAGCCCAGCACAGAGGGGATCTGCACTTGCGACCGTAGAGGGCTTCGAAAGGTGCAGCCTTAATGCTGGTATGGTAGCTGTTGTTGTAGGAAAATTCAACCAAAGGAAGATGAGTGTCCCATGACGCGCCGAAATCGATGACGCAGGCTTTAAACATATCTTCCAATGTTTGAATTGTTCTCTCACTCTGTCCATCAGTCTGAGGATGGTAAGCTGTGCTCATATCCAACTTAGTTCCAAGAGCTTTCTGAAGTGACTGCCAGACCTCGAAGTGAACCTGCTATCTCGATCGGAGATAATGGACACAGGCACACCATGCAGTCGAACTATCTCTTGGATGTAGATTCGCGTGAGCCTCTCCATTTTGAAGCTTTCCTTGATCGGTAGGAAGTGGGCGGATTTAGTCAAACGGTCGACAATTACCCAGATGGCGTCGTGCCCACTCGGACACTTGGATAATTTGGTGATAAAATCCATAGTAATTCTCTCCCACTTCCATTCAGGTATCTCCGGCTGGTGGAGTAAACCTGAGGGTTTCTGATATTCGACCTTCATCTTGGCGCAAGTCAGGCACTTGCGTACGAAGGTAGCGATCTCTGCTTTCATGTTCGGCCACCAATACAGTTTCTTGAGATCGAGGTACATCTTGTCCGAACCTGGGTGAACGGAGTATTTAGTCTTGTGAGCTTCGTTCATTACAACCTCTCTGTACCCACCGAACTTTGAGGTCCGGATCCGGTCCATGAAATAAAAGACTTCGTCTCCCTTGATCTCTAGTTTCTTTTCCATTCCTCTCAAGGCTTCACCCGGCATGTTCTCTGGTTTTAAGGCTTCCAACTGAGCCTCTCTGATTTGCGCGGATAAGTGGGAATGGATAGTCATGGTCAGTGCTTTCACTCTACGACCTGAGTACTCCTTTTGGCTGAGGGCATCTGCTACCACATTGGCTTTGCCGGGATGGTAGCGGATTTCACACTCGTAATCGCTGAATAGCTCAACCCATCGTCGTTGTCTCATGTTCAGCTCCTTCTGATCGAAAATATGCTGCAGACTTTTATGGTCACTGAAAATGGTGCACTTGGTTCCGTAGAGATAATGTCTACATATCTTCAGTGCGAAGACCACTGCTCCCAACTCCAGATCGTGCGTCGTGTAGTTGACTTCGTGTGCTTTCAGTTGTCTCGAGGCATAAGCAATAACTTTTCCTCGCTGCATGAGCACACATCCCAAGCCCTGATTGGATGCATCGCAGTAGACAACGAAGTCTTCCGTCCCTTCGGGAAGAGACAAGATGGGTGCGCTGCACAGGGCCTGCTTCAATGTTTGGAATGCAGTGTCTTGTTTTTCACTCCAACAAAAGGGTACGCCTTTCTGCGATAGTAGCCAGCGAGACCCAAGAATTGATGGATTTCTGTGGGCGTCTTCGGTACTGACCAATTCTCTATCGCTTTGATTTTGGAAGGGTCCACGTGTATGCCTTCCTCGCTTACCACGTGACCTAAGAAAGTTACTTTTCGAATCCAAAATTCGCATTTGGAGAATTTCGCGTACAACTTCTCCTTCCTTAGGGTTTCCAACACCGATTTCAAGTGCTGTCTGTGATCTTCCTCGCTTCTGGAATAGACAAGTATATCGTCGATGAACATGATGACGAACTTGTCCAGGAAAGGACGGCACACCTGGTTCATCAGGTCCATGAACACTGCCGGTGCGTTAGTTAGACCAAAGGGCATCACTGCGAACTCGTAGTGACCATATCGATTACGAAAGGCTGTCTTAGGAACATCATTCTCATGGACTCGCAGCTGATGGTACCCTGATCTTAGGTCTATTTTGGAAGAGTAACTGGCTCCTTGAAGTTGATCGAAGAGGTCGTCGATTCGAGGAAGAGGGTAACGGTTTTTTACTGTGAGCTTGTTCAGCTCTCGATAGTCAATGCACATCCGAAAGGATCCATCCTTCTTTTTCACAAATAAGATCGGGGCTCCCCAAGGTGAGGAACTCGGTCTGATGAATCCTTTGCTGAGCAGTTCATTGAGCTGACTAGATAACTCCTGCATTTCTGCCGGTGCTAATCGGTATGGGGATTTAGCTATGGGGGTAGCTCCGGGGACTAAGTCGATGCGAAACTCGACTTGGCGTTCGGGAGGGATTCCTGGGAGGTCTTCAGGGAAAACATCGGGAAAATCGCAGAATTTGGGGATGCTCTCGAGGTCTTTAACTTCCTGCTTCTCGTTAATGACATGGGCTAGAAATGCATAACACTCCTTTCGCAGGAGTTTCTGGGCTTGGATGCACGAAATGATACGAAGGTTCGAATTGAGTTTATCGTCGTAAATTATGAGAGTTTCATCAGAGAAAAGGTTAAGATGGATAGCTTTTTCGTAACAAAGGATATCAGCATGATTGGGGCTCAACCAATCCATGCCGATGATGACATCGAAGCTTTTTATGGAAACTGGCATAAGGTCGATAGGAAAAGAATGATCGTTTAAGGTAAGAGTACAGCCTACATATATCTCATTAGCGCTCTCTTTCTCACCGTTAGCCATCTCGACGGTAAATGTTTCAGTTAATGGTTGAGGTTTATGCCTAAGAAGATGTTTGAATGCATGGCTAACAAAACTTCTCTCCGCAACAGAATCGAAAAGAATGCATACATAAGAATTGTCGAGGAGGAACGTACCCGTCACAACAGTGGGGTCTGCAACTGCCTCTTCTTGACCCATAGATAGAACTCTCCCGGTGTTGCCAGTTGTTGCTGCCTTGGGGCAGTTTCTCTTGTAGTGCCCGACCTCTCCACAGCCGTAACAGGATTGACCAACGCCTGCTCCCGAGGCCTGATCGGTTGATCGGACTGGTGTTCTGCAGTATCGAGTCAGGTGACCCTTCTTGCCACAGTTGTTGCAGAGCATTTCACGACATGGGCCAGGGATGCGATGATGATAACTGCATTTACTGCACCAAGGGAGGGTGCCAGTATATCTATTGGTAGGTGCTTGAGTTGCAGGAGTAGCAGCAGGAGTAGTAGCAGCGTGGACTGCCACCGTTTGTTGTTTCTTTGAGGGCTCCTGTGAAGACTGGCCCTTCCTGTGCTTCCAGAACTTTCTTTTCTCACCACTCCCTTTAGCTGGCTCAGGAGCGGTTGACACTTTATCAAGATCAACTCCGTGATCTATGAGAGTTTGCGCCAGACACTTAGCGCTGTCAAAGGTGTTTGGCCTAGCAGCCAAGACATTTCCTTTGGTGGGTTGTGTCAGTCCCCATATGTATCTTTCAATCTTTTTGCTTTCCGGGGTGACCATTCCTGGACAAAGAAGCGCTAGGTCTTCAAACCTAGAAGTGTAGGCAGCAATGTCGGATTCCTTCATCCTTAAGTTCCAGAGTTCGTGCTCTAGTTTCTGCATCTCGCCCCGTGGGCAGTATTCAGCTATCATAAGTTCTTTTAAGCTGTCCCAACCCATAGCATTTGCCACTGGTAGGGTTAGGGATTTGACCCGACCATTCCACCAGGTCAGTGCCCTGTTGGCGAAGGTGCAAGCGGCGAATTTTACTTTATTCACCTCAGAACAGGAACAGATTTCGAAAATGGACTCGATCTTTTCGAACCATTGAGTCAAGGCAATAACACCTCCTTTGCCGTCGAAAGATGTGGGTTTCGCGCTCATGAAGTCCTTATAGGAACACTCCTTCTGGTGTCCCTGACCACCTTCATGATTTTGGGGATGCGTACCACCTCCCTGTCTACCAGATCCGCCAGGATTCATTTGTGACATCGCGGCT
Source organism: Lactuca virosa (assembly GCF_052849685.1). Classification (NCBI taxonomy): domain Eukaryota; kingdom Viridiplantae; phylum Streptophyta; class Magnoliopsida; order Asterales; family Asteraceae; genus Lactuca; species Lactuca virosa. The sequence goes on from NC_136429.1 coordinate 507,495,175, forward strand.
GCCACAGCAGCAGTAACAGCTGCTTGGAACATAACGGGATCGAACTGAGGGGGCGGTGGTGGTGGTGGAGCGTCATCATTTCTTCTGATGGGTCTTTTTGGAGGAGGCATCTTGTTCTAAAAACAGTCAGGAAGAAGAGGATGGTAAGTCCTCAAGATATATGAAACAAAATATATCTCATGCTGATAATAAAGTGTTCTACCAGACGACAAGCAAAGAAAGGTTACTAATGTAAGTAAGTTATCGCTAAGAAACGAATAGGTAGTAACACTAGGAAGGAATTTCTACAACGTATTCGGTTCTGACTAAAATACTCCTATAGTATTTTAAGTTGTATACATACTGGGTAAGTTTTAGGCCTGTTGCAACACCAAAGTCACTCCCAAGCACATGTTGGTCATGTCTCGAATAAATATAGTTGATCAGGCTATATTGACCCTAGACATGATTACATAACTGCCCAGGTTTAACAGCAGTGTTCAACATCCAAAATACTTTTGTTTTGTTCTACTCAGGATACTGTTTCTAGAATATGGGTATACTTGTATACTTTGTTATAAAAATACTTATATTTTTGTTGGGTCAAAAATATGGTTTATACTTTGCTTTTCTAAGCATTTATTGTTTTTATTATTTGGGCCAAAAATAGTATAGGATTAATTGTAGCTTGGACCGAGCATTGGATTATTTGTATTTTGGGCTTGGCCTTAGGTCCATATATATATAGGGTGAGGAGTGCATGTGAAGAATGAGAACACTAGAGGAGCTTAAGTGTGTGCATTTGAAGGTGTTCTAGAGAGAGAAACTAGAGAAAAGAGAGTGTGTGTTAGTGTGTGTGAATCTTGTATTCGGATCTTCATTCATATAAATACATATAAGATTAATCATCTTCTTCTTCTCATTCTCTTCTATTTGATATGACATCATCCGTTTGATTGGGATTCCGCACCATCAAACGGATCTGATTGATACACAAGCAGATTAGGGACTCACAAGTGGTATCAGAGCTTGGATTGTATCAGTCATTTTTATCAGATCTGGAGCATATTTGATCTTATTTTTGAAAGATTCTTGCGTTTTTGGATAAATCTCTGAAAATTAGGGGGGGGGGTTTGTTTTTCGCGTTTTTGATAAAAAAGAGTTTTTGATCGAGTTTTGGAGCAAAAAGAGGTGAAAAACACTGTTTTTCACGTAATCTGCGAAGAGTTTACGGTCTTTGAAGGGTTTACGGTCGGCGGCGGCGGCGGCTAGGGTTTTCCGGAGTTTACGGCCGTAAACGTGTTTACGGTCGCCGGAGTTTACGGTCGGCGGTTTACAGTCGTCGGAGTTTGTGGCCTCGGCTCGGAATTCGGTAGCGGCTCGGTGAACGGCTTGAAGGACGGCTCGGTCAGCAGCAGTTTCCGGTTCGCAAGCCTTCTCGGTGAGCAGCATCCTCGCACCAGGTCCTCGCCTTCGCACCTCGGTCTCGCATCTCGTTCAGCAAGCTTCGCAGCAGTCCTCGTAGCACAGCAGCTTCGCATTAAAAATATTGAAACGGATTGGAGGGTGCCGGGGATCGAACCTGCGACCTCTGGTTGAGGAACCCAGCGCTTTACCAACTCCTCTAGGAACGCCTTTGTTCCTTCCCTCCCATTTTTAATTCAAAAGCACTCCCTTTCGTTCCTAATTTCGCATTTTTTACATTTTTAACCCAAAAATCAATTTTCTTTATTTTAAAATTCCATTTTCAACCCAAAAATTTAGTTTTTAATCTTTGACTTTATTTTTTAACTTTTGACCTTAAAATTTTGACTTTGACTTTCAAGTTTGACCTTTGACTTTAAACTTTGACTTTCTCGTTTAACTTTTAAATTTTCAAATTTAGCTTTTCGGTTTGACTTTTAAGTTTGACTTTTGAGTTCGACTTTTCAAATTTGACTTTTGAGGTTGACTTTTGAGTTTTTAGTCAAAGGGCATATTTTTTAAAAAAAAAACAATGAGTTCTTCAAACGTTCCAGTTAATAAAGTTTCATGTACTCCATCTTGTGAAACTACGATTAAATTTCTTAGGGAACAAATTGATTTATTAAAAAGAGAAGTTGAGGACCTGAGATATGAAGGATATCAACTTAGAAAAAGGACAGAAACCCCTAAAGGCCCAGTTAGAAACAAAAATTAAGGACTTTAAAAGAATTCAGACAGAATACAGTGAAAAATGTGAGCTTTATGATTATGTTAAAAGACAAAATGATGCGCTAATTACCGAGCTTGATACATTAAAAAGACAATTTGAAACTGTAAATTTTGATTTTAGAAAATTTGATGGATCAAGCGAGGTAGTTGCCAACATGATTGATCACTGCATGCAGTTCAAACGAAATCAGTCAAAGGGTTTAGGATATGATAGTGTACCTCCTCCTTATAATCATACATATCAGTATCAACCCCTATCCAAGGATGAGATTGTCAATGAACCGTTTATGGTTTATGGCAAGCCATCTGGTTTCGTTTCAGGCGGACTTATTAGTGTTGAAAGTTCTAACATTTCTACTTCCACTGTAGATCAACCATTAGATCAGGAAAAGCGTGAAGCTGGAGATTCTGTTTCTGTTTCTGTTTCTAATCCTGATGTTTCTGTTTCCAATGAAAAACCTTTTGTTTCTGATATTAAAGTTGATGATACATCTTGTGATGCTTTTGATGCTTTTGCATCGGATCATGTTGAGTTAATTTTTTTTGACATATTTGATTATTTGTTTGAAAATACTGATGTTCATGTTTCTAGCACATCTACTTCATGTGCAGGTAAAGTAGCAGAGGATGAGAACAAGGAGAACACCACTGAACAAACCAACATCTCCTTGAGCTCTGAATTTGTTGCTTCGAACTCAGTTGCTTCTGATCAACCTGTTGTTGAGAAGTACAGGCCACCAAATCAAGTTAAACAGAATGCATGCTGCAACTGTGCGTGTGGGAAAAGTAAGAGACAAGGCAAGGTTACGCCACCAGGGGCAGGAAGAAACAATTTCCAAGTGAAGAAAAAGACTTGTTTTCACTGTGGAACACCTGGACACATTGCCCGAAACTGTCCAAATCGCACATACGTTCCTTACTATGCACAAGGCTGGCAAAACGCGCCAAGAGGGAGATGTCAAAAGAAACCCTCAAGGTCACGTTCTGACCATGATGACTGGAACGCGCAGAAGGCCAAGAATCCGCATCCCAAGGGCAAGAAGGGAATGTCGGCCAAGAAGCCAAATCCAAGAGATGCTCCCGTGAAGCCAAAATCAAAGTCATCTCAACGGCCGACTTCAAGTTCAAAAGCAAGTACTGAGCCACCCATCGGATCGAAAAAGAAATGGGTTAAACCCAACTACAGATGGGTACCAAAGGTTCAATCTCCCAAATCTCCTAATGCTTCTAACGTTTCTGCATCTTCTGTTTGTGATAAACAGGACATGTCGTGGGAGAATGTTCCGTGCACGGATGACAAAGGTCGACCCAGTTTCAAAATGGACTGGGTTCCAAAGACCAACTAATCCCGCTCTGTGTCGGAGCAGCTATCGAGGCATATCATCATACTTTGGTTTGTTGGTAGTGGCTGTTCCTGGCACATGATAGGAGGCATCTCTCAACTGTACAATACTCAGAACATTGTTTGAGAGTATGTGCCCTTTGCGGGAAGGGAAGAAAGGAAGAGATCACAAACGGGGTTAGTGCTTAATGACATGAAGAATTTTCGGATCTGTTCTGAGATTACACGTGTTGTTCTCAGACCTTCTGGATGCAAATTCAATCGGTGACTTACGGTTTGAGTTTTCTTCTCTATACTCCTGAGTTTATCTTACTCTGATTCGCTTTAAAGACTAATTTTTGTTTTAGGATAGTTTAAATTTGCGCATTTACTTTCGTTTCTCTCCTATGAACAAATTTAGGGGGAGAAATAAAAACAAAACAAAAAATTAGAAAGTTTTAAAAAATCCAAAAACATTAAAAAAAAATCAGAAAATCCAAAAATATGTTGTTAATGGAATGTGCTTGCATGAGATGTTTTGGGAAGTGATATAATCATGTGATAACAGGCAATCTGAATCTGTGTAAGGGACTGAATCTGAATTGTCTAGGCTCCGTGTTCGATGCGCTGGTAGGCACGAGAGATTAAAATGGACCTGACTAGGCATTAATGAACTTAAGGAATCTAGAGACTTGAAAAATCTTGACCTAGATAGATCCATTTAGCCTGACAATACGACGCTCAGATATGTTGAGCAGGGAGATATACATGATAATCCACCGGTCACACTAAAATAATCTGTATCTAGAACCGTGGTTTAACTCTTCCTCGATGTACGGACTTTGTCCTTAATTCCGGTATTGATGGGGCAACTGGGGAATTCCGATAAAGTAGGTCTGTAGAAAATTATTTTCTTGCTTTCTTTCTGTTAGTCATATGTTGCCTCCTCTGCGTGATTGAAATACATCTGACCTGGACTGCAACATATGCAACTCTATTTCTATGCATCTTCTATCTATGCAATTCTTCCTGCCTGTTAGCCATATGCTGTCTCCTTTGCGTGATTAACCATCCGACCTGGTACACAGCATATGCACCATTCTACTTCTCAATCCCTCTAAATCTGGTTAGTCATATGATTCACCCTCTGCGAGATTGGAAGAGATCTGACCTGGGTGTATAGCATATGCACTCTAAATCTGACTTCTCTCATAATAATTGTCTGCTCACCTAAAGTAAGGAGTACTTTGGAAGTTCCTGATTATTGGGGTATGTCAGGAAGCGGGAAACATGTTCTAGTACATTTAAAATTGAACAATCACTAGGTTGTCTGTAGATCTCGCTGCTCAATTTAGGTGGACAACAATATCTTTGGTCGTCGTCAGCTGAATGGTCCTTAAGGAATATTATCTAGGAACTTAGGATCACATTGTCTTGTCACTTATACTATGTCCTAATTTTGTCACAATCTCTCGTGTTTAAGTGGACCACAATACCGACGATTGACCAGATCTATTCATGAAGGGAGAGGTACTGATAAACGGATAAAGGTTGTCTAAAAACTTTGATCCCAAATCACTCTTAAAGTTAGATATCATTTTTATTTTTGTTAAATTTGTTCATAGTTTTCTTCTAATTTAAATATTAGGGGAGAATTAAAAATTTTAAAAAACCAAACAAAAATCAGAAAATAAAAAATCCAAAAAATCGTGTTATTTCTGTTTTATTTCTTTTTCAGAAAATATGAAAAATCCAAAAAATATTGTGTGCTAAATTTTTCTTTTAGTTTTGTTTTGTCTTGAATAGTGAATTCAGGTGAAGATGAAACTCATGGAAGTCTGTATCGAGATTTTCTGAGCCAAGGCTTCATCCGTGATCATTGAAGAATTATCATTCGAAGGAGCAAGAAATGAAGATTATTCTTTCGACATTCAATCTTTCAACCCCAGAAGCAAGGTGAAGCTGAAATTGAAGATTATGTGACGGATTGCATTGAAGCCTCCTCAATCAGTCTGCTGCTATCTTGAACCTGCTGAAGTGATCCAGAAGATTTGTTCTCTCTGACGTTCTCTCTGAAGATTCTCAAGCTGAAAGCATTATCTTTCAAACTAAGTGTTAGAATCACATGTGATTGAAAATGGGGAGTTTACGGTCGAAAAAGGAGTTTACGGTTCATGGGCTTACGGTCCATGAGTTTACGGTCGTAAAAGGAGTTTACGGTCCATGGGTTTACGGTCGCAAAAGGGGTTTACGGTCGCAAAAGGTGTTTACGGTCCCTGGGTTTACGGTCCAGGTGTTTACGGTCGTAAAAGGTGTTTACGGTCCAAGTGTTTACGGCCGTAAACACTTCGACGAGAAGTGCGATTTTCGGTGTTTCAAGGCCCTTTCTAGTCTTCTGGAAGTGTTCTAAGCTTAGTTTCTATGTTTAGGAGGGTGTTGTGGCAACTTTGTGCCACTTAAATAGAGTTTACGGTCAAGGGAGATTGCCTTGACCGTAAACACCCTTCTGGTCATGATTTCTAGATGTTTAACAAGTGATTCTTGTATCCAACAAGCTAAGGGTAGAGTACTTACGAAATAGAAGCTTGAAAGGGTGGTTAGAGTCCCAAAAACACTAGTGTGTGTTCTTGGTGTTCTTGGTGAGAGAGAAAATCTAGAAAAATGATGAGATTTATGAGCTAAGAACATGGATTTGCCACTAGAAATGAGATAGAAACATAATCAAGGTGAAGAATCACTTACATTCTTGAGGATCTTTGAGAAAAATCGAAGTTTGTAGAGAGAGAGAGAGTAGAGAGATAAAGCCTTCTGGAGTGTGTAAAGTGAGAAATGGAGGCCACTCATCCCTTATATATGGGTGAGTTTACGGTCAGGAGGTGGGGGAGGGTTTACGGTCGTAAACAGCGTTTACGGCCGTAAACAGAGTTTACGGTCGTAAACCGGGTTTGCGGCCGTAAACTCCTTTTGAAGAGTCGTTTGGCCCGAATGCTATGTTTCGACTTAGAAAACTTCGTTTTCAAATACGGAATTCGATCGAACTGAGTTTAGAATATTCCGTTAGACCAAAAATTATACTAACGTGAACGGAAATAAATTCGAAATGATTTATTTAAACGTAAAGTCATTCCCAAACTATCAAATTTGACGGAATTAGATAAGAATCTAAATTTGATTAACGGAAATTTAGTAAGGATAACAGAAAAGTTTCGGGTTGTCACAGTCGGAGACCCCGGTATGTCTGACATGGGTAGGTTGAGTACTCAGGTATGCTCAGCAGGGTAGGTCGGGCACCCAGATATGCCTGACAATATGTTTATTGTATGGTATGTGGTATGATGGGGTAACTAACGAAGCTTTGTGCTTATGGTTTTCAGTTTTGGTTTCAGGTACTTCTTCTTCGAAAGGAAAAGAGTCGACATGATCGCAGCGTATCACACTATATTTTCCTCACATGAGATCTTTGTAAGATATACTCTGGCGTTGTTTTCTTATGACATGTTTTGCTTATTGATATACGGGTTTTGATACAGAATGATACTATGGATGTTTTCAGACTATTGGTTTTATAACTACTTAATTAAAAATGAAATTTCTGGTCATGAATTTTGGGATGTTACAGCGCGGCGTGCAAAAGGGGTGCATGTCATGCATTTTAAGGAAACGTCTCCTCAGTCACTTTGTGCCACGTGTCAGGCTCTCCGTGATCCACGTTTTCACATTTTATAAGCGCGCGTTGTGCACCTGACGTGCACAACGTGTGGCGCAAAACGTAGATTTTATAAATTCCCTCACTTCTTCATACGGACTCCTTTTTTGACGTTCTTTTTTCTTTCACGCGTAGCTGTCAACGAGGACTACAACTTTCCTTTAGGCTCCATCGGCTAATTCTGACTTTATTTTTAGTTCTTATTTTTATATGATTTAATAATTTTGCAAAAATCATAACAATCTCGTACGGATCCGGTTTTAGTGTTCCTTTTACCAAAATTTATATATTAAAGAGTACTACGATTTCATTTTAGTGACTTTACCTAAAAGTCAATCATTCTCTTCGTACCTTTTGACGTTAATAATTTTTAATAATGCGGTTGATTTTTATATCTTATAAAATTATATCTCCTTCATACAAACTCGGATTTCTTTGAAATTATCTCATTTTTACGGTTTTCAGACGATTTGGTTTATTTTTCTATTTTTCTATTTTTCTTAGGCTAAATAGTAATATATTTGTATTTCGAATTTTATTAACGTTTGTTTATAATGAATCCAATGGAATGGTAAAAATGGGGTATTACACCCTCATAGCCTCTTACTTAACCGTCTTTCAACCATTCTTATAATTCCTAGAGCTATTAATAGTGATAGTCTCAACATAATAATACCTTTTGAAAAAATAATACTAATTTATTTTATTTTGAACTTAATATTTATATTATTTTCATATTTCTCTACCAATAATACAAATTTACCTTTGTTACATATAATGTTAATACAACAACATTAACAATAAAAAAATGTTTTGAAGGTAATTTAGAAAGAAAATGAAAACAAAATTCATAATGCACGTACAATTAATAAATTCAAAGTTACTTTGAAAAACTCTGATAATGTACCCAGAAGTGTCGATCCTTTATTAAAAAACCAAGCATACGATCGAAGACCTTCTGCATTAATAATAATAGATAAAAAGTCTTGGTATTAATAAATTGAAAAACTAAACGTTATCTAAATCTTTAAAAAAAGGGATAATTACCCTTAGATGATTTGTGGCCCAATCGACAGAGGACATGACAAAGCAACCCACATTCTCCAACCACCACAATGGTGTTTTCTACTATAGTACTTATTATGATAAAGCTATAACAATCCAGTTGCGCGTGTAAAAATTTTCATGTAGTAGATGTGTTCGTGATATCTAAACATTCATAGATATGGTAGACCACCATCATCCTAAATACACATGGAAAGTAATGTTGTAATCCAAATGAAACAAAATAAATAAAGTTGTAAAGATTATTTTTAGTCATGACTCATGATACCACTTGTTCAACAACGTGTTTAACGTTGGCCTCTAATTTCAACCTCTTTTCATCCAAGTTCATTTGCTCTTGTCTTAGAAGTTCACGTATACTGTATAGCCCACAGTTGTTTAATCCAAGAAAACCATAGAAATAATTAACTAATGTACAAATATTGTATGATTACAACTAAAAGTTGATAAAAACAAATAAAGGAAAATAAGTAGGCATGCATTACCTATTTGGGTAGAGAAAGAAAGTAGCATGGATGCCATGGACGATTGGTAAATGAGCGGTAGTAGGGATTGCAGGGTAAGGAAGCATAGCAGGGATTCAGATGTATAATCATCTACAATTAGAATAACAAACAAACCAAAATTTATGGGAAAGGAATTAGATGTTCGGACGGGCTGATTGCATGCATCACATCTTTTTTCTTAAAACCTTTTTTGGAAAAAATAAAACTCATTTTCTTTGTTTTTTAAATATTTTATTAACTCCCCAGTTTGAGTTCAGACACACCCGAGAGTGTGCTCAAATCCCTCAAACCAAGGCTCTGATACCAATTTATAACATCCCAAAAATACCAAGTAAAATTTCATTTTAAATAAATCAAAACCATTTATTCATTATCCCAAAAAACGATTATAATAAAAGTATTTTCAAAACATTAGAGTAAAATTATAAACAGTCAGTGTGGAATAAATTTTCAGGGGATACAGTACGATCAAGCTGGACCCTTCCTCTTGAAACCAGAATTACCAGCAAATATTTTAAACATAACAGTAAGCATAAACCTTAGTGAGTTTTTCCAAATACCACATACTATACAAGTAACAGACCCCATCCTATTAGTATAACGGGGCTCACCCTAACTCGCATAACGGGCCCCGTCCACTGAGTATAACGGGCCTGACTCGCATACCTAACTCGCATAATGGGACCCCGCCCAATGAGTATAATAGGTATCACCCAAACTTGTATAACATGCCCCACCCAACATACAAAACATGCAAGTATCATACAAACAATTAGCATCATATAAACATAATCTAGTGGGCAAACAGAAACCAATCCTTAGCTAAATGCCAACAACTACCTCAACAACAGAACATCCAACCCAAGCTTTCTAAGGCCAAACAGAAACCAATCCTTAGCTAAATGCTCAATTCTACTCAAGTTTGACCAAAAGTCAAACTGGTCAACAAGTCAACGGTCAAAGTCAAAGTCAAAATTGCCAAATAGCAGCCTTCCACATCGTGGCCTTCCTTGGCCACGCTGTGGGCAGAAAACGCCAAAATAGTCACTAATTTCCCAGTCGCTACATTGTGGCAGCCTAAGGCCACGCCATGGAGACTGGTCTAAACAACTCAAACGAGCTTAATCCATTTTCTTTCGATTTCAAGAGCTCCAAAGCTCAGATCTGATCCTTTCCAAGGTCTTAATGGATAAAGTTTGTAACTTTATCCATTAGGATGGTCCAAACCACCAAGATCAAGACTTTAAGTCTCAAAGAGACCTAAAAATGCATCTTTCTCAGCTTAATCATTAAGTCCAAGTCTCCCACTTCCATATTTGAATCAACAAGATGTCCAGATCGATAAAGTTTCCTACTTTATCCACAATAATGTCTCAAGCTTCCAAGATCTAAAATTTAATACACTAAAATAACTCAAATGACCAAGATAATTTGCATGGCTAAAAGGGAAGGCAAAAGATCACAACTTTCCTAGTGCATGAGGTCCAATAAGATTTTAAACTGTGACAACAGGGAGGTTTCCGTCACTGATCGCCATTAGGAAAGAGTAGGAAAATAAATGTAATAGCTTAGTGTTGTAATATATTGAGATAATAAGAATAAAATGTGTCAATACATTTATTTGTTAAAAACTTCTATTAGGCTCGAAAATTAGCGTCCAGAAAGTTGTAACGCTTTCTAAGCTAGTTAACGTACTTGGATAGTACTCGTTAACGTGATCTCAAGGATATAAGATTCGTAAAAGTCTGACTCCAAAGGAAAAAGTTATGGATTTTATAAAAATAGAAATCAACCGCGTAATTAAAATTAATCACGTCAAAACGGTACTTAGAGATTGGTTAAGTTTTGACTAAAAGTGCAAAAAAGTGTTTCGTAGTACTCCTCGAGATATAAAGTTTATGAAAAAGTTTATATCGAAAACAGTATCTGTATGAGAGAGATATGATTTTTGAAAATCATTTATTTTTAACCCAATTAAGCACGAAAATGAAAGTCAAAACTAGCCAAAACAACCTAAATGAGGGTTGTAGTACCCATTGGGATCATCACATAGATATAGGGAGGGCTTAGATCGGAGATCGCACGAAGAAGTTATGATTTTTACAAAATCTTTCCGTGCGCGTCTCCGCACGCGGCGCACCTGACACCGGATTCGAGTTGATTACGAGAGATGTGGACGAGTGGGGGAGTGACATGTGGCAACTTCTAGATGGAGCCACGATTGTCACGCACGACGCGCACATATATTTTTTCTGGCGTGCACCTCTAAAACTCGACTATAAATAGAGGGTTGTGTCATTCCAGTCGTCACACCTATCAAATTCTCTCTCACTCTCAATCTCGAAATAGTTGCCCCCCTTTTGAGTGATCCTCGGTGTCCCGAGCCTGATTCAACCCTACAGTAAAGGTTTCGTGTGACTAGTGTGAGTACACGACCCCTATTTTACTGTTTTAAATATTTTACCGGGGGGGGGGGGGGGATACATGCTTATCAAATGGTTTTATCAAAATATATCTATAGTTATAAATATCAAATCATTTTATAAAGCTTAAAGCATTAAGATATAATACCTAGATGTTAAAATGGCCAAATCCCTAGGATACCATAGTACCTAGAAGTTATGATGGTCAAATATATGGATATGCAATGTACTTAGTTGTTACTCTATCCAAATATCATATTTTCGAAAAAAAACCATAAATAGGGTATATATATATATATATATATATATATATATATATATATATATATATATATATATATATATAAGTAATTATGAGATCAAAAGTTATAATTATCAAATATAAGATAAAAGATTTATATTATGATAGTTATAGGAAATCCCTAGGAAGGATTAAGATAAAAGATAAAAGATAAATACCTAAGGTTAATGCGTTAGTTAGCTGTTAATTCATCCAAATGCCTTGATTAAATTCGGCATTCCCCAAATACCTATAATCGTTAATCTTGCGAGAGCTAGAAAGATATGGATAGATCTATACGGAGATTGACAACCCCACATACGATTGCTAGCTACAATCCCGAGAGGATAACTTTCTTATTACTCACTATTCGACGTCCGATGAAGCGTCGTGGTGGGGCACAATTGTTAGTCGAACAACGTCGATTATGGGGGCTCATGGTAATACATTAGATCACCTTAGAATTCAATCTACCATTAGGGACTCCTTAGAATAGTAGATAAAACACGTTAGGATCGTTAGATATCCTACAAAGATAGTAAAATAGGATTAATAAATATATCCTAATAAAATACTAAAATAGGATCATAAGATATCCTCGAAGATAATAAAATAGGATCGTAGATATCCTAAAAAATAGTAAGCTAGGGTTGATAAAATACCTTAGGAAATGTTTTTCTGAAATAAAAAGGATTCTTAAAATAATCCAACCCAATAAAAGTCGAAAACTATAAACACATGTGCACTCGTCAACATTATGTTGACGTTTTCAAAAATACATGTATTCTCAGCGAGATGAGTGTAGAGGATAGTCGTGTTGAGGAGGAGGATAGTCGTGTCAAGAAGGAGGAATTCTAAGAGGAAGCTGCTGTAGTTTAGTATTGTCTGTTTATCGTCTTTAGTCCTATTTAGGAAGCGTGTTTATCATTTTAAAACTATGTAATCCTAGAATAATTTAAAATCAATAAAAGAAATGTTTGTGGTATTCATTTATGTTATGTTCTATATCTATCTGTATGTCTCGGCCCAATCTTCCCCCGTTCGCACGGCCTGACATTTCTGCCGCCAACCGGGGGTGTGACATAAACTGATCAAAATATGTTGGAGTCCATTAACTCCAACATCACCCATTAAATTGACCAAAAGTGCCAAAAATTCCAAATTCCAAGATCTAAGGAACTAGATAGCAATATTGGAACTTTATACTTACAATAGTCCAGAAATGTAGTCTCTTTGATGGATCCAAACTTAAAGCATCGTTCCATGCAACCAAAATAACCTTCTAGATCTACAACTTCATCATCATAACATATAAAGCATCCAAAAGAGGAAAGATGAGAGAGGAGAAACTAAAATCTTGAAGGTGGAGGATAGAGTTTCTCTTAATGGGTTATAGAGGTGATGGAGGCTGATAAAATGCCCAAAACTGCGGAACCATATGCTTATATACGTTCAAAACCCTAAAAAACAGGGGCTCAGGCCTGACTGATCCGCACACTGTGGGCTCAGATCCCCATGTCGTGGCCACGACTTTTCACTTAAATCCATTCCAACTTCAAACAACCATAACTTCTTCGTTTCAAATCCGTTTTCGGCGATCTTTATATCCACAGAAAGGTACTGACGATCCCCACACTTTTATTTAGTTAATTTTGACTTAACACAAGTCTAACTAATAACCATAATCCATGTAAGAAGCCTAACATATAACTTTTCCTATTTCAACCCTTAGCTCGAAAACCCAAACCAAAGGCTTAGATCCCATAACCAATATTATCAACATCCAATATGGTCTAAACCTTATTCCGTTGAAGTCTAAGGCCTTTAATTGATCAATTAACTGCTCTTAATCCCGAAATAGGAAACTTCTCAAAATATGATGTTACAACAGCATTATGTATGATTAGCATACACGAGCGGTTGTAGGGTTAGTGGAAGTTTCATGAGTGAACATGGGTTGTAATAGGACAGCTTGGAATGATTAGCTACTCTTGAGAGAGAGTGAATATATGATGTATGCATATCCTATACGTTGGGCCTTATGGTCGGGTGGTCTGTCCTTGAGACAAATACGAGTAGTTGTGGAAGGCAATATAGGCCTATACCACTGGAAACACAGGACCGTATACGTATCAAGGAAGTCACGAACCCTGAGGGTTTAGTAATTCCTTAATGATGTAATAGTATAAATTTTGGCTCTTTGATGTATTCCATTTTGTTTTTCAGTATGCCAATCACCAGAGGTTTTGGATCAGGAGTTGGCAGCCCGACGTGGCCAGGATTGACTGACGATGAGATTCGTGAGATGATCACCACCCAAGTGACCATGGGTGTTAGGGAGGCTATCCCGAAGGTGTTTAGGTCTATGATGTCTTCACTGAGGTTGCTGCTATTGTAGCCACTGCAGTTGTTGCTGCTGCAGGATTTCAGGGGAGTTGGTCATTTCAGTACCAGGACTTCAACAACACGAAGCCCCCAGAGTTTGATGGGGTCAAGGACCCTATTGTTTCTATGAGGTGGTAATCCGATATGGAGTGTTGTTTCTTCACTTATTTGTGTCCGGAGGACCAGAAGGTTTGGTGCGCCTTAAACCTTCTTCGTTTAGGGGCGAAGGACTGGTAGAAGCTAGTGACCGGTGCTTATTCTCCGGTGGAGAAGGTCGCAGTGATGTGGGAGTAGTTTTTAGAGATGTTTCGTATAGAGTATGTACCACTGGTGGAAATGGAGAGGTTAGCCCAGGAGTATCTGTCATTGAGGCAAACGATAGAGTCGGTGACAGAGATCACCAAGATGTTTATAAAAAGAGTCCTTTTTTGCACTGAGTATGCTAATTCGGAGCAGGTTAAGATGTCTTGTTACTTGAGCATGATCTAGATGGAGATCTGTGAGTTTGTGTCAACCCGTAAATATAGTTTTTCTCCGACCTGAAGTGTTTTGCTTGGAGGAGAGAGATTGAGATTGAGACTCAGATGAGAGAGAAGAGGCAGCCCCATCTCAGTCACAGTTGACAACGAAGCGGTTCAAGCCCACTGATTCATGATCTGGAGGTTAGAGGGGACGCACTTGTGGCAACTACGGGAAGGTGTATAAGGGACCATGTCGATCAACTTCTAGGTGCCACAAATGTGGTAAGAAAGTGCATTTCACAAGGGATTACCGCCAGCAGGCTCCGCTATCGAGCACTCGAATTTGTTATCATTGTGAGCAGGTGGGCCATGTGAAGTCCGAGTGTCCTTTACTTGCTGACAGACCAGTTCAGACACCAGCCCGGCTACGTTGAGGATTAAATATGGACACCAGGGGATAGATGAGGCCCCGAATTCCAGGGGTCATGCTTTTCAACTCATAATAAAGGAGGCCAGGGCGTGCCTGACATCATTACAGGTATTCATTCATTTGTTTTATGTTCAGTTATTTCATGGATGTGTATGTTTATATCTCTTATAGGTACCTTCTTAGTGAAATCTTTGCCTGCTCTTATGCTTTTTGACTCGGGTGTGAGTTGGTATTTTGTATCCTAGTCCTTCAGTAGAGGTTTTTTCATGACTATTGGGGAGATGGAGTGTCCATTGCGAGCCTCCATCGCCAACAAACATGGGGTTGTAGCTTCGAGTGATTTTCAGGATTATACTTTATAGATATTTGTGGTGTCTTATCTTATTGATTTGATTCCCATCCCTATAGGAGATGTGTGCATGATGGTGGGGATAGACTAGTTGAGAAGATTCGGCGCCATGATTGACTGCGAGAGATAGCTGGTGATAGTTCGAACCCCAAGTAGGGGAGACCTTAGTATTTATGGTGAGGGTACCAGGGTCTCTTTGGTCTTTTATTCTTCTGTTAGGGCTCAACAGCATCTACAACATGGGTGTTTGGGTGACCTCGTGTATGTGGTTGAAAAATCAGGATAAGGGAACAACTTCGGTTTCTGATGTGCTAGTGGTAAGGGAGTTTTTATATGTATACTTGGAGGCTCTAACTGGTGTGCCTCCCATAAGGCAGGTGGAGTTCATGATTGAGAATTGTCGGAGGATTTAACTGGTGTGCTAGTGGTCCAAGGTGCTATATCGCCTCGCACCACCCAAGATACAAAAAATGTCCTCTCAGCTTCAGGAGTTGTTAGGCAAGCAGTTAATCAAACCTAGTAGTTCACCGTGGGGAGCATCGATTTCGTTTATGAATAAGACGGATGGGTCTCATCGTATGTGCATAGACTATTGGGAGTTGAAGAAATTGATGCTGAAGAATTGTTACCCACTCCCCAGGATTGATGACCACTTCGATCAGCTGTAGGGTTTCTCTAGGTTCTTCAAGATTGATCTGAGGTCGGGTTTGTGGTGATTACGGATTCATGGTGATGACCTTTGGGCTCACCAACGCACCTACACCATTCATGGATCTGATGAACCGGGTATGTAGGGCGATGCTCGATCGATCAGTTGTTGTTTTCATTGATGATAGTCTGGTCTACTGCAAGACCAGGGAATATCATGAGGAGCACCTTAGAGAGCTACTTAGAGTACTAAGACTGGAGTGGCTTTAAGCCAAGTTCTCCAAGTGTAAGTTCTGGTTACGAGACGTCCAGTTTCTGGGACAACCAATCAATCACGATGAGATTTTGGTCGATCCGGCCAAGATTGAGGCGGTGATATAGTGGCAGGTCATGAAGTCCCCATCTAATATTAGGAGTTATTTTGGGACTGGCTGCTTATTATCAGAGGTTTATCCAGGATTTCTCCAATATTACAGTTCCTCTGACCCGTCTAACGAAGAAGGGTGTGGATTTTTGTTGGGAGCTTGAGCAGTAGGCTGTATTTTAGACATTGAGGAGGAAGCTATGTGAGGCCCCAATATTGACCCTTCTTGAGCGTGTTGAGGATTTTTTGGTATTTTGTGATGCATCGATCAGAGGTTTAAGAGTGGTACTCATGCAGCGGGGAAGAGTCATAGCCTATGCATCCAAGAAGTTGAAGCCTTATGAGGTCAGGTATCAAAGCATGATTTGGAGTTGTGGTCTGTGGTTTTCGCACTCTAGATTTGGGTACATTATCTCTATGGGGTTCTATGTACCATCTAGATGGATCACAAGTGTTTGAGATATTTTATGGATCATCCGAATTTGAACCTGAGGCAGCGCAGATGGCTTGATGTGGTCAAGTATTATGATTTTGAGATTCTCTATAATCCGGGGAAAGCCAATGTGGTCGTCGACGCTTTGAGCCTTAAGAAGTCTAGTACTCCAACCCCGAGAGCACTGTTTGAGGACGGCCATCGACTCCCTAATTTTGGATTTGATCAGGGAGACTCAAAATGAGGGAGTCAAGAAGGAAAATTGGAAGCAGGAGAGGATCAAAGGTGAGATTGACAAGTTTTCTATCAACAGTCACAAAGTTTTGACCCAATGTGGTCGGGTTTGGGTGGCATTTTCTGACAGGGTATGGCAGATAGTTTTCGAGGAGGCTCATAAGTCCATGTTGTCGATCCACCCTAGATCCACGAAGATATATTAGGAGTTGAGGAAGAGTTATTGGTGGCCATGCATGAAGATGGAGATAGCTTGGTATGTGGAGAGATGATTGACCTATCGGATGGTCGAGGCCGAGCACGAAAGGCCTCATGTCAAGCTTTAGCCACTAGACTTTCCCATGTGGAAATGGGAGCAGATTACTATGGATTTCATCACCAAGTTGCCAAGGACGACCAACGGATTTGATGCGATTTGGGTGATCGTCGATCATTTGACCAAAAGTACCCACTTACTTTCCATTCTGGAGAATTCTTCGGTTGAGAAGTTGGCCGACGTGTATGTGCACGAGATTGTCGCTCTCCATGGTGTACGAGTCTTTATTGTATCTGACGCGATGTACGGTTTACTTCCCAATTTTGGCAAAAGTTTCACGATGGGCTGGGTACTAGACTGCGTTTCAGTAAAACTTATCACCCTCAGATTGATGGACAGAGTGAAGGGACCATTCAGACGCTCGAGGATGTGCTAATGGATTACGTTATCAATTTTGGTGGGAGTTAGGACTCCTACCTTGTCCTAGCTGAGTTTTCTTACAACAACAGTTATCATTCCAGTATCGGTGCGCTGCCTTTCGAGCTTCTCTATGGAAGGAAGTTTTGTACAATTATATGTTAAGGAGAGGTCGATCATAGGGTCATGGGGAGGACCGAAGTGGTCCTTCAGACCATCGAGCTTATTCAGCGGATAAGATAGAGGTTGCACACAACTCATAGTCGACATAAGAGTTACACCGACCGACGACGATCCCAGTTAGAGTTATAGGTTAGGGATATGGTTTTACTGAAGGTATCGCCCTGTAAGGGTGTTATATGCTTCAGGAAGAGGGGAAACATGGGTACCCTTTTTATTAGACCGTTCTGAGTAGTGGTCAGAGTAAGCAAGGTCGCCTATCGATTGGATCTACTAGAGGAGCTTCGCTAGATTCATAGCACCCTTTACGTTTCCCGGCTCCGGAAATGTGTAGTCGATGATTCGGCGATGATCCAATTGGAAGACATTCATTTTGATGAGCGCCTGAGTTATGTGGAGATGTTGGTAGCAATTCTAGACAGGAAGATGAAGGCCTAGCGCAACAAGGTGGTACCTTTGGTCAAGGTCCAGTGGCAGCACCAGAAGGCTAGGGTTTCGTCATCATTCAGCCTCCATCACCCTCTCAAGCTCAGAAACCCTAACCCTAGCCTTCATTGCAATTGTGAACTCAGTTTGGTGTTTTTTGTTGATCTTTGAAGGAGAAGGAAGCCTTTTTGTGGTGATTTGCCTTGTAAGCATCAGCTACATCTTCAACCATATCTTGTGGACCTTAGTGAGTATCCAAGATCCAACCTTTTCCTTGCTAAGTTGCTAGATCTTTAGATTTTGTCCATTTTCTTCATGTCTTGATGGGTTTGAGTGGTGAGATTTCATAAAGTTTTCAACTTTATGAATCTGCAGGCCATTTGGAGTATTTGGTGCTTTGGATCTGAAGTAGGAATGAGTTTTGGTGCCATGCATGGAATTTTGGTCATTAACCCTTGTTTTGACCCAATATGAGTTCAAGACATGCATTGGACATGCATATTTGAAAAGCACAATGTTTTATGTTAGGAATGGTGCTAGGAACCCTTCTGGAATTATTGGACAAGAGATCTTCAAGATTAAGTACTTAATGATTAAGTCATGTTTTATTTTGCCCTTTTTGGACCTAGGAGTTGAGATCTTTATCTCTTGGAGAGTCTTTAGGGATAAAGTTGGAAACTTTATCCATTTAGACCATAGAATGTGCCATATTTGAGCTTTGTGCCCTTAGAATCGAAGAAAACGACTTAACCCATTAAGCTGTTAGGAACCCACTGCCCACGGCGTGGCCTTATTTCATCACGGTGTCGTGACTAGGCAAGAGCCGTCTGTTTTGTAGTTTCGCTGCCACGACATGGCGACCAGCTAAAGGTTGACCTTTGACTTTTGACCATTAACTGTTGACTTTGAACAAGTTTGACTTTAGGTCATTTGGAGTATTTTGAGTAGTGGATTGAGGCTTGGTCCCTGTATGTGGTACATGTGACCTATAGAGCCAGTAGTTGGAGCAGTGATCGACTCAGCTATCGTTCATATTGTGAGGTGAGCCTTCCTCATTATACATGTGGGTCGAAGGCACCAATGCCAGCCCACTAGATCAGTTCAGCTATGCTGGTTATATGTTAGACTGGTAAATCTGTATGATAACTTATATTCACTAGTGATATTTTAGACTGGTAGATCTGTAAGATTACGTGTACTTGCTAGCTATTGGTTATCATTGCATATGTCGACATGTTATTGTTTTGTTGGGTTGAGGCAATCCTTCTTTTGTGCTGAAGGCGAAGATACATGGGCGGTCCAGTTGATACTGTAGGCCCAAGGGAGCGGTCCAACTTATGATGTCGGCTCGGGAGCAGTCCAACTTGTAGCTGAAGGCTCGGTGGCGGTCCAGCCTAGTGTTGTAGGCCTGGTTGCATGCATTGTATTATGTTGTTGTGTGTGGTACTTTGGGGGAACTCACTAAGCTTTGACTTACACTTTGATTTGATGGTATTAGGTACATCAGAGGATAGGGGCAAGGCGAAGGCTTGATTGTGCACATCATCCTGGATATTTATTTGACTTATGATTTTGGGATACTCTAATTTATAATTATGGTTTGGGAGACTATGTTTTGTATGAATTATGAATTTTGAGATAATTGTAAAAATGAAATTTTTGTCATGATTTTGGGATGTTACAGTATAAAATACAATGTTATTAAAACACGAATTGTTAGGTCATAAATTGTGGTTTATACTTTGCTTTTCATAAGCTATTAGAGTTCTCAGTCTAGGACCGAAAACACCATGTTTTGGTATTCTTTGGACCAAAATCACATGTGATTTTGGTCATGCTTTATATTGTTTTGTTTAGGTTTTCGACTTGGGCTTGGTTATTAGGCCTAGGTATATATAGTGTTATTTAGGCTTGAAAATTAGTTAGAAGTGAGTAAGGGACGTTCTAGGGGCTGCCATATGCCAAGGACGTGAGTTTAGAGAGAACCAAGAAAGAACAGTGTGTAATCAACATCTTATGTACCCGACTATTGAATGATAATAGTGTGCATTGAAGATTAATTATCTTGTTCTTATTCATATTTGTGTTGCACTATACACTTTGATTGGGATTCCGCACCATCAAAGTGAATCCGATTGATTTGTAGTAGAATTCGGGACTTACAAGTGGTATCAGAGCTTGGATATCAATCGAATTAGCAAGATTTTAAGAGTTTCTTGGATTTTTTTCTTGGATTTCCAGGTGTTTTTTTAATTATTTTGGACAAATTTTTGGCCAATGTTCTTCGTGTTCTTCATATTTTTGAAGTTTCAATCGAGTTTGATTTTAAAAATTAAAATTTTCGTGTTTTTGGCAAGTTTTGGGTGATTTTTGGCCAAAATTTGCGAAATCTCAGCGAGATCCTCGGTCTCGATCGGTCAAGATTCCTCGGATATCTCGGAAACGGCTCGAAGGTTCTTGCCCAGCAGCGTTTCCAGAGCTCAGCAACGATTTCGGACGGAGGCGAGGGTTAACGGTGCGAGGCGAGGGTTCTCGGAGAAAACGTTTTCAGACAGTAGCTTCATTTACGCTTCGCGTTTCCGGTCAGCAGCCTCCTGTTCTCAGATTTTCACCTTCTAGGATTTTCAGGGCTCGCATCCTCGACTATAATCTCGGAATTTCCGTATTTTAGCTTATTTTTGGTCAAATTGCCATATTTTCGATCCAATAGTTTCGTTTTTGGTCCTTAGGCTTCATATTTGATCAAAAAGGCTCGTATTTGGTCAAATACTCTCGTTTTTAGTCAAATACTCTCGGTTTTGGTCTAGAAATTTTTGTTTTCGGTTTAGAAACTTTTGTTTTCGGTCAAGGTTATTCTTTTTGGACAAAGAATTTTGCCTTTCACCTTTGACTTTCAAAGTTAACTTTTGACTTTAAATTTGACTTTTGGCCTTCAAGTTTGACTTTTGACTTTCAACTTTGACTTTCTCATTTAACTTTCAAGCTTTCAAGTTTGACTTTCATCTTTGACTTTCAAGTTTGACTTTTTAAGTTTGACTTTACAAATTTGACTTTCATCTTTGACTTTGAAGTTTGACTTTTAACTTTCACTTTTTAAGTTTGACTTTCGAGCTTTCAAGTCAAAGGAGATTTTTCTTGACTTCATAATCAGTTCTATTTTTGGTAAATTATCTTTTTTTTGTGAATAATGAGTTCATCAATCACAAAAGATGTCAATGAAACTTCTGTTGGGTTTTGTATACTACAACATCCTATGGTGCACATACAACCTAGAAGCTTTGGATCTATGTTTTCACTAATTATACATGAAAATGGTTTCCAAAGCTTTAAGCCTACAACTAGCATACAAATGATATAAACTACATAAAATACTAGTTAGAAGTTTACCTCTTTGTGTAGCTTGTAGAACTTGATGAATTTAGCCTTAAAGAGCTTAGCCCCAATAGTGTGGAAGACTCAAATGAAGTCACAACACATCATGGACAAAGGTGGAACTTGAGAGAGAATTACATGCACCCCAAAACACCCATGAACTCCAAGAACAAACATGCAGGCATTTTTTCGGTTAAGAGCATGTATTTATAAGTTGGATTTCAAGGGTCATGGGTATAACCCAAATCCGTACCCATGGGTTTATGATCCATGGTTCATGTGGCCCAACTTTTTATGTATCCAGACATAAACTTGGTCCAACATGGATCATAAGCCCAACACATATAAATATAACTAATTACAATAATTAGTCCCCATAGATTTAATTAGTCTCTTTTGATCAGTAAATTAATTCCAAATTAATTCTAGAGCAATACTAATTAAAATATATGATTTCATATTAATATATTATAACTTATAATATATTAACAAATCATATATAACCTTCTCTCAAAAATCCATCCTAACAAATTGTTCTGATGATATGCAACCCAAATGAACCATGCTACTCTCGGGTCGAGTACATACCAATAATAGTTATGGGCTTAGACATCTAATCCAACAACTTCCTGTTCTCAAGCCTGTAGTGATACAATTAAACTTCTTCGTGATCAAATTGATATATTACGTAGAGACAATGAGGACCTTAGGTATGAAGGATACACTCTCAGGAAGGGCCAAAAACCTTTAAAAAATCAATTAGATGCCAAAACCAAGGACTTTAGAAAACTTCAAGAAGAATACAGTACAAAGTGTGAACGTTATGATTATGCTCAAATAAAGATTGCCAGTCTAACTGCCGAACTTGATGCACTAAAAGATAAATATAAAGATGATGCATTTAGCTTTAAGAAATTTGACGTGTCAAGTGAGGTAGTTGTGTCCATGATAGAAAAAAAAATTAAGATTTATAGATAATCAAAATAAGGGTCTAGGGTATCATAGTGTTCCATCACCCTTCAATGACAACTATACCCCACCCCTTGAAACCAATGAGGTACCTACTCAATATGGCCATCCTCCTGTACTAGCTTCAGTTAAGACTGAACAATCTGGCCAAACTGAGAATATTGAGGTGAATGATACTAATGCTTCTACCTCATGTGTAGAGCAGGTCGTAGTGCAAGATGGGCATGAGCAAAACAGAAATAACTCTTGTTCTGCTGAAACTGATTCAAAAACTTGTGATGAGGTGAGCAATTCAAATGCTTCTACTTCATGTGCAGATAAAAGAAGAAGTGCAAAATGGGAGAAAGCAGAACAAAATAAATTATGAGTCTGCTAAAAGTGTTTCAAAAGCTTGTGATGATGACACTCCCGCTGTTGAGAAATCCAAGTCGCAAAGATCTGTCAAGCTGTCTAATAAATGTTCTTGTGCTTGTTCTTATGGAAGCTCTTCAAAACGAACTTCAGTTGGACAAGGACCAAGTCGCAATCTGATTTATATGAAAAGACAGGCTTGCTTTAACTGTGGGATTCCCGGTCACATTGCCAGAAATTGCCCACATCGTTTGTATGTTCCTTACTACAGACAAGGTTGGCAGAACGCGCCAAGAGGGAGATCGTCCAAAAGAAACCCTTTGAGGTCACAATCGCGCAATGGTGACTGGAATGCGAGAAAGGCCAAGAATCAAAATCCCAAGGACAGGAAAGGAATGTCTGACAAGAAGCCAAATTCAAGAGATGGCTCGGTTAAATCAAGATCAATTAGTTCAAAGTCATCACGACGATCGATTTCAAGTTCTAAAGCCAGCGATAAGGCATCCATCCGATCAAACAAGAAATGGGTTAAACCCGGCTACAGATGGGTCCTGAAGGTTCATACTCCCAAATCATCTAATGACTCTAACATTTCTTCATCTTCTGTGTCTGATAAACAGGATATGTCATGGGAGAGAGTACCTTGTGTAGATGATAATGGTCAACCCAGCTTCAAAATTGTGACAACCGTCAATTTTTTGGCCAAGTCAAAGTCAACTAAAGTCAACAAGCCAAACCGGTCACCTCATCTAACCCTTGTATATTAGGGTTTCCATTATGTTTCTTACCGAACAACTCGCAATCTTAATACAAAATATCACTTAGAGTTTTCACGTGTTCGGAAACTCTAAACCCTAATCAGGGCAAGTGACGAAACTACTCGATAAAACATTATTCCTTAACCCTCGGGGGCATATAACAATCATAACAAGACTTAACGAGGTTTACAAACCTTGAATTACAGAGCCACACACTCAAAAAGGTCACAAAAGAAGTCTCTCCCAATCTCTTCCACTCTAACTCTCCCAAAACTCTCTAAGTAGGAGGAATCTCTCCAAGTATGTGAAATCTCTCCCAAATCTCTCTCTGTATGAGAAATCTCTCCAAGAATGTGAAATCTCTCCCAAATCTCTCTCTGTATGAGAAATCTCTCCAAGAGTGTGAAATCTCTCCCAAATCTCTCCAAGAATGTGAAATCTCTTCCAAATCTCTCTCTGTATGAGAAATCTCTCCAAGAATATGAAATCTCTCCCAAATCTCTCTCTGTATGAGAAATCTCTTCAAGAGTGTGAAATCTCTCCCAAATCTCTCCAAGTATGTGAAATCTCTCCAAGTATGTCAAATCTCTCCCAAATCTCTCTCAAAACCTCTTTTGATCTTTTCGTAATCATTTGGGGCATCCCGACACTTGACTTGGTGAAAAACCCTTCGAAACGGGACGATACCTTGGAAAATAGCCTCTTAGGGCCGAAGTCCCTCTATAGGGATCAAACCCTCCTTGAGCCGAAGCCCAAGAACCCAGACCGGAGTCTCCTTGAGTAGCTGTAGCCATCAAGTCGCAGCCACCGAGCCGCAGCCATCCAGTCGCAGCCCTCGGACCGCAGCCATCGGACCGCAGCCATCAGACTTGGAACCCCGCATCCGAACTCCTCCTGACGAGCCGCCTGCGGTACCTGCTCGGACAGCAGTCCGTTTTCCCTTCGGATCCACTTCAGCGGCCAAACCCCACTTCGGACCTAAGGCTGTTAAGACCGGAATCACCCTCCTGACTTCGGATTTGCCACTTTCCACCCGGTTTTCGACCACGACTCCGTTTTAAGCCCGTTTTTAATTATTTTAACGAGGGATTTTCACCCAAACTTATATTTTGATATATAAGACCCCATATATTCATAAATTCAGCATATTTTTAGGGAAAAACATTATTTAAGAATAAATTCTATTAAGTAAGATCTTGAGGTAGAGTGTTGACTTTATTTTAGTTTATGACACAAGCAACCACCCACACCCACTCCATGACCAACCCACACCCCTCCCCACCATACCTAGTCACTTCCTTGTACTTTTCCATCAATCTCCAGTCTTTCCCACGTCCTAAGAGCTGGACAACCCACCCTCTCTCCTCACACTTCCTCCATTCTCTCATTTTTCCTCCAAGGATCACACTCCAAATTCTCTCACCATTCTCTCTCAATTTCGAGACTTCCAAGGCTGATCATCAAGCTTTCTTCCACTCTTGGTAAGTATAATTCATTCTTCTTATGATTATTACACATCCTTTTACTCAAAATCATAGGAATCTTACACAAACATCGTCACCTTCATGTTAGGTTCTCGATTCATCAAGGCATCTTGTAAGTGTTCTTGAGTTGAACACTTCTCTTCTCCAACATCCATCCTCTAAGAACACATATGGTGAGTTCATACCCCTATATTTTTATGTTTTTCTTAAGTTTTAAGGGGGGGAATACAAGTTAAAACACCAAGAACACAACTAAACTCATTTAACAGCCTTCATCAGAAAAGTTCAACTCCATTCACGGACTCTTTTGGTCAACTTAAACATTTTAGTTTTCAAAACTGTATTAGGTGCAAATATTTCAGGTTCATACCTTTAAAATGACTATTTGCACAGCTCGATACGAT
Organism: Lactuca virosa; assembly: GCF_052849685.1. NCBI lineage: Eukaryota > Viridiplantae > Streptophyta > Magnoliopsida > Asterales > Asteraceae > Lactuca > Lactuca virosa. Next base: position 507,520,569 of record NC_136429.1, read on the forward strand.
GTTTCTACGATTTATGGTGAATTTTACAAAACTGCCTATCATTTCAGAGACAAATTGGGACCAGTCTGTGAATATGAACATTTTAACACAAGTAAGAGACTTCTAAAAATCATAATAAAAATTATGAATAAACTAGAAACATTTTGTGAACTCTCAGAATTTACGGAATCAGTTTTTGACTTCGTATGATTTTTCTAGGATTTTTCTAAAACAGTGTAGAAAGGTAAAAATCTAGATAACAGCTTATAACTTTCATCACACTTTGTAACTTGTTGAGCAAAGTGTTAATATTTGAAGATTTCATATTTTACATGTGTTTCTTGTTGTGGTATAATTATATAACAGAAAATACTCACTGAATTGTAAGAATCCTCCATTATTACCATTAGTACAAAAATAAGGCATGATAACACATAGTTATATTTTGCTATACATTCGACTTACATAGAAAATGGTCCTTATCCATCACAAACAAACATGCTACAACTATAATAGGTATAGTTTGGGTTCACTACCACTACCACCGTTTGATAAACTATAGTATGCATAATTCAGGTTCACTACCACTACCACTATTTGGTGAATTATGATATGTATAGTTTATGTTCACTACCACTACCACTATTTGATAATCTATAATATGCATAATTCATGATCACTATCACTACCACTACTTGATGAATTATGATAAGCATAGTCTCGGTCTTTGGTTTTTAAGACTACATTCTATCTAGCATTGTTAGTTTTCAGCCATAATTACTATGTGTATATGCTAGAGTTATATAGAATTTAGTCATGATCGACTTAGAATTGGTGGGTACGCTTTATTTCCTGTTCCTTGTTTGGTTGTGGGCCTAGGGCAGACCCATTACATTCGACGGTCTATTTAACTTAAATTTTATATAGCTTATATACACTTAGGGATTATAGAAGGAAACTATAGGAAATTCTAGGATGCACTATTTATTAATATAGAAACTTATGACTCACTCTTTAAGGAAAATATCGGATTTTCTTTGGAAATAGATCTCTATTAAAACTATATTACATCTAGAATTGTTAGGCTTCAGCTATAATTGTTAAGTGTATATGCTAGAGTTATATAAGAATCTAATCACAATCGACTTAGAATTGGTGGGCCCGCCTCATCTCCTGTTCCTTGTTTGGTTGTGGACCTAGGGCAGACCCATTATATTCAACGGTTTATTTAACTTAAATTTTATATAACTTATATACGCTGGGCGGTTATAGAAGGAATCTATGGGTCCCTCTAGGGTTCATTATCGCATAACATAGAAGCATTCATTTCGCTTAATAAAGAAAATATTGGATTTTCTGGAAACATACTTTGTCGCTTTTACAAGGAAAACGGTTTCTTTCTCCAACAAAACTCTTATGAACTCACCAACTTAATTGTTGACACTTTTTCAAAACTACTTGTATTCTCAGGAAATCAGTGAAACAGGAAAACATCAGCACTTTGAGGATGGGACGTTAAATCGTCAAACAGTTTATTTTGTCATCATAATGTAATTGATTTTGAAACATGTAAACATATACTATGGTGTAACCTTTTCAATTATATTTATGATGGTTGTATTTACTTTGAGCACTATTATACTCGTTGTTGTGATACTTTACATGAAATCCTCCACCCCCGGACGTTTCCGCCATCCTTGGTTTGGGGGTGTGACAAAAATGGACTGGGTCCCAAAGACCAACTAATCCCACACTTTGTGCTGAAGCAGCTAAGGAGGAATATCATCAGACTTCAGTTTGTTGATAGTGGTTGTTCCAAGCACATGAAGGGAACATCTCTCAACTATACAACATTCAGAACTTAAATTGAGGGTATGTGTCCTTTGCGGGAAAGGAAGAAAGAAGAGGATCACAAATGGGGATCGTACTTAACGATGTGAAGAATTTTTGGATCTATTCCGGAATTGAAACACAGCTGAGGCAGAACATGTTGCTGCATCTGTGTGTTGTTATCAAGTCATCCGGATGCATCTTCAATTGCTGCCTTACGGTTTGAATTTTTTTCGATACTTCTGAGTTTTATTCAAATGATTTGTTTCAAAGACAAATTTTTAATTTTTTGATTGTTTAAATTTGCGTATTTATTCTATTTCTTCCCCATGCATAAATTTAGGGGGGGGATATCAAAAAATAAAAAATAAAAAATAAAAAATAAAATATGTTTTTCTTTAATACTCTTGTGAAGTAATATGAGATTTAGTGATAAAGGGCAAGTTAAATTGTCTCACAACTTTGATCCCAAAAGTTTTCGTTTTGTACATTTTGTATTTTTTTTTGTTAAATTTGTTCATAATTTTCTTTTATGCACAAATTTAGGGGGAAAATTACAAAAAAAACAACAAAAATCATAAAATTAAAAAAATTTATGTTTATTTATGTTTTTATTTATCATAATATTCAAAAATACAAAAATATGTTTATTTCTGTTTTTTATTTCTTTTTCAGAAAAATCAAAAATCCAAAAATATTTTAATTTGAGTGTATTTTTTTATAGTTATTTTTATTTCTTAGTTATTTCTATTGTGTGTTAAGTTTAGTTTTATTTTGTTTTTATCTCAATTTTTTTTGTCTTAAAATGTGAATTCTTAAGAAGAAGAGACTCAAGGAGATTGTATCGGAATATTCTGAGCAAGGAGAAGAAACTTGAAAAGGGGAAAGGAACTGACGGAAGTTTCAAATGCGAATGATAGATTCTTTCATATTGAGACATATACCAGTCTTAATAGGAGTCTTTGCATCAAATGTTAATGATCAAAGGTCATTTTCACCATGACTAATGTGAAACACCCAACCATTCTTCACCCATATCCGAATTTTCTACATTAAATCACTTCCGCGTACCGGTACCCCTTGAGGTTCGAGTATAAAGCAACTCGGCTGACGGTTACCAAAAAGTCCGTGTTTATGATCTTAGAAGTCATTGTCACCATGATTCTAAGTGAAACCCAAAATCCAAAACCCATCAATTTCTGAATTGACGGTGAACATTTTAATGTTCTAGATATTTTCACCAATGAAATTGACGGATAATGGCTCATACCTGCTGTGACACTGTACAAAATGTCAGTTAGGCAGTTTCTTTGTAAGAACTGTCGTATTTAAGGAATTGGAAGTCTGAAACAGTACAAATTGTCAAATTGGTCTTGTCAGCTTGCTTTACCTAAGAACTGTCACGACACCAGGGCGATTCACCCAACAGGGAAATGGATATCGTTGAACGTCTCGCCAAGGGCCAAGTTAACTTGTTTAACTTGAAAAACTGTATTGAGATCTTTGATCTAGGATATACAGGGGCTAACATCAAAACTAGCCTCGAGTAGTTCTCCGATACTCAACAAATCACAGTGCGTTCCTCCGTGGTCACACAGATACTCCGAGAAGTCTCCATCTGAGCCAAGGCTGGGTCCTTGAACAACTGTGGTGAGAAGGTTCTTTATGATTCTGAGATCTACAAGGAACTTTTAGTCATTTGTTAGTTTTCAAGGCGCAACGGTGATCATTAAAAAACATTCATTCGAAGGAACAAGAAGTGAAGATCGTCTTTCAACACCAAATCTTTCAACCCCAAAAACAAGGTGAAGTTGTATTTGAAGATTATGTAACAAATTGCATTGAAGCCTCCTCAATCAGTTTGCTGCTATCTATGTACCTGCTGAAGTGATCCAAAAGAATTGGCCTCTCTGTTATTTTCTCTGAAGATTCTCAAAGCTACAAGTACTGATTTTCAAGAATCCTTACTAGAAGCCTCTACACCCAATGTGCGTTCAAAGTCAAATTTTTAAGAAAAGCCCAACTACTAAAGATGAAGTTATTCATGAACATTCATATGTTCATCTTGAGGTTGTGAAGAAATTAAAGATTATAGCTGAAAACCAAAGATCAAGGAAGACTGAAAAGAAAAGAAAACAATAAACCAAGGGGGATATTGTTAGGACTAAATTATGGTTTATTGTAAGTGAAAAGAAATGATTTATACTTTGCTTTTCATAAGCTATTAGAGTTCTCGGTCTAGGACCGAAAACACCATGTTTTGGTGTTCTTTGGACCAAAATCACATGTGATTTTGGTTAGGCTTTATATTGTTTTGTTTAGGTTTTGGGCTTGGGCTTTGTTATTAGGCCTAGGTATATATAGTGTTATTTAGGCTTGAAAATTAGTTAGAAGTGAGTAAGGGACATTCTAGGGGCTGCCATATGCCAAGGACGTGAGTTTGGAGAGAACCAAGACCGAACAGTGTGTAATCAACATCTTATGTACCCGACTATTGAATGATAATAGTGTGCATTGAAGATTAATTATCTTGTTCTTATTCATCTTTGTCTTACATTATACACTTTGATTGGGATTATCCACCATCAAAGTGAATCCGGGACTTACACGGATCAATTAAGACAAAGCTTAAAAGAAAATTATAACATTAGAGAATAAGAAATGTTTGGTGTGAAAATTTTAAAAATTCTTGTTCTCTGTTGGTAAAGTAATTTCCAAAATATTGTTGAAATATTAAATTCTTTTACAAAAAACGATGGTTGAAGATAATCTTAGACTAAATGGAACGGAATCACATAGAGGGGATGGCATCCGTGATGACGTTCAATGTTGACGACATACATCACCACGCGAGGATGCATCCTTGATGAAACGACAATAGTAAAGGTCTCTCTCTCTCTCTCTAGGTGGAGTTGTCGTCAACGCTACTCCATTTAACGTTAGATCACAATTATTTGCCTAATAATTAAAAAACTAAACAACAATAACCAAACAACAATAAAAATAAAAAAGATCACGAATTCTTAGTTTAGGCTTTATTTGCCTAATAAGTAAACAACAATGAAAGATATTTTTAATTTGTACTATATTACAAGAACAAGTTATATAATTTGTTAAATCTTATTTATTTTTACAATAAGAAAAATAATTAATTGGTAATAGAATGAAACAGGAAACAATGTTTTGATAAATCAATTATTCTTGCTATATATATCGAATAAAAAATAAATTATCGTTAAAGACTACTACAATGTCAGACGGTTATTATGTTAGTGTTTGAATACAAGTATGAGTTGATAAATTTTGTCTACCATTGACAATGATGTTACTAGCAACTTTCTAAAATATTTTATATTTTATATATCATATATCATAACCGAATATGATGCAGATGTTCGGGCCGGTCATGAGTAGGTTCCACACATGCGACCCTATAAGGCCACATTATGGAAGGCCTAAAATTTTAATTTGTCGTAAATCTGTTACCGTCGAATAATCTGTCACTATTCATCTTTGTTACTTATTCATCAATAACATTGTAATTGTTTCAACTCATCGTTATCCATTGTTAATCCGTCATAAATATGTGGCGTATCCAGTACCATAAATCGGTAATCCGAAATTTTATGGGTCGATTTCTACTATTCGCACAAAATCTTCAATATCACCATCAATCCGACGGATTGGATGCGATTGTATTTTAATTGTTAAAATAAAAATAGTTTATAAGTTATATTGTTATTTATATATAATTTGTTTAAAAGTAAAAAGAAAAAAAAACTTTGTAGTGGTGGGGTTTGTCTTTCTTTTAATTTGAAAAATACACGAGGATGCATGTTGTATTTGGGGCCACAAATTTAAAGGTTGATTGGTAAAAAGGGTCCCAATTTTATTGGAAGGTTACGTAGCAACAAGGAGCAACTTCATTGCCATAACTAACTTGATTGTTCTTTAAAACATTGCGCCTCCAAATATCTTATATTGTGGTCTAGAGGCTTTTTAGATGGTGGAATTTGTCTTTTGGTCTAGCTTATGAAAAAAAAAATTTATTTTATTTTGATAATAAAAATATTCGATTAGCGGATAAAAATTTAAATTAGTTTTATCAGTAAATTAATTTTTATCCGATTATCTCCATAAAAGTATCATTATTTTCGTAAACTTTATAAAAAAGTCCCATTTTTTTACTTCAATTTTTTTATTATTTTACTAAAAATTTAGAAATTTCTTCGTTCGAATTATGAATAGAAATAAACGTCATTAAACTCTATAAAACTAACGATCAAAGTTCTCTAGAACCAAATATTTGCCACAAAACATTGACGTTTGCATCATTTTGAACTCATCATCGTCCATATTCAAATTATGTATTGAACACCTTATTACAATCTACCTAAAAATAGGTTAAAGGAAAACCAACTGTTATGTTTATATAAGAAACCGTTGGCTGATGACAAACCAATAAATATAATAGTTGCTTAAGGAAGGTTGTACGGATTCTAGAGAAGAACATGAGTTTTATTCGTAAATCATAAGCATATGTGAACAATTCATCCATGGATCAATTACTTCTCATGTTAATAAATTTAAATTTTGGTGCTCCAAAACAACAAAACCATAACAACCGAATCTGATCCCAAATTATTTAAGCAATGCTTTTTAACACCGATTTTTCTTCAGCGATGCTTTTCGATCAATTCCAATAACAATCCAATCTATTCCCAAATTATTTAAGCTTAAACTCATTGATTAACATCAAAGAACACCTAGAGATCAAAAGCAAACTGTGATTGACTTTTGATAGTGAATCGATGGAGAGAAACAAAGAATCAGATGAAGTTAATTTTTGATCGAGGATTGAGATCGAGAAATAAATATAAACCGATCAAGTCTTCGAACAAGATAATCCAGAAAACTGAAAAAGAAAATCATGAATCAAATTGAATTTTACAATCAAGATTACAAAAATATCGTGAAGTCTGGAATCAATCAAAGACGTGAAGAAGTGAACCAATTTGGCTTTGAAACCATAATGATTATATAAATGGGAGCACTACTCTACAATTGAATATGACTACACTATATATAGAGGAGCAATAACCCACGACAATGACTTTTTCCATTTGCATCATAGGAAGTAGTTCAGAAAGTGTAACAAATGGTTAGAAACATGCAATTTTTTAGAACCAAGAGATTTCTAGATTTTTTGTGAATGATATATAAAATAAAATGTTGGGACTTTTTCATAAACTAGGGAAAATAATTAGACATTTCTAAAGGTAACTGGGTAAAAATAGTTTAATGATAAAAAAGGGTTGATTTGAATTTTATATCCGGCAATCGAAACTTTTGATACTTTTGATTATGATAGTTTTAAAATTTTATCCTTATTGTATCGTAGTATAGATGAAGGTAAATAAAGTAAATGGAAATTTGTTTTTCAATTATAAAATATTTCATTCCTCTCATCTGCAACGTAGGAGAAATGATTTCATTCCCTAGTAAAATAAATTTAAAAACATGATTTTGCTTTGCTTTTTTATTTTTTTCTTTCATGTAAAAACTCAAGAATAAATAGTCATTATAAAAGGAATTGAGTATATATAATACCCTTATACCTTATGATTTAAATTGCAAAAAAAAAGTTCTAAAGCTAATATTATAGACAAAGAGTTTGTGACCTTCCTAGCTCCTGTGGCACCTAGGTCACCCGTAGACCCCACATTTCCACATAAGCATGCCAATTTGTTTCACGTTGCCATGGGATTATCGTGGAGGCAACAATAGCCCATTACCAGTTGTGGCTATCCTGATAGATCACTTTCACATTGAAGTGGTCTAGCAATTACAACTCGACTAAGCAACAACGACTAGACAAACAATGCAGTATAGACTAATGTTTCCCCTTTAATTTCAATAAGAAGCTAAACATAGGGCATGGTCTTATTTCTTGGTCAATACGATCATGACATCCGAATTTTAACTTTCATTTACTTTCAAAATAAAACATGACCTTGTCTTGTAGAAGAACTCTTATCCCTTCGAGATCCCAAACACGACCCTCGCAGGGCAAATATCAATTGTTACATCCTTATTGTCCTCATGTGTATGTGGAGAAATCCTTGACAAGTTTACTATCCCCTTCCCCCGTGGAAACCACTCGAATAGTTAGCCCATTGGACCCCATAATGTGTGTAAGTAAACTTAATGTTTTATATGGAAAGAGAGTATCAAGTTTATAAGGAAAGAGAGTAGACAGTCAATAAATATAATAAAAGGGCTTTTGATGAAAACATAGATTAATTGGATAAATCGTCCTACAATTAAAAGGGGAGAAGGGATTCACTATTCTTCCTTCGTGGCCAATGTAGCATCCTTAGAACCTTTTGACATTGTTTATGGAAGGGAGACTAAGGTATGATGAAACCCTAACATCCTAGTTACGTAATATATACTCTCTAGACATTTGCCTTCTTAGTTGTCACTTTTCTTACAATCATGGTTTTGAAGAAGTCATTCTCTAGAGTGATAAAACTAGATTTCACCATATATGAATTCATCAATTTAGAGTTAGCACCCATTCATTTGCATGAGATTTTCTTGTATGTAGTTACCGTTATCATATGTGGTCCCTAAAATTAAGGATCCTCGCTATACATCATATTGAGAACAAAGAAATGTATGCACAATCTAACCCATCTATGGCTCTAACTTAAGTTTGATCTTTATGACATGGTGACATGGACTCGATACTGGATTGAGTTTATCTAATGTGAGAGGGTTTTTTGTGATGACTTCTAGTAATGGTATCTTATCCATATATACTAATAGTTTTTACTATGATTTTTTTGATATTTTATGGTTATGGGGTTTAGATCCGAACTCACGCCAAAATATGGACTAAAATTATCCCTAAAGTAGGGGTACCCATGTCGCCTCTAGCAGACTCGACAATGTAGATGCCATATTGGTTGTTAGCACAGTCACTTTACCCCTGCTCGATGATTAGTTTGTTGGATCATGACTCATAGCTCCACGAACATACCTACCACGCAAACGTAATGTTTTTACATGGAATCCAAGATCCCCAACATCACTCTAGCCCTGCACTGTAACATCCCAAGATGTTCATAGTAAAATTTTCATCTTAAAAAAAACAAAAATCCATACAATGAGTTGTTCCAAAACCATTCAAAGTAAATATATCATTTTAATATCATAGTAGAAATTACAAATGGCCAATGCGGAAAACTCTAGGGGATGTTGTGCGGTCATGCCGAGCCCTTTCCTTTGGATCTGAAAATACCTAAAACCATAAACATAAAACCGTAAGAATAAAGCTTAGTGAGTTCCTCGAAATACCACATACCATACATAGAATGGAGAATGCTATGTGCCAACCCGAGTCTTACAATTACTATCATGATATAAGCCATATCATGGTCTTTCCTTGCCAAGCCGGGGGCCAAAACCTAGTTCTTACAAACAAGTGCCAAGAGCTACCTCTTGGTCTTCCATGCAAGTATCACAATGACAACTAGCATCCTACATATAACTACTAAGGTCTAGACTCTGGTCTTGCATACAATTTTCCTGGAGTCATATCCAAGTCCTTCATATAATTTTCAAGGAGCCATATCCAGGTCTTTCATACAATTGCCAGGGGCCACCACCTGGTCTTCCTACACAGCATAATCCAGTGGCCTGATATTGGTGCCTTTGACCCAAAAGTAGAGTGAGGAGATTCGCATGTCTTATAAATCGGACTAAAACTCAACTAAATACCATGACGATCTTGGCTAACAACTCTCACCGCCAAAAGATGGGTGCTAAACACCTCCTACAATCCACACAAGATAAACTCTAAGTCTTCCTTCTTAAAAATAGAAATTTGTTCAAAAAGTCAACCCATTCCAAAAGTCAACAGTAAAAGTCAACGTTAACAACCTATAATGTGATCCAATGATCTTCACATTGTGACCAGCCCGTGATCACGTCGTGACAGTTCACTTGACACGATTCCAACTCGAATCGCTCTAACTCAGCCAACTCAGTCACGAACAATCCTTTGGTCTGACCTCACGATGTAAACATTCCTCAGTTATGTCGTGAGTCCCATAAAATTTAGCAGAAACGGGATCTGTCAAGGTCACGTCGTGACACACCTAGTGTTATGTCGTGACTACAGTCTGAAGAATTAATCCAAAGATTTAATTCCTTGATCTATTAAGTCTCTCACTCTAACATTTCCAAAAGCTAAAGGGCTCCCCAAAGGTCCATGAAAATACTCACTTGATGGACATGCAGGCCGGATACGTGTCCTCCATCCACTCTAGGTTAAAAATGAAGAAATTGCACCAAAACTTATATACATGTGACATCCCCAATTTCACGGCCAGAAAAGACCGATTTCGTTTATGCTTTTTAAAATAAAATCAGAGAAATCTTTTTAAAAGATGTTGCGGAATTGGTCCCCAAAACAAAACATGATAAAAGTTTATCAAAACCTTTCTTTAAGAAATATATATTTTTATTTCATAATAAAACCTCGGGATGTCATGTTCCGATACAGATCAAAAGCATAAACAAGACATTATAAGCCTTACACAGTTATTTACAACTACTGGCCTATAATCCAAAAATCACTCATTGTCATCATCCGACTATGCTTGGGGTCCACTACCTGTAATATAAAAAGCTGAGTGGGTCAGGCTTGGAAGCCTGGTGAGCATATAGGGTTTTCAACCCACAATAAATAATAAAGTCTTTAAGTTTATCAATCAACAAATAATTTATTAATTTCATCAACCAAAAACAACCCTAATTACCCATTCCCGTTATCCTCACCTTACGTCCCTCAAACAACTATCACAAGCGACCTAGCCTATGGATTTTCATTAGGGGTGATAAGATTGTTTTCATCAACAATTTATGTCAAACAAGACCACCAATAAGGTGACAACTTTGCTTTCCTCAACAAATTATGTCAAACAAGAAAAACATCAGGGTGACAACATTGCTTTCCCTCAGAAATTTATGTCAAACAAAACAACCTAACATAAAACAACCAATAAGGTGACAACATTGCTTTCCTTCAGCAATTTATGTCAAATAAACAACCAAAATGGTGACAACATTGCTTTCCTCAGCAATTTATGTCAAACAAACATCGAGGTGACAACATTGCTGTTCTCTCAGCAATTTATGTCAAAAGGGTGACAACATTGCTTTTCCTCAACAATTTATGTGAAATAAAACAAACACCGGGGTGACAACATTGCTTTCCCTCAGCAATTTATGTCAAATAGGCACGAAGTCACATCGTCGCCAAGGTTTATACAACAGGCACTACGTCACATAGTCGCCAGGGTTTATACAATAGGCACTACGTCTCATAGTCACCAGGGTTTATCTAATAGGCACGAAGTCACATCGTCGCCAATGTTTATCTAATAGGCACGAAGTCACATCGTCGCCAAGGTTTATACAACAGGCACTAAGTCCATAGCTGCCAACATACTAAATCCGTAGCTACCAACGTACATCTATACTGTACTAAATTCATAGCTACCAACGTACATCTATACTGTACTAAATTCATAGCTACCAACGTACATCTATATTGTACTTCTATCCCTCATACTTTATCTACCCATGTTTTACCCAACATATTTGAAGATAAAATATATATACATTTTAAATCATTTTAAACATGTATAAAACATTCATTCAACATCCATCTCAAATAAACAAACAACATATATACACATATCACGTATTTTATATAAAATAATATATACACATATCACGTATTTTATATAAAATACTTCATATCTATGTGTAAGATGAAAGTGACTACACACTCACCTGATTTAATTCGTTTCCTAAAACGATCGTTTCTAATAAAACCGTGAGTTTTATTGAGAAACCGGGCTCTGCGAACGGTCGGGCTTCGAAACCGAAAAGATAAATTTTTCGGGCTTCCGGGGGTTATAATTGATATCGGGGCTTCGAGGGAAGTTGAAATGAAAGAAATATTGAAAAAATGGCTAAAAATGACAATTTTTCAAAGTATACCCGGGAGGTCTCGCACCCTCCTATTTATAGGCTGCGAGACCGAAGATCAATGGCTGAGGAAGCTCCACGCGGCAGCAGATGCGAGCCTCGGATCCGGAGGGAAGGCTGCTGGCTGCGAGGTTCGGACCAGGTGGCAGCTTCGGCGAGGCTCGGATGCGAGGAGGCTACGTGCAGGCTTCGGATTGGGCCAGCACCTCGGACACGGGGCATCAGCAGCGATGCGCGTCGGAAGCCTATTGGACCGCACCCTCGGTCGAATCAGCATGCGACATGCGAGTCGGGCACGAGCCAAGCATGCGAGGATCACGTGGCCTATGCGAATTTTCTCGGATTTTAAAATAATTTCTCGATTTTCGCGCCAAAACTTCTAAAATCCATAACTTTCACATACGAGCTCCGTTTTTGACGTTCTTTATATGCACGCGTAGGTAAAATTATGCTCTACAACTTTCGTTTAGACTTTGTCGGCTAATTTTGAGTTTAATTTTTATATTATTATTTTTAACAGACCGGGACAGGAAATCCGTTAAAAATTCATAACTTCTTCATCTGACGTCCGTTTTCGTCAGACTTTTTACCATTGTGCTACTAATGACGAGACCTTCGATTCTCGTTTAGGTAGTGTCGGCTAAAAATCATTCGATCTAAAATTCGAGTTTTTAGCTGTCTACTGCTAAGCTGAAACTTCGAAAAATCATAATTTCCTCATACAGAGTCAGATTTGGGCGTTTTTTTATCGAACTTCTCGGTTTAACGAATACTACGAGTTTCGTTTAGATTACTAAGGCTAAAAAGTAGTTTACCAAAAACTCACTTTTTACGACATTCGGCACCGTGCCGGTTTGTCGCGAAACTTCGACAGGTCATAACTTCTTCGTTATAACTCGGATTTCGGCATTCTTTATATATCCGGAAACCTTGAGACATATACTACACTTGGTTAAGGTTAATCCTTCTAAATAATCTTATCAAAAAGTCATTTTTGATGCTTATCGTCTCTAAATTGACTAGCCCGGATCTACGGGCGTTACAATACATGAACCCAATCATCAACCGACTCCTAGATCTCAACATTATCATACTTAAGGGACCCTTAGAATGAGTGAAGTTGCCAACCTTATGTGTTCCATCCATACAAACTTTCTTAAACATGAAAAACAATGGATGACAACTTAGATCTAACCACTTTAAGCAATACCGTTTGATCCTTTGACACTTACAAAGGTATAGAACCAATATGAAATAATGATGATGTTGTTTCCTTGCAAGCTCCACCAATAGAACACATTCTTCTCTTCATTCTCTTTTTCTTTAAGACAATAATGCTCCAAAAGGGCTAAGAATCACCAAGGGAATTAGGGTTAGGGTTTTTCTGAGGTAAAAGGATGTTGGAGGCTGGTAATAAACCATAAAAATGAGTTAAAGGGGCTTAAATATGAAGGAAACCCTAAAAGATAATGGGCTTGGGATGCAGCAGGTTTCACGTCATGACACATTCTGTCTCACGTCGTGAGGATGGTCCGAAACGTTTTCCTGTATTTTGCTCTTATCACGTCGTGACCACCCAATAGTCACATCATGAAACTCGATTTTCTCCAAAACTAAACCTTTTGACTCCTTGAAACCCTAAATTGATCCATCTTATAACATGGATGTTACAACTGTCCCCCAATTAAATTAGATTTTGTTCTCGAAATCATTCCCTACTACTCTCTCTAGCACCCATGTCGATCCTAATCAAACTTCCTAAATTCTGATTAGGACAAATAAGTCAGCACCTACAATTGACCGCCTCCCAACACCATCATTAATGCCCATTCTAAACGGAATCACTTATCCTAACGAAGAAGCGAACCTTTTCATTCCAACCTTAATTAATGAAAAGAGACCACCACACTCTGAACTAAAATCCAAAACCTGACACCGTGTCTGACTTCCAGACAGACCGAATCATTCCAAAAGAATCCTAAAAGCTATATTCTGGAACCCGAACTCAACAAATCTCTCCAACCCTAAATTATCCCACTAATATCGGAGAAACAGAACCCTTGAGCATTTGCCAATGTTGATAACCCTACATCCGAAAACAAGGGCGACTCCTAATCACAAATCTCAATCATCGGTGCCATAACAATGTACAATCACATTCCGCTAATCAAACATTCACATTTTCGATTTATCCGAGATCTCCCGATTTCCAAGATGACCTACCAATTAGCTAAAGTGCCAGATTTTTAATTGGTTGCTGAAGTTGATAGCCTCACACATCACAGCACCACGAGTCCGACGAAAGCTCTCCTAGCCTGTTCACCAACATAGTCCTTAAGGGACGACATAACTAATCAGCACACGAAAATTAGATAGTCCACTTCGTCAATCCCATGAATGTTGTGGTCTACCCATACTCTCACAACCCTTCTTGCCATGGTCTAACTCTACCTAATGAAGACTACGAGCAAAATCATAGATTCACAACACTCTCATAACTACTTATTGACTTGGTAAATGCTACGTGCCACACGGCAGTTTTATTACACTTACATACTGCCTACCAATATAGTGAATGCTACGGTCCAACCCGTAGTCCTAAAACATTTTTATAATTCCTACCAATCTGGTGAATGCTCGGGCCACCGTGTGTCTTACAACATTTCTACCATTGTCTATAAACCTAGTGAATGTGACGGGCCACCCCGACAGTCTTACAACACTCCTACCACTGCCATGGTTCCACCCCATGGTCTTGCAACTATCCACGAGAAACTTAAGCACAAATGAAATACAAACCGAAACTCCAAGCTGCTGATCCCCAACAGGCGTTCGGGTCGTGATTCGAACCTCCAAGCCTTCATCAGACAAGAACAAGAAGAGAGGTTCTAACACAACCCTCAACATGAACCTAGACACATATCCGCCATACGCCACTATCATTATCCTTGGAATAATTTTTGCTCATTCCATTATCAAAACTGGCTATTCACTTGCTCTTGGCATGCCATTCCAAGTTGACCCACATTAGAAATAATTCCATTAACCCCAAGAGATTGTCCCCCACTTGGAATCATCTATACTCTGTCAACCTCGTACCCATTCGAGTCTCCAATCCATCTACAATTTCACTACTCAAAACTGCCACCAACCTGAGCTTGTAAGCAATAAGATTCCATGACCGGCCGACCTAGCTTACACACATCCCAAAATTCTAGATGAATACGTCCCAATAATTCAATGAAACTCGAAATCTCAAAACATCATTTACTAACACAACTTCAAAATCCTTGGGCGACTTTGAACAATCCAAACAGCAAAACAACCCATACAAAAATGTACCTCTTCACACCCAAAGTTGATGGATCACGATAGATCCTACACTACTATCGATAACAATCGATCCAATCGGGCTAACCAAACCTACATTTGACATCGAATCATGATCAATACTAGCACTTCCGACCTCTATCTTCAATGTCTCACCAGGGAGAACCAGCTACAACAAGATCTTTGCCTGGAAGCTTCTGATTGGAGAACCATACACACATCCCAGAAAGCATGAATCAGACAGCAACTCACACTGAACCTGCGTTCTAACCAACCCCTTCTTTGCATCGCAACCATGAAAAATCCCTACGAGTCCTGCTTTCAAATTCGACACGCTCCCACTGCAGTTTCCTCGGACTCCTTACTGAAACCACCAAAAATAAATCGGCTACGGGTTCTTCAAGCAGGACACTCAGACTTTCTCCACTTATGGCTTGCTCTATCGGTAGCCAAAGACTCCCATATATAATACTAAAACCGGCTTACCTAAATACCCTTTATGCGTGGCTTTCGTTATGCCAAATGGCATATGAATATTCTTAGAATGTCATAACTAGACCATCACAAGGAAATCTAGATTTTTAGGTGGAAACTCAGATAAAGCAAACATAGAGTTTTGCATACAAAATCACATAATCATAAGCACAACCAATTATAACCGCATGAAGGGACTGAATAGAATACATACCAGCGACGTCAGCTGGTGGAAATCGGATCCCCTAGTTCTGCAATTGAAACGCTCGGCTCCTCACTATGGGAGCCTCCACTTTGCCTTTGTGGCCATCAGTAATCCTCATGGTGGTGCCCACACCACTCAACCTATTAATCCCGGACAGTTATCCTTCTTGTGGCCCACTTGGTTACAGTTGAAACATATCGAACTCGATCCACGGGGGCAATCCCTGCTGACATGACCAATCCCTCCAAACTTATAGCAAGCCATACCCCTAGATCGACATACCCCATTGTGTTGTTTTCCGCACTATCCATAATCGCCCTCGCCATGCTGACCTCTAGCTCATGAATCGAAATCTTCGGCTTCTTTGGTAAAGCCTTGGCTATCTGCACCTACTTTTCCTTCCACTTTGAGAGGCGCTCCATGTCAATCATCCACTCTCAGGCTCTTGCTATCATGTCCTCCAATGTATGACAAGATGAAAAGCTAACAAGCTCCCTAATATCTTCCTTTAGTATGTTGTGGTAACGAGTCTTCTTCATCTCTTCTTTGGCAGCATATTGTGGGACCAGCAAGGCTCTCTCCCTAAAATTTGTGGTGATGTCCGCCACAGTATCAGTCGTTTGGTGCATGTCTTGAAACTCCCTCGCTAGTTGTTGCACCTCGATAGCTGGTGCAATCTCTGCTCGAAATCTGGTCACAAAATCAGGCCAGGTCATGACCTCAATAGGTGGTGCTCCCAGAGCATATACGACCTCCTCCCACTAACCTCGAGCTTGCTCTTTCAAACATTCTGAAAGGAATCTCACCTCGTAATCTGGGCACACTCTATGTCTGTTATCCACTGCCTGGTGGAAATGGGGCCTTTCACCCCGAAGAACTCTGGTGCCCCACATCCCTAACAATCCTTGAACGTAAGATTACATTCTCTCAGCTCGATAGGCCTGAAGGAGCTCCTCCATCATCTTGGTAATCCCTTCCTTGATCGTCCCGAACATCACCGGGGTCGCATCAAGGATGCCTTGCTTAATCTTCGACGTGATAAACTCGTGTAAGCCTTCATCAATTGATTCGGTACTGGAGCGGGAACCTGAAACAGATCTTGAGCCTCCTACTCTACCACGTTTCATCACCATTCTAAAAAACAACCATACAATTATCAGAACATACCCAAAGAATCCTCATTCCATAGGCTTCCTAGATTCTATGTGAATTTCCTCGATTCGATTACGGATTATGTGCTTTCAGTAGTACGGGCCCAATATTACGTTTGAAACCTATCCATACTTTCCTCAAGATTTATTTTGAATCCTCTAAGTCACCTTCTCAAACTCGTAATCCAAGTACCCATTAAACAGCGTATCCAAACCCACTAGAAATCTTGCTAGGCTCTCATAGGTTCCTCACCCTACCCTGCCATCAACTGCTGAAGAACCTATACTAATGTCAGCTATCGACTTTATGAATACAATTACATGCAACATGGCTTAAATAAGTCTTCTACTAAAAGACTTAACCCTACAATGGTTGGACTCAAACAAGAGCTACGTAATAGGGTCAAATCAATCATTCTGAGATTATGTAACCTTTGCAACATGTAACATAGCATATTTATGAAATAATTATCTCACATCAATTTGAGTCCCACAAAGCATAAAGTAAGAAACATTCGATCATCGAGTAATCTAAATAAGTGCATCACCTGATCATGTCATTCTATCGTACATATGAAATACATACAAGCATGCAGTTCTAAAAGCTCAACCAACGTGCATATAAAGGCATCTCTCCTAGCATTCTATCATGCAATCCTAAGTAGATCCTTAGCCCTAATCTAGCATGCAATTCTCATAACATATAACATAACATCATGAGTGGGTATTCTGGGAATCACTTACTTGAGCTTGGATGATTGCACGCATCACACCCATTTTCTTTATAAAAATCTTAAGAAAATTCATTTTCCTTTAAAAAAAGATTAACATTTCCTGAGTTTGAGTTCAGACACATTCAAGAGTCTTAGCGAATCCTTTAAACCAGGGCTCGGATACCAATTTGTAACGTACCAAGAATTAATAGTAAAACTTTCATCTTAAAAAAAACAAAAATCCAAACAATGAGTTATTCCAAAACCAATCAAAGTAAATATATAATTTAAACATCAGAGTAAAAATCACAAATGGCCAATTCAAAAAACTTTGGGGGATGCTGTGTAGTCAACTCTGGCCCTTCCCTTTGGAACTGGAAATACCTGAAACCATAAACATAAAATCGTAAGCAAAAAGGTTAGTGACTTCCCCAAAATACCACATATCATACATAGAATAAAGAATGATATGTGCCAACCATAGTCTTAGAATTACTCTCATGCCATGAGCCATATGATGGTCTTTCGTTGCCAAGTCGGGGGCCAAAACCTAGGTCTTACAAACAAGTGCCAAGAGCCACCTCTTGGTCTTCCATGCAAGTATCAAAAAGACAACTAGCATCCTACATATAACTGCCAAGGTCCAGACTATGGTCTTGCATAAAATTTGTTTGGAGCCATATCCAGGTCTTTTAGATAATTTGTTGGGAGCCATATCCAAGTCTTTCATACAAGTGTCAGGGGGCCACCACGTGGTCTTCCTATAACTCATAATTTCAACCAATAATCCTCATGTCCTAACCAGCCCCTGGTCACATCATAAGAGTTCATTCGACCTGATTCCAACTCGACTCGCTCTAACTCAGCCAACTCAGTCACGAAAAATCCTTTGGACTGACCTCACGATGTGAACATCCCTCAGTCACGTCGTGAGTCCCACAAAACTCACCAAAAACAGGATCTTTCATGGTTATGTCATGACACACCTTGTATTACTTTGAATGATAAATGTGAAATTCCAATTTGTGAAAGAAATGTATTGGTTAATGATAACAAGCTTTTTAATGCAAAAAATCGATAGTCTTCATCATTCGATTGATGTTCTTGAAGCTAATGAAAGAATGACTCATAATTTTCGTCATCCCTGGTCTAAAGCGCCTGGTCTAGGAAGCGAGTTTCTAAAACCTATTGCTCTTCCCCTAAAGGAACTTCAAAATTTAACGTTTATGGGAGACAGTATGAACCAAACTTATTCGGATACCCCCATATCACCATTGTCTCCCCTTCATGATACGTCAGACATATATCAATCATTGATTCTTGAATTCAAACGAATCACTATTACATGTCCTGATTCCATGCCATTTCTGCCTCTAATATCCCTCGACCTGAATCAGTCTTCAGAAATTCCACATGTCACAGGAGGCACTAGAGTCTACATTCCCCACTCTAGTCCTCTAAACAATTGTGTCATAGAGGAAATTATTCCTGAGACAGACGGACATTACTCTCACAAACTTAATGATACCACAACTTCATTTTGGGCATCTTTTGATAGTGATGTAGATGACGAAATTAAGTGTGATGACGACACTTCTTCATAATCCTGTATTTCTAACTCCAAAGTTGTTATTAAGTCGATCTTAGTTCCTATTAAGCCTCATTTCAACAATCCATCTATTGGACAATCTTCCAACTCAACATCTAACTCTCGGAAGAAGCCTTGGCTGAAGTTAGGAAAGCATTAGAAAAAGAAACTAGGTCAAGACAATGTTCTAGATTCCTTGAGAAATCCAAGAAGAAAGTATCTCAAATAGTGTAACATCCATAAAATTCATGAAAAATTTAAACTTTTAAAACAATTCCACAAATCATCATTCTTTACAATATAGTTTTCAAAACATGTTTAATATCAGAGTTTTCCCAAAATCATAGATCAAAACACGAGGATGTGTATGATCACGCCTTCGCCTTCCCATGATATTTGAGGTACCTGAAACATAACCCAAAACTGTAAGCCCAAAGCTTAGTGGGTTACCCTAAAGTACCAACACAACACATAACCATAACAATAACAGTAAACAACATGCATACAAAGCCTTCAGTCTGACTGGAATGCCCCACCAACCTATAGTCTATCTGGTATACTCAAAGAACCTTCAGCATGACTGGTACGCCTCATCGGGCCTTCAGCCTATCTGGAACGTTCTCCGGGCCTTCGGCCTGACTGGTACGCCCCACTGGCCTGGAGTCTACCCAGGACACCCTGGGTCCTTTGGCCTTGAGCACATAGTAGGACCGCCTCAACCCAACATACCATCACATATCTATATATACCATACCAACTCTAGCTATCATATATAGACAGTAATAAAGATCCACAAATCACTAAGCACAACATCATCCTATATACCAGGATACAAATCTAACAGATCAATACAGTATACCAAATGTAACAAACCAGGATAATAATCCAATGGGTTGGCCTTGGTGCCTTAGACCCATTAGTACAATGAAGAAAACTCACCTCGCAAACTGAACAGAACTGATGTGATCATGACTTAAATCTAAGCTCTCTAACCGATACATATTTCCACCAAGTGACCAATTCCATCAAAACTCCAAAATACCTAAAATACCCTCAAAGTCAAACTTGGTCAAAGTTCACTGTTCAAACCCATTGAGACAACTGAGTCAACCCAGCCAAGTCAACTCAGCCGAGTTAACTCAACCAAGCCAACTCAGGATGCGTACGCGGGGAGTACTCCTAAGGTACGCTGGGCATACACTGATCCTCGCAGTTAACCACCATCGGGGTAATTGACTGAGTACGCAGGGCGTACTACTTTGAACGTGGGGCGTACCCTCGAAGCTTCCAAACTCCATTAAGTGCTTAATGACTCATGCACATAAGTTCATAATCCAGATCCAAGGTCCAAATAAGCCCTAGAGTCATAAAGTTTCCAACTTTATGACTTTACAAGTCCAAAAGGTGCTTAATATAAGGTCTTAATCCATTAAGACCTTCCACAAGTTGCATGGAGCAATTCTAACCAAATGGACTTCATTTTTTTGGGTCCAGAACAAGCCATGCACAAGAAGGAACTTTTTGGGACGAAAAGATGACATAAAAACCCCCAATTTCTAGATCTACAAGAATAAAAGGCAAAGGTGAAAGCTTTATACCTTGAAAGGCTTGCAAATAGAAGATGGATCCCAGATCTAAGGTATTTCTTCCTCCATGTTGAGTTTGATCTCCTTTCTTCCTTCTTCTAGTCACACAACACCTTTTTTTAATGCTTGAAATGGCCTCACAAGTTGCTTCTAGGGTTTCAAATCAAGAAGAGAGAGTAGTGGTTGTTTAGGTGAAGAGAAATGAAGCCATTAAGATGCTTAAATACGACCCAAACCCTCAAAGTTAGGGTTTTCAACTTCGACTAATACGCCTGGCGTACATAAGTTTACACCCAGCGTAATAGGGTGCACCCTAGTACACTCAACGTACACACATGTACGCTTGGCGTACCTCACTAGCCAAAATTTATGAGAATGCCACTAGGGCTTCAAGGCACATTCTCTTGGACTTAGGGACCAAATTGTCATATTATAAACTTAAAGGCATGATGTAACACCCCGATTTCCAGGTATGAGATTAATTCCATTTTGCATGGTTTTCCTCTGAAACACGACGTGGTGAAGCCTCACCACGGCGTGTTGAGGAACTTTTCGGCTATGTGTTTTTATGGACCAACACGGTGTGTTGGTGGAAAAACACTATGTGTTGGTGGCTGGTTGTGAAAAGCCTACTTTTCAGGGTTTTGCACCCTATATAATCTCCTTGAGTCCCAAGGGGTGGTCTTTTATCAACCTCCAACTCCCCATATCGACCCTTGAGAACCCAAATCATCTTTCCCTCTCATTTGTGAGCTAGTGTGGTGTTTTGGAGCCAAAGAAGAAAGAAGTTGGAAGAAGGAAGTAAGGATCCAACAAGCAAACCCTCATATTTCAGTTTAGCACTCTTGTGGACCTTTGTAAGTGTCCAAGATATGATTTTTATTCCTTTATGTTGCTAGATCCTGAGTTTTGCCCATTTTTCTTGTTTTTCTTGAGTGAGGGAATGGTTGGATTTCATAAAGTTAGCAACTTGACGAATCTCTAGGTCTAAGTGACCTTGTAGAGTCTTGGATCTAGCTTATAGTCGAGTTTTGATGCCATGCATGGAGAGTAGGTCATAAATCCCTATTTTTGACCCATTTTGGGTTCAAGACATGCATTGGACATGCATGTCTATAAATCATCGACCTTTGGGATGATTTTGGTGATAGAATCTCTTCTACAAAGGTTAGGTTTCAGACTTCAAGGATTTAGTGCTTCTTGGTTAAGCCTTTAAACCTTCAAGACTTGTGGTTGGGTTTTGGGACCCTTGGAGTAGTTCCAAAGGATAAAGTCGGAAACTTTATCCTTATTGAAAGCATTTAGGTCTAGATCTGAACCTTGGAGTCCCTGGAGTCGAAGAAAACAGTTGAATGCATTAAGCTGCTGGAACTCGGGCAAACACGACCTGGTTGCAAGCCAACACGGCGTGTTGGCTGGAGTTTTCCCAATCGTCTGGATGTTGTCGAAACATGACGTGTTTGATAGTAAACACGACATGTTGGGTCAACATGGACTGTTGACCTTAACCATTGACTTTGACTTTGACCAAATTTTACCTTGAGGGTATTTTGGGTATTGCTGGGATTTTGATGGAATTGGTCATTTGATGGTTGTAGGCATTTGAGTTGAGAGCTGAGATTTGGAGTCAAAGCTTATCAGTTTTGTGCTGCTTGTGAGGTGAGTTGTACAAACTGTACTTGCGGGTCGAAGGCACCAATGCCGACCCATTGGATTGATATCATGTTATGCATGTTATTTTATTGTTATGATCTGTTAGATCGGTATCCTGGTAGATAGGATGTTGATATGCTTAGTGATCTATAGATCTATGTATCACTCCCCCAAACCAGAACGGCAGAAACGTTCGGGGGTGGATAACGTCATATGTAGTATCACAACAATTGCATCATAGTAATCATAGTAAACACAACCATTACATTGGATATATATATATATATATATATATATATATATATATATATATATATATATTAAAAGTAGTTAGATCTGTTTGATTCGAATTCATATACATCAAAAGTATAACAAATGTGAAAGACGTGATTCTATACGCTCCGTCTTCTCCAAAAACTACGGGAGGTACCTGACTACTGATTTCCTGAGAATACAAGTGGTTTTGAAAAGAGTATCAACATTAAGCTGGTGAGTTCATAAGCATGTTTTTGTAATGAAAACCTGTAACTGAATCTGTAAAATGTTTGTATGCTTTCCAAGAAAATCCAATATTTTCTAACATATATGTTTGTTACCGTGTTCTGTAGTAATGTATAATGTATCAGTTTGCATGTCTGGTTATCACCAATTGTATTGTATAATACTGTGTTGAATGAAAAACCCTTTTTATGAAAACCCTGGCTATCACTAGTAACATATAGAATGTTCTGTTTAAAAACCATGATTACTACCAGTCTGTACAGAATGCTCTGTTTGAAAACCCTGGTTTCCACCAGTATGTATAAAAGTTTTATTACTTAAAATAAAACCATGTATTGTATCCCCTGGAATCCTCCAGTAATGTATAGTAGTTTTGTTAATTAAAATAAAACTAATGAAGAATGAAATCCTGTAATGCAAAGGTTAGTTTATACTATTGTGAGTCGTATAACCATGATTAATATGACTGATGACCTCAGCGACGTTCTTCAGGCGTCGTACGGTATGATATTTGTCACCCCAGGCATGCCTGCCTAACTGTAGCTAGCAGTTTAGGTGTGGGATTGTCAGTCCTGAATAGATCTATTCACAAATCTCACGCTCTCCCTCCAGGAGACTCTGGTTACACTAAACATTGAGGGTTTTACCAATACCCCGAAGGGTACAAATGAAGAGTTGTCTCACAATCCTGTGTTAACTAGTTTACGTAAGCTCTGTATGGTTCTTTTGTATTTGAATCTGTGTGTATACTTTAATGGGGTAATAATCATACTTAAATAATTATTTAGTGTTGTACTATTGAAGTCTGAATGTAGTAATGTATATCATAAACTAAATTTGTCATAGTTTATATGTTTTGCAATGTATAACTCTGAATTTATAGAACTGTGTATCGAAAACCCCAAACTATACCTATTATAGTTTGCATGTATGTTGTGTACTTGGTTCGTGTATTAATCTGAAAACTATGCAATTATGGCGGTATGCTGAAAACGTCCCTTATGCTCACCATGATACAAAAAGGGATAAAATATCTAAATATTTTATAAATCATGGAAATCTTTTGGTTGTATCAATTGCATAAGTTTTGAAATTCTTTTGTATAAGTTCACAAAATCATTTGTGTTTGGCTTGTATCCCCCCCTCCCTTGAAAACCTTAAAAATAGTAAAAGCATAGGGGTATGAACTCAGTGTAAGTTGTGGAAAGTGTCGGACACGAAACTGTGAATGGAGAACCTCAGTTCGCGATAATCTATGCACATCCAAAAGGATCCATGTTTCTTTTTCACAAACAAGACCGGTGCTCCCCAGGGTGAGGAACTTGGTCTGATGAATCCCTTGCTGAGCAGTTCATTGATCTGGCTGGATAACTCTTGCATTTCTGTCGGCGCTAGACGGTATGGGGATTTAGCTACAGGAGTAGCTCCGGGGATTAAGTCGGTACAAAACTCAACTTGGCGCTCAGGAGGGATTCCGGGAAGATCTTCGGGGAAGATATCAGGAAAATTGCAGACTTCGGGGATACTCTCGAGGTCTTTCACTTCCTGCTTTTCGTTAACGACATGGGATAGGAATGCATGGCACTCCTTTAGCAGATACTTCTGGGTTTTGATGTATGAGATGATGAGAAGGTTTGAGCTAAGTTTATCACCATAAATAACGAGGGCTTCGCCAGATGGCAGATTGAGACGTATGGCTTTTTCGTAACAAAGGATATCAGCACGATTGGGGCTTAACCAATCCATGCCAATGATGACATCGAAGCTTTTTATGGAAACTGATATAAGGTCGATTGGAAAGGAATGACCATTTAGGGTAAGGGTACATCCTATGTATACATCGTTAGTGCTCTCTTTCTTTCTGTTAGATAGCTCGACAGTAAAGGTTTTGGTTAAAGGTTGGGACTTATGCTTGAGAAGATGCTTAAACGCATGACTAACAAAAATTCTCTCCACACCAGAATCGAAAAGAATACATGCATAAGAGTTGTCGAGGAGGAACGTACCCGTAACAACGGTGGGATCAACAACCGCCTCCTCCTGGCCCATAGCTAGCACTCTCCCTGTGTTGCCAGCTGTTGTTGCCTTGGGGCAATTCCTCTTGAAGTGCCCGATCTCCCTACAGCCATAACAGGCTTGACCAACTCCCGCTCCAGGAGCCTGATTGGTTGGTTGCGCTGGCGCCTTGCAAAACTGAGTTGTGTGCCCCTTCTTGCCACATCTGTTGCACAGTATTTCACGGCATGGCCCGTGATGATGATAGCTGCACTTGTCGCACCGAGGAAGGTTACCAGCATATCTACCGGTAGGTGCTGGAGCAGCAGGAACAGCGGCAGGAGTGGTAGCAGCGTGAACTGCCACTACTTGTGTATTGGAGGGCTCATGTGAAGACTGGCCCTTTCACATGTTCCAAAACTTATTTTTCCCACCACTTGCCTTTGGTGGTTCAGGAGCGGCTGTCACTTCATCAAGATTAACTCTGTGATCTATAAGAGTTTGTGCCAAACACTTGGCACTGTCAAAAGTGGTAGGTTAGCAGCCAAGACATTTCCTTGAGTTGGGGGCGTCAATCCCCAAATGTATCTCTCAATCTTCTTGCTTTCCAGGGTGACCATGCCCGGACAGAGAAGAGCCAGATCGCAGAATCTAGCTGTATAGGTGGCGATGTCGGAAGCCTTCATCTTTAGGTTCCAGAGCTCATGCTCCAACTTCTGCATCTCGCCCCTAGGGCAGTACTCAACAAGCATAAGTTCTTTTAAATTCTCCCAACCCATGGAATTTGCTACTGGCAGAGTTAAGGACTTGACCCGACTATTCCACCAAGTCAGGGCTCTGTCGGTGAAGGTGCAGGCGACAAACTTCACCTTGCTTGCCTCAGGACATGCGCAAATATCAAAAATTGATTCGATCTTCTCGATCCATCGGGTAAGGTCAATGACACCTCCATTGCCGTCGAAAGATTTGGGCTTTGCGTTCATGAAATCTTTGTAGGAACACTCCTTCGGGTGTCCTTGACCACTCTCCAGATTTTCGGGATGGATACCACCTCCTGATCCGCCAGCACCGCCCAGATTTATCTGCGCCATAGCGGCAGCCACAGCGGCTGTAACTGCTGCCTGGCACATGGCAGGATCGAAGTGAGGAGGTGGTGGCGTTGGATCTGTCGGGGGATTGTTGTTCTTTTTGTTGGGTCTTTTCTTCGGAGGCATCTTGTTCTATAAATAATCAGGAAGAAGAGGATGGTAAGTCCCTTAGATTTTTGAATCAAGAGATATGACACAAGATATATCTCAGCCTGAAAGATAAAGTGTTCTACTAAGCGATAAACAAGAAAAGTTACCAATGCAAGTAAACTATCGCTAGGAAGAAATAATTAGCAACACTTAGAATAAATCTATACATTGTATTCCGCTCTAGCTAAAACACTCCTATAGTATTTTAAGTTGTATGCTCTGTTCTATCGATATTTTGTTGTATATAGTGAGGTAAGTTTTAGGCTTGCTGCAACAACACATTCACTCCCAAACACATGTTGGTCATGTCTCAAATAAACATAGTTGATCAGGCTATATTGATCCCAAACATGATTACATAACTATCCAGGTTTAATCGTAGTGTCCAACATCCAAATACTTTTATTTTATTCTACTTATGATACTGTTTCTGGTACGTATTTATACTTGCATACTTCTTATAAAATACTTATGTATTTTAAAAAGTATACTTTTAGTTCAGAGCACTTCGACCCCTTAGTGTTTATAGTTGTATACCATGTAAGGTTCGGTATACTTAGTTCACTATAAACAATAGCTCTGATACCAATCTATCACACCCCCAAACCAGAACGGCGGAAACGTTCGGGGGTTGATGACGTCATATGTAGTATCACAACAATTGCATCATAGTAATCATAGTAAACACAACCATTACATTGGATATATATATATATATATATATATATATATATATATATATATATATATATATATATATAAGTAGTTACATCTGTTTGATTCAAATTCATATACATCAAAAGTATAACAAATGTGAAAGACGTGACTCTATACGCTCCGTCTTCTCCAAGAACTGCAGAAGGTACCTGACTACTAATTTCTTGAGAATACAAGTGGTTTTGAAAAGAGTATCAGCATTAAGTTGGTGAGTTCATAAGCATGTTTTGGTAATGAAAACCTGTCATTGAATCTGTAAAATGTTTGCATGCTTTCCAAGAAAATCTAATATTTTCTAACATATATGTTTGTTACTGTGTTCTGTAGTAATGTATAATGTATTAGTTTGCATGTCTGGTTATCACCAACTATATTGTATAACACTGTTTTGAATGAAAAACCTTTTTTTATGAAAACCCTGACTATCACTAGTAACGAATAGAATGTTCTGTGGTTTAAAAACCCTGATTACTACCAATCTGTATAGAATGCCCTGTTTATAAACCCTGGTTACCACCAGTATGTATAACAATTTTATTACTTAAAAATAAAACCATGTATTGTATCCCCTGGAACCCTTTAGTAATGTATAGTAGTTTTATTAAGTAAAATAAAACTAATGAAGAATGAAATCCTTTAATGAAAAGGTTAGTTTATACTATTATGAGTCGTATAACCATGCTTAATATGACTAATGACCTCAGCGACGTTCTTCAGGCGTCGTACGGTATGATATTTGTCACCCCAGGCATGTCTGCCTAACTGTAGCTAGCAGTTTAAGTGTGGGATTGTCAGTCCTGAATAGATCTATTCACAAATCTCACGCTCTCCCTCCAGGAGACTCTGGTTACACTAAACATTGAGGGTTTTACCAATACCCTGAAGGGTACAAAGGAAGAGTTGTCTCACAATCCTGTGTTAACTAGTTTACGTATGGTTTTGTATGGTTCTTTTGTATTTGAATCTGTGTGTATACTTTAATGTGGTAATAATCATACTTAAATAATTATTTAGTGTTGTACTATTGAAGTCTGAATGTAGTAATGTATATCATAAACTAAATTTGTCATAGTTTATATGTTTTGCAATGTATAACTCTGAATTCATAGAACTGTGTATCGAAAACCCCAAACTACACCTATTATAGTTTGCATGTATGTTGTGTACTTGGTTCGTGTATTAATCTGAAAACTATGCAATTATGGCGGTATGGTGAAAACGTCCCTTATGCTCACCATGATACAAAAAGGGATAAAATATCTAAATATTTTATAAATCATGGAAATCTTTTGGTTGTATCAATTGCATAAGTTTTGAAATTCTTTTGTATAAGTTCACAAAATCATTTGTGTTTGGCTTGTATCCCCCCCCCCCCCCTTGAAAACCTTAAAAATAGTAAAAGCATAGGGGTATGAACTCAGTGTAAGTTGTGGAAAGTGTCGGACACGAAACTGTGAATGGAGAACCTCAGTTGTTGGTGTACGCGGAACTTAACGGAATCCTAATAACAATTAAATACATATATGTATATTATTAGCGAAACCATTAGTTATATTGTTTGAAACACACTTGCTTTTGGGTTAGGAATGTTACCGGGACTTCATTGAATCGGGGAAAGTGGGTTTTCAGCCAAGTTCACCACTTAGGGAGGGTTTGTGGCCGTGAAGGTGGTTTACGGCCGTGAACTGTTCTCGGCCGTGAACAACCCTTAAAGGGTTTATGGCTGTGAACTATGTTATTGAAGGAAATATGAACTTTTGAAGGGTTTACGGCCGTAAACAGTTTGCGGCTTTTGAAGATTTGAAGGTTTGAAGGGTGTACGGCCGTAAACTCAAGAACAATGATGCTGGATTCGATGAAAAACGCGTTTTAGCTACTCCGAAATAACCTCAAAAGGTGATTTCTAATGATTTCTGGAAGAAAAAGAGGGTGTTTTGATGTTTACAGTTGAGAGGTAGAGAGATCCAATGAGAGAGTTTTCGGCTAAGAAAGTTCAAATGAAGGAGGGGGACCCGTATATATAGGTTGGGGGTAGGGTCGGTGGTGGGGTCTACCCACCGAGAATGGGTTTACGGCCGTAATCCTGTTTACGGCCATGATCGGGTTCAATGGCCGTGAACACCAGTCAGGCCGGATTTTCACTGATTTTCGAATGGAACTCGGGTTTCGCGTGATTTTGGTTCCGACTCTTATATAGAACTTAATTATATAAGTAAATTATTTTCCAAATGCAAAGGAATTTGACGGAACTCAATAAAATTCAAATTTAATTAACGGAATCGGGTTAACATTAACGGGAAAAGATTTGGGTTGTCAGACTATGTGACTGACTGTTGGCTGTTATTTGATTATGTGTTATATGCGCACATGTTTGGTCGGTGGCTGAGGCTTCACTGCTTTGTACGCAAAACCTTTACTAAAGGTATCTCCTTGTTACGCAAAACCTTCATCTTCCTTTCCAGGATAGCCACTAGCCTCTCAACATAGTTCATGCACTCATTGACCGGTATATCATCCAAGGAAACTACTACATCCTCATTTAATACGCACTTACGCGGTTGCAAAACATGGAAAGTGTTGTGAATTTGACTGAGCTGCTTAGGAAGATCCAATCTGTAGGCAACCTTGCCAACCCTGGAAATCACCTGAAAAGGCCCAATATAATGGGGGCCCAACTTTCCCCTCTTCCTGAAGCGTATTATACCTTTCCAAGGTGAGACCCTTAATAATACCATGTCGCCGACCTAAAACTCCAACTTTGATCGGCGCCGGTCGGCATAGTTCTTCGCCGACTTTGAGCGGTCTACAATCTCTACATGATCTGCTGAATCAGCTCTGTGATCTGAAGGACCACTTAGGTCCGCCCTATAACCCTGTGACCAACCTCGCCCCAACAAACCGAGGTACGACATATCCACCCATACAAGAGCTCGAAGGGCGGAGAACCAATGTTGGAGTGATAACTGTTGTTGTAGGAGAACTCCGCAAGAGGTAGGTAGGAGTACCAGCTCCCACTGAAATCGATGACACATGCCTACAACATATCCTCAAGGGTCTATATTGTCTGCTCACTCTGGCCGTCGGTCTGCGGATGATAAGTAGTTTTGAAGTGCAACCTCGTGCCCAGTTCCTCATGGAACTTCTGCCAAAACGGGAGGTAAACCGAACATCACGGTCTAAAACAATGGAGACCGGAACTCCATGGCGTGCAACGATCTCGCGAAAATATACATCGACCAACTTCTCGGCTGAAGAACTCTCCTGAATCGCCAGAAATTAGGCACTCTTGGTCAATCAATCCATGATGACCCATATAGCATCAAAACCATTTGCCGTCCTCGGTAACTTGGTGATAAAATCTATCGAAATCTGCTCCCATTTCCACATAGGAACCTCCAGAGGCTGTAGCTTTCCATGCGACCTCTAATGCTCAGCCTTGACCATCCTACAGGTCATGCATCTCTCAACATACTAGGCTATCTCTCTCTTCATACACGACCACCAATAGCTCAAACACAAATACCGATACATCTTCGTGGCCCCGGATGAATAGAAAAATGAGACTTATGAGCCTCCTCCAGCACAATCTGTCTGACCCCACTAGACATCGGAACCCAGACCCGACCACATCGGGTCAACAACCCTCGGCCTGAGCCTCCCTGATCAATCCCAAAAGTGGGGAATCCATTGATATCCTCATAAACATCTCCGTGACCAAAGATCCAGCCGACTTGCGGCTCAAAGCATCCCCCACGACATTCTATTTACCCGGATAGTAAAGGATCTCCCAATCATAATCCTCGACTAGGTCCAGGCACCTGTGTTGCCTCATATTCAGGTTTGGCTGGTCCATGATATGCCTGAAACTCTTGTGGTCCGTGTTGATAGTACAACGAATCCCATAAGGATAATGCCTCCAAATCGTTAGTGAAAAAACCACTAACCCCAACTCTAGATCATGCATGGGATATCGCGTTTCGTGCGGCTTCAGCTGTCGCGAAGCATAAGCAATCACATGTCCTCTCTGCATGAGGACCTCCCCTAAACTAGTAATGGAAGCATCACAGAATACCACGAAATCCTCAACTCCCTTCGGGAGGGTCAATACCGGGGACTCACATAACCTCTGTCGAAGAATCTTAAACGTCGAATGCTACTTAGGGGCCCACCAAAAATCCACCCCTTTCCTCGTCAGATGAGTGAGTAGTACTGTAATCTTGGAGAAATCCTGGATAAATCTCCGATAGTACCCTGCCAAACCCAAGAAACTCCTGATATCATAGGGAGATTTCGGAATCTCCCACTGCATCACAGCCTCGATCTTGTCCAGATTGACCAAAATTCCATCCAGGTTAACAAGGTGCCCAAGGAACTGGACCTCTCGTGACCAAAACTCGCACTTCGAGAACTTTTCATAAAGTCGTTCTCGCTTCAAAACCCCCACAAGCTCTCAAAGGTGCTCTATATGC
This sequence comes from Lactuca virosa, assembly GCF_052849685.1. Taxonomy (NCBI): domain Eukaryota; kingdom Viridiplantae; phylum Streptophyta; class Magnoliopsida; order Asterales; family Asteraceae; genus Lactuca; species Lactuca virosa. The sequence continues at coordinate 507,552,063 of NC_136429.1, forward strand.
TGCTCCCTAGACTTGGAATACACCAAGATATCATTAATAAACACAATGACGAAGTGATCGAGCATCAGCCTGTATACCCGGTTCATCAAATCCATAAAAACGGCAGGCGCATTGTTGGAGCCAAATGACATCACCACGAACTCGTAATCCCCATAACGAGTTCAGAATGCGGTCTTCTCTACGTTCTTCTCTCTCACTCTGACCTGATGATACCCAGACCTTAGATCTATCTTGGAGAACTAAGATGCTCCATGCAGTTGATCAATGAGGTTGGTAATCCATGCAAGGGATAACAGTTCTTCACCGTTAACTTGTTCAACTCCCAGTAATCAATGCACATCCGGTGTGAACCATCCCTCTTCTTGACGAACAATATGTGCGCTCCCCATGGAGAACTTCTCGATCTGATGAAATGCTTGCCTAGCAGCTCCTACAGCTGAGATGACAACTCCTGCATCTCAGGAGGTGCCAAGCGGTACGGCGCCGCACCATGCATAAGGTCAATCCTGAACTCGACCTGGCTCTCGGGAGAAACACTAGGTAACTCCTCCGGAAAACACATATGCAAACTCCCTGACAACCGAGACCTCAGAAACGGAAATCTGATCCTCAATACGCGTATCCACCACATACGTCAAGTAGCCCGCACACCCATGTTGAATATACGGATGAGCCCTGGTTGCCGAACAAAACCATGAACCCATCCTGGTGCACTCTCTATAGATAACCAGTTCTCCCCCACTTGGGGTTGAACTATTACTTGTTGGCCCTCACAGTCAATCATGGTACCAAACCGGTTCAGCCAATCCATACCCACAATCACGCAAACATCCTCCATGGGAATAGGCATCAGATTGATCGGATAAGGCACCCTGAATATCTCCAATACACAACCCCAATATATTGATGAAGTAGAAAGCCCGTGTTCTTCAACGATATAAACCTGCAACGGACACTCTAACTCCCCGATAGGCATATCAAACTCTCTACTGAACGATCGAGATACAAAGGACCCACTCGCACCCGAGTCAAACAACACAAGAGAAGGAAAAGAGTTCACTATGAACGTACCTAACAGAGGCACACATATAAGAATACACAAAACATAATCAACAAGATAATGGATAGAAACATACTAGTCACAACATCTGGAGCTGCTCTGGCCTCCTTAGAAGTGAGGTGGAAAGCTCGACCTCGAGCAAGCGACGCTAGAGCCTGCGCCAGCCTAGCAGCAAGCGAGGGACAGTTAGCCTTCACATGGCCAACCTGGTCGCAATGATAACAAATCCTGGAGCTGAGTGTTGGGGTTTTGCTGGCTGCAATCCCTTGCATAATGTCCCTCCTTGCCACATTTGTGGCACACACCTCTTGATTGACAGGCCCCCTCATGAACCGTGTTGCACTTTCAAAAAGTACGGATCCTCTGCCCTCCAGATCTAGAACCAGCGGTCTTGAACCGCTTTGGCGCTGGTTCCGAATGCATAGGGCCGGTCTCTGCTACCTCGTCTGAAGTTCTATCTCAATCTTACACCACCTGGTGGCCTCCTGCATCTCCAACAAGGTATCATAGCGTTGGGTGGAAACAAATTTCCTCATCTCCGTCTTGATCATGCTCAAGTAACGAGACATATGATCCTGGCCAGAAGCAAACTCAGGGAAAAACATAGCCCTCTCTGTGAACATCATAATGATCTCCGTCACCGACTCAGTCCCCTGCCTCAGGTCTAGAAACTCATAGGACAACCTCTCATGCTCAACCCGTGGCACATATCTAGTACGGAACATCTCCGAGAACTGCTCCCAAGACATAATGTAACATCCCCCTCTGGCACGTATCACAAGATTGTCCGCTTTGGGCCACTCGGCATGTAACATCCAGATTTTCAGGGACTTTATTGTGTATGTTAATCTGGAGGTTTAAGGAGAGACTCGACGAGTTGGGTGTAACATCCGGATTTTCAGGGACATTATTGTGTATGTTAATCTGGAGGTTGAAGGAGAGACTCGACGAGTTGAGGGACCAACTCGCCGAGTCGAGTCGAGTTGCTCGCGTGGATTTAATCAGTGGACTCGACGAGTCAGAGGAGGGACTCTCCGAGTAGGTGTTGGGCAGAGAAACCCTAATTTTCCGAGTCTGTGACCTATTTAAAGGCTCTTGTGGCCTTCAATTGCGGCCACACCTTCCCTTGATAGACCCTAATCGATCCAGAGAGCATAGAGGGAAAGAATGAGCTAATTTTCATCATCTTGGTGCATTCTTGCAAGGAAGAAGGAGGGGGTTCAAGCTAAGCTGACTTGAGGGACTCAGATTTTCTGCTATTTCATTCAAGGCTGCTGTTTAAGGTATGAATCCATACCTGTTTTCGTATGAATAATAGATCTCATGAATTTAGGGTTTCTTTACCCTCTTTTAAGTTGAGTTATGGAACATGTGAAGTCCCTTTGAGGCTTAGACATCAGATCTGGACCCTGAGAGGTCCAAAGAGTCCCAAGAACCCAACTTTATGCAGCCACATATGAGTATTGAGCCTAAGACACCATTATGGAGGTCATTTTTTCAAATAGAGCTAGTTGTGGGAGGCATGGACATAAAGATCGAACCTTTACGTGATTAATGAGCCTTGTGAGCACAAATCTGAAGTTTGGGAAAGTATCTTGCACTAAAGTGGTCTGAATGCAAAAGAGTCTGAATAGACTCGCCGAGTTGAGCCGTTGACTCGGCGAGTAGCCAGGGTTTTATCCCGATGAACTGATTCAGGTGGTGACCCGACGAGTTAGGGGTTAGCTCGTCGAGTTAGAGCTTGTTGGGGTTGCCATGAATTGACTGGACTCGACAAGTCTCCCGTGTGCACTCGACGAGTCTGGTTAAGGCTGGAGTTGACTTTTGTTGACCTTAGGGTTTGGTCAAGATGAGTGAAAGAGGTCAGGAAGAGTATAATGGTCTTTTACCCATATGAGAGACGATAGGAAGGAAATAGTCTAGCCTTTTAGAGACATTGTTAATTAGAGGTAATTTCTGTATGTGATTAGGCGGAGGCTAGATCAGTGTTTCGAGTTCGAGATCATCCGAGTTTACCTGAGGTGAGTCTTCTCACTATACTATACCTAGAGTAGTAATTATGTGTGACCGGAAGGTCTTATGTGGTTATAACGAGTATGAGATGTATGTTATCTATGTGATATGTATATGCTATCACCTAAGCTTGTAGAGTTTGGACCGGAAGGTCAATAGAGTTTGATGTATGTTATCTATGTGATATGTATATGCTATGTCCTGAGCTTGCATAGTTTGGACCGGAAGGTCAATAGAATTTGGATCGGAAGGTCAACAGAGTAGGACCGGAAGGTCTACAGAGTTAGGACCGGAAGGTCATCATGGGTAGGACCGGAAGGTCTACCAGAGTTGTGGGACCGGAAGGTCCCACTGAGACACATTGACCGGAAGGTCTTACAGAATTATAGCCTCGAGTGGCTAATATGTTGTATGTGGTATTTTGGGGAACTCACTAAGCTTCGTGCTTACCGTGTTATGTGTTATGTGTTTCAGGTTTCCCAGGATCGCGGGAAGGCACCGGCTTGATTGTACACATCAGTGAAAGAGTTATGTTTTTAGGATCCTGGATTTGAATCAAACAATTACGGAGTGGTGATTTGTAAATTAAATAAATGAGATTTTTGTGAAATGTGTTATGAGAATTATGCGATTTTTAAATGAAAAATTTGTTTGAAAATTTACGGTGTTACAAGTTGGTATCAGAGCCTTGGTTTGAGGGATTCGGATGTACCTTCGGGTAATTCTGGATTCAAACTGAGGATTTGAGAAAAGTTTTCAAAAAGAAAAGATTTTTTCTAAAACAAGTAAGAGTTTCTAAGAGAAAAACGAGAAGGAGCAGTGTGTACAATCAGCCAGAGCCCGAACAGTGATTTCCCAAAATACCCTTACCTTATTTGTTATGAGCTGTTATGAGATATGTTATGCATGCTAGAGATAGGCTAGGTATTTCATATTCTAGGACTAGAGTGGCCTGATATGTGATGCCTTAGCCTAGAAATTTTGTTATCTGATCTGCTTTTGAGTATGTGCGGAGTAAGAGTATCCAGCAGGAATCGTTTTTAGAGAAGTATTGGAGTGGAGGAGTAATCTAGGAGAGATACCTAGATGAGCATTGAGGAGTCTACTGAGAGAGTAGTCAGACGCCTGCGTGGGGTAAAGTTGCTTGAGTTCGGTGATATCCTTTTGAGCATGAGCATAGCAAGTAGAGTTGTAACCTAGAGTGGTTGTACGTGTTGGTAGAGATCATTCGATGCCCGAATGCTGTTTGCTTCATGCTTTGTGGAACTCTTGATGATGGGAGTCAGCTACTAAGTGAATATGACGATATTCAGGAGGTAGATGGCTGGCATCGTAAGGGGTTCTTCAGCAGCTGATGCCAGAGAAGTGAGAGAACCTAGGAGGAGCCCAGGAAGTGAACTTAGTCAGATGAGTACGCTGACGGAGGAGAGTATTCGCTGGAAGGGGAACTTGCGTAACAGGATTGGTGATCGAGAAGATTGAACAACTACTTAGGAAATCTGGGACGATCCATGTGGAAAGTATGGGTAGATGTGGCAGGTAGTATGGGCCTGTACTACTAAAAGCAGAGGACCCATACTTGAAACAATGAGAATTCCAGAAATTCTAAGTACCGGATTGAGAAGAGAGAACATGGTTTGAGTACCATGATTCATAGCGGATTGAGAAGAGAGAACATGGTTCGAGTACCATGATTCATAGCGGATTGAGAATAGAGAACATGGTTCAAGTACCATGATTCATAGCGGATTGAGAATAGAGAACATGGTTCAAGTACCATGATTCATAGCGGATTAAGAAGATAGAACATTGATCAAGTACCATGATTCATAACGGATTGAGAAGAAAGAACATGGTTTGAGTACCATGATTGTAGCGGATTGAGAAGAGATAACATGGTTCGAGTACCATGATTCATAGCAGATCGAGAGGTGGCCACATGGTTCAGGTACCACGACTCGTGGCGGTTAGTGCTCCTGGTTTACCAGTTATTCTGTTGTGATTGGTTAGTATGAGATCAGATGTGAAGGAGTATGGGGCCAGAGGTCTATGATTGAACAAGTTTCAATGAAGCAGGCCTTGAAGGGGGGAAAACGAGTTAGTTCCCGAGGGATTTTTGGTGAGATGTCAGTTGGAGTCGCAAGACTCAGAGAGGAGTAGAAGATAGTGATTTATGGAGGACTACGATCAGAGTTGAGCAATCGACCAATAGTGGAGATGTCACTTTATTTGACCATAGTTGTGCTATTTCCATTTCCTGTGAGGAGCAGAAGGGCTAATGAGTTTCTGGATTTCGAGCTTGGAGGTAAACCCGGTGGGGTAGCAGGGGGGACTGAGATGGTCAAGGACAAGGATATACCATACTTGAGTATAGTAGGGCTTATGCTAGCATCAGTGTTGGGCAATCAAGAGAAGTATATCGGGGCGATGACCCTCATCATCTATGATGGGTATCGAGTATAGGAGTAGGGGCTCTACAATCATGATGATTCTCATGATGGGACTTTGGTTGGGGAGTCGAAAATGAGGAGTGTGATAATTCATTGACTTTCAGACTGGGAGTTATGACTACTATGTGACAGTTGAGATGTCTAGTAGTGTGTCAGTATGAGATTCAAATTACGTTGGGAGACTGATCAAGGAATCAGAAACGAGGTGCGTGATAGTGCATTATTCCTAGATTAAGAGTCAGGACTGTGTCGGGATAGTCGGAGTATACGGCGGTGTGTCGGTCTGAGGCATCCAAGATGACTGGAGGCATTCACGTTGGGAGGACTCTGAGGTTTTTTATGAGATGCGGGATATTTTGAGATTGTGTGGTTCCATCGGGAAGGTCCTTGAGTGATTGCGTAGTACGCCTCAAGAGTCAAGTGTGATATACCTGATGAGACAGTCAATGGAGTAGATTGTTGGTATGTCTGCGGTGATGGTTCAAACCCTGAGTGGGGGAGATCCGGGTTTTTTATTGAAAGGAACAGATATTGTTCAGGGGCGGTTGGAGAACCGGATATAGAGACGTGAGGTATGGATACATGAGACCAGGGTTATTGGTGATTGAGGTGAGGTGTAGAGTGAGATAATGCATGTTGTACATGTTCAGGAAGGGATGAGTGTCTCCACGGCAGGCGGCCGTTGGTCAGAGGCCTTGCGGTGGTTAGGGATTCTTCAAGGTTGTAATGGTAAATTCGAGGTGGTTGGCTCGTAAGGGTAGTTTCGACGGTGGAGAATTTCCAGTTCGATGTATGGGTTGTTATGTCCATTTTGGGAAGGGCAACAGTTGTTGGCAGTCAACTTCAGAGTCGGTATGAGTATCCTCGCATGGGTTTGAGCCATAGAGGATGGGGTTTCGGATGGTCGGCAACGTGTACTTGACATTGACGATTCCTACATGTTTCGAGTTGTGAGATGGACTATTTCAAGGTTGCTAGCTGTGCTAGTGGAAGATCAGTGGATGAGGGAAGACGTCATAAGGTGCTGTGATGATCAACCGAGGTATCCGAGTATGATGTCCTAAATTTCGGATCATTTTGAGACTTGATTTATGAGATGGAGAATGGTGTATCAGGTGTCTATGGTTCCGGTGGGAGCCCCTTTCAGCTAATTGGCATCAAATGGGATTATCTAAGAATGTGAATTGTAGCGAGAAAAAGAGGTTTTGTCATGGCGGTGGTCGTCCGAAGTAGTGATGCTTAGCCTGGATGGGTGTGTGTACCTATCTATGCTGGGCCGCGGAGCATGAGTGAGTGAACGCAGGGTGGCGTCAACTTGAGGATGAGATCGTGGGGTGGTAAGAGAAAGCACGGATAGACTACAGGGTGCTGTGATACTGCGGGGAGCCATAGTACTCACTAGTCAGAGAAAGGATGTTGTGATACTGCGGGGAGCTGTAGTACTCACTAGTTAGAGAAAGGGTGTTGTGATACTGCGGGGAGCCGTAGTACTCACTAGTCAGAGAAAGGGTGTTGTGATACTGCGGAGAGCCGTAGTACTCACGAGTTAGAGAAAGGGTGTAATGATAGTGCAGGGAGCCGTAGTACTCCCTAGTCAGTGAGAGGGAGTTGTGATACTGCGGGGAGCCGTAGTACTCGCTAGCCAGTGAGAGGGTGTCGTAGTGCTGCGGGAAGCCGTTTTATTCGTTAGTCAGAGCATGACACAGGAATGTTCCTAGGCTTGAGTAGCCTTATTGGATTGAGTCTTGGGGGATCCAGTAGTCAGACCAGGAGAGAGACGGAGGTCCCCATAATGGACGAAAATTAGTATATTCTGAGTTTGGTTGTGGAGACCGAAATCAGAAGGAATCAGAGAAGTGGCGTACGCGTGGGTTGCGGGTCATGGGTCGCGAGTTGAGTGTTTTGTTGGGACAAGTGGTTCCAATTCTGTGTCGGACCATACTCTCGAGTTAAGTTCGATTCCAGTGGTGTATTGAGTAGGCAGAATGAGATTCCGGATTCAGAGATGAATTTCATTTTGAAAGGGGTATTGTTTTCTTCTGGTGTCTTAGACCTGAGTGGGTCAATTTGTTGGTATGAGGAAACCGCGAAACGCATGGAACTAATGAGTAGTAGACGACAGAAGTCGGGGGTGAGACGAATTCCGTATTCTCTTGAGGTAAAGCGAACTTCATTACTTGTGTATCACACTGGGCCGAGATAGTTGTATTGAGAAGGAAGTCAGTGAGGCGTTTTGTTACATACAATAGGTAAACTTTGGAGGTTCGACTGGTGGGTCGGAAGATGACCTGGTGCTCAGTCTTGAAAGGGATATTGAGAAGGGAGTTAAGGTTTATGTTTGTCAGATGTCGGAGGACGCTTCTGAACAAGCATGATCTTTTTTCGTGCTTGAAGTCACGGTGTTGAGGATTCGTTGTCCAGAAGGGTTGTGATTGCAGTACACTTGATGGGTCCCTGGTGCGATGTGATCCTTTCATTCCTTGGTATATGATCTGGATTGTTTATCACATCTGGGACGAGTGATCGGTAGCCAGTTTTGGGCTTGGACTTGTTTTTATCGGTCCCCACTAGAGAATCAGAGGGGCAGTGAGTTATCGGGGTTTGTTATTCGAGGAGCGAATAACGTGGTGATATTCTGAGAGGGCAGTCTGGATGTGTGACAGGCTACTAGAGTTTCCAGATTTTTGAGAGTCAGAAGGGGTAGCGTAGTGGCAGATGGGTCTGTCCTTTTCCAGGGAGGATTTCCTGTTTGGATCTGGTGTCCAGAGAGGAAGATAGTTGTGTGGTATGAGATCCTTTCGATGATCCGTTCGGTTGTTGGATTAGATCTATTTGTTGTTGAAGAGCGATTTCGAGGGCGAAATCTAATTCAAGTGGGGGAGAATTGTAACATCCGGATTTTCAGGGACATTATTGTGTATGTTAATCTGGAGGTTGAAGGAGAAACTCGACGAGTTGGGTGTAACATCCGGATTTTCAGGGACATTATTGTGTATGTTAATCTGGAGGTTGAAGGAGAGACTCGACGATTTGAGGGACCAACTCGCCGAGTCGAGTCGAGTTGCTCGCGTGGATTTAATCAGTGGACTCGACGAGTCAGAGGAGGGACTCGCCGAGTAGGTGTTGGGCAGAGAAACCCTAATTGTCCGGGTCTGTGACCTATTTAAAGGCCCTTATGGCCTTCAATTGCGGCCACACCTTCCCTTGAGAGACCCTAATCGATATAGAGAGCATAGAGGGAAAGAAGGAGCTAATTTTCATCATCTTGGTGCATTCTTGCAAGGAAGAAGGAGGGGGTTCAAGCTAAGCTGACATGAGGGACTCAGATTTTCTGCTATTTCATTCAAGGCTGCTGTTTAAGGTATGAATCCATACCTGTTTTCGTATGAATAGTAGATCTCATGAATTGAGGGTTCCTTTACCCACTTTTAAGTTGAGTTATGGAACATGTGAAGTCCCTTTGAGGCTTAGACATCAGATCTGGACCCTGAGAGGTCCAAAGAGTCCCAAGAACCCAGCTTTATGCAGCCACATATGAGTATTGAGCCTAAGATACCATTATGGAGGTCATTATATCAAATAGAGCTAGTTGTGTGAGGCATGGACATAAAGATCGAACCTTTACGTGATTAATGAGCCTTGTGAGCATAAATCCGAAGTTCGGGAAAGTATCTTGCACTAAAATGGTCTGAATGCAAAATAGTCTGAATAGACTCGCCGAGTTGAGCCGCTGACTCGGCGAGTAGCCAGGGTTTTGTCCCGATGAACTGAGTCAGGTGGTGACCCGACGAGTTAGGGGTTAGCTCGTCGAGTTGGAGCTTGTTGGGGTTGCCATGAATTGACTGGACTCGACGAGTCTCCCGAGTGAACTCGACAAGTCTGGTCAAAGTTGGAGTTGACTTTTGTTGACCTTAGGGTTTGGTCAAGATGAGTGAACGAGGTCAGGAAGAGTAGAATGGTCTTTTACCCATCTGAGAGAGCATAGGAAGGAAATAGTCTAGCCTTTGAGAGCCATTGTTAATTAGAGGTAATTTATGTATTTGATTAGGCGGAGGCTAGATCAGTGTTTCGAGTTCGAGATCATCCGAGTTTACCTGAGGTGAGTCTTCTCACTATACTTTACCTAGAGTGGTAATTATGTGTGACCGGAAGGTCTTATGTGGTTATAACGAGTATGAGATGTATGTTATCTATGTGATATATATATATATATATATATATATATATATATATATATATATATATATATATATATATATATATATGCTATGACCTGAGTTTGCAGAGTTTGGACCGGAAGGTCAACAGAGTTTGATGTATGTTATCTATGTGATATGTATATGCTATGTCCTGAGCTTGCAGAATTTGGACCGGAAGGTCAACAGAGTTTGGACCGGAAGGTCAACAGAGTAGGAACGGAAGGTCTACAGAGTTAGGACTGGAAGGTCATCATGGGTAGGACCGGAAGGTCTACCAGAGTTGGGGGACCAGAAGGTCCCGCTGAGACACATTGACCGGAAGGTCTTACAAAATTATAGCCTCGAGTGGCTAGTATGTTGTATGTGGTATTTTGGGGAACTCACTAAGCTTCGTGTTTACCGTGTTATGTGTTTCAGGTTTCCCAGGGTCGCGGGAAGGCACCGGCTTGATTGTACACATCAGTGAAAGAGTTATGTTTTGAGGATCCTGGATTTGAATCAAACAATTACGGAGTTGTGATTTGTAAATTAATTAAATGAGATTTTCGTGAAATGTGTGATGAGAATTATGCAATTTTTAAATGAAAAATTGTTTCAAAATTTACGGTGTTACACGGCACGAGGACTTCCCAGGGGGTCACCCATCCCGGTACTACTCCCGCACGAGCACACTTAACTGCATAGTTCTTATGGGATCTGCTGCCCTCACGACTTTAAATCGCGTTGTGATAGGGAATGTATCCACACCCCTTATAAGGAATGCTTTTTTCTCCTTCCCAGTCGATGTGGGATCAGGCATAACCCACCTTCACCCCCCATTATAGGGTTCGACGTCTTCGTCGAACACATCGACCCGTGCCCCAGCTCTGATACCATTTGTAACATCCCCCTTGGCACGTATCACAATATTGTCCGCTTTGGGCCACTCGGCACGAGGACTTTCCAGGGGGTCACCCATCCCGGTACTACTCCTGCCCGAGCACGCTTAACTGCAGAGTTCTTATGGGATCTGCTGCCCTCACGACTTTAAAACGGTTTGTGTTAGAGAAGGTATCCACACTCCTTTTAAGGAATGCTTAGTTCTCCTTCCTAGCCGAGGTGGGATCAGGCATAACCCACCTTCAAGGTGGGTTAGACCTGATCCCACATCGACTGGGAAGGACAACTAAGCATTCCTTATAAGGGGTGTGGATACCGTCTCTAACACAACGTGTTTTAAATCCGTGAGGGCAGCAGATGCCATAAGAACTATACAGTTAAGCGTGCCCGGGCGAAAGCAATCAAGGGATGAGTGACCACCTGGTAAGTTTTCGTGCCGAGAGCCCAAAGCGGACAATATTGTGATACGTGCCAGAGGGAGATGTTACATTACAAGTCTAGAAAGTGCTTAATCTAAGGTCGTAATCCATTAAGACCTTCCACAAGTTGCAAGGAGCAATTCTAACCAAATGTGGCTAAGGACCCCTCCTATGGTCTGAAAGGACAACTTAAATTGTCCAGAACAAGCCATGCACAGGATGGAACTTTTTGGGACAAAAATATGACATAAAAACCCCCATTTCTAGATCTACAAGATTAAAAGGCAAAGTTGCAAGCTTTATACCTTGAAAGGCTTGCAGATGGAAAATGGACCCCAGATCTATGGTGTTTCTTCCTGCAAGTTGAGCTTAATCTCCTTTCTTCGTTCTTATAAGAACATAACACCCTTTTTAATGCTTGAAATGGCCTCGCAAGTTGCCTCTTGGGTTTCAAATCACGAAGAGAGAGTAGTGGTTTTTTAGGTGAAGAGAAATGAGGCCATTAAGATGCTTAAATACCACCCAAACCCTAATAGTTAGGGTTTTCATTTTTTACTAGTATGCCCCTTGTACAAAAGTGTACGACTAGCGTATACACATGTACGCTTGGCATACCTCACCAGCCAAAAATTACGAGAATTCCACTTGGGCTTCAAGGCACATTCTCTTGGACTTAGGGACCAAATTGTCATATGATAAAATTAAAGGGATATATTTAGAACCACCTAAGCATCAGGATGTTACAGATAGTTAGTCTAGAAACTAGCAATCACAATACTTTCATGCCTATTAGGATTCTTAAGAGACCATATGTTCCTGTTAACTTGGATACTTGTGACAAATCAGTCAAAACGTGTGTGAAAACTGTTACTGTTGAGACCTCATCTAATAAAAGTCACCCTGCTCGGAAAGTATCCACTTTTGTGCTTATTGCTACCTTGTATGGGCGGTTTTCAAACTAAAATAATTTCCAAAATCCAATGTTCCTACAAATGGAATAAACAAAGGAAAAGATACTTGTAACACCGTTGTTTAAAAACCTTCAAAAGGATCAAATCAAAAACTTGAATGGAAAGAAAAAATGTATGAAAATTCAACTGAACCATCTCGGAACACATTTCTTACTGAACCATCTCGAAAAATTGTTCCTCCGAAGAAAGTAGTATCCAAACAACCAATAGTTGAATATGATTTTTGGATCAACGAGAAGACTTTGACATTCTACATATTTCCAAAAGAATCTCGAAAGAAGCCTTCCGACATTCCATTTGTTTAGAAATCACAAGCCAAGTCAAAAGCCCATGCTAAAGTCCCTAAATCTAACTCAGAGCCTAAAAAATCCAAAATTCACTTATTATTGCAGGCTTTTTGTCCTTCGGAATGATACAATATGGTATATTGATAGTGCTTGTTCCATGCACATGACTATGAAGAAGGATTTTCTATGTGATCTGAAGCTTGCTCTGAATACTAGTTATGTTACTTATGGAAATAATTCAAAATCCCAAATTTTGAGGCTATGGCATCTTAACCAGCGACAATTTCTCTATCACAAATGTGGCTTATGTGGCTAATCTCAAGCATAATCTAATCATTGTAGCCCAACGCGCTGATACAAATCGAAGAGTTTAGTTCTGTAAAAAGCATAGCTATATCATGACAGAAGATCAGAAATAATGTCTCATCAAATTAGATCATATCAAAAATATGTATCCTCTGGATATCAATGTGATCATTGGAAAGCCTCAATTATGTCTTATATCAAAAGCAGTTCTTGTCGTAAGTTGGTTATGGCATCGGAGGCTTGCTCATCTCAACTTCTTATATATGAATGATCTGGTTTCTGGTGAAATGGTCCAAGGTTTGGCACTCCTCAAATTTGAAAATGATCATCTCTACACTCCATGTGAATGTGGGAAGCAATCAAAGAAAGGTCATCCGATTCTAATTGAAAAATCCATTTCAAAACCACTCAAACTTATTCATATTGATCTCTATGCGTCATCTGCCATCGAAAATTTACATCACAAAAAGTATATTCTTGTGATTGTTGATGACTAAACAAGATTTACATGGGTGTTATTTTTTAGAATGAAATCGGAAAATGCTTCCGAACTCATTAATTTCATCAAAGGAATTGAAGTGCTGACAAAGTTATCCGTCCAAAGAATTTGTAGTGATAATGGATCAGAGTTAAATAATACTACACATGAAAAGTTTCATACTGACAAAGGCATTAAACATAACTTTTCTACTCGTTACACTCCACAACAAAATGGTGTCATTGAAAGAAGAAATCAAACATTAGCTGAAGCCGCTCGGTCGATGTTGAACTTTGCAAGTCTTCCTCCTGAAGCAGTCTCCACAACTTTCTTTACTCAAAATCAAAGTATCATCAACCATCATTTGAACATGACATCGTATGAATAAATGAATGGTTAGAAGTCGAGTATGTCATTCTTACACATTTTTGGTTGCAGATGTTTCGTCAAAAACAACCATGATCAACTCACCAAGTTTCAACTAAAATCAGATGAAGCCATCATTCTCAGATACTCTTCTAAATCGAAAGCTTACCATGTTCTTAATCTTCGTACCCGTGCAATTGAAGAAAGTTTGATATCACTTTTGATGATAATTTTGTTCCGAATTCTGAACCAACTCATGTTACAACACACATCCTGGAGTTTGATGCTCAATTTCTTGGGTCTTCGAATCCTCAAGTTATCTATGAAGTTGATTTTGAAAGTCTGTTCGGACCAATAAAATAAATCTTGATTCAGAATCTCAATGAAGACCGTCCTCAATTCTCACTCTTATTTCTTAAAATATGTCTGGTCCGACCCTAACTTTTCCTCCATTTGATTATGAAGTATTCCCATCTCAGGTTAAGGGGGAGAATAGCTCTACTTTCAAGCCTCAAAGGCAAGAAAGAAATCCCACCCTCAAATCAAGTGTTGATGGTTTCAAAGATATAACAGATCAATTTGTTGAAATTCCAAACAACAATGAAGATAATGTCAATTTCTTTGACTTTCCGAAAGATGGCGATACCGACATATCTAGTTTAGAAGTTCAAGGGGAGCATCATCCTCAAATTCAAACTGTTCAGGGGGAGAACCACGACCTCATTGTTGACATCGAACCATCTGTTGCACAAGAACTTCTAAGATTGCATATCTGGACAAATGATCATCCTCCAAATCAAGTCATTGGAAATCTTAACGTTGGAGTTTAAACAAGCACTATTGCTAATATTCAAAATGAGTGTCACTTCTCGACATTCATTTCAATGGTTGACCCAAAATCCATCAAAGAAGCTCTAGAACATTCCGATTGGATTACAGCTATGCAAGAAGAACTAGCTGAATTTGATCGAAATCAAGTGTGGCCTCTTTTCCTCCTCCTCAGGATCACCCTATTGTTGGAACACGATGGGTTTTCCGAAACAAAATTGGCGAAGATTGAGTTATTTTCCGAAACAAAGCGAGATTGGTAGTAAAAGGATTCACACAGATAGAAGGTCTTGACTACGATGAGACTTTTGCTCATGTTTCCTGTCTTGAAGCTATCCATATCTTTCTTGTTTATGCTGCTCATAAAGGTTTTAAAGTTTACCAAATGGACACCAAGAGTGCTTTTTCAAATGTGAACTTGATAGTTGTGTATACTTTTAACAACCCCCAGGGTTTGTGAACTTGTCATATCCGAACTGCTGCTATAAACTCCAAAAAGTTGTTTATTGCCTCAAGCAAGCTCCTCGTGCCTAGAACGAGATACTCGCTTGTTTTCTAAAGCATTCTGGTTTTCGAAGAGGAATTATTGATCCTACCTTGTTCCGAATATCAAATGGTAAGCATCTTATGTTAGTGCAAATTTATGTCGATGGCATCATCTTTGGGTCAACTGATCCAACGATGGTTGCCGACTTTGCTAAGTAGATGGTTAGCCGATTCCAAATGACGATGAATCGCGAATTAAGTTTCTTCCTCATACTGCAATTTAAACATACCAAAAATGGAATCTTTATTCATCAAGAGAAATACATTTTTGAGCTTCTAAAGAAATATTCAATAGACACCTATGCCTCTGCCAAAGTTCTACTAGGCTTCGGACATAAAATTCTTTCAGACCCATTCGGTGTTGCTATTGATCAAAAGAATTATAGGGGAATGATTAGATCGCTACTCTACCACACTAAAAGTCGTCCCGACTTCATGTTCTCCACATGTCTATGTGCTAGATTCTAGGCTAATCCGAAGATGTCTCATTTCCTGGCTGTAAAGCAAATCTTCATATATCTCAAAGGAACCAAGAGCCTCGGAATTTGGTACCCTGCAAATGAAAGTTTTTTATTGCAAGCTTATTATGACTCGAACAATGGAGGACTTTAGCTTAATAGAAAAAGCAAATTTGGTGGTTGTCAATTTTAGGGTCGAAGATTGGTTAGTTGTTAATCCAAGAAACAGAATTGCATTACTCTTTCAAGCAAAATACATTGTTGCTGCAAGCTGCACCTCTCAAGTTCTTTGGATGAAATCTTAGATATTAGACTATGTTTATCATTTCAAAAAATTCTGATATATTTTTACTCTCAAAGTTCTATTGCGATCTCTCACAATCTAATCCAGCACTCCATAACCAAACACATTGATATCCGGTACCATTTTATTAAAGATTGTGTTCTCAAAGGTAAAATTGAGCTCATTTTTCTTCCATCTTTACTAAGGCATTAGACGAAGCTAAATTCAATGGTTTTCTGAACAACATGGGAATGATGATGGCTGATCCTCAATTCTTTCAAGAAGTTTGTACTCTCTGATGGAAACATCATAAAGTCAAATTATTCAGAATCAAACCTTTTCTACCTCGTAATTATTTCTTCTTGGAAAATAAAGGATCATTATATGTCTTTTTGTCTAACCTTTTCCTCCAGTCTTCATTTTTTAGAATATCACCTTATTGGAAGCTCCCTCCGAAGCAATCTTGTTCGAGATCTTGAGAATTTTCTGCCTCAGAGTATATCACATTCTGAAACTCATGTGCTGAATCGACCTCAAAATTCAAATTCGAGTTTGTAATGTGATCTCATCACTTATCACTTTCCAAAATATGTTCCTTCAGCTTTCAGAACTTCTCAAATCTATGTTTTTTAAAACTTGGCCTCTAAGATCTTCGGTCATTCATGCCTCAGATATTCATTTAGATATTGTGCCATCTCTGAACCTATATCATGTACTAATGTTGCTTTGAAATCTCTTCCAAAGTATCTTTGTTGTTCCATCTCGGAACCTGATCATTAGGAGATTCTTTTATATAAACAATCAATGAATTTTAAGGTTATCATTTATGAATTAATTCTGAAACATTTTCTCATGATGATATTAATGATGGGTTTTGAGCATTCTAACACTTTCTAAGTGTACATGCAACCCTAATAACCTTGAATCTATGTTTTCTCTATATACATGCAAATTTCTTTTTCAAGGTTATTTCCTAACTAGCATGGCATGGGGATTACATAAAACATAAAAACTAGTAGAAATACATACCTTGTTGTTGCTTGGATTCCATCAAGACTTTGTCAGCCTAGCACCCCAAATGTTGTGCCTCAAATTCTTCACACAACACCACAAGACTTGGAATAACTTGAGAGAATACTTCTAGAACTCAAAATTGGTTATGCCCTCTCTAGTAACACTATGTCCACTAGGTCCACTTTTTGCTAGCTATAGGGTTCCTTTTATAGTGTTGTCACAATTAGGGTTTACATATGAATGCCCTTAATTGTCATGACTCTTCATTTCCCATGACCCATGGATTTGTAACTCCCATGGACCATCCATGGAGCTCCATTTGGTTACATCCATAACCCATAAACCATGGATCATTAATCCACCATAAAAGAATTGATGATTGTCATAATCAACCCTATATATTTAATTAGTCTCACTTTGATCACCAAATTAATCCTAGATTAATACTTGATCAATACTAATTAAATAATACTATTATTAATATATTAGAACTTATAATATATTAATAATCATAAGTGCCTTATTCTCTCATTTAGTCTATCCAAGTATTGCAATGCCATGCAACCCAAATGGACCATGCCGGGTCGGGTCAAGTACATACCAAATAAAGTTATGGACTTAGACACTATATCCAACAGTCTCCCACTTGGATAAGTCTAATAACTATATTTGCAAATATGACTTCAAAATCCGACTAGCAATCGTAGCTCTTTCAAAGTCTCTCGGAACTGAGATGATGATGATACGCCATTTAAGATAAGTAATCATATAATCCTCTGTTCTCATGATATCAGCCGGGCAAACACATGGAACATGGTCTTACTTATTGTCCAGCATTTATTTCTCGATCTCTGATTTGTTTCGACATAGAACTAAATTGAACACATCAATTAGGTTCTGACCGGGCCCGGTACATAGGTCAAAACCAAATCATCGAGGGGCCCAGATATCGCTTCTATTTCTAGAAGGAACATATAAACTTCGACTGATATGCTTGTACTAACTACTTGTTGAATTACTCACAAAGGCACGTTTTATGACATCGAGTTACCAATGCGTTTTCGTGCAATCAATGAATAACCAACTCATAGTCAACAACTCATATCTCTAGGTTTGAAGATTTATATGATATTACCGTCTCACGATCACTCGAGATAAATTCCATGAAGTGATGCAAGTGAGCGTGGGTTGGATCCAATACGCAGCCCTTATGAGTACTCATGAATGTTGTAGCAACCATTGCATTGTCCAAAGCACTTTTAGACAAATCATACAAGCCAAATTCATGACAGTCTTAAATCAATACTTACTTCCAAAGTTTGACTGACTTGTGGATGGTTTGAATAATAACATAATTATTCTGGAAGTAAAAACATGCAAAATTGAAACATAGTAAACAATCAACACAAGATAGTAACACCTTACTCATAAATAAATAACAACTTTTATTTATCATCAAATGTCAATTACATTTTACAAGTTTCAGGAATCTAATTATTGAAACTAATATCATCCTTCAGCCCAATGCGCCTCGCATGCTGTAAATGCTTAACCCTGCTCAGTCCCTTCGTGAGGGGATCTGCCGGGTTCTCATTTGATGATACCCTCTTAGCGACTAGGAGTCCTTCTTCTATTCGATGTCTTATGAAATGGTATTTTCTGTCAATGTGCCTAGATCTCCCGTGATCTCTTGGTTCCTTAGCCAAAGCAACCGCACTTTCGTTGTCACAGAAAATTTCCATTGGCTCTTTTATAGCTGGTACAACTCCAAGGTCTCCGATGAAGTTCTTTAGCCATATCGCCTCCTTAGCTGCTTCACTTGCTGCTATGTACTCTGATTCACAAGTAGAATCAGCTACTGTCTCCTGCTTGGAACTTTTCCAAGTAATTGCCCCTCCATTTAGGATAAAGACCCAGCCTGACTGAGAGCGGAAATTATCCCTATCAGTCTGAAAGCTAGCATCGCTATATCCTTCCACTCTCAAGTCATCACTGCCCCCGAGGGTAAGGATCCAATCCTTAGTCCTCCTCAGATACTTGAGAATGTTCTTTACTGCTGTCCAGTGTGCCTTGCCAGGGTTCCCTTGATATCTACTGACCATGCTCAAAGCAAAGGCCACATCAGGGCGAGTACAAGTCATAGCATACATGATCGAGCCCACAGCGGAAGCATATGGTATATGACTCATTTCAGCTATCTCAGCCTCTGTACTCGGACTCTGAGTTTTACTCAGCTTGGCATTACTCTGGATTGACAATTCTCCTTTCTTGGAATCTTGCATACTGAACCTCTTCAGTACCTTATCCACATAAGTACTTTGACTAAGTCCAATTAGTCTCTTACTCCTATCTCTCAATATCCTTATCCCTAGGATATAGGCAGCTTCCCCAAGGTCCTTCATAGCGAAACACTTCCCAAGCCAGGACCTAACCTCCTGCAAGGTTGGGACGTCGTTTCCTATGAGAAGTATGTCATCCACATACAACACCAAGAAGCTAACTATGCTCCCACTAGCCCTGACATACACACAAGAGTCATCCTCACTCCTAGAAAAGCCAAACTCTTTGACTTTCTCATCAAAGCAAAGATTCCATCTACGAGATGCTTGTTTCAATCCATAAATGGATTTATCAAGCTTACACACTCTATTAGGGTATCTGGTATCGACAAAACCCTCTGGTTGAGCCATGTAAACATCCTCAGCCAACTTTCCATTGAGGAAAGCGGTTTTGACATCCATTTGCCATATTTCATAATCATGAAATACAGCTATGGCTAACAATACTCTAATAGACTTAATTTTAGCTACTGGTGAGAAGGTCTCATCATAGTCAACTCTCGGAGTTTGAGTAAAGCCCTTCGCAACCAGTCGCGCTTTATAAGTGTGTACCTTCCCATCCATGTCGGTCTTCTTCTTGAAGATCCATTTGCACCCAACTGTCTTACGACCTGGTACATTGTCAACCAAGTTCCAAACTTGATTGTCATACATGGACTGAATCTCGCTGTCCATAGCCCCCTTCCATTTAGCAGACTCAGGGCCTGCCATGGCTTCCCTGTAATTATTAGGTTCATCCAAATCTATTAGTGTACTATCACTAATAAATGTATCACCTTCAGTGGTGATGTGATAACCATAATAAAAATCAGGTGTGTTCCTCACCCTAGTGGAACGTCTTGGAGGTACAGACTCATCTATCGGATCAACAGGAGTTTCTTCCTCAGGTTGGTCGATAGCATTAGAGGTTCCTTCACCACTTGACTCTTGAAGCTCTTCAAGGTCAATTTGCCTCCCACTGTCCCCTTGGCTTATGAATTCTCTCTCACGAAAGACTCCTCTTCTTGCTACAAAAACCACATTATCACTGGGTCTGTAGAAGAGGTAACCAAAGGATCTCTGTGGGTAGCCGATGAAAATACACCTCTCACTTCGAGGTTCAAGCTTATCATGAGTCTCACGCCTCACGAAAGCTTCACAACCCCAAATCTTGATGTGGTCCAAATTAGGAACTTTCCCAGTCCACATCTCGTGAGATGTTTTGGCAACCTTTTTAGTAGGGACTAGATTAAGGATATGGGCGGCAGTCTCTAAGGCATACCCCCAGAAAGAGATTGGTAACGAAGCTCGACTCATCATGGAACGAACCATATCCAACAAGGTTCGATTGCGCCTCTCAGCTATACCATTCAACTGTGGTGTTCTGGGAGGTGTCAACTGTGAGACAATCCCACATTCCTTAAGATAGTCAAGGAACTCAATGCTAAGATACTCTCCTCCCCGATCGGATCGGAGCATCTTGATGTTCCTGCCCAATTGATTCTCAACTTCCTGCTTAAACTCTTTGAACTTTTCAAAGGTTTCTGACTTATGCTTGATTAAGTAAATATATCCATATCTACTGTAATCATCAGTAAAAGTCACATAATAGCGATTAGCATCCCTTGTAGCAACTCTGAAGGGCCCACACACATCCGTGTGTACAAGGTCCAACAAACCTTCACCCCTATCACAAGTACCTGTGAAGGGTGACTTTGTCATTTTTTCAAGTAAACAAGACTCGCAACTATCATCTGACTTGAGGTCAAATGATTCCAAGACTCCAACCTTTTGGAGTTGGCCTATGCGCTTCTTGTTAACATTTCCAAGACGACAATGCCACAAGGATGCTTTATCCAAGCTATCTGAAGAATCAATATACAACACATTATTTCCTAGATTGTCTACAACATTCACGGCTTCATATACACCATCACAAGGTAATGCTTTAAAGTAAAATACATCATTGTAATAAACATTAGTAGCACCATTTTTATTATCAAATGAAAATGTAAAACCTTGTTTGTACAAGCCATGAAAGGAAATAATATTTCTCGCCATTTCGGGCGAGTAACAACACTTATTCAAATCTAACATTAACCCATTATTAAGCAATAAAGAATAAACTCCTATCTTGGTAACATGTGATGCTTTCCTGTTGCCCATGACTAAGTTTATCTTCCCGTGCTCCACTTGCTCACTTCTTCTTAGTGCCTGCAAATCAGTACAAATGTGAATACCACACCCTGTATCAAGCACCCAAGAATTAGCATTAGATGAGTTGTTAGACAATATTGTGTAAATACCTGCATGGGTGGGTTTAACCTTCCCATCCTTTAGATCTTGCAGATATTTAGGGCAGCTTCGCTTGAAGTGTCCCTTGTCCTGGCAATAGAAGCACTGTGCTTCCTTTGGGTTTGAAGAAGGAGTAATGGGACCTTTCTTTGTCCCACTTGAAGAGGAACCATCAAGAGTCTTACCCTTGGTACCCTTCGAAGGGTTTTTGCCTCTTCTTACCCTTTCCCTGCCCAATAGCCAGAACAGGGGCTGTTGAAGGAGTAGAAGTAGCAACCGCTTTACCCTTAAGGCCATTTTCAGCTGTCCTTAAGAGTCCTTGAAGTTTGCTAAGTGTGACTTCCTCCTTGTTCATATGATAAGTCATACGAAACTGATCATAACTTGGAGGTAAGGAATGGAGAATGATGTCAATCGCCATTTCCTCAGGAAAGTCAACATTTAGCTTCAGCAACTGGTCAACGAACCTTTGCATCTTCTGCAAGTGACCGGTGATGGGTTCACCATCCTTCATCCTTGCGGTTATCATGGAGGAGATGATTTCATACCTCTCCTGACGCGCGCTCTGATGGTACCTTTCCATCAGATCCAGGTGCATCTCATAGGGGTAGAAATCTTCATAGGATTTTTGAAGTTCAGGAGTCATGGTGGCCATCATGATGCATGCTACTTTAGTAGCATCCTTTTCATGTGCAACAAACTCCGCAAACTCTTCAGGAGTAGCATTGGCTTCACTCACAACCTTAAGCTCCCTATCGAGGACATATTCTTTGTCCTCATAGCGGGTAATCATTCTGATGTTTCTGATCCACTCATTGAAATTGGATCCATCAAAAATGACTTTACCACACAAGTTCATAAGGGAAAAGGAGCCTGTTGGGTTTGAGCCAGAAGCATTGTTGGAAGACATCTGAAAGGAAAGAAGGACATGTTTCATTAGATTAGGAATCCTTAATAATTCACCCAAATGAAATATTAAGGCTAGGATCCAACAAACTATTTATAGTTGGAAGAGGGATGCCGTAATCCATACTATAAAATATTTGAAGGTAGGTAAATGACGATTTACTAATTTCCACCATAAGAACGAAATATTTTATTATTAGGTTTTATTGGTTTTGAAACTCCTAGATCTTTTGAGATACATTGAACTTTTCAATGGCATGTTTGAATCTCGATTGTGCCCTCTCAAGTTTGTGACTGGGATGCCGAGGATCACAAACAAGGTGTGAATAACCATACAAATTGACTTGGTACCCTCAACAATATTACCTAATCGATGTGCCGGTTAACCACACACGCTCCACCGATCTATAATAAAGTCAAGTTACCCTTTGCCACTCTTACTAGTCCATGTTAGTGTGCCGGTTAACCACACACGCTCCACTAACGACTTGGTAAGGTACAAAGTGTAATTTTATGGGCTAGCACCAATTTCACATTTTCCTAAAGTAACTAAGATTGGGAATTTATAATGTATAGTTACTTTATAATTCATTATACTTTTAACAAGTATTTAAAGTCGTATCCTACCCGTTCGGCTAACGACCCTCCACCGATCAAGGAAGTGGTGGGTGAGAGTGGACACCCATTAAGTCACCATTTTATAGGCAACAACCTTATACCCCCCTTATAGACCGGCTTCGTGAATGAGCCTACTAACGGTAAGAATGACATATTCTTATACATATCTATATAATAAAAGTATAATAATAGTATAAGTGTTGATTTTTAAACTTTTTAAAAATCTAAGGTTTAATTTGGAATTAAAGTATTAAAGTATAAGACTTTTCAAATTCCAAAACTTGAGGGCAAGATTTGAAACTATTCCAAGTCTCTTCAATTTGTAACTTATGAGTTTTAATGGTTCATAAAATGAAGACTCTTCATTTTATGAAACCTCTTTAGTTCTTTAATCACAATTAAAGGAAGTGACTTTTGGTTATCCATAACTTGAGGACAAGTTATGGACACCATCATAGCCATTAAGATCATGAATTAAACACACATGGTGGTTACACATAATTCCTATGATCTTCTAAAAACTCATAAGAACACAAATTCATGTCAAGCAATTTCAAGAAATCATATAAACATATACAATACTTGAAAATTGATAAAAGTCATGTAAAATGGGTTAACATAATCATTATCATTTTGAAAAACAGATTTTACAAGTCCAAAACAGATTGGGATAATGATCTTAATCCATTTTCAGCAACAAAACTCGAAAAAACTGCCCAACACGCTCCTACTCGCCGAGTGCATTATTCTACTCGCCGAGTAGGATGAATTTGTTCATGGACTCGGCGAGTCCTCCCATTGGACTCGGCGAGTCCAGTCGTCAGAATGCAGAATTTTCGATTTTTAATCAGTTTTGCATCAAGTATACAGAAAACAAACCTAGGCTCTGATACCACTGATGGGTTTTGAGCATTCTAACAATTCCTAAGTGTACATGCAACCCTAATAACCTTGAATCTATGTTTTCTCTATATACATGCAAATTTCTTTTTCAAGGTTATTTCCTAACTAGCATGGCATGGGGATTACATAAAACATAAAAACTAGTAGAAATACATACCTTGTTGTTGCTTGGATTCCATCAAGACTTTATGAGCCTAGCACCCCAAATGTTGTGCCTCAAATGCTTCACACAACACCACAAGACTTGGAATAACTTGAGAGAATACTTCTAGCACTCAAAATTGGTTATTCCCTCTTTAGTAACACTATGTCCACTAGGTCCACTTTTTGCTAGCTATAGGGTTCCTTTTATAGTGTTGTCACAATTAGGGTTTACACATGAATGCCCTTAATTGTCATGACTCTTGATTTCCCATGACCCATAGATTTGTAACTCCCATGGACCATCCATGGAGCTCCATTTGGTTACATCCATAACCCATAAACCATGGATCATTAATCCACTATAAAAGAATTGATGATTGTCATAATCAACCCTATATATTTAATTAGTCTCACTTTGATCACCAAATTAATCCTAGATTAATACTTGATCAATACTAATTAAATAATACTATTATTAATATATTAGAACTTATAATATATTAATAATCATAAGTGCCTTATTCTCTCATTTAGTCTATCCAAGTATTGCAATGCCATGCAACCCAAATGGACCATGCCGGGTCGGGTCAAGTACATACCAAATAAAATTATGGACTTAGACACTATATCCAACAATTAAACGGTAATTTCTCTATGAATCCTAATTGTTCGGGTGTCATCCTTCTTACTCTTCGACCTGACCCAAAAACATCCACATATAAAAGGATTTTGAATCCTAACTATTTCCTCTTTTCTCAATTTGGCTATAACTTTCAACTATACTCTCATTGTTCTTCAATGTTCTTCAAAATTTCATCAATGGAATCTCAAATCACCAAACCTGCAACCAAGAACAAGTCATCAAATGGTTCCACTTCTTCTTCTTCGACTAAACCGATCCTCAAGAAAACCAATCAACTCTTTTCCCTCGATCCTATGGACTATGAAGAATCTGTTAGGATCATGATCGAGTTCATCTCTAGACACCCATTACGATTCCTCTCACCAAAATCTTAAACCCTAACTTCCCTCTTAAGTTGTTGCACAAATCCTTTGAACGTATCGAGTTTGAAGATGGAGTCCTCGAGGTGAATATCACTGATGATCGTATCGTACCAGTTCATAAAGCAACCTTTCTTTGAGCAATTAGAGTTGCAGAAAACCCTCAAGGTTTTCATGTGCAAGAACCTACAACAGATGAATTTCAATATTTTTCTCTCATATCGGGTACAAAGGGGAATTCAAAGCAAAGGAGTTTAAGATGTCGGTTGTTCCCGGATTATGGACCATTATGATGCACCTCATTGTCAGAGGATTATCCGGAAAGCACGGTGGAATGGAAACAATGAGCAAATACTGTCTCTATATCGCCTAGAGTATCTTCATCGGCTGATCAAACATCGTTAATCTACCAGAGGTTCTTTGGTAAGAATTCAGAAAGTTCACCAAGAAACGGAAGATGAATGAGATCCTGAGTTTAAGATTTTGGGCTCTGGCACTACAACAACTATACTCCGAACGAAGTGAAGAAATTCATCTCATTTCGGACACCCGTGAAGTATAATGTTCCTACAAAATTATTAAAACTTGCAAGTTAGCTAGTCAAGTTGCTTTCGAATCCGTCCGACGTCTTCCCCAATACATGTTGGATATTATTCCTTCCAATTCTCCACATTTGAAACAACATCTTAACACTTCAGTTGTGTTTGAACCAACGCAACCTGCCCTAGCCTCGGATGAATTAGCCTCGAAAGAGAGTAAATCAACTAGATCTGAAGGATGAAAGAAGAAAATTGCCAAAAAGCAAAAGGCATCTCCCTCAAAACCTAAGGCCAAAAAGAGAACCAAATCCAGTGAATCCTATCAAAAGGATTCATAGATCGGAGCTCAACCTGACTCTGGGTTTCTGCCTACCCCACCTATCCACTCTTCCGAAGTACCCTTTGGAGATTCAAAAGCACATTTTGCACACACTCACGAGGAGTCTGCTCATAATCTACCCCCACCCTCCCAAAAGGGTGGTGATAGTATTAAACAAAGTCCCTTGGAGCCCGTTGGGACATACTCACTAGTCGACTTGAGTCAACCTATCTCTTCTACACAAGCACAATTAGTGGCCCCTACCACTGATTCCAATCTTTCCAAGACAAGAGTAGTATGCCCCACCTCGGAAGCCACAACCGGTCTAATACCAGCTTCAGGTAAAGGACGATCGGGTATTTTTGACAATGATTGGGTTGATTTTGTTGACAAAGCTCATTCTAGACATCTGGAGCTCTCAAGCGAACAAGTTTAATACACTCTGATCTCTATGCATAAATGTCCACTTCGAAGTTGCACTCCTTTCGTTTTTCCATTAAATGAAAAAACTAGCGAATAACTTCTACCAACCAATAATGCTTTGAAAACCAAACCGAGTGTAGACATTCCCACTCATGATGTTACAGTGGATGATACTACTTGGAATAATGATGATGTTGGAAAAGAAGTTCGTTTCTCCACGCCTATCCTTAATGATCCTAAGCCTCATGATAAAGATGATCACTTTGAAGAGATCATGTTTGAAGACGAAAATACTACAATTGGTGTCATTCCACTTCCTTTAATTTTCAGTCTACTGAAAAATCCCTCCTCTTATAAAGCTCAATTTGACTTCGGCCTCTCGTCATCCTCAAACTAAATGGAAGGAGAAGAGAATCAATAAGGAAACAACACCACCTCTCCTCTTCTAGAAACAACAGTCGATGGTGACCCCGACATTCAAGTTCAATGTGATCAAAATTATAATATCATGGGTCCAAATGATTCTGATGATGGTGACGGTGGATGATAAGAAATTTAAAAGTTCCACTTCGCACACAGGCTCCTATATGAAAACATAGTTGATCTGTTTGCTAAAGCCAATTTTAAAGTCGACACGATCTCCACCAAAGTCGCCTCGCATGATTTGAAACTTGATTTGGTGATTAAATCTCTTTCCGAGATCAAGGTTGTTGCTCCTACGGAACTTGACCGAGCCAACTAAATCGATCAACTCATCCCTCTACTTTTGAAATGCACCTTAGAAGAAGCCAAGGAATGATACAAAGAATATCTAGATCATCACATCTTTACCACTTCTACAATATTGAATATCCATGACGACATGATTTTTTCTACCAATGAGCTCATCAAGCATACTCATGTTCGTCATGAAAAACAAATCAAACGATTATAGAAGTAGATCAAGCACAAATATGGCATGAATATGATTATGCACGAAGTTCTCATCAAGTTCATTCAATCAGCTCAACATATTGTGGATACTTTGAACCACAAGTTTTGATGAACTTATGATAACCACGAAGGAAACCTTTGACACTCTCAAAGCCCAAGCTCCAACTACAGATGCGTATGATAAGCTTTCCAAGAAAATTAACATGAGCTTCCAACGAGTGTTTAAACGGTTAGATGAATTGAAAATAGATGCTCTTCTTGCATCGTTGGCAAGGCCTTCCCATGCAAGAGGAGGAGCGATGCTAGTTTAGTGGAGTTCTATCTCGGAATATGAGCTCCGATATGAAACAATTGATGAAGAAAACTAGAAGCAAAAGATGAATTTGAAGAAAATTATTTGGTGAGTAGTGCAATTCTTGGACCTCAAGCCATCCAATTTTGTTTGTTGGCCATCCAATTTTGCATAAGCATTTAAAAGGAGTCCTCAGTCTAGAAATGGTTATGTTAAACATAAAGAAAATAGTTGATGATTTCTGAGCCTCACACTCAATACCTCCTCCAATTCCTGCTCAGAGGATTGTTCCAGTGATGAAGGTTCTCCCATCAGAAAACTTGATTAGCTTCCTGAAGAGCCCATGGTTTATCCTCCTTCCGAGCCGATCATCACTCAAACTGGTCAACAAATCATCTCCTTTATCTTTACTCAAGAAGATCCAATCAAAGACAAAGGAAAAAAGATCGCATTTGAATCAGACAACCCGATCAAGTCATTGACAAAGTCTGAGGGTTGGTCTAAAGAACAAATTCAGCAAGCTCTTGAAGAAAGCATTCGGATTCAAGAATTGAAAGATAATCTCAATCCAATGCTAGGAATTTCTCCATTTTTACGAGAAGGAATTTTGGATGACATCAATTTTATGCCCTTCATGAGTTCTGCTCTTCCAACCAACGATTCAGACCAACTTGACTTACCAATATCTCCTCATGGACTCTTTTATGTCAAGTTAGCACCATTGTATCCATCCGATGATCCACAAGTTATCATCTAAACAGAACATGAGAGACTGAGAATCGTATATTCAACAAATGCACGACCTCAAAAAGAAGTATGGTCTCAGAAAAGAATTAGAAAGTTTGTTGGATATGGTAAAAAGGTACAAAGCAAGTTTGATCTCGACTGTATTCTATACAAAAGCTTTGTGTCTCGAAACAAGGAAGCAACCATTACAATCACTGATGTAGATTTTCCTTCAATCAATTCGAACGACATTCTCACAATTGCCATTCATCTCAAAGATCGACACTCAAATGAATCTAGCATTGGAGCATTTAAAATTTCTATCAGCTTCTTGAAAGACTACATCGTTGAATACTATAGAACTGATGTGGAATTTTCTTACCTAATCGAAACTGAGAATCTACAAGAAAAAATTAGCATAGAGCGTCCTGAAGCACAGATCCTAGCCGAAGGCCCATTAAAGAACCTGAACTCGGATTTATCTATCTGAAGAAAAAGACAAATCGAAAAGAATTTTTCCTAATTCTTGACAAACATCTTATCCCAACCAAGATTCTTCGAAAATTCATCACTAATGCTGCCAATAGTGAATATCCTGAACTGTAACACCCCGACTCTCAGGTATAAATTTTACAGCTTTATTTCCATTTTAAAGGGTCTACTCGACGAGTCAGATGCCCTGACTCGTCGAGTAGGAACGAAATTAACCGCGTGTTTTAAGTGACCAACTCGACGAGTTGGAGGACCGAATCGACGAGTTGGAGCTGGAGGACGAAACCCTAATTTCTGGGGTTTTGCACCCTATTTAAAGGTTCATTATCCTCCCTTAGCCTCCCTTACAGCCCCCTTTGAGTGCAGAAACCCTAAATCACGTTTTCTCTCCATATTTGTGTGTTTTTAGGCTTGGAAGGTGGATCTTGGTGAAAGGAGCTTGAAGATCAAGAAGCTTTGAGCAAGGAACAATGGAGGATCTGAACTCTACTCTATTTTAGCATCACTTGAAGGTAACAAGTCGTTAGCTTGACTTTCCTCCTTCTAGATCTCTTCAAGTTTAAGATTAGGGCTTTTCTAGCATGTATGTGAACCATTTTCAGGTATGGGCTAGGATTTGAAGTTGCAACATCAGATCTGAACTTATCTTGGTCTCTATAACTATAAAGTTTCTAGATTTAGCAAGTATGAGCTATTCCTTTTGAGTTAAACCCCATTTCAAGCTTGTATTTGGTATTCTAAACCTTTAGAGCCTTACATGCATGTAAAGTTTGCAACTTTACGTGATAAGCGCGCATTATTTGGAATAGCTCAAAATCATCAGGACAAGAAATTGATTGTATGAACTGGACGAGTCGGATAAGAAACTCGACAAGTTGGGAAGGGTTTTCCCTTAGTTTGGTTTCTGCATGGACTCGGCGAGTGATATATATATATATATATATATATATATATATATATATATATATATATATATATATATATATATATATATATATATATATATATATATATATATATATATATATATATATTACATCATATCTTAATACTTTTAGCTATAATTATTCTTATTATAGAAAAAAAGGTACTTATTATGTTTAATATTTGTAATGTAGCATAAAAGACATGCTCGGAAGCAACATGGAAGCTGGAAGCAGGAAAATGCGAGGTTAGGCAATAAGAAGACACAAGAAAGATGTTGTTGGACAGCTTGACTCCTCGTCAGTATTTTGACCATATCTCGTGACTCGTAACTCCGATTGATGAGATTCAAAAGTATCTGAAAACTAGACACCATTTAGGATGACTTTTATGTTTTGAGAAAAGTCAGATTTTCAACCACCATGACGTGGTGATGGATTATTCGCGATTCTTGGCGCCGACTTGGAAAATATGGGATAAACTTGAGGACAATGATGTGGTGCCTTTACTACGTCGTGGTGTCGAGATTTTTGGTAACTATATTTATCTCGGACATTAGGTCGATTCCATGAGGGAGAGGGTTGAAGGCTGCGACTATTAACGAAAAAATATCCTTCCAAGACCCCTTTGAGGGCATAATTCAACTAGAGATCAAAGGATAAAGAGATTGGAGCAAGGATTCGCATCTACACATTCGGTTTGCTTAGTTTAATCATGATTAGTCTAGTTTCCCTTATGTTTATGTGTTTTCCAGCTGTGATTATGGGCTAAAAAACCTTGCTTTCGTTTAGTTAGATGAAACCTAAAACTATGAGTTAGTTTCTTACTTTATGGATTATATGAATTTGGCTTATGCATGTGTTTGATTATCATTACCTAGCATGTTAAAGTTTGTAACTTTGTTGCTTAATTTCAAGTGTAGTGTAGCTTAGTGACCATTAAATTACATGAACTTTATTACCTAGTGATTTAGTGACCATTAAATTGCTAGAGCTAGGATCGACCAAATCTTAGATAAGTAATAAAAGTAACAAATTTAGATGTACTGGGGAACATAATTGTGACCATAGTGGTGTTTGTTTAGATAAATCTTACATAACCCATCTATAATGAATAACTAATTTTATGTTTTTCTTGTGTATGACCATACAAGGTAGTTCATGAATTGGTGAAAATATTAGTAAATTTGGACTTGAATTGATAATTACAATAACTTGGTAACCAACTTCATTAGTCCATAAATAAGAACTAACCATAGGAAAAAGGTGGATTCGGAACTAAACGAAAGTGTTTTAGTATATTGAATACAATCGTTTTTATTTGTGTCCTTAAGTTCTTCTGAACTTGTAAAATCAGATAAAACCCCCACTTTTAGTTGTTTTCTTAGTTTAGCTTTTAGTAATTATTTTATTAATCAAATATCGTTCCCTGTGATCGACACCCGACTTACCCAAGCTATACTATAATATGACTAGGTACACTATCTATGGGTGCATAGTTAGTATAGGTTTGTTACGTTATAAATTTAAAACTAGATAAGTATAATATGTGCACATCAGCGAGTCAGTAGAGGACTCGACAAGTCAATTAGGGTTTCCCTGACTGCTGGACACACATAGACTCGACGAGTAGGTCGTAAACTCAACGAGTCAGTGAGGGTTTTATGACCTTCTGAACCCTTAAGGAACTTGACGAGTTGCTAGTTGCACTCGACGAGTTGTGTCAACATGGACTGTTGACTTTGACCGTTGACTTTGACTTGGACCAAGGGTTGACCAGTTTCACCTCTAGGGGTATTTTGGTAATTTGGGAATTTATGGAATGGACCATTGGTGATTATAGGTGTTGGTGTTTGGAACTATATTTGGAGGAGTTGACAGTACCATTCCGAGCTACTTGTGAGGTGAGTTATCCTTACTATATCAACAGGGTCTAAGGCACCAATGCCGGCCCATATCGGATTTGTATCGGAGTTTATTGCATGATATGCTTATTGATTTACATCCTGGTAGTTAGGATGGTGATATTCTTAGTGACCTGGTTAGGTCGGTATCCTGGTATATATGATGATGTTATGTTTAGTGACCTGGTTAGGTCGGTATCCTGGTATATAGGATGATGCTATGTTAGTAACCGATTAAGTTTGTATCTTGGATATAGGATGTTGCTATGATTGATGATATGTTAGATCGGTTTGACTATTTGTAACAACCCGTTATTTCAGGTAATTCTAATAACTAAAAGTCGAGTCTTGTAACCTCTTTGTAAAGTAATAAGAATATCATCGAAAATGAAATGTTCAAAAACCTCTGTTTGGGTACACTATGTGGTAGATATCGTGATAAGGTTTCCAAAAATGTAAAGAACAATAAAATCCGAATTATAACGAAGGAGTTATGACCAATCAAATATTCGTAACACCTACCGGTAAAGCGTTGTTAAGCATAAAACGAGAAATTTCAATAAAACACTTTTTAGCCTTAGGTATCTAAATAAAAGTCGTAGATATCTTTAAACCGCGAACATACATAAAAAGAACGCCCCAAATCTGACTTCGTATGAGGAAGTTATGAATTTTCGAAGTTTCTGACCTAGCAGTAGACAGCTAAAAACTCGAAATAGAGATCGAGCGGTCTTTAGCCGACACAACCTAAACGAAAGTTGAAGACCCCGACAATAGGAGTACAACAGTAAAACGTCTAACGAAAATGGACACCAGATGAAGGAGCTATGGAATTTAAACGGACTTTTCCAGGTCCGGCCTGTTAAAAATAATATAATAAAAATAAAGTCAAAATTAGCCAATGGAGTCTAAACGAAAGTGGTAGAGCCTTTTCACACCTACGCGTGCATATAAAGAACGTTGAAATCGGAGCTCGTACGCGAAAGTTACAGATTTTACAAGTTCGGGACCCAAAACCCGAGGCTGACTCAACCTCACGACGTGAGGGAAACAGACTCACGATGTGAGTCTGTGACTGATGGGTTCCAGAGCCTATCAACGAGTTGTCAAGTCTACGGGAGGAGACCTGGTCGAGCTCACGACGTGAGCCACCCATGCTCACGACGTGAATACACCCTATAAATAGAAGCCGATGGTTTCGGGTTTAGGTGCTCATTTCTTCTCTTTCTCGTGCCGAAGCTCTGTGTTTTAACCCCTGAAGCCATCCCAAAGCCCCGGTTTTCGCATCCAAGTTTCGTAGGAAGGTCTTACACTCTCGAGAATCCCCGGGAATCCCGAGATTTCAACTCTCTCTAGTCGAAGTTCTGCTCGATTCTTCTCTCGACTACTTCAAAGCAACCACTTCAATCAAGTGAGTTCATACCCCCTTTTAAACACCTTCAAATACTTTATAATGTACTTCTAATACATTTCGGAGGAGAATACAAGTAAACACACGGTTGATCCCGAGTGAAAACGTGAAAACTCTTGTTATACTTTGCATGCATTAGACTTATACAAAATGCATAGTATCCAGGGTAGCATTCCTTGTTAAACCATTTTATGCATTCAAGGAACTTATGATTTATGCTATGTCAAACATTGTGAAAGAGGATAAACATTGCATACAAAACTATTATTTTAATACAGACATAGTTGAGAATCCGTAAGACGATTACATCTTCAAATGCTACCTTTGTGTTTCAAAGGTACTACCTAAAGTCCTGTCTATTATAACCAGAGTCTCCCGTTTGGAGAGCGTGTCAAATGTGTATAGATCTATACGGGAAGTCATGATACCGCGCCCTGACTGTTAGCTACAGTCCTTTGGGTGACAGTTTGTCATAAACGATACGACGCCTGAAGACCGTCGCCATAGGCATATTATGTTTAGTATGGTTATAAAACTCACCGGATAGACAATTATTATGGTATTATGCTTTTATGAATGGGTAGCTATTAAAACTATTCTTCATCTAACAAGTGCGATCTTCTTATAGCTTTATTATATAAAACTATGCCTCAACCTTTTAAGCATGTCAGTTGCTTACGATTTTCGGTCTTGGACATTAGAGACTACCTGTTACTTTAGGAAAATAAGGGATTTTCCTGTATCCAAAACAATCAACTAATAGGAAAATAAGGGATTTTCCTGGTGCAACCATTTAAGATTCACAACGGGAACATTCATATGCATTTCATACTTTTATAAGAAAATAAGGGATTTTCTTGGAAAACGCACGAACTTTGGAATGGCATACATTTTCTCAAAACCGCTTATGAACTCACCAACTTAATTGTTGACACTTTTTCTTTGAAATAACTTGTATTCTCAGGGAACTGCTAAGCAGGTTTCGAAACCAACTTTTGGGGATTAACGCTCTGACGTTAATTACTTCTTTTGAAATATGTTTATGTATTTATCTTTTGAACATGTAACAAATACAATTATGTAAACATTTTGAAACCTTTATATGTATGGTGGTGTGTACTTTCCTTACTATGAACTGTTATGATACTGAATATGACGTCCTCCGCCCCCGAACGTTTCCGCCGTTCTGGTTTGGGGGTGTGACACTATTATATATATGCTAGCGTATGATATTATATGCAAATGTTTATTTGATTGGGGGATAGGGTTGAAGCGGTCCTGCTTTGTGCTGAAGACCAACATACCCAGGGCAATCTGGATAGACTACAGGCCCAGGAGGGCATGTTGTTCAGACCGAAGGCCCGTCGAGCGGTCTGGATAGGCTGTAGGCCCTGCGAGGTGTGACATCCCATTTTCACGGCCAGAAAAGACCGATTTTGTTTATGCTTAATAAAAATCAGAGTACCTCTTTTAATAAAAATGTTGCGGAATTTGTTCCCAGGAAAACATGATAAATACGTTATCAAAGCATTTCTAAAGAAATGTATTTTTATTCATTTTAAAACATTGTTATGTCATCGTCAATACAGAAACATAAGCATAAACAGAACTTACATTCATTATCACTAGTGATTTATATCTCCTTAATCTCTCAGTGTAATGTGACTGCATATCAACACCTGTGATATAAATAAACTGAGCGGGTCAGGTTGGGAAACCTGGTGAGTACATAGGGTTTTCAACCCACAATAATATAATTATTATGTTTAAACATCAAACAATCAACCCAATTACCCATCCCCATTATCTTCTTTAATATTCTCTAGAGAATTATCTTAAGGGTCATCTCCTATATCGTATTTACCTCTCATCTCTTTACATCACATTTCGTTATATGTTCGTTCCTAAGGACTTTACCGAAGGATCATTGCCTACAACGCAGAGACAGTAATGATTCGGGGATTACCCCCTCAATACGCGCTTAGTAAGGGTTGGAGTATCATCGCATGAATACGTAGTTACAGCATCGCTGGAACTCGTAATTCGTAGTAAGGGTTAGAGTATCATCACATGAATACGTAGTTACAACATCGCCTGAACTCGTAATTCATCACCTACAGGCTATGAGCCTGCTGGTGTTTCCACGGGGTTGTCTAGAATAGTCCGTGGTCGAAATCTATACTCTGGTAGATGACTACATCTCCACATTGTCGGACAAGGTTATGGTATCTTTCATCCTACATCACCGATTCATCATCACCTATCTATCCTCACCTAATTATCATCACCTTCCTATCATCACCTATCTCTCATCATTTTATTTCATCACACACCAACTATTTCATCTACCCATGTTTTATCCCAACATATTTGTAGATATAAAATAAATATACACTTTGAATCATTTAAAACATGTATAAAATCATTCATCCAACATAAACAACAATTATTCAGATAATATGCACACATAGCACGTAATTAATATAAAATACTTCATATCTATGTGTAAGATGAAAGTAACTATGCACTCACCTGTTAGGGTGGTGACTCGGTACTCGGACAGCGCTTCGTTATCTCAAAACAATTTTTCCCTTGACAAAACCTAGTATCAATAGTCTAACGTTAACCGCGACTAATTAATAGTCTAGCTATTATTACTATTATATAAGCGTTAAACAACACTCTATATAACTCATAATAATAGCACAAATAATTATTTTAAGGTCCTAATAATGTTACTATAATTAAATAAAAGCTATATTAAAAATAGCGTAAGCGTAGCTCACTTACAGTGGGTTTTATAGAAAACCGGGCTTCGCTTGGAGTAGCGTTTCCGAGCCGAAAGGCTTGTTGAGAGAAAAACTTAGAGAAACACTTGAACAAACGTTAGAACAAGTAGTATTGCAGAATAGTTAATCTCGAAGGATCTAAAAGCTCAACAATAATATTAATAAGTTAGAGAGTTAGTTGCGGAAAAGTAAAGTAATAGAAATGACAACAATAATTATATCAAGTATACACTTAAGTTGATTCATAACATGGAATGCATTCAAACCAAGTTAATAAGGAAGATCAATCTTAGTGATTAAGTCACAGAGGACTTGCTCCGGAGAGAGGTTATAATCAGTTATGTTCTAGTAAGAATTGAGAGTAAGAAGTGATGCGTAGATAGAGAGATAGAAAAGATAACTTCAGAGAAGTGTATTCAGACTAGATAGATGCGTGTAAGTATATTGAATACAAAGATTATGAGCTCTATTTATAGAGACTCACGATGTACACTAGATTACCTCTCTAAGAGTAGCCATGCAAGGCATACTGGACAATAGAGAGTGTTTCAGAAATAAAGACTAAGTAAAGTAATCTAGTTAAAATGACTGCGGTATGAAGAGACTCTGGTTGCGGTTGAAGGTGAAGAAGTTGACTGCGGGTGCTGATTGACTGCGATAGCTGAAGGGGTTGCGGTGGCTGAAGTTCAAGAGGGTCACTTTTTATGATTCAACAATTTCCCCCTAAGTGACCTCTTTAACTTTTGTTCAGCTATCAAGTTTGAGGAACTTGATCAGGATCCACCAAAACTTCCTGATGTTCTCCAACCAAGTGATTCTTCTTAAGATCTCGAACTTGACTTCTGCAGTAGTGTGCTTCGATCTTTCAACTGCGGTTCGGCAGATGTCAAGTTGCTTCTTGGTGAGACGATGCATGGCAGTCATTGGAATGAAGTATTTGCCATTATCAACCTTCCTTTTGAAAACGACTCCAAGTTCAGGAAAGTTGGTTGCACCTAAGGATCTTTCTTTATGACCTTCGGTAGGCATCGATGTAGGATCGAGAGGAGGTAGATCAAACTTCGTGGCAATGATAGGGTAGATATATGCATCGATCTTGGCAAAATCACAGACCGTTTCCTTCAGATGATCAGGATAGGTAACCAATTGTTATCCTTAAGAAAAGAAAAACCGATACCTCTGGCCAAATGCGTGACCGGACTGATACTGAAGCCTCTCAAAAGGCTCCGGTAGTCCTTGGGGTGGGCGCAGACCCATTCAACATCACCATCATTTTCCAATCAGACTCAGAAAGTGAGTCTGATTCACAACATCGTGGAGACTCCCCCCCAGTTCACTTCCACAAGGATGACACTGGTGCACGCCCTAAGGTCTCCAGGGCTTCCCGACTGCATTTCTTTTCCCCTGAGGAGTTGCACTCCATCCTTTTGAATGTCACCCAAACACTTCAAACACCTTCCCAACCGCAGGGCACTTCTTCCACCCATGCCAGAACTGAGCCGAGGCCAAACTTGACCACGGGTCAAGGAGACCAAGGAAGCTCAGGAAATCCTACTCTGCTTACATCCGCAACAGGTGGTTTAGGCACGGTGAGCACAAACGTGCAAGGATCCGTGAACCCGAAGGACACTTCGGTGCGTTTCCAAGGTTTTGACGGCGATGAATCCAATGACTCATGGTTACGGTATAATCCGGTAACTGAGTCAGAAATCAAGAAATATGCTGCATTTAGGAGGGCATTCCAAGCCCGCAAGGAACAACAGATCAAGCAGCAACAACAAAAAGAGCAAGAAATCCAGTCAGTGGCAAAGTATTAGGCAAATGCAATCAGCAATGCCAATACCGTAGCCACTATTCAAAAGGTTCAAGACTGGATGACCGAGATGGCTGAAACGATCCTTAAAGCTCAAGCAACAGGTGAAGCTGCAGGCACCTCCAGAGTAACTCCAACTCCTACTCCAACTCCAAATCCAATTCCCACTCCAACAGTCCATGAATCCCAAGACGAAGGAACCGCAATAGAAGTCAGTTCTGTTCCCACCTTCGGTCTTGATGATGAAGACATTTAGGAGGTAAACAAGCCAGGTCCTTCTGATGATGACCTCATGATTTTCGATGAGGAAGAGGAATCCAGTGGCTCTCACCATTCGACTTCTAAACCCAAAGAAAAGAAGAAAAAGAAAAAGAATGTTGTCACCAGAAAAGAATTTCTGAGCTTACAAGCTAAAGTCGATCAGATCTTAGCTGCGGTCAAGCCAACTCAACCGCAAACAGACGATACCCCCGGGTCGCAGTCACTGATCGAACGTATAGAACGCTTGGAAACAAGGGAGCGCTTGGCTGCTGAGAGAATTTCTCTCAAAGTGGAAATGGGGATCCGGTCCCTTGACAACAACCGCAAAGCAGATCACAAGGATTTTATGGCTGCTGCGGAACGCTTCATCACTGAGGTGACCGCAATCAAAACGGATCTCCAAGCAGCCATTGCGGATCAAGTTACACATTCTCAAAAACTGATAGCTGAGACTCACACTGCGTATGAGTCCACTATCTCAGTTCTTCAAGCCACGATCAACAGACTGCAACGATCCCTGTCCTCTAACTTCCATGGTCCCGAAATTCTTCAGCTCACCAAGGACATTCACAAACTGCTCTTCAACCCCTCTATTCCCAATAATCAACAGTTGGCAGATGCTCTGAAAGCCCAATTTGAAGAAGTCTATGCCAAGGTTGATGGCCTTAAAAAATGGCTTGAGGAATCCCCTGCGTTAAATTCCTCAAGAGGGGGAAGTGAAGAAGAAGAAGAAGAAGTCCATCACTCCGATTAATCAATCTCTCAACATGAGAGCCCCCCGATCATCACAGAGAAAATTCCTACACCGCAGCCTTCACTGCAACCATCTTATCATACTCCACCTCCTCATAACACTCCACCGCAAGAGAAGGTCACTCCTGAAAAACCAGAGACTCCCCCTCACTTCAAAAACCTGGTAGAACACATGTCCTCCCCAAGCTCAACTGACTCTCCTGCCACCACCCAAAGGAAGAAAGATTGGTAGGCAGCCAAACTTGCAGAGCTTATATGGAGAGAATGCGGTTTTGATACTATGATGGACGAATCCTTGATAAACTCTTGGATCAATCCTCACCGCAGACTGCTGGACGAAGATTACAGACCCCACCTCACATATGCTAAACCCCCTACTGATGGCTACTAGGATGTCCCAATTTCTCCACATGCCAAATACTTCACAGTATTTGAGCAATTCGACCGCAGCCTTCCTGACCACAAAAGACTGCCAATGGAATTTGAGAGACTTAGTCTTTTTCATGCTAAACATGCCTCTTCCATTGAAAATATATGGTCTAACGATAGACCATCCGCAGTCAAGAACTACAAAATCCGGAAGTTCATGAAGGCTGACTATATCCAGTATACCCACACTAGAAGGGAGCATGACTATATCCGCACCCAGGCAGACTTTCCCTGTATGAATCCAGAAGAAATCTTTCTTATTGCCAAGGTGTTCCAAAACAAGTCAGAAAAGCACCCGAAAATGAAGATTGCGCTTGAAAAGGCCAATTCTTTTCTGAAGGAAACGGTCTGTGATTTTGCCAAGATCGATGCAGATATCTACCCTATCATTGCCAAGAAGTTTGATCTACCTCCTCTCGATCCTGCACCGATGCCTACCGAAGGTTATGAAGAAAGATCCTTAGGTGCAATAAACTTTCCTGAACTTGGAGTCATTTTCAAAAGGAAGGTTGATAATGTCAAATACTTCATTCCAATGACTGCCATGCATCGTCTCACCAAGAAGCAACTTGACATCTGCCGAACCGCAGTTGAAAGATCGAAGCACACTACCGCAGAACTCAAGTTCGAGATCTTAAGAAGAATCACTTGGTTGGAGAACATCAGGAAGTTTTGGTGGATCCTGATCAAGTTCCTCAAACTTGATAGTTGAACAAAAGTTAAAGAGGTCACTTAGGGGGAAATTGTTGAATCATAAAAAGTGACCCTCTTGAACATCAGCCACCGCAACCCCTTCAGCTACCGCAGTCAATCAGCACCCGCAATCAACTTCTTCACCTTCAACCGCAACCAGAGTCTCTTCATACCGCAGTCATTTTAACTAGATTACTTTACTTAGTCTTTATTTCTGAAACACTCTCTATTGTCCAGTATGCCTTGCATGGCTACTCTTAGAGAGGTAATCTAGTGTACATCGTGAGTCTCTATAAATAGAGCTCATACTCTTTGTATTCAATATACTTACACGCATCTATCTAGTCTGAATACACTTCACTGAAGTTATCTTTTCTATCTCTCTATCTACGCATCACTTCTTACTCTCAATTCTTACTAGAACATAACTGATTATAACCTCTCTCCGGAGCAAGTCCTCTGTGACTTAATCACTAAGATTGTTCTTCCTTATTAACTTGGTTTGAATGCATTCCATGTTATGAATCAACTTAAGTGTGTACTTGATATAATTATTGTTTTCATTTCTATTACTTTACTTTTCCACAACTAACTCTCTAACTTATTAATATTATTGTTGAGATTTTAGATCCTTCGAAATTAACTATTCCGCAATACTACTTGTTCTAACGTTTGTTCAAGTGTGTCTCTAAGTTTTTCTCTCAACAATTGGTATAAGAGCCATAGTGGTTGCTTTTTGAAAACGGAACTCTGATTTTCAAAGGGCCTTCGATACCACTAAAAAGCTCATTTCTTCAAAAAAAAAAAAACAATTTCAAATGGCACAATCGTTATCTCTAAATGTTTCCAACAGTGTTGGTGGTTCTAACCGAGTCCCAATACTGGTAGCAAATGAATATCATCACTGGTCACAAAGAATGGAAAGATACTTAAGGAGACTTGGTAGAAATGTATGGCGATCCGTAGAAGAAGGACCACATGTCCCAGTCCTTACACCAGTCCAAACCGACGGCGCTACAACCAGACTAGGAGGAGGACAACCAGTTATGAGCCGTCCCACCAAGGATGAACTCGATAAAATGGAAAATGATGTTGTTGATTTTTATGAAATCTCCTGTGGAGTTGCTCCTGACAACTTCGGTATTATCATAAATTGAAAATCAGCAAAAGAGATCTGGGAAGTTCAACAACTTCAAAGCTCATACCGGCGAAAGTTTGGAAGACTCCTTCAAAAGGTTCAATCTGATAGTCACAAAGTTATCCAATGCGGGCACCATCAGCAGCAACCATGAAACAAACCTTCAGTTTCTTAATGGTGTGCGAAGACATTGGACTACGGCTAAGATGATAGTCCAGGGCGATAGAAAGATTCACTCTTTATCACTCTAGAAGCTCTATGGAGAGCTGCAAGCACAAGAATCCACCGTACTCAAAGATTGTGCTGACTTCGGAGGACCACTTGCTCTCATAGCACAGGCCCCACCGCAGTCACTCTACTCTCCCTCGTATGACACTCCACCGCAGTCATACGAAGCTGATTCAGAGTATGATGATGAAGAAGAATTTCAGAAGGCAATTGTTCTGGTTAGCCAACAGTTCAACCGTCTACCACCTCCTTCCTTCCGCAAGAATCAACAGTTCAACAAACCTCCATTTAACCGTAACTTCAGTTCCCAGAATAACCATCCTCGATATCCCAAAAGTCCTCATCCACCACCACAATCTCAAAATAATCAACCAAAGGAGGTACCGCAGTCTACTCCAACCACTGACTCCGGTACTACCTCTGAAGACAAGACTGATGTCATGATTTGTCACAAATGCAACAAAGAGAATCACTTTGCAAGAGATTGTAAGGCCAATGTAGTAAAAGATAGAGCATTCTACCTTAGAATGGCTCAAGAGTTGGAAGATAAGGAAAAAGCAAGGGCATACGTAGCCCATGTCAAAAGAGACCATCAAGTTTGGTCATCCGGAGACGAAGATGAACCCATCAGCGGTGTCAAAGGAAAAGGGAAAATTTGCATGCTGGCAACTGCGGATGATGATGGGTCTACAAAGCTGGAAAAGAACTACTGCTACTTGGCAAAGGATGGAACTGTAAGCATCGTCGAACAGGTAAAACTTATGATCCAAACTCTAAACTATAGCATGCATGACTGTCAGCCCTACATAGATGATCTTAATGACACTTGTGCTGCCGTCCTTACAAACTATAACAAAGCCTTAGATGAGAAGAACATTACGTCCCAAGAAATGTTCCATGTGAGAGGACGCCTGGATAACAAAAGACTCAAAATGGCTATGTTAGAAAAAGACTTAGAGTTAGAGAAAGATGCAAGAATGCTGAGTGAAACGCAATTAGAGATAGCTTTGAACCAAAAAGATTTAGCTCATAATGAAATTGTACGCTTAAATCTTTTAATCAAAAAACTGTTCAATGAAAGTGAAGCTATTGAAAATTTGGTAAATAATGGTACTATGGACAATACATATAGTTGGGGTTGGTCAAATGGATATCCTACCGCAATGGATTCCTCACCCCGGTTCAACAAAGACAGACTGTATGTCCCTCTAGACCGAGAATTTCATTTCCCAGTCAATGACAAGACCTTCCCCGAAGGCATCAAAACTCACTTCGGTAGACTCCATAATCTTAAGCAATAATTGTGTCATTGAGGAAATTATGCCTGAGGTTTCGGGTCACACAAGTGATCAAATTCCTATCTGTGGCACCATTTACCCAAATTCTCAAACCTCATCTGTAGTTGATGAAGAAATTGTCATTGAGGGCTCCGAAGTCTCAAAAGACTTTCCATCTCTGCCCTCAGACCGCAGTGTCACATACTATAGTGAAAAGTCCCACAAGAGTCCCACTGAAGTCCCAACTAAGACTTACTCTGCAGTAGTCAAATCTCCACTACCGCAGTCCTCAGTAAAGGGAACCGTGACCCTTCAGGGGATTCATCATGAATTACCTATAGAGAACTTTGAAGTGGGTCAATGCTCACAGACCCCAGAATCATCAAGTTCGGATGACTCAAGCCCACGTTTTCAAAATCATTCTAAGAATTCCAGGAAACCGCAGTTGAACAACAATGACTGCGGTTCACCAAAATCCTTGGCCAAAAAGGCCTTCAAAGAGGAAATTAGATCTCGAAGCACAAATAGACAAACTTTTTCAAAAAATAAGAAACATGTCAGAATTCCAAAGTCCAAGAGTCCAGAAAAATTTGTTTTCTCACACTACTTTTCAAAAAACTCTCCCTCCAAGAAAACAAACAAAAAGGAAAGTCCAGCTTCAAAAGTCACTCCTGCTTCTTTTGACACAACCCAAAAGGGTGTTCAGTCTTTTCAAAATAATGGTTTTTAGGTCTATTCCTCAAATGATCCTAAATGGAAAGGGATTTTACCCACTCCAACACTTTCAAAGTCACGTCAAACTTTCAACAAATGGAAGGGGATTCTACCAAATCCACCAAAAAGGACTCAAAGATTTGCACGTGCCAAACCTTTTCAAAAACAAACTTTTTCAAAACCCAACAACTGTCATGTCAGGGATCACCAACCTCGGACCGGTAACAAGTCCAATTCATCCTATAAACCGCTGACCAAGCATAGTGTCAGATCAAATGACAAAATCTCTTTTTGTAAATGTCAGTGTAGTTGTCAAAAGGATTCATACCATGTCAAATCTAGTCGGAGTCAAAAACCTCGTACTTTTTCTAAAACTCACAACACTCCAATTCCACACAAACATCCAGGACTAGGATTAAAAGTTGACAAGAGACCTATCCCTGCAACCTTGGTCCATGCATCATTCTGCAACTCACCAATTGCCCCAGGGTCCAAACTAGTTTGGATGCCTAAACTAACCGTGTAATTCTCAGGCTTTGTGCAAGGAGGAACAAGAAGAAGAATGGTTAATTGACAGTGCCTGCTCCTTGCACATGACCGGAAGGTTAGAATACCTTCGGGATTTCAGGCCTATATGCAATGGTGGAAATGTCACGTTCGGCAACAATGCGAATGGCGTCATCCGAGGGTACGGTGTTGTCACTACGGGGAACTTTTCTATTGAGAAGGTTACCTATGTAGAAATCCTTAAACACAATCTCATCAGTGTAGGCCAGCTATGTAAAGCAGGACATCGAGTTGAATTTGATGATCAATTTTGCTACGTAATGACAAGTGATAGGAACACGTGTCTGATCAAATCCTGATCCGAAGGTACTATGTATCCTTTGGATGTCTCTCTGATCATTGGTCGACCGCAGTTGTGCTTCCTATCCAAAGCCGTATCCGAAGTCAGCTGGCTATGGCACCGCAAGCTAGCTCATCTCAACTTCAGGTACATCAACAACTTGGTCACAGGAGAACTAGTCAGAGGTCTCCCTATTCTCAAATTCAGCAACGATACTCTTTGTCCGTCTTGTGAATGTGGTAAGCATTCCAAAGCAAGTCACCCTCTGGTAATGGACTCCTCAATTTCTGAACCACTAGAGCTATTGCACATTGATCTCTGCGGTCCATCTACCGTAGCTAGTCTCCATCATAAAAAATACATACTGGTTATTGTAGATGACTTTACACGCTTTACATGGGTCTTCTTCCTCAGACTCAAGTCAGAAACATCGTAGATTTTCATCAACTTCATCAAAGAGATCGAACTTCAGATCAAGCTTCCAGTAAGAAGGATCCGCAGTGATAATGGAACCGAGTTTACTAATCATCTCCTCAACAGTTTCTTGGTGTCCAAGGGCATCTCTCACAACTTCTCAGCTCCCTACACACCGCAACAAAATGGGGTAGTAGAGAGAAGGAACCGCACTCTAGTAGAAGCAGCCAGATCTATGCTCAACTTCGCACACCTTCCTCTCTACTTCTGGGCTGAAGCTGTAGCCACCGCATGCTTTGTTCAAAACCGAAGCATTGTGTGCAAACGTCT
The DNA here is from genome assembly GCF_052849685.1 of Lactuca virosa. Classification (NCBI taxonomy): domain Eukaryota; kingdom Viridiplantae; phylum Streptophyta; class Magnoliopsida; order Asterales; family Asteraceae; genus Lactuca; species Lactuca virosa. The sequence continues at coordinate 507,596,454 of NC_136429.1, forward strand.
CAACAAAACACCTTATGAGGGTCTTAACAACCGCAAGCCAAATGTTTGCTTCTTTCATATCTTTGGGTGTAGATGTTTCATGATCAACAACCGAGATCAGCTTAACAAGTTTGCACCGAAGTCTGATGAAGGCATCTTTCTTGGTTATTCCACCAATAAGGTTACTTATAGAGTCCTCATCAGACGTACAAGGCTGATCATTGAAAGCTTTGATGTGAAATTTGATGATTCTCACATCCGCAACGCCCCTCCATCCACTGAAACCACCGCAATCATGGAAAGCGATATTCCTGCCTCGTCAGGTCCTTTAAATCTAGTTGAAGTCAATTATGACGATCTTTTCGATCCTGTTGAAACGGCAAAACTATCCGAAGTTCTTGTGTCACCCGCAGCTCAACAACAACACGCTGAAGTTTCTGGACCATCTCTATCTGAAGTAGCATCTCTCAATACTTCCACCTCTCCGGTTGGGGGGGAAAGCTCTACTCCGGATCAAGCAACAACCGTCGAGGTTCCAGTACTTGATGCTGCTCAAGTTCCTATCCGGAGAGAATCATTACCATCAAACGTATCTTCGGATTCGGATGATGAGCTCATAGAGAACATTGACATGAGAACCGACCCAAGGATTATCACTCTCCCATCCGCAGTCCAGGGGGAACCTTCTCAGGTTCCAGAGGAACTCCCATCCGCAATCCAGGGGGAACCTCTTCCAACTGCTCAAGAAAATTCCATTCTCGTTCCAACAAACCAAGATGACTCAGCAGGATGTTCTCAAGTCCAGGGGGAACTGCCATCTCCAACCGCAGAATCTTCTGATATTGAAGATATTCTCTCTACCGCAGCTGCTGATCATCTGCAGCCCCGTCTATACGTATGGACGAAGGACCACCCACCAGGTCAAATCATTGGCAACTCATCCGCAGGTATCCAGACTCGGTCTTCCAAGGACCTATCTGACCACTGCCATTACGCAGCATTTATGTCCTCGGTAGAGCCCAGAACGATCAAAGAAGCTTTGCTCGAACCATACTGGATAGCTGCAATGCAAGAAGAGCTAGAAGAATTTAAAAGAAACAAAGTTTGGCAGCTCGTTCCGAAGCCACGTGGTCACACCATTGTTGGCACTAGATGGGTGTTCAAAAACAAGCTGGATGAATCTGGTGCGGTAGACAGAAACAAGGCAAGGCTAGTTGCAAAGGGGTATAGTCAACTTGAAGGCATTGACTACGATGAAACGTATACTCCGGTAGCACGCATGGAAGCTATCCGGATCTTCCTAGCATACGCAGCCCAAAAGAACGTCAAGGTACACCAAATGGACGTTAAGAGTGCCTTTCTCAATGGGGAATTAAAAGAAGAGGTTTACCTTCAGCAACCTCCAGGTTTTGAAAATGTTGAATTCCCAGACCACTGCTACAAGCTTGAAAAAGCAGTCTACGGTCTGAAGCAAGCCCCAAGAGCATGGTATGAGACTCTTTCTGAATTCTTTGTCTCATCCAGGTACAAGAGAGGAGTGATTGACTCCATATTATTTAGAAAAGCAAATGGTAACCACCTTATGCTCGTTCAAATATATGTGGACGACATCATCTTCGGATCAACTGATCAAGAAATGGTGAATGAATTTGCTAAGCTCATGACTAACAAGTTCCAAATGAGCATGAATAGAGAGATTAACTTCTTTCTAGGTCTTCAAGTGAAACAAATCCCACAAGGAATTTTCATTCATCAAGAAAAATACACCACTGAACTGTTAAAGAAATATTCTATGGACAATTGTTCTTCGGCTAAGGTCCCCATGGCCTTTGGTTATAAGATATCTGCTGATCCCTCTGGAGAACCTGTGGATCACAAAACTTATAGAGGTATCATTGGCTCTCTAATGTATCTCACCGCAAGCCGACCAGACATTGTCTTTGCAACAGGTGTATGTGCAAGGTATCAGGCTGACCCAAAAGTATCACATATGACCGCAACCAAACATATACTACGGTACCTGAAAGGAAGCAAATCTCTTAGTCTATGGTACCCCGCAGGCAACGACTTCAGCCTGCAAGCTTTCACAGATGTGGATCACGCCGGATGCAGATTAGACCACAAAAGTACCTCCGGAGGATGTCAATTTTTGGGTGGAAGACTCGTCAGCTGGTCTTCAAGGAAACAAAGTTGTGTATCTCTGTCTACCGCAGAAGCTGAATATGTGGCCGCAGCCAGCTGTTGTTCACAAATCCTATGGATGAAGACATAACTTATGGACTACGGATACAGAATGTTGCGGATACCGATATATTGTGACTCTGAAAGTGCTATTGCTATTTCTCACAATCCTATTCAGCACTCCAAGACTAAGCATATTGAACTACGATATCACTTCATCAAAGACCACATCTTGAAAGGTAACATTGAACTCATCTTTGTCCATTCTCATGAAGAGATTGCTGATGTATTCACAAAAGCGCTCGACTCCACTAAACTTAACACCTTCCTGCAAATGTTAGGAATGATGAATCCCGACCCGCAATTCTTTTTGAATTGATAGATACCGCAAACCATCCTTGGTCTCCGTTGCGGTTCTAACTGAAAGTTAATTATGATAGATGGTTTTGGTACCGCAATCTAAGTACCACAACCATATATCATACTTATTTTTCATGGGTCCTTATTATTTGTTATTACTAACTTCTTGTACAAGTACTCTCCTCAGTTTCTTCTACTGCAGTCATAAAAACAAAATATTCATCCGCAATGAAGTTTCCAACCGCAATGAAGTTTCCAACCGCAATGTAGTTTCCCTCCGCGATCACTTTGATAATTTCTCAACTGTTTCATCAACCTTTGAATCTTTGTGTGTTATTTAATGATCCTTCATTAAATAAAACATTAAATAAAAAAAACATTCCCTTGAGAAATTGTCTCATTCTCTTTCTGAATAAACCTTGTGTCAGACCTATTTTTAGGCATGATGACAAAAAGAACGTATTTCATAATCACATCCTTAATTTGTCTTTTCCGCTTACCCAGAACGTCCCATCCGTTACAACTTCCTTTCCCCTCACCCCACGATAACCTGACGTATTGATGCACGTCTGACGTTACATTAAATGCAAACCCTCTTTTGGCAAATCTCAAAAAAAATCCTTTTAAATCATTTCTTTTTTTGTGGCTGAGATTTAATCTTCGATTCAAAAGATTCCCTCCAAACGACGTTTACCTTATCTTTTTTTTCTTATCTAGGGTTAAAAAAAATTCATCCCTTTATAAACCCATCTTCTTCCCCAAAATCACTTTACGCTTTCTGAACTCTGAACCTTCCATCTCAAATCCTTCAAGAACTCTGTTTTTTCTACTTCTTCTCTCAAGCTCCTAAAATGGTGAAATCCGGTGCATCCAAGAAACAATCCAAGGCTTCAGGTTCAGTGAATCCTACTGGTTCAGATTCTCCAACGATTGCTTCAAGCAACTTTCGAGCAGTGTTCGAAGATCATCCATCCTACAATGCTCCTATCAAGCTAATGATCAAGTTTCTGAAGAATCATCCCCTGTTTGGCCCCTTTGATGCTTTCACAGATGTTGTCCCAATATCAACCCTTTTCAAATGTGCATTCACTGCTTATCGCCCAATCGAAAACCCTCAAGAAGTTCATCTTAACCTGATCAACGATTCTTTGGTCATTCTGTCCAAAGAAAAGTTTCTTTCTGCAATAAACCTTCTGGTTCATCCCTCCATCAAGATTTTCTCTCCTTCCATGACGGACGTTACCTCTGCCCTTTACCAAATGGGCTATCAAATAAAGATAAAAGGAATTGGTGAATTCAAGAAAAACCAATTACCTGCGGTCTGGCAGTTTGTTTGCCACTACATCATCCGGAGTCTATCCGGCAGAACCGGAGGCACAGACAATGTGGGACTCAAGCTTCTGGAGCTATTGTGGAGCATATTCATAGGACACGATGTAAACTATGGGCAGATCCTATAAATTGACTTTCTTCAATACATTCCCAAAGAGAGCCTAGGGGAGAACCCAACCGAGCTCACATTTGCAAGGTTCTGGTCACTCTGCATCTCAGACCTTCATGCGGATGCTGGAATCAACATGGGCAGTGACATTAATTTCTTTGTCACTAAGGATCTTAAAAGGTACAATCCATCTTTTGATCAATCTCTTTTTGGACCAATTAGAAGACTTCCCACCCATATTCTTTCTACTCTGGGTCTTGAGACTGCTGATTTCTCAGACCATATTGAGGCTACAGAAGGTATTGCCCCATACCTTCCTACCCCGCCTCTTCAGAACCTACCCGCAATCATTAACCCTGAAGGTACCACAATCCCTTCTTCCACTACTCTCTCCAATCTTTCTCAAAGAACAAAGCAATTGGCCACCAAGAAGAAACAAAGAACTCCCAAGAAGGATGCTCCCAAACGAACCACACCCACCAAAAAACGTAAAACCCAACCCACCGCAACCCCTTCAGCTACCGCAGTAAATCAGCACCCGCAGTCAACTTCTTCACCTTCAACCGCAACCGGAGTCTCTTCATACCGCAGTCATTTTAACTAGATTACTTTACTTAGTCTTTATTTCTGAAACACTCTCTATTGTCCAGTATGCCTTGCATGGCTACTCTTAGAGAGGTAATCTAGTGTACATCGTGAGTCTCTATAAATAGAGCTCATACTCTTTGTATTCAATATACTTACACGCATCTATCTATTCTGAATACACATCTCTAAAGTTATCTTTTCTATCTCTCTATCTACGCATCACTTCTTACTCTCAATTCTTACTAGAACATAACTGATTATAACCTCTCTCCGGAGCAAGTCCTCTGTGACTTAATCACTAAGATTGATCTTCCTTATTAACTTGGTTTGAATGCATTCCATGTTATGAATGAACTTAAGTGTATACTTGATATAATTATTGTTGTCATTTCTATTACTTTACTTTTCCGCAACTAACTCTCTAACTTATTAATATTATTGTTGAGCTTTTAGATCCTTCGAGATTAACTATTCCGCAATACTACTTGTTCTAACGTTTGTTCAAGTGTGTCTCTAAGTTTTTCTCTCAACAAGGCTCTTCTTCTCGGAGCCGTCAGGCGCTCCGGGGCTTCCGCCTCGTGCTAGGGAGTTACCCTAGGCTTTGGGGGGTTAGGGAGGCTTAGAGAGAGGTTCTAGAGAGAGAAAGAAGAGTTTGGAGGGTGTGAAGAATGAGGGAACCCGACACTCTTATTTATAAGGTGAAATCCTTATGGACTCGCCGAGTCGATTCACTGACTGGCCGAGTCAGTGCCATGTGTCAACTTTCTGGTGGCCACACGTGTGTGGCCTACATTGTGCCATGTCACCCCTTTTGCAGTAGCACCCTGCCGAATTCTAAACCCCGTAACTTTCGCATACAAGCTCCGTTTTCGACGTTCTATTATTCCACGCGTAGGTAAAAACAAGATCTACACCTTTTGTTTAGACTTCGTCGGCTAATTCTCGACCGATCTTAAATTTAACAGTAGGAGGAGATTAGATTGTTAAATGACCGCGAAAAATTCGTATCTCCTTCATACGGACTCCGTTTTCGTCTGTCTTTTTATCGTCGAGTTCCTATTAATGAGATCTTCAACTCTCATTTAGGTTGCGTAGGCTACAAACCGTTCGAACTAATATTTGAGTTTTGGGGCGTGCACTTCTATGCCAAATCTTAGAAAATTAATAACTTCCTCATACGAAGTCAGATTTGGGCGTTCTTTTTTTTGCATGTTCTCGTTTTAACGTATACTACAACTTTCGTTTAGATTACTAAGGCTAAAAAGTCCTCTATCGTAAATTCACTATTTACGTCTCTCGGTGTCGTGCCGGTTTTGCCGAAAAACTTCGACGGGCCATAACTTCTTCGTTATAACTCGGATTTCGGCGATCTTTATATGTACGGAACCCTTCAGACATATTCTACAACTTGGTTAAGATTATTTATTCAAAATAATCTTTTGTCGAAAATTCGTTTTCGACCCCTATTATCTCTAAATTGACTAGCCCGGATCTACGGGCGTTACAATTATCTCCCCTTTAGGATGATTACGTCCCGGAATCATCAACGAAACAGGGCTCACATGATGACTCCATACGTTATCTCTTCATCCTAAGTAATAACCGTAACTTTGATGTTTCTTCGAACGAGTATCTAACTCTAAGACTTCCTGACTGCTGCTCGATCTTGCAACTGCTCCCTATCTAACGTTGGACTCCAAATTATGACCTTCAAGTCACAATCTCGATCCTTACTGGAGACTGCTTCTTCTTCTTAAAAATATTAGGATTACTACCATGGACCGATGTGTCATATTGTAATGACCTATCTTCGTATGTTGCAACGCTTAGACTCGGGTCTTTTAGAGTCAAATTTCGAGAACATACTATACCTCCCTTCATGTTCTAATGTGATATAATCACATCTTAAAACGTAGCATTCCTAGCTACAAGCAAGTATCATGATACTGCTACTAATCGCTTTAATTGTCTTTCACTTCGATCTTCTAGCTTAAGTCAGATGCTACATCGGACTCGGTTCTCTAAACCATGTAACATACTCGTCTTAGTCAGACTCAATTTGATATGGCCACTAGGGTCGGAATAACAGCAATCTTCTTAGTCTTTACCGAAACAATGGTAACGACATACTTAAATAAAACGGAATCAATAACTAGCTTCTTGGTAACCTTGTGACTTTCCTTGATCCAAGTGTGAGTCATGTGCTTCCGGTAGTATAGGCCTCCACTACCATTCACACCCACTCATACTCGTCTCAAGTATTGCCTCGCAGCTTTCCAAGTTACTATCACAAAAACAATTTTAACACATAAAAATGTGTCCAATCAATCATAAAATTTTCCCTAGACTCTACTAGGACTTCTTCCACGCGTATCTTCAATCATCAATTCTGCTTCAACCCGATTTCGTATAGCACCCTGCCGACTTCTAAACCCCGTAACTTTCGCATACAAGCTTCGTTTTTGACGTTCTTTTTTTCCACGCGTAGATAAAAACAAGATCTACAACTTTCATTTAGACTCTGTCAGCTAATTCTCGACCGATCTTAAATTTAACAGTAGGAGAAGACTAGACTGTTAAATGACCGCGAAAAATTCGTATCTCCTTCATACGGACTCCGTTTCCGTCTGTCTTTTTATCGTCAAGATCCTATTAATGAGATATTCAACTGTCATTTAGGTTGCGTAGGCTAAAAACCGCTCGAACTAAAATTCGAGTTTCAGGGCGTGCACTGCTATGCCAAATCGTAGAAAATTCATAACTTCCTCATACGAAGTCAGATTTGGGCGTTCTTTTTTGCATGTTCTCGGTTTAAGGTATACTACAACTTTTGTTTAAATTACTAAGGCTAAAAAGTCCTCTATCATAAATTCACTATTTACGTCTCCCGGTTCCGTGCCGGTTTTGCCGAAAAACTTCGACGGGCCATAACTTCTTCGTTATAACTCGGATTTCGGCGTTCTTTATATGTACGGAACCCTTGAGACATATTCTACAACTTGGTTAAGATTATTTATTCTAAATAATCGTTTGTCAAAAAGTCGTTTTCGACCCCTATTATCTCTAAATTGACTAGCCCGGATCTACGGGCGTTACACGAGGCGGTCTAGATGCGCTGAAGGCTCGGAGAGCGATCCAGATAGGCTGAAGGCCTGTGTGGCGGTCCAGTCAGGCTGAAGGCTCATTATGCATGTTGTTCGTTATTTGTTATTGATATGTTTATGGCGTTGGTATTTTGGGGGTAACTCACTAAGCCTTCGAGCTTACATTTATCGATTATTGTTTCAGGTACTTCTAATGACCGCGGGAAGGCGAAGGCATGATCGTACAGCTCCTCATATTTCATGATTTTATGATTTGATTATGGGATACTCTGACATTATTTTATTTTGAAAACACGTTTTGTAATAATCATTGGTTTCGAAATGTTTTAAAATTTTAAACTTGGCATGATTTTTATGGATGTTACAAGTTGGTATCAGAGCCTTGGTTTGAGTGAATTGGAGGAAACACTCACTTGTCTCCAGTCTCAAACCGAGGACAAGATTCTAAAACGATTTTCTTAAAATGTTTTCAAAATAATAAAGGAGGATGCAAGTGTACAATCAGTCGGAGCTCACGGATAGACCCCAAAATACCTTACAGATTATTTGATTTATGTGATATGTTAGAACAGCATGCTAGTACTAGGCTAAGGATCTTCAGGAATTGCATGATAGAATTGCCTGATTATATGATTCCTGATAGCCTAGGGTTTTCCTTATATGAAATTGACATAATTACTGTAGTTGCTTAGTGTATGTATTACGACTGTACATAAGTAAGATCTTATAGCCTGAGAATGTTTGGTTTGGCCTTATTTCTTGTTCTTGTTTGATGAAGGGCTTAGGGTAGGATCAGGTATTTGAAAGTTTATAGGGTCCAACGTTATGTATGGCTAACATAGAGAAGTGCTGCAGGGTTGGTGAACGTTTCATGGATGAGTTGTTTGGATGTGTCCGCCGGTTATGAGATAGTTAGCCTTCCTCTAGGAGTGAGAACTGAGCGCATGTCATGCTTATGTATAGTTTTAGGGCGTTGTGATGATACTTGAGAGAAATATGGGTAGGTGTGGAAGGTAGTATGGGCCCGTACTACTGAAAGCACAGGACCCATACGCGTAACAAGGAAGTCACAACCCCTAGGGTTTTGTTGGGAGTTAGTTCCCAGATTATTATATGGAATACCTGATATCTTTTTGGTATGTTTACAGCATGGTGGTTACACGATGATTCATGACTGGATCCGGGTCAGGATCAGGAGAAGGCCGACAGGAGGCGGCGACAGCGCCCTAGCCTATTGGCCAGATGAGGCCAGATGAGATGGATGATAGGATCCGGGAGATCCTGCATGATAAGGTTGTTGCTATGTTCCGGGCTCAGTTGTCGGAGATGTTTGGGTCTATCAAGATCGCTATGGTGGAGTATTTCGATGATCGCTATGCAGCCCTCACTGAGGCGGTTGCCGTAGCAGCCACTACAGCTGTATCGGCGGCAGGGTTGGGAGCCAGTCGGGCTTTTCAGTGTTGGGACTTCAACAACACGAAACCCCCTACTTTTGATGGGACTCGGGACCCCATCAAATCTATGAGGTGGCTATCTGACGTGGAGGGGTGTTTCTTCACGTGCTCATGTCCTACTGACCAGAAGGTCAGATGTGCCCTGAACCTGCTAAGGCCCGGGGCAAAGAACTGGTTGAGACAGATGATTGGGTCTTATTCGGATGACCAGAGAGCTATTGTTACTTGGGAGCAGTTCAGGGATATGTTCCGCGCTTGCTACATTCCACGGGCTGAGTGGGAACAGTTAGCTCAGGAGTTTTTGGATCTGAGACAGAATGGCGAGACGGTGACAGAGATCACCCGTATGTTCAATGAGAGGGCTATGTTGTGCCCGAAGTTTGCTTCTGGGCAGGCTCATATGACACATTATCTGAGCATGCTCAAGATTGATATTCGATAGTTTGTTACTACCCAGCAATGTGATATTTTATTGGAGTTACAGGAGGCCGCTAGGTGGCATGAGTTGGAGATTGAGTTGCAGTTGAGGGAGCAACGGCAGGCCCCGACACAGTCACAGCCGGCGCCAAAGCGGTCTAAGACCGCTGAGTCCAGGTTAGGGGACAATAGGGACGCACTTGTGGCAAGTGAGGGAGGGGTCACTCGGGGGTTTGCAGGTTAGACAGTGTGTGCCGCAAGTACGGAAAGGAGGGGAATTATGCTAAGGATTGTTGCCAGGAAGCCACGGTTCAAGATGTGAGGATCTGCTACCACTTTCATCAGGTTGGTCACGTGAAGACCATTTGTCCACAGCCCGCAGCCAGGCCGACACAGGCTCCAGCTCCGGCTACACTGAGGATTACTGACGAGGGTCAGGGTCGAGCAGCGCCCCCGAGGGCCCAGGGACACTCCTTCCAGCTTGCAGCCGAGGAGGCCAGAACAGCACCGGATGTGGTTGCTGGTATGTTTCTATCCCTTATCTTACTGATTATATCTGTTTTATGCTTATATGTTTGTACCTGTGGTTAGGTACGTTTTTAGTGAACTCCTTACCTGCTTTGGTATTATTTGACTCCAAGGCGAGTTGGTCGTTTGTCTCTCAGACATTTACTAGGGAGTTCAGTTTGCCAGTAGGAGAGCTAGGGTGTCCGTTGTGAGTCTCTATCACCAACGAACATGGGATTTCCGCTTCTTTGGTCTATCGGGGTTGCGTATTGGGATGTATGTGTGATTGTGGGTATGGACTGGCTTAGTCGCTTCGGTTCCATGATTGACTGTGAGGGTCAGGGGGTAGTAGTTCGAACCCCAAGTGGGTGAGAACTGATTGTTTATGGCGAGGGCACCAGTTTGGGGTCAGGGTTTTGTTCGGTTTCCAGGGCTCGGCAGTACATTCAGCACGGGTGTGCGGGTTATCTAGCGTATGTGGTGGATACGCAGGTCAGTGATTAGGTCTCAGAATCAGAGGTTCCAGTGGTCAGAGAGTTTGTTTATGTGTTTCCGGAGGTGTTACCCGGAGTGCCTCCAGAGAGGCAGGTTGAGTTTAGGATCTACCTAGTGCCCGGTGCGGCTCTTATCGCCAAGGCGCTGTACCGGTTGGCACCACCGGAGATGCAGGAGCAATCATCACAGCTGCAAGAAATGCTGGGTAAGTAGTTCATTCATCCGAGCAGTTCCCTCTGGGAAGTGCCTATACTCTTCATCGGGAAGAAGGATGGTTCACATCGGATGTGCATTGATTACTGGGAGTTGAACAAGTTAACGGTGAAAAACCGTTATCCACTCCTGAGGATAGATGATCTTTTAAATCAGTTGTATGGAGCATCTTGGTTCTCCAAGATAGACCTGAGGTGCAGATACCATCAGGTCAGGGTCAGGGAGGAGGACGTGGAGAAGACCGTGTTCCGAACTCTTTATGGACATTACGAGTTCGTGGTGATGTCGTTTGGGCTCACCAAGGCGCCAGCAGTATATATGGACCTGATGAATTGGGTCTGTAGACCGATGCTTGATCGCTTGGCCATAGTGTTCATAGACGATATATTGGTGTATTCCAAGACCCGAGACCAGCGTGAGGAGCATCTGCGGGAGTTATTGGGTGTTTTGCGGCGAGAACAGCTCTATACTAAATTCTTGAAGTGTGAGTTTTGGTTACGAGAAGTCCAGTTCCTGGGACATCTCGTTAATCAGGAGGGGATTTTGGTCGATCCGGCCAAAATTGAGGCGGTTATGTAGTGGGAGGTTCCGAAATCTCCCTCAGACATCAGGAGCTTTTTGGGATTGGAACGGTACTACCGGAGATTCATACAAGATTTCTCCAAGATTGCAACACCCCTCACTCGTCTGACGAGGAAGGGGGTAGATTTCCGGTGGGGCCCCGAGCAGCAGAGGGCCTTTGAGACCTTCAGACAATGACTATGCGAGGCTCCAGTCTTGACTCTTCCGGAGGGAGTTGAGGATTTTTTGGTGTTATGTGATGCATCCATCACGGGACTGGGAGAGGTCCTCATACAGAAAGGACGGGTAATAGTGGTGGGCCTTTGAGACCCTCAAACAGCGACTATGCATCTCAACAGTTGAAGCCGCATGAGAAGATATACCCCACTCATGAGTTGGAGCTGGGAGCAGTGGTATTCGCTCTCAAGATTTGGAGACATTACCTCAATGGGGTCCGCTGTACCATTTACACGGACCACAAGAGCCTGAGACACATCATGGATCAGCCAAACCTGAACATGAGACAGCGCAGATGGCTGGATGTAGTCCAGGACTACGACTGTGAGACCCTTTACCACTCAGGTAAAGAGAATGTGGTTGCGGATGCTCTGAGCTGCAAGTCAGTTGGATCTTCTACTCCAGTGACATGCATGAGGATTTCAGTGGATTCTCCACTTGTGGGCTTGATCAGGGAAGGCCAGGCAGAGGGTATGCGCCAGGAGAATTGGAAGTTGAGTGAATTAGGGTAAGAACACCCGGTTTGTTCAGGATAGTCGGGGATTATTGACCCGTTGCGGCCGGGTCTAGGTTCCGATGTCTAGTGGGGTTAGATAGACTATATTGGAGGAGGCTCATAAGTCTCGCTTCTCTATTCACCCGGGGGCCACCAAGATTTACCGGGACTTGCGATTGAGTTACTGGTGGCCATGTATGAAGCGAGAAATCGCTTGGTATGTTGAGAGGTGCCTGACCTGCAGGGTGGTCAAGGCCGAGCACTAGAGGCCGCATGGCAAGCTGCTGCATCTAGAGATTCCCATGTGGAAATGGGAGCAGATCACGATGGAATTCATCACCAAGCTGCCGAGAATGGCGAAGGAGTTCGACACTATTTGGGTCATCGTGGATTGATTGACCAAGAGTGCTCATTTTCTGCCCATTCAGGAGAGCTCATCGCCCGAGAAGTTGGCTGATGTGTATATACGCAAGATTGTAGCTCGTCATGGGATTCCTGTTGTTGGATATAGTGTCTAAGTCCATAACTTTATTTGGTATGTACTTGACCCGGCCCGGCATGGTCCATTTGGGTTGCATGGCATTGCAATACTTGGATAGACTAAATGAGAGAATAAAGCACTTATGATTATTAATATATTATAAGTTCTAATATATTAATAATAGTATTATTTAATTAGTATTGATCAAGTATTAATCTAGTATTAATTTGGTGATCAAAGTGAGACTAATTAAATATATAGGGTTGATTATGACAATCATCAATTCTTTTATGGTGGATTAATGATCCATGGTTTATGGGTTATGGATGTAACCAAATGGAGCTCCATGGATAGTCCATGGGAGTTACAAATCCATGGGTCATGGGAAATCAAGAGTCATGACAATTAAGGACATTCATGTGTAAACCCTAATTGTGACAACACTATAAAAGGAACCCTATGGCTAGCAAAAAGTGGTGCTGGTGGACATAGTGTTACTAGAGAGGGCATAACCAATTTTGAGTGCTAGAAGTATTCTCTCAAGTTATTCCAAGTCTTGTGGTGTTGTGTGAAGTATTTGAGGCACAACATTTGGGGTGCTAGGCTCACAAAGTCTTGAAGGAATCCAAGCAACAACAAGGTATGTATTTCTACTAGTTTTATGTTTTATGTAATCCCCATGCCAAGCTAGTTAGCAAATAACCTTGAAAAAGAAATTTGCATGTATATAGAGAAAACATAGATTCAAGGTTATTAGGGTTGCATGTACACTTAGGAAGTGTTAGAATGCTCAAAACCCATCAGTGGTATCAGAGCCTAGGATTGTTTTCTATATACTTGATGCAAAACTGCTTAAAAATCGAAAATTCTGCATTCTGACGACTGGACTCGCCGAGTCCATGGGGAGGACTCGCCGAGTCCATGGGGAGGACTCGCCGAGTCCATGAACAAATTCATCCTACTCGGCGAGTAGAATAATGCACTCGGCGAGTAGGAGCATGCTGGGCAGTTTTTTCGAGTTTTGTTGCTGGAAATGGATTAAGATCATTATCCCAATCTGTTTTGGACTTGTAAAATCTGTTTTTCAAAATGATAATGATTATGTTAACCCATTTTACATGACTTTTATCAATTTTCAAGTATTATATATGTTTATATGATTTCTTGAAATTGCTTGACATGAATTTGTGTCCTTATGAGTTTTTAGAAGATCATAGGAATTATGTGTAACCACCATGTGTGTTTAATTCATGATCTTAATGGCTATGATGGTGTCCATAACTTGTCCTCAAGTTATGGATAACCAAAAGTCACTTCTTTTAATTGTGATTAAAGAACTAAAGAGGTTTCATAAAATGAAGAGTCTTCATTTTTATGAATCATTAAAACTCATAAGTTACAAATTGAAGAGACTTGGAATAGTTTCAATTCTTGCCCTCAAGTTTTGGAATTTGAAAAGTCTTATACTTTAATACTTTAATTCCAAATTAAACCTTAGATTTTTAAAAAGTTTAAAAATCAACACTTATACTATTATTATAATTTTATTATATAGATATGTATAAGAATCTGTCATTCTTACCGTTAGTAGGCCTCATTCACGAAGCCGGTCTATAAGGGGGGTATAAGGTTGTTGCCTTTAAAATGGTGACTTAATGGGTGTCCACTCTCACCCACCGCTTCCTTGATCGGTGGAGGGTCGTTAGCCGAACGGGTAGGATACGACTTTAAATACTTGTTAAAAGTATAATGAATTATAAAGTAACTATACATTATAAATTCCCAATCTTAGTTACTTTAGGAAAATGTGAAATTGGTGCTAGCCCATAAAATTACACTTTGTACCTTACCAAGTCGTTAGTGGAGCGTGTGTGGTTAACCGGCACACTAACATGGACTAGTAAGAGTGGCAAAGGGTAACTTGACTTTATTATAGATCGGTGGAGCGTGTGTGGTTAACCGGCACATCGATTAGGTAATATTGTTGAGGGTATCAAGTCAATTTGTATGGTTATTCACACCTTGTTTGTGATCCTCGGCATCCCAGTCACAAACTTGAGAGGGCACAATCGAGATTCAAACATGCCATTGAAAAGTTCAATGTATCTCAAAAGATCTAGGAGTTTCAAAACCAATAAAACCTAATAATAAAATATTTCGTTCTTATGGTGGAAATTGGTAAATCGTCATTTACCTACCTTCAAATATTTTATAGTATGGATTACGGAATCCCTCTTCCAACTATAAATAGTTTGTTGGATCCTAGCCTTAATATTTCATTTGGGTGAATTATTAAGGATTCCTAATCTAATGAAACTTGTCTTTCTTTCCTTTCAGATGTCTTCCAACAATGCTTCTGGCTCAAACACAACAGGCTCCTTTTCCCTTATGAACTTGTGTGGTAAGGTCATCTTTGATGGATCCAATTTCAATGAGTGGATCAGAAACATCAGAATGATTACCCGCTATGAGGACAAAGAATATGTCCTCGATAGGGAGCTTAAGGTTGTGAATGAAGCCACTGCTACTCCTGAAGAGTTTGCGGAGTTTGTTGCACATGAAAAGGATGCTACTAAAGTAGCATGCATCATGATGGCCACCATGACTCCTGAACTTCAAAAATCCTATGAAGATTTCTACCCCTATGAGATGCACTTGGATCTGATGGAAAGGTACCATCAGAGTGCGCGTCAGGAGAGGTATGAAATCATCTCCTCCATGATAACCGCAAGGATGAAGGATGGTGAACCCATCACCGGTCACTTACAGAAGATGCAAAGGTTCGTTGACCGGTTGCTGAAGCTAAATGTTGACTTTCCTGAGGAAATGGCGATTGACATCATTCTCCATTCCTTACCTCCAAGTTATGATCAGTTTCGTATGACTTATCATATGAACAAGGAGGAAGTCACACTTAGCAAACTTCAAGGACTCTTAAGGACAGCTGAAAATGGCCTTAAGGGTAAAGCGGTTGCTACTTCTACTCCTTCAACAGCCCCTGTTCTGGCTATTGGGCAGGGAAAGGGTAAGAAGAGGAAAAACCCTTCGAAGGGTACCAAGGGTAAGACTCTTGATGGTTCCTCTTCAAGTGGGACAAAGAAAGGTCCAATTACTCCTTCTTCAAACCCAAAGGAAGCACAGTGCTTCTATTGCCAGGATAAGGGACACTTCAAGCGAAGCTGCCCTAAATATATGCAAGATCTAAAGGATGGGAAGGTTAAACCCACCCATGCAGGTATTTACACAATATTGTCTAACAACTCATCTAATGCTAATTCTTGGGTGCTTGATACAGGGTGTGGTATTCACATTTGTACTGATTTGCAGGCACTAAGAAGAAGTGAGCAAGTGGAGCACGGGAAGATAAACTTAGTCATGGGCAACAGGAAAGCATCACCTGTTACCAAGATAGGAGTTTATTCTTTATTGCTTAATAATGGGTTAATGTTAGATTTGAATAAGTGTTGTTACTCGCCCGAAATGGCGAGAAATATTATTTCCTTTCATGGCTTGTACAAACAAGGTTTTACATTTTCATTTGATAATAAAAATGGTGCTATTAATGTTTATTACAATGATGTATTTTACTTTAAAGCATTACCTTGTGATGGTGTATATGAAGCCGTGAATGTTGAAGACAATCTAGGAAATAATGTGTTGTATATTGATTCTTCTGATAGCTTGGATAAAGCATCCTTGTGGCATTGTCGTCTTGGACATGTTAACAAGAAGCGCATAGGCCAACTCCAAAAGGCTGGAGTCTTGGAATCATTTGACCTCAAGTCAGATGATAGTTGCGAGTCTTGTTTACTTGGAAAAATAACAAAGTCACCCTTCACAGGTACTTGTGATAGGGGTGAAGGTGTGTTGGACCTTGTACACACGGATGTGTGTGGGCCCTTCAGAGTTGCTACAAGGGATGCTAATCGCTATTATGTGACTTTTACTGATGATTACAGTAGATATGGATATATTTACTTAATCAAGCATAAGTCAGAAACCTTTGAAAAGTTCAAAGAGTTTAAGCAGGAAGTGGAGAATCAATTGGGCAGGAACATCAAGATGCTCCGATCCGATCGAGGAGGAGAGTATCTTAGCACTGAGTTCCTTGACTATCTTAAGGAATGTGGGATTGTCTCACAATTGACACCTCCCAGGACACCATAGTTGAATGGTGTAGCTGAGAGGTGCAATCGAACCTTGTTGGATATGGTTCGTTCCATGATGAGTCATGCTTCGTTACCAATCTCTTTCTGGGGGTATGCCTTAGAGACTGCCGCCCATATCCTTAATCTAGTCCCTACTAAAAAGGTTGCCAAAACACCTCACGAGATGTGGACTTGGAAAGTTCCCAATTTGGACCACATCAAGATTTGGGGTTGTGAAGCTTTCGTGAGGCGTGAGACTCATGATAAGCTTGAACCTCGAAGTGAGAGGTGTATTTTCATCGGCTACCCACATAGATCCTTTGGTTACCTCTTCTACAGACCCAGTGATAATGTGGTCTTTGTAGCAAGAAGAGGAGTCTTTCGTGACAGAGAATTCATAAGCCAAGGGGACAGTGGGAGGCAAATTGACCTTGAAGAGCTTCAAGAGTCAAGTGGTGAAGGAACCTCAAATTCTATCGACCAACCTGAGGAGGAAACTCCTGTTGATCCGATAGATGAGTCTGTACCTCCAAGACGTTCCACTAGGGTGAGGAACACACCTGATTTTTATTATGGTTATCACATCACCACTGAAGGTGATACATTTATTAGTGATAGTACACTAATAGATTTGGATAAACCTAATAATTACAGGGAAGCCATGGCAGGCCCTGAGTCTGCTAAATGGAAGGAGGCTATGGACAGCGAGATTCAGTCCATGTATGACAATCAAGTTTGGAACTTGGTTGACAATATACTAGGTCGTAAGACAGTTGGGTGCAAATGGATCTTCAAGAAGAAGACCGACATGGATGGGAAGGTACACACTTATAAAGCGCGACTGGTTGCGAAGGGCTTTACTCAAACTCCGGGAGTTGACTATGATGAGACCTTCTCACCAGTAGCTAAGATTAAGTCTATTAGAGTATTGTTAGCCATAGCTGCATTTCATGATTATGAAATATGGCAAATGGATGTCAAAACCGCTTTCCTTAATGGAAAGTTGGCTGAGAATGTTTACATGGCTCAACCAGAGGGTTTGTCGATATAAGATACCCTAATAGAGTATGTAAGCTTGATAAATCCATTTATGGATTGAAACAAGCATCTCGCAGATGGAATCTTTGCTTTGATGAGAAAGTCAAAGAGTTTGGCTTTTCTAGGAGTGAGGATGAGTCTTGTGTGTATGTCAGGGCTAGTGGGAGCATAGTTAGCTTCTTGGTGTTGTATGTGGATGACATACTTCTCATAGGAAATGACGTCCCAACCTTGCAGGAGGTTAAGTCCTGGCTTGGGAAGTGTTTCGCTATGAAGGACCTTGGAGAAGCTGCCTATATCCTAGGGATAAGGATATTAAGAGATAGGAGTAAGAGACTAATTGGACTTAGTCAAAGTACTTATGTGGATAAGGTACTGAAGAGGTTCAGTATGCAAGATTCCAAGAAAGGAGAATTACCAATCCAGAGTAATGCCAAGCTAAGTAAGACTCAGAGTCCGAGTACAGAGGCTGAGATAGCTGAAATGAGTCATATACCATATGCTTCCGCTGTGGGCTCGATCATGTATGCTATGACTTGTACTCGCCCTGATGTGGCCTTTGCTTTGAGCATGGTCAGTAGATATCAAGGGAACCCTGGCAAGGCACACTGGACAGTGGTAAAGAACATTCTCAAGTATCTGCGGAGGACTAAGGATTGGGTCCTTACCCTCGGAGGCAGTGATGACTTGAGAGTGGAAGGATATAGCGATGCTAGCTTCCAGACTGATAAGGATAATTTCCGCTCTCAGTCAGGCTGGGTCTTTATCCTAAATGGAGGGGCAATTACTTGGAAAAGTTCCAAGCAGGAGACAGTAGCTGATTCTACTTGTGAATCAGAGTACATAGCAGCAAGTGAAGCGGCTAAGGAGGCGATATGGCTAAAGAACTTCATCGGAGACCTTGGAGTTGTACCAGCTATAAAAGAGCCAATGGAAATTTTCTGTGACAGCGAAAGTGCGGTTGCTTTGGCTAAGGAACCAAGAGATCACGGGAGATCTAGGCACATTGACAGAAAATACCATTTCATCAGACATCAAATAGAAGAAGGACTCCTCGTGGCTAAGAGGGTATCATCAAATGAGAACCCGGCAGATCCCCTCACGAAGGGACTGAGCAGGGTTAAGCATTTACAGCATGCGAGGCGCATTGGGCTGAAGGATGATATTAGTTTCAATAATTAGATTCCTGAAACTTGTAAAATGTAATTGACATTTGATGATAAATAAAAGTTGTTATTTATTTATGAGTAAGGTGTTACTATCTTGTGTTGATTGTTTACTATGTTTCAATTTTGCATGTTTTTACTTCCAGAATAATTATGTTATTATTCAAACCATCCACAGTCAGTCAAACTTTGGAAGTAAGTATTGATTTAAGACTGTCATGAATTTGGCTTGTATGATTTGTCTAAAAGTGCTTTGGACAATGCAATGGTTGCTACAACATTCATGAGTACTCATAAGGGCTGAGTATTGGATCCAACCCACGCTCACTTGCATCACTTCATGGAATTTATCTCGAGTGATCGTGATACGGTAATATCATATAAATCTTCAAACCTAGAGATATGAGTTGTTGACTATGAGTTGGTTATTCATTGATTGTACGAAAACGCATTGGTAACTCGATGTTATAAAACGTGCCTTTGTGAATAATTCAACAAGTAGTTAGTACAAGCATATCAGTCGAAGTTTATCTGTTCCTTCTAGAAATAGAAGCGATATCTGGGCCCCTCGATGATTTGGTTTTGACCTATGTACCGGGCCCGGTCAGAACCTAATTGATGTGTTCAATTTAGTTCTATGTCGAAACAAATCAGAGATCGAGAAACAAATGCTGGACAATAAGTAAGACCATGTTCCATGTGTTTGTCCGGCTGATATCATGAGAACAGAGGATTATATGATCACTTATCTTAAATGGCGTATCATCATCATCTCAGTTCCGAGAGACTTTGAAAGAGCTACGATTGCTAGTCGGATTTTGAAGTCATATTTGCAAATATAGTTATTAGACTTATCCAAGTGGGAGACTGTTGGATATAGTGTCTAAGTCCATAACTTTATTTGGTATGTACTTGGCCCGACCCGGCATGGTCCATTTGGGTTGCATGGCATTGCAATACTTGGATAGACTAAATGAGAGAATAAGGCACTTATGATTATTAATATATTATAAGTTCTAATATATTAATAATAGTATTATTTAATTAGTATTGATCAAGTATTAATCTAGTATTAATTTGGTGATCAAAGTGAGACTAATTAAATATATAGGGTTGATTATGACAATCATCAATTCTTTTATGGTGGATTAATGATCCATGGTTTATGGGTTATGGATGTAACCAAATGGAGCTCCATGGATAGTCCATGGGAGTTACAAATTCATGGGTCATGGGAAATCAAGAGTCATGACAATTAAGGACATTCATGTGTAAACCCTAATTGTGACAACACTATAAAAGGAACCCTATGGCTAGCAAAAAGTGGTGCTAGTGGACATAGTGTTACTAGAGAGGGCATAACCAATTTTGAGTGCTAGAAGTATTCTCTCAAGTTATTCCAAGTCTTGTGGTGTTGTGTGAAGCATTTGAGGCACAACATTTGGGGTGCTAGGCTCACAAAGTCTTGAAGGAATCCAAGCAACAACAAGGTATGTATTTCTACTAGTTTTATGTTTTATGTAATCACCATGCCAAGCTAGTTAGCAAATAACCTTGAAAAAGAAATTTGCATATATATAGAGAAAACATAGATTCAAGGTTATTAGGGTTGCATGTACACTTAGGAAGTGTTAGAATGCTCAAAACCCATCACCTGTCTCTATCGTCTCAGACCGTGATGTTCGGTTTACCTCCCGATTTTGGCAGAAGTTCCACGAGGAACCGGGCACACAACTGCACTTCAGTATAACCTATCATCCGCAGACGGACGGCTAGAGTGAGCGGACCATACAAACTCTTGAGGATATGTTGAGAGCCTGTGTTATTGACTTCGGCGGGAGCTGGGACTCCTACCTACCCCTTGCAGAGTTCTCCTACAACAACAACTTTCACTCCAACATTGGTACTCCACCTTATGAGCTGTTGTATGGATGGAGATGCCGCACTCCAGTCTGTTGGGGCGAAGTGGGTCACAGGGTAATGGGTCAGACCGAGGTAGTCCTGCAGACTACCAAGACTATTCAGCAGATTAAACAACAGTTGCAGACCGCACAGGGTCGACATAAGAGCTACGCCTACCGGCGCCGATCTGAGTTTGAGTTTTGAGGTCGGTGACATGGTACTCATGAAGGTCTCACCCTAGAAGGGTGTGATCCGCTTCAGGAAGAGGGGGAAACTGGGTCCCCGATACATTAGACCGTTCCAGATCATTTCCAGGGTTAGCAAGGTGGCATATTGACTCGAGCTACCAGAGGAGTTTAGTCAGATCCACAGTACTTTCCAGGTTTCACAGTTACGAAAGTGCGTTCTGGACGAGGAGGCGGTAGTGTCATTAGATGATATTCAGTTCGATGAGTGCCTGAAATATAGTAGAGAGGCAGGTAGTCGTTCGGGAGAGGAAAGTGAAGGTTCTACGGAATAAGGAAGTACCTTTGGTAAAGGTACAATGGGAGCACCGAAGGGGATCTGAGTGGACTTGGGAGCCAGAGGATGAGATGCGGGAGCATTACCCAGAGTTGTTCACCGCAGAAGACTTCGAGGACGAAGTCTACTTCAAGTGGGGGAGAATTGTAACACCCCGACTCTCAGGTATAAATTTTATAGCTTTATTTCCATTTTAAAGGCTCTACTCGACGAGTCGGATGCCCTGACTTGTCCAGTAGGAACGAAATCAGCCGCATGTTTTAAGTGACCAACTCGACGAGTTGGAGGACCGACTCGATGAGTTGGAGCTAGAGGATGAAACCCTAATTTTCGGGGGTTTGCACCCTAGTGAAAGGGTCCTTAGTGTAACGCCCGTATATTCGGGCTAGTCAATTTAGAGATAATAGGGGTCGAAAACGACTTTTCGACAAAAGATTATTTAGAATAAATAATCTTAACCAAGTTGTAGAGTATGTCTCAAGGGGTCCGTACACATAAAGAACGCTGAAATCCGAGTTATAACGAAGAAGTTATGGCTTGTCGAAGTTTTTCGGCAAAACCGACACTGCACCGGGAGACGTAAATAGTGAATTTACGATAGAGGACTTTTTATCCTTAGTGATCTATACAAAAGTTGTAGCATACGTTAAACCGAGAACGTACAAAAAAGAACGCCCAAATCTGACTTCGTATGAGGAAGTTATGAATTTTTTAAGATTTGGCATAGCAGTGCACGTCCCGAAACTCCAATTTTAATTCCAGCGGTTTTTGGCCTACGCAGCCTAAATGAGAATTGAAGATCTTATTAATAGGAACTCAACGGTAAAAAGACAAACGAAAAGGGAGTCCGTATGTAGAAGTTCTGAATTTTACGCGGACATTTAACAGTATAATCTCCTCCTACTGTTGAATTTAAAATCGGTTGAGAATTAGCCGATGGAGTCTAAATGAAAGTTGTAGATCCTGTTTTTACCTACATGTGGATATAAAGAACGTCGAAAACGGAGCTCGTATGCGAAATTTACGGGGTTTAGAAGTCGGCAGAGTGCTATACGAAATCGGGTGACGTGGCTGAATATGGGCCAAGGCTTTCTCCCCAAGGCAAGCCACCAGGTGGTGACACCTGGCCATGGAATCGACGAGTAGGACCCCCTACTCGACGAGTAGAGCAGGATTCCAGCCTATAAATAGAGGTGCCGAGTTCCCTCATTCTTCACACCATTCCAACTTCTTCTCTCTCTCTCTAAACTCTCTCTCTAACCCCCAAACCCCCCCCCCCCTAAAGTCTAGGTAAATCCCCTAGCACCCGAAGGAAGCCCTGAGGCTCCCGAATACCTGAGAAAAGAGCTTTTCGGCTCAGAAACTCTGCTCCGCCGGAGCCTGGTTTTCGAGAAAACCCGCTGTAAGTGAGCTACGCCTACGCTATTTTTAATATAGCTTCTAATTAATTATAGTAACATTATTAGGACCTTAAAATAATTATTTGGGCTATTATTATAAGTTATATAAGAGTGTTGCTTAACGCTTATATAATAGTAATAATAGTTAGACTATTAATTAGTCGCGGTTAACGTTAGACTAAACCCTAGTGGTATTGATCCTAGGTTTTGTCAAGAGAAAATTGTTTTGAGATAACGAAGTGCTGTCCGAGTACCGAGTCACCACCTTATGTAACACCAGCAAAAATTAGGTCAAAAATAAATTGTTCAATAACCTTAATTGGGATAAATAAAATAGTAGAGATCGTAACTAGCTTTCCAGAAATATAAAGAACACTGAAATCCGAGTTATAACGAAGAAGTTATGACCAATCGAAGATCCGCAACAAAACCGATAACATACTGTTAAAGGTAAAATACGAAATTTCAATAAAATACTTTTCAACCTTAGGTATCTAAATGAAAGTTGTAGATATCCCAAAACCGTAAACATACATAAAAAGAACGCCCAAATCTGACTTCATATGAGGAACTTATGATTTTTCGAAGTTTCGGACATAGCAGTAGACAGCTAAAAACTCGAAATCGAGATCGAGCGACTTTTTGCCAACATGACCCAAACGAGAATCGAAGATCTCATCAATGGTATTTCAACGGAAAAAAGTCTGAAGAAAACGGACATCGGATGAAGAAGTTATGGATTTTTAACGGACTTTTCCTGTCCCGGCCTGTCAAAAATGTAACATTAAAAATAAACTCAAACTTAGCCAACGAAGTCTAAACGAGAGTTGTAGAGCATAATCTCACCTACGCGTGGATATAAATAACGTCGAAAACGGAGCTCGTATGCAAAATTTACGGGGTTTAGAAGTCGGCAGAGTGCTATACGAAATCGGGTGACGTGGCTGAATATGGGCCAAGGCTTTCTCCCCAAGGCAAGCCAGCAGGTGGTGACACCTGGCCATGGAATCGACGAGTAGGACCCAGTACTCGACGAGTAGAGCAGGATTCCAGCCTATAAATAGAGGTGCCAAGTTCCCTCATTCTTCACACCATTCCAACTTCTTCTCTCTCTCTCTCTAAACTCTCTCTCTAGCCCCCAAACCCCCCCCCCCTAAAGTCTAGGTAAATCCCCTAGCACCCGAAGGAAGCCCCGAGGCTCCCGAATCCCCGAGAAAAGAGCCTTTCGGCTCAGAAACTCTGCTCCGCCGGAGCCTGGTTTTCGAGAAAACCCGCTGTAAGTGAGCTACGCCTACGCTATTTTTAATATAGCTTCTAATTAATTATAGTAACATTATTAGGACCTTAAAATAATTATTTGGGCTATTATTATGAGTTATACAAGAGTGGTTCTTAACGCTTATATAATAGTAATAATAGTTAGACTATTAATTAGTCGCGGTTAACGTTAGACTAAACCCTAGTGGTATTGATACTAGGTTTTGTCAAGAGAAAATTGTTTTGAGATAACGAAGTGCTGTCCGAGTACCGAGTCACCACCTTATGTAACACCAGCAAAAATTAGGTCAAAAATAAATTGTTCAATAACCTTAATTGGGATAAATAAAATAGTAGAGATCGTAACTAGCTTTCCAGAAATATAAAGAACACTGAAATCCGAGTTATAACGAAGAAGTTATGACCAATCGAAGATCCGCAACAAAACCGATAACATACTGTTAAGGGTAAAATACAAAATTTCAATAAAATACTTTTCAACCTTAGGTATCTAAATGAAAGTTGTAGATATCCCAAAACCGTAAACATACATAAAAAGAACGCCCAAATCTGACTTCATATGAGGAACTTATGATTTTTCGAAGTTTCGGACATAGCAGTAGACAGCCAAAAACTCAAAATCGAGATCGAGCGACTTTTTGCCAACATGACCCAAATGAGAATCGAAGATCTCATCAATGGTATTTCAACGGAAAAAAGTCTGACGAAAACGGACATCGGATGAAGAAGTTATGGATTTTTAACGGACTTTTCCTGTCCCGGCCTGTTAAAAATGTAACATTAAAAATAAACTCAAAATTAGCCAATGAAGTCTAAACAAGAGCTGTAGAGCATAATCTCACCTACGCGTGGATATAAAGAACGTCGAAAACGGAGCTCGTATGCGAAAGATATGAATTTCTGAAGTTCAAGGCACGATTTTCGACGTTGTGTTAGAATTTGTCAGTGTTCACGACGTGAACAGCCTGAATGACCCTTCCAGAGCAATTTGACGAGTGACGCATGCCATGACGATTCGGGACCAAACTCACGACGTGAGTTATGCAAAACTCACGACGTGAATGTCAAAATGGTGGCTATATATAGAAATCTAAGCCTTCCAACTTTCGTTGCTTAACCCCATCCTCTCTCCCACTCCTACTCTGTGTTAAGCATCCCGAGACCACCCCGAAGCCCCAAAAACAACCCTAGCACACGACGCAAGGCTCGAAGTCCTGTAGTTCCCGAGGAACTTGCTTCTTTCCAGTCGAAGTACTGCCCGAGTTTAGTCTCGCCTTCTTCAACTCACCACTTCTATCAAGTGAGTTCATACCCCTACACTTTTCTAAACTTTTTATATGTTTTATAGGGGGGAATACAAGTAAACACCCGGTTAATCCCGAGTGAAAACATCAATCTTTTGCTATACCTTTCATGTTGCTTTTATAACTATCATATGGAAATTGTTAACATGCAAAACACCTCACAACACAACTTTACCCTTATGGGATACAATATGTTTTATAAATGAAATACATTTTATTTATACGTTTGCATACTACATTATATCAAGGCTAACCATTTCAACTATAACACCATGTAGTTACAAGTAAATATAACTCATCATTATGTTGTTATTAACACCGTCGAAAGGATAATCTTTTCATACAAAATCATATAAATTATATTGATTATACTTTACAAATCAATCCACTTTTTCTATCGTACACGGTTATAAATAAAAATCGTTATTTTTATTTACTAAAAGGTTTTTCATATGTTACTACTGAACTTATTGTTAGCGAATCATCTGTGAGACAGCGGCTTTGTTTAGTAATAAACGAAAGTCCATCACTTATAACCAGAGTCTCCTGGATGGAGAGCGTGAATTTGTGTATAGATCTATACGGGACTGACAATCCCGCACCTTGACTGTTAGCTACAATCGACCCGGGGTGACAAATGTCATTTACAGTAAGGATATCCGTCATATTAGCATGGTTATAGGAACTCGCAACGCGGAAACAATGACTCTTAGTAATACGCAACTCAATCAAGCTCAAAGGGATAATAACTATATGATTACTTCGTATTTACATTAGGGTTATATATGGCTTTTACTTGATAGACAGTGGAATGTATGATTTCCGCCTCATTTCCTGTTCCTTGTTTGGTTGTGGACTTAGGGCAGATTCACCCAATCGACTGTCGGTTCAAATCTTAGTTATATATAATTCGTAGGAACTAGGTAATCATGATAGGGTATTATCAAAACATTCAAAACTCAGGGTAAACACATCTTCAATTAGTTTTACTTATTAATAAAACTACAAGATACCGAACTAAGTATGACATATTTACTTACAAATCATAGTCTTGGACATTTGAGACTACTCCTCATTGTTAGGAAAATATAGGTTTTTCCTGCGTCAAATTACAAACTTCTTATAGTTTTGTTTACTAATAAAACTATGCCTCATTATTTTAAGTATGACATATTTACTTACAAAATCATAGTCTTGGACATTTGAGACTACTCTCCACTGTTAGGAAAATATAGGTTTTTCCTGGTTCGACACCTTCATTCTACACAAACAAAGATTCATAACTCCTTCAATGAGAAAATATCGGATTTTCTTGAAACATATACATATAGTTACATATTGATATGACTACTTAGTGGATATGTTTGGGTTATATAAAATGAAGATTTGATAGACAGTGGAATGTTTGATTTCCGCCTTATCTCTTGTTCCTTGTTTGGTTGTGGACTTAGGGCAGATTCACCCAATCGACTGCCGGTTCAAGTCTTTGAGTTTATGTAATTTATATGCACTAAGTAATCATGGTAGGAAATAACATTGGTCACTTTTCATATACAAATTCAAAGTATCATATATCACTCTTTAAACGTAAGAATCAAATATATTCTATTATCAATGCTAAGGGCTACACTTCAAGCTATTAAGAAAATATAGGGTTTTCTGTAATATCATACGAACATTTTCAAGAAACAATAAACTTACCTTCTAAATCAAATACTTATGAACTCACCAACTTAAATGTTGATACACTTTCCAAATCACTTGTATTCTCAGGAAACTAATAAGCAGGTACTCGTACAAGTGTCAAGAAGATGGAGCATAGTAGCTTCAAGTCTTAGTTTTGGTTTTCTACTTTTTAAATCAAACAATCTACGTTATGTAAACGATGTAAACACTCTATTATCAATACAATGATTGTTGTTGCTTTATTTACTATTTTACATTTGTTATGATACTGTACATGACGTCCTCCGCCCCCGAATGTTTCCGCCGTTCAGGTTTGGGGGGGTGACACCTTACCAGGTGAGTGCATAGTTACTTTCATCTTACACATAGATATGGAGTATTTTATATAAACTACGTGTTATGTGTGCATATTATCTGTATACTTGCTATCTATGCTGGATGAACGATTTTATACAAGTTTTATATGATTTAAACTGTATATGTATTTATATCTACATAATATGTTGGGTAAAACATGGGTAGATGAAATATGAGTTGGATGATGAGTTGAGAGGTGATATAGACGATGAGGTAAGGGTGAGAGGTGGACGATGTGAGAAGCCTTGTTCCCAAATGTTGGCCCCATCATCTAGCAGAGTATGGATGACAACCACAGACTATTCTAGACAGTCTAGTGGAACACTAGCAGACTTGCAACGTGTAGGTGTTGTGAACGATGTGTTCACCCGGTGTACTCTAAACCCTGGCGATCATGCAGACTTGGTGCGTAAACCTTGGCGATCATGCAGACTTGGTGCCAAAACCCTAGCGACTATGTGGACTTATTGCTTGTTGTATAAACCCTGGCGACTATGCGGACTTAGTGCCTGTTGTATAAATCCTGGCGATTATGCAGACTTAGTGCCTAAACCCCGGTGATGATGGACTTAGTGCCGATTCCTTAGGATGATCCTTAGGAATGAATGAACGAGAAATATTTGATTCTTAGGGTAGATCCTTAAGAGTAAAGAAGATAATGGGGATGGGTAATTGGGTTCATTGTTTGATGTTTAAACATAATAATTATATTATTGTGGGTTGAAAACCCTATGTACTCACCAGGTTTCCCAACCTGACCCACTCAGTTTATTTGAATCACAGCTGTCGATATGAAGTTACATTACATTGAGAGATTAAGGAGATATAAATCACTAGTGATGATGAATGTAAGTTCTATTTATGCTTATGTTTCTGTATTGACGATGACATCCCAATGTTTTAAAATGAATAAAATACATTTCTTCGGAAATGATTTGATAACGTATTTATCACGTTTTTCTGGGAACAAATTCCACAACCTTTTTATTAAAAAGGGTACTCTGATTTTTATAAAGCATAAACAAAAAAATCTGTCTTTTATGGCCGTGAAAATGGGGATGTCACACTTAGCCTCCCTTACAGCCCCCTTTGAGTCCAGAAACTCTAAATCGTGTTTTCTCTCCATATTTGTGTGTTTTTAAGCTTGGAAGGTAGATCTTGGTGAAAGGAGCTTGAAGATCAAGAAGATTTGAGCAAGGAATAGTGGAGGATCTGAACTCTACTCCATTTTAGCATCACTGGAAGGTAACAAGTCGTTACCTTGACTTTCCTCCTTCCTGATCTCTTCATGTTTAAGATTAGGGCTTTTATAGCATGTATGTAAACCATTATCGGGTATGGGCTAGGATTTGAAGTTGAAACTTCATATCTGAACTTATCTTCGTCTCAATAACTATAAAGTTTCCAGCTTTAGCAAGTATGAGCTATTCCCTTTGAGTTAAACCCCATTTCAAGCTTGGATTTGGTATTCTAAACCTTTAGAGCCTTGCATGGACATAAAGTTTGCAACTTTATGTGAGAAGCATGCCATAGGAAGCTAGATCTACCATTTGGAGCTTTGGAATGGCTCAAAATTAGGGGTGCAAATGAGCCAAGCTGAGCCCGAGCCTGGCAAGGCTCTGCTCGGGCTCGTTTAAGTTATATAAGGCTCGAGCTCGAGCTCGGCTTGATTCGAGCTTTCTTTTACTGAGTTCGGCTCGAGCACGTAAAGAGTTATAGAAGCTCGGTTCGGGCTCAGGCTCAACTCGTTTTTTATCTGACGTGCCTAAATAAGCTTAAGCTCGATTCGAGCTCGTTAAAAAGCTTGTTTACTAATACACTAAATTCATAATTCCCCTAATATGTTTTTATTTTAATATATATAAATAATAATAAATTATAGTATATAAAGGCTCGTTTAGGCTCGCGAGCCTAATCGAGCTTAGTGACATAGGCTTGAGCTCGAGCTCATTTAATAAACAAGCTTAATATAAGCTCGAGCTCGGCTCGGGCTCGTTTAAAATCGGTTTTCAGTCGAGCTTTTTACGATCCGATCTCAAGTAACTCGCGAGTAGCTTGGCTCGTTTGCACCCCTACTCAAAATCATCTGGACAAGAAATGGATTGTATGAACTCGACGGGTCAGATCAGAAACTTGACGAGTTAGGAAGGGTTTTCCCGTTGTTTGGTTTCTGCATGGAATCGGCGAGTCAGCAGAGGACTCGACGAGTCAGTTAGGGTTTCTGCGACTTCTGGACACGCATAGACTCGACAAGTTGGCCGTAAACTCGGCGAGTCAGTGAGTGTTTTATGACCTTCTGAACCCTTAAGGAACTCGACGAGTTGCTAGCTGCACTCGAGAGTTGGGTCAACATGGACTGTTGACTTTGACCGTTGACTTTGACTTAGACCAAGGGTTGACTAGTTTGACCTCTGGGGGTATTTTGGTAATTTGGGAATTTATGGAATGGACCATTGGTGATTATAGGTGTTGCTGTTCGGAACTATATTTGGAGGAGTTTTACAGTACCATTCCGAGCTACTTGTGAGGTGAGTTATCCTGACTATATCAACAGGGTGTAAGGAACCAATGCCAGCCCTTATCGGATTTGTATCTGGGTTTATTGCATGATATTCTTATTGATTTACATCCTGGTAGTTATGATGGTGATATGCTTAGTGACCTGGTTAGGTCGGTATCCTGGTATATATGATGATGTTATGCATAGTGACCTGGTTAGGTCGGTATCCTGGTATATAGGATGATGCTATGTTAGGGACCGGTTAGGTCTGTATCCTGGATATAGGATGTTGCTATGATTGATGATATGTTATATAAAATTGACTGTTATATATAAGCTAGTGTATGATATTATGTGCACATGTTTATTTGATTGGGGGATTGGGTTGAGGCGGTCCTGCTTTGTGCTGAAGGCCAACATAACCAGGGCGGTACGGATAGACTACAGGCCCAGGAGGGCATGTTAGTCAGACCAAAGGCCCAGCGAGCGGTCCGGATAGGCTGTAGGCCCTGCGAGGCGGTCCATACGCGCCGAAGGCTCGGAGAGCGGTCCAGATAGGATGAAGGCCTGCGAGGCGGTCTAGACAGGCTGAAGGCTCATTATGCATGTTGTTTGTTATATGTTATTGATATGTTTATGGGGTCGGTATTATGGGGGTAACTCACTAAGCCTTCGAGCTTACATTTATCGATTATTGTTTCAGGTACTTCTGATGATCGCGGGAAGGCGAAGGCGTGATCGTACAGCTCCTCATATTTCATGATTTTATGATTTGATTATGGGATACTCTGACATTATAATATTTTGAAAACACGTTTTGTAATAATCATTGGTTTCGAAATGTTTTAAAAAGTTTAAATTTGACATGATTTTTATGGATGTTACATGAACAGGTCAAGAAGAAATTCATTGAGCATCTCCAATGGTACATTAAGGTTTAAAGTTGGCTCCATAGTGCTTATTTGTTTGTCTTCTGTGAAGCCAAGTAAAGAGTCAGAGATTACTAAGGTCACTTAGGGGAGATTGTTAGAACATGAAAAAGTGTTCCTTATGCAATCTGAGATATAACATGTCCAAAATAGAGAATGTGTCTGAAATGAAAAGATTTCGAAATGAAGACTTAGTCCGAGATTAATCTTTGTTTGAAAATATTTTGTGTCTGTAATGCATTAAATGCGCCAAGTAATATTTTGTATTGTTATAAATGTCTTTTATTATAGTACAAGAGAAAAGATCAACAGCAACGGTTGTGTCACTCTATTGATCTTCACTCCTCCTCAGTTCATGCGCACTTTTCTCTATAGTTGTCTTTTAGTGATTCTTTGGCTATATAAGGAGTTGTCAACCTTTGTAGCAACAACAAGTGTGCAAATTTTTCACTTCCATCAAATCAAAGAATCATTCAGTCAATCATTCTCTCTTACATTCTTCTTGTTCTTATTTGCTTTACATTGTTCATATTTAATATTATTCTATATTGATCACTTTATTGAGTTAATCACTTTTGAGACAAGACAAGTTTTCCAGACTTGACTGGAATATTATTACAAGCAATAATTAATCTTAAGTTAATTTAAGGTTTGAGTTTTTAAACCTTGGTCGTCCAAATCCTTGCATTCACAAGTTTGACTAGGTATTACATGAGGTATACTACTAACCTATGTAGTTAAATTTTATTTGATCCTTCTTCCTGAGATGGATAAGTAGATATCTCTGGGTACCTCGTTGATTTGGTGTTGACAACAGATGATTGACCGAGCTGAGACTAAGTAGAATAGATTCGACAGGTAGTTTGAAAGGTCACCACAAGTTAGTATTGGGAAACATAATCTTGAACCATGATATTAACCTTTAATCCATGTATCTAGTTTATAATAAGATATCATGAAGATTAAATGAATTTGAAGTTATTAGTCTTAGGGTTGTTTATAGCAAAGTTGCTATAAGAATAGTAGTTGCATTGAACTGCCACATATTGTTATTTCATAGTAAGTATTAGACAGGTCAATTGTTCATGCCTAAGTACAAGTGGGAGCTGATGGAGATTAGTTCCCATAGTTATAACAAAGCCTGGTAATATTACTATAAATAACAGTGTCCTTTTTGGTTACATACAATAACAAAAATGAAACAGAACTAAAAATATATTTATTTAACGGACTTAATTTGTAAATTAATTAATAGTTTAATTAATTAATAGTAAATAAAAGGAATATAGAATATTCCATAATGAATTGAATACCATAGATAATTTTTTGGTATTATCTCTTGGGTTTCAAATCACCTCCCTATAAATAGATAGCTCCAAATCCGGTTTTATAATCTTGAAAATATACCTCTTGATTGTAATAGCTCGGAACCGTCAAAAACCCTAAAGAATCCTGAACTAATGTTCCTACGTCATGGCATGTCATTTACCATGTTGTGGATCACAACGTAATCGAGCTCTTCGTTTTTGTTTTTCTTTTCTGGTTCGAGGATTTATTGGATATGTTTCTTGTTTGTCTCTTGGGGGCGATCACAAAATAGGGACTCTCATTTGGGTTCTCTAGTCTAATCAACTAGCTCGTCATAAGAAGAAACCTACGAAGAAACCAAAGGTATGTTTTCCATTCTGTTGATTTCTGTTGGGAATTAGAGTTGCGTCTTTGAGTCTTTTTTTCATAGTTCATTTATGTAAAAGGGCTTGGGCTTGTCCAGCCGTCATTTATTAGGGTTAAAGTAGTTAATGTGCATGCATGCACTGTGTTTCACAACGTTGGAAATTATTCTTGTAACCCTAATCACGCCTCTACAGTAGCAATTCTTAATCGTGTTCTTCTGAGGTTGTGGCTTATAATCATTCAGCATACTTTGAATCATTGTCTTGTTCTTATTCATAATCTATTTTGAATCTAATCAATCTTTCAAGGATTTATAGCCTAACAATTGGTATCAGAGCAGGAGACTGTGTAATCTATACGCATCTCTTATGTTTAAAGAGTCATTACGACTTCCGTTAATATTGGATCTTGTTTAACCGTCACGCGATTTAGTGATCTTAATATTACCCTAAAACTACTTCAGTTTTACACGTCTGATTCTTAACAGGTTTTAAAGATCTTATCATCATGCAGCACGACGATTCTCACATCAACTCCATAAATCTGTCTAGTGGCATTGGATCAACCACAAGGATTCCTATCTTGTTTCCTAATGAATATAAAGTCTGGGCGCTTCACTTTGAAGATTACGTTCTTCGTTTGGAGGACAATGGTTATCTTATATGGGATGCTATCACTCAAGGTGCTTTTTGTTCACACTGGAACCAAAAGAGTCATTAAGACTCAGTCTGATTACAACAAACTTCTTCTCGATGTTAAATATATCCCTCAAGACGAGAAGAACAAACTGATTAGCAATGTTAAGGCAATGAAAACCATTCGATTTGCTTTGCCGGATGACACTTTTCGTCTGGTTAGGCTATTGACATGGGATAGGCTTAAGGAATTATACTCTACAGATGCAGATCTTGAACATTCCACTCAAACATTCCTACTTTCGGAGTTTGGAGCCTTCTTGCAGAAACCTGAAGAAAATCTAAGTCAATCCTTCAACCGCTACAATCATCTTCTCAGCAAGATGATGAAACATGGAATTGGACGTGAAGTAATCGGAAAAAAATTCACGTTTATGAATGGACTTCGATCAGAGTGGAAGGCAGTGGTGTCTACAGTTAAGGCACATGAGCAGTTCAATTACTATACATTGGCCAAGCTTGTTGGCATCCTAAAGTCACATGAAGATGAAGTGACTAAAGAAGAAAAAGTAGTCTCTGGGATGGGATCATTTGCCCTTATCCCGAAGGGTAAGAAAGTTGCTGAAGAGGATGATTCAGATTTTGAGCTTTCTGATTATGAACTCTCTAAAGAAGAGTTTGCAATGATGGTGTCGAATCCAAAGAGGTTCGCAAAGAAGAACTTCAACGGGAACAAGAACCGAAACTGGAAGGGCAGTTACAGCTCTGAAAAGGTGAAAGAGGAAAATGTGAATGGTTCGCATAAGGATGAAGACAAGAAAGAGAAGAAGGTCATGGGTGACTCCGGATATGATTGCAACTATTGACATGGCAAAAATCATTTAGCGAAGGAGTGCATGCTGCGAAGATTGAACGGGAAGAAGGAGGGAGAAGATGATGAAGCTTACCAACTGCGAAAGCTTGAAGAAATCAAGAAGAAAAAGAATAATGATAACACTATGCCTGCTTTGATTGTGCAGGAAAATTATGCTGATGATGAATTTG
The DNA here is from genome assembly GCF_052849685.1 of Lactuca virosa. Lineage (NCBI taxonomy): Eukaryota > Viridiplantae > Streptophyta > Magnoliopsida > Asterales > Asteraceae > Lactuca > Lactuca virosa. The sequence goes on from NC_136429.1 coordinate 507,630,551, forward strand.
GCAGGGTGGAAATCTGGTCCACAGATTCTGAAGACAAGGAGGTTCGCAGGCCTACTCATGGGAGAACTTTTGTTGCGAAAGAATAGGATTCGCGTTCTGGAGGAAGGTGTTTCATGGTGAGATGTGTCACAGATGTGTGGATATGCTACTGACAGTGGACATGGGAGTGATAGCTGCTTCGCTGCAAAACCAGTTTTTGAGCAAATCAGCGAATGTGATCAGATGATCAATAAGGTACACTCTATTCTTCAATCACTCAATATACATGTGTCCAGATACGAAACTGATCTAAATGGGCTAAAATTCACATTTTCAAGTATCAGTGATAGTTTAAAAAAAACTCGATTGATAAATACTAACTTAACCGATCAAATCGGCAGGATTTCATCGAAGAGTGATGAGAGATGCATATAGATAGTGAAGATTGAGTCTGACTTAGTTAAGTCTAGGGATGAACTTATTTATTTTCAATGAGACAATTTGATGCTTTTGAAACAACATAATATGTTCTGTTTGATTGCGAAAATGCTTTATTTTAACATTACTCAATTTCATCTTGATTGTGAGATTGGTAAGAAAATTCACAAAATGATCTTACCATTCCTTGAATTAAAGAAAGAAGAATCGACGCTGATTGTTACAAGTGCGAATCAATAGTTTCATCTGATGAAACTTCAGATGCTTATAGGATAGATCTGGAGAAAACTGAATCATACATTCAGTTCAAAGACAATAAGAACATGTTAAAGCAGCTTTTGGACGAGAATGAAAAAAAACAAATTAAATCTGATACTATACATAAGTTCGACTCATTGAGTACCAAGTTAAGTTCTAATAACAAACTTAATGTTAAAAATACATCCGATTTTGATGAGGACAGTGATATGAGCGAAATTTCTATAGAGGATGAGGTTGACTATTCTGAGTTCATTAAAAACGAACCTTTCCTTGCGAAAGTCCTAATGTCTGAGGATTCAGTTGAGTTCACACGCATTTCCAAAATTAAACCTGAAGTTTTGAAAGCGAAAGCGACCGTTTTTCCTAAAGTCCAAACTGTTCCCAACCAAGTTTTCACAACAAAAGGACTTGACAAAAACCAAACTGCTGAATTAACGTCCTTAGTTGAAGAAAACAACGCAACAAGATGTGATGAGTACTTTTGGTCAGCTCCTATCGATAATGCTAATAAAACAGCCGGTCTCTCAGAAAGGACCACATGGAGAGTGAAAGGAAGATATGTAGCAGAACCTTTAAACAAAGTCAATTCCAGCTATCAGAAAGGAAGTCCCAGTGCAACTAAGAATGCTCCTAGCGACACATCTTCGGTGCACAACGAAACTCCAGCAAGAAAGCCAAGAGCGAAAGCTAACATTCACAAATTCTCAGAACAGTTCGCAACCAAGAAACGTCAAAGGAACGTGAGATACAACAAAAATTTCAAGGAAAGAAAAACAATTCTGGCAATCCATAAATCCAAACTACGTTCGCATTGAAAAAAAACTCTTAATCAAAATGCGAAAGTAGCATCAAATGCGAACCCAAAGAGTTCTTTGCAAATTCAGTTTCGCAATCCACACCAAAAGGGTTCTCAACAACCCATTCTTTCAAAACCAGGCCCTGTGGAAAATCCAAAACCTCAACCCTCACAGAACAACTATGCTTCGCATTATAACAAGACATCGAAATATGTTAAGGGGAAAGGAAAGCTTGTTTCGGATCATCAAGCTCCCATCAAGAAACCTAAAACTAACACACAAGATACTAACCCAAAGGATAAGAGAATCAAAGTTTTTAAAATTACAAGGAAAGATAACACCACTCTAATAAATGAACCTATTTGGTTGATCTAGCAATTACTTTCCCCCTTTCTGTAAAAGGCTCACAAGGACCCAAACAACTTTGGGTTCCTAAATCTGCTTAATTTTTGCAGGTAATTCGTGATGAACAGTTTGACACTGAATGGTATATCGATAGTGGATGTTCCCGTCACATGACAGGAAGAAAGGAGGAATTGCGCGAGTTTAGAGAGCTAAAAAATAGTGGAAGAGTAAAGTTTGGGAATAACTCACTTGGAACTATCAAAGGCTACAGGATGATAACAAATGGCGAATTCTCAATTCGTAAAGTTGCTTACGTTGAGGGTCTGCAACACAATCTTATAAGTGCTTCGCAGTTGGTCGTTGGCACAGGATTAAAAGTCTCATTTGACGACGAAGGTTTAGAGATCATAGAGAAGAAAACCAAAGAAGTCCTTCTAAAGTCTAAACGCAAAGGCGATATGTATCCATTGAACATAAATCCAATTAGAGGGAAGCCAACCATTTTCCTTCTAACAAAAGCTCTTAAAAACGTTAGTTGGCTATGGCGTAGCAGAGTTTCGCACCTTAACTTCAAAGATATCTACAAGCTAGTTCTTGGTGATCATGTTCGAGGGCTTCCTCTCCTAAATTATGACAAGGATCATCTTTGTGCAGCATGCGAAATGGGAAAGCAAAGCAGGAAAAGTCATCCAACGGTGGTGAATACGAAAGTCATTGAGCCACTCGAACTTTTGCACATTGATCTTTGTGGTCCGTCTGCGATCGAAAGTATTGGTGGTAATAAGTATATTCTCGTTATTATGGATGATTTTTTCATTTCACTTGGGTTATTTTCTTAAGCAGAAATATGAAGCCACTCCCAAGCTCAAAGACTTCATAAAGCAGATTGAACTACAACTGCGAAATCTAGTTCGTAATATTCGCAGTGACAATGGGTTGGAATTCAAAAACTAGATGTTTGAAGAATTTATGACTGCAAAAGGAGTTTCACATAACTTTTCTTCTCCTTACACTCCACAATAGAACGAGGTCGTTGAAAGGCGAAACCGATCATTGTGTGAGGCTGCGAGAACCATGCTCTCATTCGCGAATCTGCCACTCTACTTCTGGGCAGATGCGATAGGAACTGCCTGGTACACCTAAAATCGTTCCTTTCTTAATAAACGATTCTCTGTCACTCCCTATAAAATAATGAACAAACGAAAACCTAACGTAAATTTTTTCCATGTTTTTGGTTCCAGGTGCTTCATCTTTAATTCTAAAGAACAAAGAAAAAAAAATTCGATGTGAAAGCTGACGAACTCTTGGGGTATTCGCTGACCTCTAAGGCATATAGGGTTCTTAACAAACGATCAAAATGAATAGAAGAAACCTATTATGTCACGTTCGACGACAACTACTTAAAGAGGACTCAAGCGAATGACAGTAAATCAAAAGAGATCTTTCCTAAATCAAGCCCAGCTATGATTCCACTATCCAACCTCTATGAAGAGTTCATGCTACGGTTTGATGAGCCAGAGAAGGCTATCTCTTCCAAATCCAAAGCATCTGACAACAAGGTCGATGAATTGAAGAAGATTATTGACGACGCTACGAATGATATGCACAAAGAGAAACCAAGTGCGAATGATCCAAAAGACACGAATGCTACATTTCAGGGGGAGAGTTCTGAATCAACTACCAATGCAACCTTTTAGCGGGATCACCCAAATCCAACAGATACCCACGAAAGTCCACTCCAGGGGGAGAATCTGACAACTGAAGAAGAGATATGCTCATCATTCGAGGGTGTAAAAGATAATATGAATGATGATTTGGATGTACAGTCGTAATTTGAGGACATAAATGTTGAATTGGATCCCACTTATGATCCTAATTATCCTCCTCTGACTAAATGGACTAAAGATCGTCGAAAAACGCAGGTAATAGGCGAATCGTCTTCAAGATTTCTTACAAGATCACAACAAAAAGCGAAACGAACAGCTTTATTCTCCAAAGTATAATATTGCATGTTTAATTCGTTCATCTCCAAAGTCGAACCCAAAAATGTTCAGATTGCTAGGGATCATTCGGATTGGGTACAAGCGATGCAGGAGGAGCTCATTGAATTCGAACGAAACAAAGTCTGGAGACTGATTCCTACTCCAAAGGATGCATCCATTGTAGGGTTAAAGTGGGTGTTTCGCAACAAGCTTGATAAAGAAGGAAATGTTATACGAAACAAAGCACGACTGGTTGTAAAGGGGTATTGTCGAGAAGAAGGCATTGACTACGAAGAGACCTTCACACCTGTTGCTAGGCTAGAATCCGTTTGCATCTTTCTTGCTTATGCGGCACATAAAAACTTTGAGGTATACCAGATGGATGTCAAATGTGCATTCTTGAATAAGAAACTTGAAAAGACAGTGTATGTGGAGCAACCACCTGGCTTCATAAATGAGAAGTATTCTAATCACTGCTACATTCTAGACAAAGCAGTTTATGGTCTGAAACAAGCTCCAACAGCCTGGTACAAAACTCTTACTAGTTTCTTAAAAATGTCTAAATTTAAACAAGGTTCGGTTGACCCAACCTTCTTTCGCAAGAAAGAGGGTGACCACTTAATGATCGTCCAAATCTACGTTGATGACATTATCTTCGGATCAACTAACCCCAGCCTTACAGCTAAATTCCGAAAGCTAATGGAAACAAAATTTAAGATGAGCTCAATGGGTCGAATTAACTTTTTCGTTGCATTAAACATAAGATAGAGCCAGGAAGGTATATTTATAAATCAGGAGGCATACACGAAGACCCTGCTCGCTAAGGTTGGAATGGTGGGAGACTCAAAAATGAATGTTCCAATGGCATTCGGAACGAAACTAACACCATCTCTGGAAAAACCAGCTGCTGATATGACCCTTTATCGTCAGATGATAGGTTCATTAATGTATCTAATAGCTAGTCGACCAGACATTATGTTTTTCGTTTGTTATTGTGCTAGGTTTCAAGCGAATCCTCGAGAACCCCACATGGTTGCAGTCAAGAACATTTCCAGGTACTTAAAACGAACGTCCTCACTTGGCATATGGTATCTATCAAACTCAGGTTTCTTCGTACAAGCGTTTTCGGATGCTGATCTTGGAGGGTGTGGATTGGATAGAAAAAGTACAACGGGAGGATGCCAATTCTTGGATGGCAAGCTCATAAGTTGGTAATCGAAAAAGCGAACTTGTGTATTCCTCTCAACTACTGAAGCAGAGTAAATAGCTGCAGCCTCATGCACTTCACAAGTCATTTGGATTCCAAGCCAACTTCATGACTATGGTCTGAATATGAAACGAATCCCCTTATATCGTGACTCCGAACGTGCCATTCGTATCTGTCACAATCCAGTGCAACACTCAAACACGAAACACATAGCACTGAGGTATCATTATATAAAGGATCATGTGGAAGATGGTAATGTTGAAGTACACTTTGTAAGATCTGCTGATCAGCTTGTTGACATATTCACAAAATCCTTGCCTGAAACAACCTTTAATAAAATCCTTCAGGACTTGGGAATGATAGAAGATGAATCTATTCCAAAATCACTTTCTCTTTAATGTTGAAACTTTCGTTTTTTGTTGAACTTTTGCACTCACAGTCTAAAGCATGTCATGCGAATTGGTGCGAACGCTCGCAATAATTCAGAGTCATCTTTTGCCATGTGAATTGGTGAAAACGCTCGCAGTAATTCGCATCCCTTGTTTTTCCTGCGCTTCATGCGAAAGCTCTACATATCTCATGGTCAACTGTTCATTCGTGGTTTGGAGCGTGTTATATCCTTTTGTACAGTATGTATATTTTATTTTCATTTATTATTTATTTATTTATTTTTTCTCTATTTTATTTTTATTTTTTTCTGTTCTTTTTTTTTATTTTTATATCAAAAATACAAAAACATTTTCTTTATTTTTATTTTTTTAGAAAATCCAAAATATAAAAACCACTTCTTTACTTTTATTTTTATTTTTATCTTCTCTCATATTTTATTTGCAAAACTCAAAACTCAAAAGTATTTTTTTTTTATTATTTCGTTCATTAACCATTTGTGCAGGTTTGACGGCAAAATCATTAACACGAATGATGGGGCAGGTATAAAAACTATTTATCTATGTATTAGCTAAGTGTCCCTAGAAGCATGCTGCTGCATATTGCCTAAAGCCTCGACGGCTTTATGTTGAAGCCTTAATGAATCGATAACAGTAATCGTTTCTTCCCAATTAGGCTACAAATTCACATAAGTCATGAGCTACCTTACTCTTATCATATCGAGTAAAGATTTGTCTGCTTGGTCACTTTCACATAGCAGAGGTACATTCGTTTCTTTGGAACCACCTCACGTTTCTCCATCACTTTCGCTTTCATGAACGTAACCCTTGAGACTCTCAGAAATTACCACTGAGGTTTATGGTTACAAAAAATATGTGTTAATGATCTTTTTTCGTTCAACCACGAACTGAGTGAAACCCAAAATTCAACACACTTTTATGAATTGACGGTGAACAATTAAACGTTCTAGACTTTTCACCAAGGAATTAACAAAACTCCACTTCCGTGGTTTGTACCAAGAACTCTCTTTCTAGTTTGCGAGATCTTAATGAAGTGTTCTAGACCTAATACATTTCTTCCCAATAGATCATGTTTTTTTTTGCTTGAGATTTCTACATTTATCCAAGTCACTAAAATAATTCCAAATCTACTCGTTCAACTGACTACACTGGTCACACGAGTACTTCATCCGAACATTCTTACTTATATCAAGTTTCGGAGTTTGTTTGAAGATAAAGCCACCCAGTAAGCCTAAAGAAAAGATGCCTTTCAATGTTTCTTATCAAACAATTGATCGTATTTCAATGGAAAACCACCCAGACACTTCTTATTCTCTCTTTACCATGAAGGAATAGATGTTTGCACGGGATCCACTGTTTCGTGTCTTTGGCACACTCTTGCACGAAGATACAAGTGATTTTCAAAAATCTGGTTCGTGGTTTTATGAGTACTTTCAGTTTCGCAAGTTCATAACAATGTGAAAGTTCCAGTTTCGCTGCGAAAGTCTTAACAATGCAATGACTGCGAAAGGATGAATTTGAAACGGCTCTTTTTAAAGGATAAGATTTGATTTATGTGCGTGATGATTTGAACGGACGCCTACTTTACCGCCGCCGGACACACGTCTCTGACGTCACAGCTGTAAGTCATGCTTTTTTAGGCGCCTTGTCAGTAACCGATACAATCTCTCTCCGGATTTCTCTCACCCAACAAACGATATAAAAAGATTTTTGACGCTTCCTCTCTCATTACCACTCACAAGTATTCTCAAAGAATTTTGGCAATTGAAAAGCTCTCAACTGTTCATCATATTCATTCTCAAGAACTCATCAATGGCGATATCTTCTGAAACTCCTTCTGTTCAAGAACACACAGGACAATCATCTCTTCTTGCAATCAAGCAAAACCAAAACCTGATTCTTGATCTCGATCCTCTCAAGGACGACAGCTTCATGTTACCGATTGTTGAATGCTTGAAGTACTCACCGCTGGTTAAAGCTTTGACCACGTGTGAGATTGTTACAATGTCACTGCTCTCCAAAGGGTTATTCATTTGCTTGCTACATCAAAGAAGAACAGAGAATCACACTTGAAGTTCTCGACAATAAAACCTCTATCACTAAGTCTCGCTTTTGTTCTCTGCTAGGTATTGAACAGACTGCTGATATGGTAGACCCCGACTCCATTACCATCGCCGCTATCATGGAAATGTTCTACCAAATGGGTTATAAAGGAACCCTAACCTCCATCTCCAAGTTCAAAAAACCTAATCTACCGCCTCAATGGAATGGGCTTTTCACTTTGCTATTCAAGAGGTTTTTTGATAGGGTAACTGGTTCTGATTGCGCCAACAAACTATTTATGACCATTATGTATGGACTCTACACAGGGGAAAACATCGACTTTGGGGCAGTTCTTTGGGCTCAGTTAGTCCAAAGTACACATTCTACAAACCGACACAGTGAAATTTCCTGTGATCGATTCTGGACGATTGTTGTTCAAAGGGCCATTGAGAAGCTTAAACTTCCGGTGATGCGAGATTCTTTCATGTCTTCCATTTCCATCTTTCACACTACAAACTTCATCATAGCTGACAAATTAAAGTTTTTGTTCGTGGGTTCAATTCCTGAAGCCATGTTTCGCTCTGTTCCTGCTATAAGCAAGATTCTTGAGGCTTACAGGCAAATTCCAGTCTCATGCTTTCGTCCTTTGACTGATGAGATGCGAGAGATTATAGCAGAGGCTGATAAGCCTAAGAAAGGAGGCAAGAAGAAAGCTGCGAAAGAAGGTACATCAACAGCAGCTGCTACTCCCAAGAAACGAAAGGGAAAAGCTGGCTCCTCTGCACCACCTCCTCCTCCTCCTAAGAAACGAAAGTCAACGAAAGCCGCTCGCAAGACCAAATCTCCGACTCCACGTGAAAGCTCAGCTTCGCAGTCTCACACTCAACCAGATGTTTGTATTGAAGTGGAAGAGCCAAAACAAAACAATAACACTGGTGCAACTTCAAATCCTGAGGTTTTGCAGCCTACTTCTACAAACCCAGAGGTAATTCTTCAGATTCCAGTCTCAGTTCCTATTACTGATGACTTCTTTGAGAATGCATCTATTCCCTCTCCTACTGCTACCGTTTCAACCCCAATTACAATTGCACAATGTCCACCTCCTGTTAGTTCGCAAGTTACAGCCACTCTTGCTACTTCCATTCCACTGTTCACTGACTCTACTGCTACCACCACCACTACAAACACGACCAATGAACCTCCAGTTACTTCCAATGCATCTGATGCGGGGGTAGGAGCTTCACGTTTATCAGCTGGTCATTCAACACCACCAGTTTCTCCTCTACGACAAGATGATTCCGATACCTTTTTCGACGAAGATGGGTTTGACTTTAGATCTTTTCAATTTAGTCCATCCAGGGTTCAGGAGGACAGTGATGATGATGCTCCTGTTACTCAAAAGCAATTCAAAGCTATCCCCGAGAAGCTAGATTCGGTGATCCATTCTTCTTAATCTTGTTCAAGTGATGCTTATTGAAAGGCTGCAATGGAGGCCTTTTTCCAGTCATTGACGAAAGAACATCAAGCTAATCTGGATAAAGCGAATCAAGCGGTTTCTGATTCGACTGCAATGTGCAAAGAGGTGCTTGGAAAAGTTGAAAAGCTTGTCTCTGATGCTCAGAATTTCATGACAACTCTCTAGACAGCTGCTGAGAAAAATACCTCTAAGGCGAATGAGGCAATAGTCGGTCTTCGCACCTCATTTCAAAATGAAAAAGAAGCGCTTGTGCAGGTTCGCACTGGTCTGCAAACAGATAACTCTGTGCTTTAGACGTCAATTTCTGTAATGCCCGTAGATCCGGGCTAGTCAATTTAGAGACGATAAGCATCAAAAATGACTTTTTGATGGAGGTTTGTTTAGAATGAATAATCTTAACCAATTTGAGGTATATGTCACAAGGTTTCCGAAAATATAAAGAATGCCGAAATCCGAGTTATAACGAAGAAGTTATGATCTGTCAAAGTTTCGCGACAGAACCGGCACAACGCTGAATAACGTAAAAAGTGAATTTACGATAGAGCGATATTTAGCCTTAGCGGTCTAAACGAAAGTTGTAGAATTAGTTAAACCAAGAGCGTGCATAAAAAGAATGCCCAAATCTGACTTCGTATGAGGAAGTTATGATTTTCCGAAGTTTCAGCTTAGTAGTATGCAGCCCGAAGTTCGAATATGAGATCGAGTGGTTTCTAGCCGAAACTTTCTAAATGAGAATTGAAGATCTCATCGTTAGAAGTCCAACGGTAAAAAGACAGACGAAAACGGACGTCGGATGAAGAAGTTATGATTTTATAACGAAGTTTTCCTGTCCCGGCCTACTAAAAATAATATAATAAAAATAAAGTCAAAATTAGCCGACGGAGTCTAAATAAAAGTTGTAGAGCATAATCGCACCTACGCGTGGATATAAATAACGTCGAAAACGGAGCTCGTATGCGAAAGTTATGAATTTTTGAAGATCGTGGCACGCATACCAAAGCTTATCCGAAGGGTACGCCCCGCGTAACCTTTGAGTACGCCCAGCGTACTTCGGTGCATGAACCGCCTCGGACTCGAGTGCTCCGATGACGTAAGCGATGACGTTTCCAAAGCATTACGCCAGCGTAATGCGAGGCTTCAACCTCTATAAAAGGGCATGCGAGGGCAGCCGATCCTTTTGCTCAAATTCTCTTCTCTCTCTCCTGTTTTGCATCTTTTTGCGTGCAACTTTTACCCCGAAGCCCCGGTATCATTCTCGAGCCCCGAAGCAAGTTCCGAAGTCCCGAAGATCCCGAGAAGTAAAGTTTCCGAGCTGAAACTCTGCCCGCGAGAAGCCCGGTTTTCAAGAAAAACATCCCGGTTTTATCGGAAAAGTTTATTTTAAGAGACGAGGTGTTGTCCGATCGTTGTCTTATCAAGTGAGTGTATAGTCACTTTCTTCTAACACATAAATATGAAGTATTTTCTATGAATTACATACTATGTGTTAATAAATTATTTGTTTATCTCATATGGTGTTGAATGCAATGTTTGGTGCAGGTTTTTAAATGAGTTAAACTGTATATGTATTTTATATCTACTAATATGTTGGGTAGAACATGGGTAGATGAGATAGTTGGTATGTGATCAATGATGAGGTAAATGATGAGGTATGTAAGATGATTAAGAATGATATTGGCAGATGCACCAATTAGAGAATGTCATAATATTAGCAGATGCGCTTAAGAATAATATTGGTAGACGCACCAATTAGAGAATATCATAATATTAGCAGATGCGCTTATAGGATAATCCTGGCAGATGCGCTTAAAGGATAATGTTGGCAGATGCGCCTAATAGTGAATGTCGTAATCCTGGCAGAGGGGCTTAAAGGATAAAGTTGGCAGATGCGCCTTATGTAGCAATGGATTTTGTGCCAATTCCTTAGGTCAATCCTTAGGAATGAATGAATGAAGGATAGTTGATTCTTAGGGTAAAACCTTAAGAAATAAAGAAGATAATGGGGATGGGTAATTGGGTTGATGGTTTGATGATTGAATATAATAATTGTATTATTGTGAGTTGAAAACCCTATATACTCACCAGGCTCCCAAGCCTAACCCACTTAGTTTTCTTTGCATTACAGGTAAAGGCACAAGAGCATAAGTTCATTGACTTGACGAGAGATTCTGGATTATAGACCAGTAGTTGTAAATAACTGTTGTAAGGTCCATTTTTAATCCGTTTATGCTTTTGGTCTGTATCAGAACATGACATCCCGAGATTTTATTATTTAATGAAAAGTACATTCTCTTTGAGAAATGTTTTGATAAAGTTTTATCATATCTTGTTTGGGAACAAATTCTGCAACCGTTTTCTTTAAAAGATTACTCTGATTTTATTTAAAAGCATAAATGAAACCGGTCTTTTCTGGCCGTGATTTTGGGGATGTCACAGTTGGTATCAGAGCATTAGTTTAAGCGAACTAGGAATTTGTAGGATTTCTAGACTTAAACTTAGAATGTTAAGTGATGATTGTGAGATGAGTGTCTACCATATTTTAGACACGAGCACTAATATATTTTAGGAAAGATGCCTAAAATTATTTTACGTGCTAAATGCTATATGTTTGCTATATATGATATTGTTTGTTTGGATCTATGGTCTGTTGCCGACCGGATCTGGAAACCTTATGTGTTTAGGATTCTAAGCGTGTGACGACGGTATTAGAACTGGCATATAAACATTTCGGAGTGATTTAGATAATTATCTATCGTGAAGGAGGATCTAAATTCACCTTGTTCGGTGTATAGATCAACGATGGCAAGAACAAGAAGTGGCACTAGAAACGTGAACGAAAACAGGAATCAACCACCTGTAAACGAGCAAATACCTGTTGTAGCAGCAGCACCTGAGCCGGTAACGATGGCTAGTGTACAAGCAATGATGCAGGCGATGTTGGATCGTCAAATGGAGGAGACCAGGCAGTTGCTTCGACAGAATCGTGAAGAACTGTCAATTCAAGAGGAAGAGCCCGAAGTAAATGGAGGGCATTCGGAAGGAAGGAACTACAATGGGACCGTTGGTCAAGCCAACCCACCAATAGTTCGCCGAAACAACCAGGATGGAGGAAATGACGGACGTGGATGCAAGTACAAGGATTTCATGGCATCCAAACCACCGTGTCTATCCGGAAGCCCGACGCCGGTGCAAGTTATGGATTGGATCTCCGAAATGGAGACGATGTTTGAAAGTTGCGAATGCAACAACAGGCAGAAGACCGCTCTTGCGATCCCTTTGTTAAAATCTGGAGTGCTGAGCTGGTGGAAGCTACTAGCTGGTTCGATGCCCAAGGGATAAGCTAGCAAGATATCTTGGGAAGATTTTGTGGTGCAACTGAAAATGCAATACTGCTCTGAGCAGGATCTTCTGGAAATCAATAATGAGTTTCAGAATTTGAAGAAGGGAAAAATGAGCGTCACTAAATACGCTACTAGTTTTACGGAGAAAATGAAGCTTGTTCCCTACCTACTTCCAACGGAACTTTCCAAGGTCAACAAGTTTGCCAATGGATTACCAGCGGACTTTGGTCCAATGGTCAAGCAAGCAACCACTTTGAAAGCTGCCATCTGGGCTGCTAAGAACGTGGAGACCCAGATAAGGGAAAAGAATCTGGAGAAGGCCGATGTGGGTGAGAAAAGAAGGTTTGAAGGACCCTCAAGGTCCAATGAGCAGAGAAAATTCTCGAAGTCTGGAGGGGGAGGAGGGGATGAAGCAATATGGTGCGATAAGTGCAAGAAGAAGCACTCGGGAAAATGTGGAGCGGAGGTGACATGTTTCAAGTGTGGAAAGCATGGGCACTACGCCGATGATTGTATATTCAACAAAAAGGTATGTTACAAATGTAATGAAGAGGGGCATTTCAAGCAAGACTGCCCAAAAAGGGAAGGAGCTACGAAGCAAAATGCACCTCCAAAGCCAAGGGCATTCCACATGATCCTCGATGAAGCAGACAATAACGCGAGGAATCAGGAATAAGGATTTCATATCCAAAGATCAAATTATCAAGTAACAATGTGAATAGTAACTTATGGTGTAGCCTATTAGAGGCATAGTATAGGGTGAACTTGAACTTTTGTGTAATAATTTCAAGAATTAATATAAACCCTGGTTTTGTTATCTAATGTGTTGAATGATTGTGTGATTTTTGTATGGGGACTTGGAGAACTGCGAGGCAATACTTGGGACGAGTATGAGTAGGTGTGAATGGTAGTAGAGGCCTATACTACCGGAAGCACAGGACTCGCACTTGGATCAGGGAAAGTCACAAGGTTACCAAGAAACTAGTAATTGATTCTGTTTCATTCAGGTATGTCATTACCTTTGTTTCGGTAATGACTAGTAGGATGATTCTAATTCCGACCCTAGTGGTCATATCAAATTGAGTCCGACTACGATGAGTTTGTTACGTGGTTCCGAGAACCGAGTTCGATGTAGCATTTGACTGAAGTCAGAAGATTGAAATCAATGCGATCATTGGTAACACGCTCGTTATTAATGAAGTTTGTAGCTGGAAATGCTACATGTTAAAATGTGGTTATATCGCATTAGAATATGAAGAAAGGTATATTCCATTCTGGAATTGAACTCTAAAAGACCTGAGTCTACGCGTTGCATCATGTGACGAGAGGTCGTTAGAACACGGCCCATCGGTCTGTTACAATAGATAAAGGAAAGTATTTATCCTAAGAAGAAGAAGGAGTCCACAATAAGGACTTATTGTGTAACTTGAAAGTTATGATTGAAAGTCCAGCATAGTACGAAAAGCAGATGCAAGATTGAGCATCGTCTGCAGTCAGGAAGCCCTAGAGTTAGATACTCTTTCGAGGAAACATAGAAGTTACGGTTATTACTTAGGATGGAAGGATAACGTATGGAATCATTAAACAAGCCCTATTTCGTTGATGATTCCGGGACGTAATCATCCTAAGGGGAGATAATTGTAACGCCCGTAGATCCGGGCTAGTCAATTTAGAGACGATAAGCATCAAAAATGACTTTTTGATGGAAGTTTGTTTAGAATTAATAATCTTAACCAAGTTGAGGTATATGTCACAAGGTTTCCGAAAATATAAAGAATGCTGAAATCCGAGTTATAACGAAGAAGTTATGATCTGTCGAAGTTTCGCGACAGAACCGGCACGACGCTGAATGACGTAAAAAGTGAATTTACGATAGAGCGATATTTAGCCTTAGCGATCTAAACGAAAGTTGTAGAATTAGTTAAACCGAGAGCGTGCATAAAAAGAATGCCCAAATCTGACTTCGTATGAGGAAGTTATGATTTTCCGAAGTTTCAGCTTAGCAGTATGCAGCCCGAAGTTCGAATATGAGGTCGAGTGGTTTCTAGCCGAAACTTTCTAAATGAGAATTGAAGATCTCATCGTTAGAAGTCCAACGGTAAAAAGACAGATGAAAACGGACATCGGATGAAGAAGTTATAATTTTATAACAAAGTTTTCGTGTCCCGGCCTACTAAAAATAATATAATAAAAATAAAGTCAAAATTAGCCGACGGAGTCTAAATGAAAGTTGTAGAGCATAATCTCACCTACGCGTGGATATAAATAACATCGAAAACGGAGCTCGTATGCGAAAGTTATGAATTTTTGAAGATCATGGCACGCATACCAAAGCTTATCCGAAGGGTACGCCCCGCGTAACCTTTGAGTACGCCCAGCGTACTTCGGTGCATGAACCGCCTCGGACTCGAGTGCTCCGATGACGTAAGCGATGACATTTCTGAAGCATTACGCTCCGCGTACCGAAGCATTACGCCCAGCGTAATGCGAGGCTTCAGCCTCTATAAAAGGGCATGCAAGGGCAGCCGATCCTTTTGCTCAAATTCTCTTCTCTCTCTCCCGTTTTGCATCTTTTTGCGTGCAACTTTTACCCCGAAGCCCCGGTATCATTCCCGAGCCCCGAAGCAAGTTCCGAAGTCCCGAAGATCCCGAGAAGTAAAGTTTCCGAGCTGAAACTCTGCCCGCGAGAAGCCCGATTTTCAAGAAAAACATCCCGGTTTTATCGGAAAAGTTTATTTTAAGAGACGAGGTGTTGTCCGGTCATTGTCTTATCAAGTGAGTGTATAGTCACTTTCTTCTAACACATAAATATGAAGTATTTGCTATGAATTATGTACTATGTGTTAATAAATTATTTGTTTATCTGAGATGGCGTTGAATGCAATGTTTGGTGCAGGTTTTTTAATGAGTTAAACTGTATATGTATTTTATATCTACTAATATGTTGGGTAGAACATGGGTAGATGAGATAGTTGGTATGTGATCAATGATGAGGTAAATGATGAGGTATGTAAGATGATTAAGAATGATATTGGAAGATGCACCAATTAGAGAATGTCATAATACTAGCAGATGCGCTTAAGAATAATATTGGTAGACGCACCAATTAGAGAATATCATAATACTAGCAGATGCGCTTATAGGATAATCCTGGCAGATGCGCTTAAAGGATAATGTTGGCAGATGCGCCTAATAGTGAATGTCGTAATCCTGGCAGAGGGGCTTAAAGGATAAAGTTGGCAGATGCGCCTTATGTAGCAATGGATTTGTTGGGTTTTGAGCATTCTAACACTCCTAAGTGTACATGCAACCCTAAATACCTTGGATCTATGTTTTCTCTATTGTACATGCAAATATGATTATCCAAGGTATTATCCTAACTAGCATACCAAAACATTGATACTAGGATAATAAAATAGATAGAATACATACCTTGTTGTTGTTGCTTGACTCCATGAGGCTTGAGAGCCTAGTGCCCCAAGTGTGACACCTCAAATGGTTCACACAACATCATGAACTCTTGGAATAACCATGAGAAGAAGACATACATGTTCAAATCGGCTAGCCCTCAAAATATGTATCACTAGTGCCAATTTCTTGAACTAAAGGGGTTCTTATATAGTGTGGCTATTAGGGTTACACCATGTAACTCATGACTTTACCCATTCCTTATGCTCCATGGGTTTTAACCTCCATGGAGTATCCATGGATCACCACATGGGTTAAACCCAACATAAAGGAATCTTGGATCATAAGCCCACATATATAAGAATGAATGATTTACACAATCAATCCCCATATATTTAATTAGTCTCTTTTTGATCACTAAATTAAGTCCAAATTAATTCTTGATCAATACTAATTAAATAACATGATTTCATATTAATATATTAGAACTTATAATATATTAATATGTCACAAAATGTCTTTTCCTCATAAACGGTCTATCCAAATGTTCCGATGCCATGCAACCCAAATGGACCATGCCGAGTCGGGTCAAGTACATACCAATTATAGTTATGGACTTAGACACTAATCCAACAGTCTCCCACTTGGATAAGTCTAAAACTATTATTGCGTATGACTTCAGGAACCAACTGGCAATCGTAGCTCTCAAAAGCCGCTGTCGAACTCTGACCTTGTAGATGAACTCTGACCTTTGTCAATGACTTGTCCATTAGATAAGGGATCATATATTCCTCCATTCTAGATATCATATGGACTGATACATGGATTATAATCATTCTCTCTGTCCATTTGTTGTTTCCCGATTTCCGATTTATGACGACTGACTAATTGAACAAATCAAATCAGTCCTGGCTCGGCCGAGCTCTTCCATTTGTCATCATCAAATCATCGAGGGGCCCACAGATATCGCTTTTATCCCGAAGGTAAAAGGAATGGATAAACTTCGACTCATATGGCTTGTTCTACTATTTGTTGAATCATACACAAAGGCACGTTTTGTAACACCGAGTTACCGAATGCGTTTTCGTGCAATCAATGTACAACCAACTCATAGTAACAACTCATATCTCTAGGTTTGAAGAATATAAGATATTATCGTCTCATGATCACTCGTGATAAAATCCATGAAGTGATTCCAATGAGCGCAGGTTGAATCCAATACTCAGAACTTATGAGCACTCATGAGTGTTGTAGCCCCTTGTCCAACATCTTAGACCTCTACAAGCCAACCCATGACAGTCTTGATTCATATCTACTTCCAACATATGACCGACTGTGGATAGTTTGAATAACTTAGTCAATCAGGAAGAACGACCTAGTTATTCTGGAAGTCAAAACATGCAAAATGAAACACAATAATAATAGAATCTAATATGGTATCAAAACCTATGAACATAAATAAAACACCTTTTATTTATCACCATATGATTACACATTATTCATTGTATACTGTTTCAGCTATCAACTTTATTCTTGAATTTAAAACAATAGTTGTCCCATGCTCCAAGCATGTACACTATGTTTTCTAAACACTAGTCATGCCATACACCAAGTATGCATACTATGTTTGTCTATGATCTTCACTTTGTGAATTAGATCAATTGAACATAACTCCAATGATCCTCTTTCACAGTCCCAAATCCTTACTGCAAATGCAAGAATTCCAAATTCATGCCATTTACTGAAATCTGTTAGATTCTAAACTTATATGCATTGATCCTCCTGTAATGATTATGCACAGAGTCAGAAAGACTTGACAACAACCATTACAGAGCATTCCAAGGAGATCAACTCCTTGGAAACATCCTTCTTGCATTAAGTTTCCTAATCTTACACAGATTGAATAATTTCCAACTTTGAAACATTTCCATATTCCATTTTGACTATCACTTCTGAACAAGAGTTGCCTCCTTACAGATTATGTCAATATGGTCCTTCCAGAATTAACACTATACTTCCAACTGTCCTTGAGCAACCAATCTTTGGTAAACCTTAGATTGTCCTCGACAATTGCTTAATCCTTTTAGTCATATCCAGTTCTAGACCTTTTCCCTTCTTAATGCCCCAGGCATTTGGAAAATTTTAGAAAGGATAAATATAGCACATGTAATCGATCCTATATCCGAAGCATATGGGACACGAGTCATGATGTCTCACATAAAGACTAAACCAGTCTTTTGCTATAACATTTCCATTTCTATTTGCCAAGTTCTCATAATTCAGATTATGAAAAGGGATGCCGTAATCATAATCGAATTTTAGAATGCAAATAATGGACCCATATATAGAATTTCCTTATGTTGAGTCATTCCAACATGAAATTCATATATATATTCTTGACTAAATACGACTTAAAATCTCAATCTAAGCTTTTAAAATTGAAATGAAGTATAATTTTCTCTCCCTTAATTATAGCAAAACAACTTTTTCAACCCCTGCAGCCTCACGAATTGAAACTTTTGTTTTCTATAATTAACATTGCTAACTTGCAATCTTTATCATAATTATCATGCTCCCACTAACATGATGATTATTAGCATAACACTCATGCTCCCACTAGCTTTGACATGTAATCAGAAATCAGCTGGACTTCTAGAAATCAATACTTTATTGACTTTCTTACCAAAGTTCAGATTTCTGATACTAGATTGCTTTGATAAAACTTTATCAATATCATACACCTTATCTTAGATAGCTCACAGGTGTGTCTAAACAATTTTAAGAACTATGAAAAGGGATGCCGTAATCATAGTCTCGATTGTTTAGACCTTTACCACTTCTCACAAGTCCATGTTAGTATGCCGGTTAACCACACACGCTCCACTAACGACTTTGAGAATGCAAATATCACAATTGCTATCTATATAAAATCTACTTAGTGAAAGCGTTTCCTCACCATCATTTTCATGAATCGGAGAGAAACCTTATGACACTTAGATTTTATGGTGTATGAGTTCCTATCCATGTGAATTTTGTCAAAACCATAATCACAAGACAAGGTTACTGACAAATCCACACTTATATGGATTAAACTTGTGCAATCTTAAATTCTTGCCATGTGGCAGCTCAAGGGTCTGCCATTGCTTCCAAGTTGCTGTGCAACCAATTGAGAACTCTAAGAACTCATATGCAAAGCCAACTATAATTGGAATGAACACAGAAATAGTCAACATGATAGGTTATAAACCTCAAGTCGTGTGCTAGTGAAGAACTTTAGGTTTTACTCTTGATTAGTTCTTGAGACTTTCAAGACCTTTTAAGACTCCCACTGTCCTCTTGACATATAAGACTTGCTTGTCAGATATTCAAGAGATAGTGTGGATTCTAATCAAGACAAACACTTCACACAATTGGCCTTAGTTGGTCTTTGTTTTATCCAAAACATCACAACTTACCAATTTCAAATGTACAAGAGTAGAAAACTTTCTACTCTTACATTTGACAAGTGTTTTTAAACCTTCTTTAAGACATGTCACTCAAGTTACAATCTGAGAGTATAACTCTAAGAATTGTTTTTGGAACGAAGTATAAATCATCTTTTTGATTTAACCACTTCAAGAATTCATAGCTCCTCTTCTTAGCTACCAGAATGCACTTAGAGGATGAATTGTGATAAGGTCTCTTAATCATTAAGATGATTATATAATATGATACTAAAGTACTCTCCCATCTTTTCAGATTTGAGAAACTTTTATCTTTCTGCCTAAGTTGATTCTTCTTATTCGCTCTGCCATACATTGAAACCTTTTCCAATGTCTCAGAATTACACTTAAGCTTGTAAGTATAACCATATTTACTGAATTTTAGTAAATAATGACGAATAGTCTTAACGATTATATGTGGTGGACTTGATCAGTGCACAAGAATGTGTACTCGATCCTTTACTTGACTCACACATCCATGTGAACAAGTACTTAGTCTTAATTTTTTCCAATGCTTGAAAGTTCTTATTCATCATGCTATACAACTTGCATGATTCCAAGTTTCTATCCAACTGAAACTTAGGTGATGAGAATCTTTCCTTATTTGGTAAATTTAGACACTACCACAAATGAAAGAATCAAATTCATATTTCCACTCTTGCTCTTTAATGGAATCTTATAAGCAACAAAAGTTTTCACAAATGTCATTGTAAGGATATTTTAAAATAAAAAAAAAATTTCTTTTATTTTAAAACTTTGCGGAAAAACTATCCTTACAATGCAAAAGCACATGAAAACTTTGTTGTTATTTATTCCTAAGCAATATATCATAACTCTTAAGAAGTAGCTCAAGAATCCGATCTTCAAACTATGCGATAGAAATCCATCTATGCCATCAGATTCAGCATATTCTTTCTTTAAGTTTCTTCACTTTTTCTTTGATTCTTAAAACATCAACATGTGACCCAGTCACATCATGTATCAAGAATCTCAGAATAGAAACTTAGCAGAGTTAGATAGTGGACTTTACCCGCAGTAGAGTCAAACTTATTGACTTTAATATCCTTAGGTAAATTTGGCAGCTTCGCAACCAATGCCCCTTTCTTTGGCAATAGACCCTTGATAATGGGACTATCTCAGACTTAGCCGTTCTCTTTACCATTTGGTCAACCGAGTTGACTATGGCCGATCCCTTTCCATTGGGAAGAGAGAGCTTTACTGGATATCCAATGTCATCATTGTCAATGTCCATAAAGTTTTAGGAAGTTGATCTTAGCAAATAGATAAGATCATTAAGGGTCTTGTCATAGTCTGTTTCATAGGAGTCCCAAAGGAACTCACTATGTGACTTAGAAAGTGATTGATCATCAGCTTCCTCTAGACTTTGACACCCAACTCTCCCGGCTTGTCAATATGTGACTACATCTCCAAGATGTGATCACATATAGACCTTTGCTTGCCAATAGGGCTTGAGTGACCTTAAACTTTTCAGGAACTTGTGGGTTAGGGAGAATAACTGGAGGAAGTGAAAGAAGTATGATTTCCATGGGACATCATCTTCATTTAGGAAAGCTTGTTTCAATAGATTTGGGAAGATCATCTTTTGGGAGATATTGAAGATAGTTGATTTGAAGTCCTTAATATAACACCCAATATGAAATATTAAGGCTAGGACCCAACAACCTATTTATAACTGGAAGAGGGATGCCGTAATCCAAGTTATAAAATAGTTGAAGGTAGGTAAATGACGATTTACCAATTTCCACCATGAAAAACGAAATATAATTAAGTTTTAATTGGATTTGAAACTCCTAGATCTTTTGAGATACATTGAACTTTCAATGGCATGTTTGAATCTCGATTGTGCCCTCTCAAGTTTGTGACTGGGATGCCGAGGATCACAAACAAGGTGTGAATAACCATACAAATTGACTTGGTACCCTCAACAATATTACCTAATCGATGTGCCGGTTAACCACACACGCTCCACCGATCTATAATAAAGTTAAGTTACCCTTTGCCACTCTTACTAGTCCATGTTAGTGTGCCGGTTAACCACACACGCTCCACCAACGACTTGGTAAGGTACAAAGTGTAATTTTATGGGCTAGCACCAAATTCACATTTTCCTAAGTAACTAATATTGGGAATTTATAAATGTTTAGTTACTTAGTATTTATCATTAATATTTTTAATGAAGGGAGAATTATAGTCTTTGTCCTACCCGTTCGGCTAACGACCCTCCACCAGTCAAGGAAGCGGTGGGTGAGAGTGGACACCCATTAAACTGCCATTTTATAGGCAGTAACCTTATACCCCCCTTATAGACCGGCTTCGTGAATGAGGCCTACTAACGGTAAGATTGACTTTATCTTATACATATCTATATAATTAAAATTATAATAATAGTATAAGGGTTTGAATTTTAACTTTTAAAATTCTAAGGGCTAACTTGGAATTAAAGTATTCATAAGTGAAACTTTTCAAATTCCAAAACTTGAGGGCAAGTTTTGAAACTATTCAAAACTAATTAATTCCATAACTTATGTGTTTAAATTAGTTTTAATTAAAAAACTCTTCAAGTTCCATAACTTGAGGACAAGTTATGGAAGACTTTAAACTAATAAAAGAATGTAACTTTTCTTTATTTTGTAATTTATGGAATCAATTAAGGTTACACATTTTATTACTTAATGAAGTGACTCTTGAACCTCCATAACTTGAGGACAAGACTCTTCATTTTTGTAACCATTGCCAACTTTTATGAGTTTTATGAAACTTAAATGTGACTTTTCATATAACTTGAGGACAATTTACAAAAACACATTTTAGAATCAACTCTTAGATTAAAATGGATTGAAAAACACATAATCAAATAACTTTTCTATTAATCTAAGCAACTCATAAGAACAAGATAATTCAAATCAAACTTTTTCATGTAATTAGCCTAATCACTAAACTAATACAAAACATGAATCTATTGACAATTATCTTTGAAATTGGATTAGTATGAACATTACCACATCAAAAACAAGTTTATAAGTTCAAAAACAGCTTATGGTAATGTTCCTAGTCCATTTCTAGCCAAAAAAACTCGAAAATATGCTATCTGGGGCTCCTACTCGTCGAGTGTATCAACCTACTCGCCGAGTAGGATGATTTTCTTCATGGACTCGGCGAGTTCATCAGTGGACTCGGCGAGTCCAGTGCCCAGAATGCCCGAAATTCGACTTTTTCAGCATTTTTCAGCAGTTTGCATCAAGTATAATTGAAAACAAGCCTAGTCTCTGATACCACTGTTGGGTTTTGAGCATTCTAACACTCCTAAGTGTACATGCAACCCTAAATACCTTGGATCTATGTTTTCTCTATTAGACATGCAAATATGATTATCCAAGGTATTATCCTAACTAGCATACCAAAACATTGATACTAGGATAATAAAATAGATAGAATACATACCTTGTTGTTGTTGCTTGACTCCACGAAGCTTGAGAGCCTAGTGCCCCAAGTGTGACACCTCAAATGGTTCACACAACATCATGAACTCTTGGAATAACCATGAGAAGAAGACATACATGTTCAAATCGGCTAGCCCTCAAAATATGTATCACTAGTGCCAATTTCTTGAACTAAAGGGGTTCTTATATAGTGTGGCTATTAGGGTTACACCATGTAACTCATGACTTTACCCATTCCTTATGCTCCATGGGTTTTAACCTCCATGGAGTATCCATGGATCACCACATGGGTTAAACCCAACATAAAGGAATCTTGGATCATAAGCCCACATATATAAGAATGAATGATTTACACAATCAATCCCCATATATTTAATTAGTCTCTTTTTGATCATTAAATTAAGTCCAAATTAATTCTTGATCAATACTAATTAAATAACATGATTTCATATTAATATATTAGAACTTATAATATATTAATATGTCACAAAATGTCTTTTCCTCATAAACGGTCTATCCAAATGTTCCGATGCCATGCAACCCAAATGGACCATGCCGAGTCGGGTCAAGTACATACCAATTATAGTTATGGACTTAGACACTAATCCAACAGGATTTTGTGCCAATTCCTTAGGTCAATCCTTAGGAATGAATGAATGAAGGATAGTTGATTCTTAGGGTAAAACCTTAAGAAATAAAGAAGATAATGGGGATGGGTAATTGGGTTGATTGTTTGATGATTGGATATAATAATTGTATTATTGTGAGTTGAAAACCCTATATGCTCACCAGGCTCCCAAGCCTGACCCACTCAGTTTTCTTTGCATTACAGGTAAAGGCACAAGAGCATAAGTTCGTTGACTTGACGAGAGATTCTGGATTATAGACCAGTAGTTGTAAATAACTGTTGTAAGGTCCATTTTAATCTATTTATGCTTTTGGTCTGTATCGGAATATGACATCCCGAGATTTTATTATTTAATGAAAAGTACATTCTCTTTGAGAAATGTTTGGATAAACTTTTATCATATCTTGTTTGGGAACAAATTCCGCAACCGTTTTCTTTAAAAGATTACTCTGATTTTATTAAAAAGCATAAATGAAACCGGTCTTTTCTGGCCGTGATTTTGGGGATGTCACAATTTCCTCAAAAATTGATAAGCTTCGTGAAGATCTGGCAGTTGAAAGCGGTATAATGGATGAACTTGATGCCAAAACAACAAAAGTTCAAGTTCAAGCTGCCAAACTCGCCCATACAAACAACGAGATCAAGGAGCTTAAGTCTGAACGCATTGTTGTTAAAAGCGTTGTTAGAGATGTCAACACCTTGCTCTCGAATATTCTTGATGCTCATGATCCAATTCTTTCAATCTCTATTCGAAGGCATTTGGCTGAAAAGTTTCGTCCTGCTCTTGCCATGCTTAGTCAGATAGAGGGTGTTTCGGAGTCTCCTGACCTTTCAAAACAAGGGGGAGAATCGTTAAAAGAATCTCAACAACCTTCGAAGACTGATGAGCATAAACCAAAACTCTCAAATAAACCGAAGAATAATGTAGCTTCGGGAACAAGAGGAAAAGAGAAAGTTGTTCACAGTGAGGATGAAGAGCTTGATGAAAACAAGCTCAAAAGGCGAAAGGCTCGTGAGGCTGAGTTGGATGAACATTAGCGAATCATCAGAGAGGCAGAAGCGAAAGAGCGAGTAGAACGTGAAGCTCAGGTTACTTTGGAAAGTCGAAGACTTTGTTTCCACCGTGGACCTTGGAGTGAATCCTCAATGAGGCAGTTAATAATCTAAGCGAAAGTTGGTTGGAGCCTGTTACTTCGTTTGATCTGGAGAATTCGGCTGATTTACAGTTCGACATGCCTATCACTCCGAGAGCATTTCTGTTTCGCTGTTTTGATGTAATTGTGAATGCTCCTGCAACAAACGAAAAGGTCGATAATAATTTAATGGAGTTTTATGTTTCGTATTCCAAGCCTCAATATCTCACTTGGAGTGCGCAAAAGATAACAGCCGTGAAGGTCATTGGGCCAATAGAAACAGGGAGCTTCATGAACGTCATGTTCAAAACAACAAGAGGATCAGAAAGCATTGTACACGAGTTTTCCTTGGCTGATCTGCCACGTCTCAATCCCTATGATTGGATCGTTTTACTGCACTTTCTTTTGAAGGATGAAAAGAAATACAAAACTGTTCTGGGGCATTTAAAACGAATGTTGATTTCGTACATCCATGAGGTGGCGAAATTTGACATAGAAATTGCTTCAGTTTTGAAGAAGAAACCTACTGATCCCCTTACTGGGCAAGACGAAAGATATCAACACAATGCAGATGGAGAAGATTGACAAAGATAACTGGACCGTAATGTTTCATCGTGGTTCTGGAGCTAGTTTTGAAGAAATGCCTCTTCGTACTGCCTAATAAGCATCTGTTCTCTATAGTTTGCTTGGAATTCATTTTGGATATCAAATGCCAATGAAGCTGAATGACGATGTTGCGAAGAAGATTTTCTCTAAAATGATAAGGCGGTACATTGCCTTTCACATGCATCTTCTCGTAGTCATTCCCAAACTCTTCAAGACTACAAAGAAGACTCAACTATGAAGAGACTCTCGACTAAATAGACGCAAAGGGGGAGATTATTGGGAATTATAGTTGCGTCTTTGAGTCTTATTTTAATAGTTCATTTATGTAAACGGGCTTGGGCTTGTCCACCCATCATTTATTAGGGTTAGTGTATTTAAGGTGCATGCATGCACCGTGTTTCACAACTTTTGCAATTATTCTTGTAACCCTAATCACGCCTCTACAGTAGCAATTCTTAATCGAGTTCTTCTGAGGTTGTGGCTTATAATCATTCAGCATACTTTGAATTATTGTGTTGTTCTTGTTCATAATCGGTTTTGAATCTAATCGATCTTTCAAGGATTTATATCCTAACAATTTCTAAGAAGTTGAGTAGATTAGTTGAGTTTAGATCCATATGTTTCGATTATTAGATCAAACTGTTTGTTGTTTCCGCTACCTTTTTGTTTATTCTAATGAGGCTCGAAACCCGTCATCCCATTGTGGCAGCTTTAGTACGACTCTAAGACCTAATTTTTTAGAATTAGTAGCTCCATCTGTAAAGAGGGTCCACTTCTTCAATTCTTCTATATCTTGAATCCATTGAACTCCTTTCTTGGCTTTAGGTTGATGATCCGGGCTGAAATCTGCCACAAAATCTGCTAATGCTTATGATTTTATGGCATATCTTGGCTCGTATCTTAAGTTGTAGGTACTTAATTGTAGAGACCACTTGGCCATTTTCTCTGACATCTCAACTTTCTCATCACATTCTTAATTGGATAGTTAGTTTTTACAAAAATAGGATAAGTTTCAAAGTAATGACATAGTTTACTTGAAGCACATATAAGAGATAGAGTTAGTTTTTCAATACGTGATTACCTGGTCTCAGGATCCAAGAAACTCTTTCTTACGTAATATATAGGATGTTGAGCACCATCTTGTTCCTTGACCAAGACTGAACTTGCTGCAATCTTAGATACGGCTAAGTAAAGGAATAAAGGTTTTTAATCTTCTAGTTTAGCTAGCAATGGTGTTGAAAATATATAACTCTTTAGCTCTTGGAATGCCCTATCATGTTCTGATGTCCATTTGAATCTTTTGTTCTTTCTCAAAACAACATAGAAGGGCTTTCATCTTTCAGATGCTTTGGAGATAAACATGTTTAGTATCAATCTTTGGAAATCTTTAGTAGAAGTTGGGCATTGCAAATTCAAGATAGCCTTGATTTTTTTTGGGTTGGCTTCGATTCCTCTCTTTGTTACCATGTAGCCCAAGAATTTCATAGCTTTGAAACCAAACTGGAATTTAGAAGGGTTGAACTTCATGTTGAACTGATCAAAGATGTTGAATGCCTCTTCAAGATCTTGGAGATGATTCTCAGCTTTCTTGGATTTTACTACCATGTCATCTATATAGATTTCTATGGTTTTCCCAAGTTGTTGCTTGAACATCTTGTTTACTAGTCTTTGATATGTTGCACTTGCATTTGTTAAACCAAAACGCATAGTTATATAACAATAAGTGTTGTAAAATTTGGCCTAGGCGGCTCCTAGGTACTCGGCGACCACTTACTGTCTACGATTTATGCTAGTTGGTTGAGTTAGGTGGAGTCGGTCCTGAGTGGCTGTAGGCGGTCCTAGGTGGTCTTGGGCGGTCCTAGGTGGTCTAAGCCGATAAAAAAAAAGTCAAACATTCAAAATTTTCAAAACAAAATTCCCCTATTACTCAAATTTATGATATTGCGTAACTAAATTATGATGATTGATTACTAAAACTGTTAAAAAGATCCCCAATTAGTCTAAAAATTATCATATACGGCCACTAAAATATTTAGATGACTAAATATACCAAAGTTTTATGGTTATTTACTTATTTTTTTAGGATATAAGTAATATTTAGTTTTTCAAAAATAAATTCTATTACAATTAAGGATTTCCGCCTAGGCACCAATTAATCCCCGCCTAGACCTGATAGTCCCTTAACCCTAGTCGACCGCCCGACCATCGCCTAACGACTTTTACAATCCTGATAACAATATATACTCATTGGGGTTATGAAAGTGGTATCTTCTTGATTTCAAGGCTTCATGTGGATCTATTGAAATCTGGATTAAGCATCCATGAAGGTAAGGATTTCATGTCCGGTATTTGCATCTACCAAAGAGTCTATGTGTGGAAGAGGAAATGGATCTTTAGGGCATGCTTTATTAAGAACCGTGAAATCCATACATACTCTCTACTTCCTATTCTTCTTTTCGACTACCACCACGTTGACCAACCATTTTGGGAATTTTACTTCTATAATAATCTTAGCCTTGAGCAATCTTTTAATCACTTCTTTGATGATTAATTTCCTTTTAGGTGCGAATTTCCTTCTTTCTTGATGAACTGGACTGAAACTTGGATCAACATTTAGCTTATAAGTTATATATCCTTAGATATACTTGTCATATCTTCATGTTTTCGAGAAAAGGTTGATTTCCTGTTCTTCGGGAACTTGGTAAGATCTTGCTCATTGGCGGCGATACCTTTAGCGGCGACGGATACTCATTGGCGGCGACACACCGGAGGGAAAACAACGTGGGGTTTGCTACGTTGTTGGATCATCGCTTAAATCGACGGATGAGTTGAAATGACATGGATTACCAGCATAAGCCTTTTAGCGGCGACGGACACTCTTTGACGGAGACACACCGGAGGGAAAACAATGTGGGGTTTTCTACGTCCTCCTAGTCGTTGGATCATCGTTTAAATCGACAGATGAGATTGAAATGACGAGGATTGACAACAAAAGCCTTTAGCGGCGACGGACGCTTTTAGCGGCGACCAAAAAACGCGTTTTTTTGTTGTCGCTGCTAAAGTGTCTGTCGCGGCTAAAGGGATCGCCGCTATTGTCGGTTATTCTTGTAGTGTTATACCGGACGAACTAATGTTGTTTAAATCAAATAATTGTTTTCTTTCTAAGCTTATTATTTATGTATTGCAATTCTGCTGAAATGGCAGTTTTCGAATATTAAAATTTGATAAGAAAAACCTGTATTTTTTTCTATATTTTATTGCTCATTTGAATAAATCAATATCTCAATATTAGCCATTAGTTATCATTGTGTTTTGAGGGCATGAAATGCTCCCCTTGTCATTCGTAACGTGTATGCCTCACACTTAACCATACCATGGCTCCACTACGTTGACTACGTGCACTTTCCATCTTGTTTTTAAATATATTATATTTTCCTAATTATTTTATTTGTATTTATGATATAATAACGTGTCAAACTAGGTGTCTATAAATGGGTAAAAGGGTCAAACGAAATGTAAATGTAAAAAAGAAAAGGAATATAGTGCCGAGATCGGGTTAAATCATTAAATGCAAGATGTCTATATGCTTTGCTAAATACGTACTATATTATTTTAACCTAGAAGTCAATGTTTCCGTATTATATTAATTATGTAAGATTTAACCATATAATTTCACATGAATTAATAAAATGTAAGAATAGTTTTATTGATTTGGTATAGTATTAGAGTGTTTAATGAATGCTGGTGCATATTTTAGAGGCAAATTGACAGCACACCCATGACCCACCATTCACGATGACTTTATTGTCATTTCTCTACGATCCTCTTTTCTAGCCAACATTAACTCATTTTTAGAATTGTTCACTCCTTATAACTATAATTCGATTCTTTAATATAATATTATTAATAATAACCGACTAAATTTTTAAGGTTAAAAAATCAGTTGTTTTTTCATTAAAATACAATTCTATATATTAATTGTGACATAAACCAATCAAGGGCATCTACAGTATTGAATTCTATAGTATATTTCAAAAAAATCTATAATTCGATTTTTATAATATATTAGGTGTAAGACCCGTATATTATATGGGTTAATTAAAATAATTAAATATTAAAGTTTTAATAATAAGTATTTTTTAAAATAATATTTTGAAATAAGGAATGAAAGAACATATTAATTGCAATTTACTATCATATTTATTACATTTAATATTTTACATATATAAGTAAAAGTATTATGTGATTTTTTATTTTTAAAAATTGAATAATACATAAATTGACATGTGGATATTATTTATTTAAAAGATATCACAAAATGACAAATATCAAAACTTATGAGAAATTGATATGTGACAAAGTTGATCTTCATTTATTATAGTAGATTAAACTCTAAAAAGTTTAATTGAAACATTTATTTAAAATTAGAAACTTTCATTTTTCTTATTGAATAATGGATGACAATTGAACTTCAAACTTATTGAATGTCAATATGACATCTTATAATAGTATAGTTTTATCTATTAATATGACATCTTATAATAGTATAGTTTTATCTATTGAATGATAATTATGTTTGTCATCTAATTCAACTCTCCTATTGAATTAATTCATTGTTGATGCTCCAATATATTAAATCAAGTTCTATAAAAGTAAAGATATTGAATGATTTATGAAATTTTTTAGGATAAAATGTTGTTTACATTTAGATAAAATGTCGTGTAGATAAGTTATGTGCCTTTTTAAGAACAAATAAACCATATAAATTAGACTAAAATTCTATTTTTTTCAATATATTAAGTTTGTAATATTTATTAATTTAAAAAAAATGGATAATTAACTTTGACAATTGTAATATATTAAGCATTGTTTGTTTGAACTCACTAACTTACTACGTCTAAATTAAAGGAAAATTGAGTAATCTAACCTATATAGACCTTATAAAAAATAATTGTTTTTTTCTATTCTTTATAATGTAACCATTTTCTTCGGAATACTGTATTCCTAGTAATTATGTTTGTTCTGGTGTTGGTATGAGTTAGGTGACTTTTGACATAAAGTGGTTTCAAATATGGCATAGCACATGCCAAACTTACATTTTGGATTGTCTTTCAGCAATCCTGATAGTTTGTGTAAATTTTGGATTGTCTTAGTAAATTCTGGGCAACAAATTTGGTATATTTTGCACTAAATATGTTATGTGTTCAATCATCTTTTCTTTCACTTACAACTAAAAATTCATAATTGTGTTTAACAATTTTTGAAAATAATTTAATTAGATCGTTATCACGAAGAAATTTTTGTGAACCCCTATGTTTGCTTACATAACCTTTTAATAACCAACCTCCATAGTTTTACCAACATTAGAACAAATGTTTTGGATCATTTTCAGCTATGTGGTTAAGGATTTTGGATGTGTGGTAATAAACTTTTTGCCAAATTTTAATTGTTTACTTTTAGTCATTATGTTTGTTACAATTGATATGGCAAATAAATGTAGGTTCATAAATTCATCACATGCATGCTACCAATGATCTTTATAGGTAATGTCTCTCTGAGAGGGGACTACCTATACTCAATGTTCATAGCGGTTGCTATGGATGGAAACAATTAGACCTTGACTATAACGTTTTCTTTGGGTTTGATATATAGTTTCAACTCTTATATCTTGTTCCTGTTGAGGCTCATAGAATGTCTCAGGAACGCCATGGAAGTAGCATTTACAACCAATATGGACGATGTGATAAACTTCTTCATTTGGTTAGGTCTTCCAAGATTTATATCATGGTTATTATTATAAGAGCGTGACTTTAAGTTTTTCATCTAAGATTAGGCGAAGTAGACTAATAGAACCTTTGTTCTTCATGACATGCAAATCATATACATTGTCAGATTTTGAACAAAATTTTGGTAGACTAGAATATGTCCTTGGATCTCATGCGATCAGGAATGAACATGATTGTCTTAAAAATACCGGTCATGCGAAATGGGTAAATTCTTTTTTCCACAACCTCCATTTTGTAATGAACCTTGATTTTCCAGATGCTATCCACATGTTATCGATTCATGAACACAATTTACCAATAACGATGTTCATTAAGGTTATATGTTACACCATTCAACGAATTTATATTCAATGTAGTATATGTGGAGGTAAAATAACGTATAAATAAGGAAATATTGTGTAGCTTTTAACTGACCAAAATCAAAATATTTTTTGTAGGTGGGATCTCTAGTGAACTCACCATTTATGTAGAGATGGTGCTTAAAAATAGGATGCACAAGTTTCTTTGGTGGGGGGGGGGTGAGAAAAATGGCATTATCCATGTAAGAAGTAAGAGATTTTTATGAACACTTTGTTGTCAATATTTAAATTTGAACGTGTCCATGTGAAAAATGATGTAGTTGTCGTATATCGAACGGTTATGATGTGGTTGTAGCACGATCTTTCTCCTTCTCAGACTTTTACCATATGGTTCAAATTTATTTGGAGGTCTGTAGTGTATCAAATTTCATACCAATTGGAAATTACGAATCCTCTACCCTCTGAATAAGAAATATCAAACCCAATGATGAACTTTTTAATACCTATGTAATTGAATTAATTATGTGTTTGAAATTATGAATGACAATTTTTATCATTATTTTTTATTACATACTACAAATAACAAAAAAAAAAACTACAAATTAGAATTAAGGGACATGTTTGATAATATACCAAGCAACTTAGTGTGCAAAGTCAGCTTCGGCAGTGCATTTGTAATGTTGTGATAAATTATGATGAAAATCTTCACCTTCCTTCTTAAATCCTTAAACTTTGTCTTGACTACTTTGTTTGTTAAATAGGCTCTATGACCAATTCATAGTGAAATGTATGTGTCAAGAGGATCCAAAGTGAACCTACAATCAAATATAGGGGGCCGATGATGATACTATCATCCGTAATCATATTTCGAGAACGTATGAATGCAATATTTTCCTTCGTAGTCAATGAAAGTGATACGTTTTCCTCAATTTTAGGTTGAATAATTGAAAACAAGTTTGAAAAGTTAATGGAGTAATAGGTCTTATTTATAGGATAAAATGTTAGAAACTCAAGAATCCAGACACACATTCCAAACTTTATAAGTGCATTCCGGACACACACTTAACACTTCTACATGCTTAAATTTATCACCTTCGACTCACCACATACCGCCTTCAGTTTACTACCTACCAATTTACTTCAACATTATATAAAGTGTTATAACCCAACAAGAGGATCAAAGTAATTGCATTAGAATGAGTTCATCTAAATTTGGTGATTGGCATTATGAATATGAAGATTGTTATATTTGTTTTGATATTAATCTATTTCCTAAATGCCCAAATTTTTCACTCCCGGCTAAGATACTCGATGACAATTTTCAAAGCAATGACGGAAGCTAAATAAGCAAACCGAAGGGACTAAAACAATTCGACTACTTAATCACCATTCATGCTTTCTAGCAACACATGTGAATGAAAAAGAAAAATGGTTGGTTGAAACTCCGAAAAAATTAAAAAGAGGCTAAGAAGTGGATTCAAGGTACGGATACAGAGATTGATAAACCTCAACATAAAATGTGACCGTCTTATAGATGTTGTTATAATTATAGGAGATTTTGTCTACCATTAACAAAATATGCATCGCTTGCAATTTCTTAATTTGTGGAAAGGAAGTTAAATATGTAATAGATTTTGTATGGTTCGTTTACCTAATGCTAATTAAAAATATTTCCATTTAAGAAAAACATATTGTTTTACATATTTAAGATTAAAATTACATTACATTTTCTATATTACATATGATTTCCATGATAAGTTAGGAATTGCATCTGGTGCAAACTATCAGTGTCTACACGAACTTCAAATAATTCCATGTGACTCTCAATTAGGCCGAACACATTATCAACCATTTCCACTCATTCATCTAGTGTTGCACTTTTCCTATATGCTTCTTCGATGCTTTCCATTAAGTTGACAAACTGTTGTATATATTCAGATTTTGTAATGATAAGCAATTATATTATATATTGCTAGCTTTCTACATTCCTCGACTATAGAAGAAGGAGGTAATGAGATTTCCAATATTACTATTTTCTCTTTCATTCTTTGAAAACTATGAATAATTTCTAATAAAGTCCTATCAACAATACCTCAACACATAACACTTCATATTTTATTTGTAAGGGCGGTGCGGTAGTGGATGTTGAAGACTATGATTAAGAAAATAGAGAAATCTTTAAAAAAAACAAATGGTTCTAAAAATAAACATTATAAAACGATATCTTCGACATGGAGTTATTGACATCCAAAACAAACATTATAAAACAATAACTAGTCTAAAATAATAGATTTGTGTAAGATTGACTCTTCTCATCTTTGATAGTTATATCTAATTTCAGTTTAAGCTTTAACACCTTCTCTAATTTGCTTTTTATTTTATTGTTTGACCTTGGATAGTCTGTATGCGAATGTTTTTCAATTTCCATATTATGTATTTATCTCTACAAATAAAAACTTATACTATTAGTGTCTTAAATACAAATATAATAGAAGTGTTTTAATTCATTTTACCATAATTTGGTATAATTCTGAAAGTTCTTATTGATCGTATATAATTATGTTATCTGTAAAACCCAATTTTTCTTAAACAATGCCCACACAAATTGATCAAAAATTCATTTAAACCATTGCTTATGATTTCAGACTAATTTGATGATATTAATTGGTTTTATGTAAAGAAATAGTAGCTATTAAATTAGAAATAGAGCAATATGAAAAACAATACAAGTTATTCTAGACATTTCATGTCTTTTCAGAACATAACATCTGATTCTAGTTAAAAGCGTTCAAGATATTTTCTTCATATTCGGCACTAGTTCTTCCCATTCCACAAACTAATTTAAAACATTATGTATATTACCTAACATTCCATGATGTATTAATGAGGGTTTTAGGCTACTAGCAGGTAACCAATTATTATATAGAAATTTTTTAATAAAAAATAGTACATGTAATATGGAATTCTATACATATTCTATGTATTCCAAATATTGTCTTCATATTTCGAAATTGATATTGTTGGAACCTGAAAGTGAACCTCTAGCAATCTGTGTCCTTGTATGTTCCATGGCAAGTTAGTTCCGAAGTCAGATGGTGTTCCGGAGTCAATCAGTGTTACAGAGTGAAATTGGTGTCCGGAACAAAGTCTATGTTCCGGAGTTGTTGTTTTTGAACTAGTGTTGTCTGAATGTACTTTTGTCCATCTGAATTGATTGTATTTGTCATTTAGCTTGATTTAACATGTCATAGGACTTAGTCTCTTTTGTCAAACCTAGATAATCAGAGGGTCAGAAGCAACTCTATTATCCGGTCCTATGTTTGTATTTGGTCAGTTCGATGTAATCTGTTCTCCTATTTAAAGGAGCTTTCTATGATAAATCAAGTGACGGATTGTTCAAACAAATATAGCAATATTCTAGTTCACTTCACCTTTCAAGTTGTTATCTCAAAGATTCTTCTTGTTATTCATATATTATCTTTACTTTGATTATTATCTTCTCTCTTCATTAAAATCTTGAACACTTTATTGAAAGCATTAACTCAGACTTGACTGGTCTTGCCAGACTTGACTGGAACATTCCTTAGTAAGAAGACATTGATCTTAAGCATTAACTCAAGGTTTGAGTTTTCAAACCTTGTCCCTACGCATCAGATCTCTTGTTCTCACATTTGGTATCAGAGCTTGAGTGCTTGTCCTTTGAATCCATAAGATCAGATTATAGTTGATTCGAGATTACCTTGGTATTTCGATCATTTCTCTGTTCAGGATAAAAGTTCTTCTATATACCACTTTTGCTCAAGATATCTTAACTTCAATGGCTGCTTCTAATACTCAACAAATGTACTCAATGCAAATAGCAAATAGCGTGGGTTACCCTACACGTGCCCCACTGCTAGTTGTTGAAGAATATGATCACTGGAAAGTTAGAATGGAAAGATTTTTACTTGAAAAGAGAAAGGTGAATCTATCTGGAGATCCGTTAAAGAAGGTCCTCATGTTCCAGTTCGAACCGTTGTTAGATATGTTGTTGCAACTCTCTTGGGACAGGATCAACAACGTCAAGCACCTCTCACTGCTGATGATCTCGAAAAGTTGCATGCTGATCAAGTTGCCTTTTCAGAAATGGTGTTTGGTGTTCCAGCTTCTCTCTTTGAGCACATCAAACTGTGCAAGTCCGCAAAAGAGATTTGGGACACACTTCAAGATTTGTTTGAAGGGTCAGAGAACGTGAAGGATAAGCGTTTGACTTCGGTTGTCAATGAGTTCGACACTTTCACTACAACACCTGGTGAATCTGTTGCCTCAGCTTCAAATAGATATCGAATCGTTGTCAACAACATGACAACTCATGGGATAGTCCGAACTCCACTTGAGTACAATATTAAGTTCATTAACAGTCTAGGAAAGGGATGGGGAAACGTGAAATCATGTCTTCAGAGCAATGGGTCTCTGAAAAAGTTCAAGCTCTATCAACTTTTTGATGAGCTTCAAGGTCATGAGTCAAATGTTGCTCAAACTCTACGCGAACTCCCCGTATGTCCTTTAGCTCTAGTCAGTTCCTATGATCCACAAACTTCCAACCCAACCATTTCGGACCCTCTCACTACTGTTGTTCCATACATTCCTCTTGTCCAATCCTCACCCCAACCGTTCCGGTTCTCACAAACTCTAACTATCAGTCTATGGAGACTTTGAATCCTGATGAAATGGACTCCGAACTACTTTTTCAACAAGAGTTTGCTCTACTTTCCATTAAATACAACCGTCCTTTCAACAAGCCTCACAACAATCGATTCCAAAAACCTCACCACAACAATCATTTTCAAGCTCCTCACCAAAATAATCATCAACCATTCAACAAAACTTCCGAAAATCCTCCAGCCTACAAGCCAAATCTTCCTACTCTGAATCCTACCTCGGAACCTTCACAGATTCCAAAGTCTGAAAAACCCAAGATTATGTGTCAAAAATGTGGACATGCAAATCACTTTGCCAAAGATTGCTTAGCTGAAGTCCCACAAAAACTGAAGATGAAGGACTCTGCTTACTATGCTCGCCAAGCTCAAGAATTAGCTGAAAGTGAAAAGGCTTTTTTTACTACTGTATCAAGAGATGTGGAAGGGTATTGGTCGTCTGGATATGATGATGACATAACCATTGGCAGAAACATGTGTCTTATGGCTCGATAAGAAATTGAATCTGATGAAGGCTATTGGTCGTCTGGGTCCGAAAGAGATGATGAAGATGCTGAGTCGAACTACTTCTACATGGCTACCAACGATACACCTGGCAGAAGCATCGTTCAACGGGTAAAATCTATGATTACTAATAATAATTTTAATTTGTCTCTTTTAGAACCGTATCTAACCCAGATCCAATCAGATATGAACATCATTTACAAAGCCTATGAGTCAGCCATAGAAGCCAGTGAGAAGAAGGACAGTGAATTGAGTCTTCTTAGGTTACGTTTCGAGGATAAGAAGTTAAGAATAGAGTCTTTAGAACATGAGCTTGTAATGTCAAATGATGAATGTATCATTCTTAAGGACAAATGTAAAATCACTTATTCGGAAAGAAATGTTTTAATTTCTGATAACAAACGTCTTATTGCTAAGATTGATGTCATGCACCATGCCATAGACATACTTGAAGAAAATGAACGGATGACTCATAATTTTCGTCATCCTTGGTCAAAAGCTCCTGGTCTCAAAAGCGAGTTTCCGAAACCAGTTGTTCGTCCCTTAAAGGAGTTACAAAATATGACTTTTATGGGAGATGTTTCGAACATTAAACATTCGGATACACCTGTTTCTCCCTTGTCACCCCTTCATGAGACTTCTGATCATTCTGCATCCCTGATTCCTGATTTTAAGCCTATAGTTGTCAAGAGTCCCGATTCCATGCAA
Organism: Lactuca virosa; assembly: GCF_052849685.1. Taxonomy (NCBI): domain Eukaryota; kingdom Viridiplantae; phylum Streptophyta; class Magnoliopsida; order Asterales; family Asteraceae; genus Lactuca; species Lactuca virosa. The sequence goes on from NC_136429.1 coordinate 507,667,540, forward strand.
TTTCCGCCTTTGATAAACCTGGACCAAAATCGGACCTCGGAACTCAACTCTAGTACTCCAAAGTCTGTTGTTCAAAATCCGAACCACAACCCTCCTAACAACTGTGTTGTTGAGGAAATTTTTCCGGAATCAACTGAACCTAAAAATTCAGATTGTGTTTGGGCATCTTTAGATAGTGATGTTGATGAGTCAATCTCATGTGATTCGGAACCTCAAGTGATTTCCAAAACAAATCTAGTTCCCATTACGCCTATGTTCAACAATCCCTTAGTAGGATAAACTTCTAAATCTTTGTCTCATTCCAAAAGAAAGCAAATGTTAAATAGGAAGGATATTGTAGATCCTAAAGTGGAAGCTCGGAATGCACACAAAAAGGAAGTTAAGACTAGATAAAATTCAAGATTCCTTGAGAACTACAAAAAGAGTGTATCTCGGAATTCTCATTCATCAACCCATAGTCAAAACTCCTTCACACCCACTAAGATCCTCAAGAGGCCTTCCAATCCTCCCAGTCTTGTAGAATAAAAGAAAGCCGTCAGTCCCACTCAGGAAAAAGTCAAGTGTAAGCACCACATCTGTCTGAAACACCTCTCATCGGACTGTTTCATTGGTTTTCATTGCAAAAACTGATGGTATAATTTTTAAACCTCAACTTTCAAAATCAAATGTGCCATCAACCCAAACAAAAAGTGTTAAGAAAAAAAATTCTTCAAAATCTTCAAAACAAAACCTTCTTTGGAAAGTCAAAATACACAATGATGAAACAACAACTCTGGTAGACAAAGTAACTCCGGAAGTTGAATGTCCAAAGAAAGTTGTTCCGAACTGTCATGTCATTGAGTATGACTACAGAATAGATGAAAGAACCATGACCTTCTATTTGTTTCCTAAGGAATCTCGGAACAAACCTTCCAAACCATCTGTTGCTCAAAAGTCACAACCGAAGCCTAAGACTCGTGCCTTTGTCCCAAAACCTAACTCGGAGCCTAAAAGCTCCACCACTCACTAATTTTGCAGGCACTTTGTGCTTCAGATCAAGAGAAAATATTATATATTGATAGTGCTTTCTCCATGCACATGACGGGGCAGAAGGACTTTCTGCGATGTCTCAAACTTGCACCAAATGCAGGCTATGTGACGTATGGCAACAACTCCAATTATCAGATCCAAGGTTATGGCATCCTTACCAATGGCAACTTCTCTATTTCGAACATGGCATATGTAGTTGACTTAAAGCACAATTTTATAAGTGTGGCTCAACTCACTGATGCAAATCGTCGAGTTGAATTCTACAAGAAACATAGCTACGTCATGTCCGAAGATCGAAAGGAATGCTTGACCAAGTCCAATCGCAACAAGAACATGTATCCTCTTGATATCAACATGATCATTGGCAAGCCCCAACTTTGCTTACGCTCAAAATTTGTTCCTGACGTCAGTTGGGTATGGCATAAGAGGCTTGCTCACTTGAACTTTACATATATGAATGATCTTGTTTCGGGTGAAATGGTTAGAGGTTTGCCACTCCTCAAGTTCGAAAATGATCATTTATGTGCTGCATGTGAGTTTGGAAAGCAATCAAAGAATGGTCATCCCATCATCATTGAAAAATCAATCTCGGAACCATTAGAACTTCTACACATTGATCTGTGTGGACCATCAACAGTAGAGAGTTTGCATCACAAAAAGTACATTCTTGTGATTGTGGATGACTTTACTAGGTTCACCTAGGTCTTCTTCCTAAGGCTGAAATCAGAAACAGCCTCCGAGCTCATCAACTTTATCAAAGGAATTGAAGCTCTCATCAAACTCCTTGTAAGGAGAATCCGAAGTGACAATGGTTCGGAATTTACTGACTCCACCATTGAAAACTTCCTTACCGAGAAGGGCATCGACCATAATTTTTCTGCTCCATACACTCCTCAACAAAATGGTGTAGTCAAACGACGAAACAGAACACTTGTTGAAGCTGCTCGATCCATGCTCAATTTTGCAAATCTTCCACTCAATCTTTGGGCTGAAGCTGTTTCTACACCATGCTTTACTCAGAATAGAAGTATCATCAATCGACGCCTCAACAAAACACCGTATGAAGCCATGAATGGTCGGAAGCCAACAATCTCGTTTCTTCATGTTTTTCGGATGCAGATGCTTCATCAAGAACAACCGTGATCAGCTTACCAAGTTTCAACCCAAAGCTGATGAAGCCATCTTCCTTGGATACTCTGCTAAATCAAAGGCTTATCGAGTTCTTAATCGGAGAACTCGTGTTCTGGAAGAAAGCTTTGATGTTACCTTTGATTACAATTTTTTTCGGAATTCTGGCCCAACACACATTATGGAGTCTGATGCTCCAGCGCCATGATGTCCGAACCAGCAAACAATCTTTGAAGTTAACTTTGAGACCTTGTTCGGACCCTCAGAAACGGCTCTTGATTCGGAATCCCGAACAAGACCAACCACACCCGAAGCTCCGGTCTCGCAAAACGTCTCCGATCCAACTCCTAGTCTTCCTCCATTTGATTCCGAACCGTTTCAACCTTCTCAGGTTGAGGGGGAGAATGGTCATTGTTCCCTTGAATCAAATGTGGATAGATTTCAAGATGCAGCTGCTGAATTCGATTCCAATCCTATCAACATCGATGATGATGCAAACTTCTTTGAATTCCCACCTGAAGATGACGTCAACCTATCCAGTTCAGAAGTTCAGGGGGAGCATCATCCACACGTTCAAACAAATTCAAGGGGAGCAACATAACCCCATTGTTGATATTGGATCATCTGATGCACAAGAACTTCCGAGATTACTTGTTTGGACCAAGGATCATCCTCCGAACCAAGTCATTGGAAACCCAAACGCTAGTGTACAAAATCGCTCCGCTACAAGTCTTCAAAATGAATGTCATTTATCGGAATATATCTCTATTGTTGAACCCAAATCCATCAAAGAAGCACTTGACCATGCTGATTGGATTACAGTCATGCAAGAAGAATTGGCAGAATTTGACAGAAATGAAGTTTAGACTCTCGTCCCTCCTCCTCAGAATCATCCCATCGTTGGTACTAGATGGGTGTTTCAGAACAAATTAGATGATGGAGGAGTTATCATTCGAAACAAAGCAATATTGGTGGCTAAAGGATTTACACAGATTGAAGGGCTTGAGTACGATGAGACCTTTGCTCCTGTTGTACGTCGTGAAGCTATCAGCATCTTTCTTGCTTATGCTACTCATAAAGTATTCAAGGTTTACCAGATTGATGTCAAAAGTGATTTTCTAAGTGGTGAACTCGAAACTGAAGTATATCTTCAATAGCCTCCCGGTTTTGTCAATCTATCATATCTAAACTATTGTTACACACTCCAGAAAGTTGTCTATGGCCTTAAGCAAGCTCCTCACGCATGGTACGAGACCCTCACTGATTTTCTCAAGCGTTCAGGATTTCAAAGAGGAATTCTAGATCCTACTCTGTTCCGAAGGTCAAATGGAAAGCATCTCATGCTGGTCCAACTATATGTTAACGACATCATTTTCGGATCCACCGATTCTTCAATGGTTGCTGACTTTGCTAAGTTAATGGTCAGTAGATTTCAAATGAGTATGAATAGGGAATTAAGCTTCTTTCTTGGCTCCAAGTCAAACTGACAAATAGAGGAATTTTCATTCACCAAGAGAAGTATATTTCAGAACTCCTCAAAAAGTACTCAATGGAAACCTGTGCCTCAGCCAAGGTACCAATGGGTTTCGGACACAAGATCTTTTCGGACCCTTCAGGTGTAGCAGTTGATGAAAAGAAGTACAGAGGAATGATTGGATCCCTACTCTATCTCACAGCAAGTCATCCAGACATCATGTTTTCAATATGTTTATGTGCCAGATTTCAAGTCAACCCAAAGATGTCTCATCTTTTGGCTATTAAGCAAATATTCCGATACCTCAAAGGTACAAAGAATCTCGGAATCTGGTACCCAGTAAATGAGAGTTTCCTACTTCAAGCATATTCAGATTCAAACTATGGTGGTCTGCAATTGGACCGAAAAAGCACATTTGGTGGCTGTCAATTTTTAGGTGGTCGATTGGTTAGTTGGTTATCCAAGAAGCAGAACTGTATTGCACTCTCTACAGCCGAAGCACAATACATTGATGCTGCCAGCTGTACCTCTCAAGTTCTCTAGATGAAATCTCAACTTTTGTATTATGGTTACCGCTTTCAACGCATTCCGATCTATTGTGATTCTTAAAGTGCCATTGCGATTTCGCACAATCCAATTCAGCACTCCATGACGAAGCACATTGACATACGGTACCATTTCATAAAAGATCATGTCTTAAATGGAAACATTGAACTCATTTTTGTTCCATCTGACGATGAAATTGCTGATGTCTTTACTAAGGCATTAGACGAAACCAAATTCAATGGGTTTCTTAACAAAATGGGTATGATGTCTGATCCTCAGTTCTTTCAAGAGTCTTGCACTCTCTGATGGAAACATCAGAAAGAAATTGGTTCTGAATTCAAAATCATTTTTCATCTCGGAACTATTGTCTCTCGGAATACATAGGATCATTTTACTTGTCTTTATCTCTAACCACCACTTGAGTTTTAAGTTGTACAGTTCATTTTATCATATGATGTACATAGCCCACATAGTTACATTGGTACACATTTCACCTCGGAACTTACTTCATAAGGCCATCCCTGAATTCAAATCTAGAAAAGGTATTGTATTCTAAACTCCAGAAGTTTCTCAAATTATGCTCCATAAATTCTTTCAAAATGCACTCCGGAACGTTTCAGTGATCATCCTGGAACTTCAAAACTCTGATTTTCAAAACTCTGTTCCGGAATCTCAAAACCTTGCTTCTTAATTTCTAAAATTTTTGCTCCGGAACTTTTAAAATCTTGCTCTAGAATTTCAAGGTATCATTCCGGAACTTATACAATCTTATTCTGGAATTTCATCTCAAATTTTTCTCTCCGGAATCTTTTCATCATTTTTGCTCCGGAATCTCTTTATAACTTTTGTCTCTGGAATTTTCAAAATCACTACGGACCATTTTAAGCTCATTTGCTTCATTCCGGAACAAATCATAAACTTTCATCCTGGACTTCTCATTTTATGCAAATCATTTTCAAAACTTCCGAAACACCATTGTTCCGGAATCAAACTTTGTGCAGTCCAAAGGTTTATAAGGCGAAACGTGTTCCAACGGTTACTTTTATCGATACCTATCCTGTATCCTCGAAATCCGTTCCACGATTGCTCGTCTCCAAAAAGCAAACATCCCATCACTCAAACGACGGTTCCTTATTTTTGCCTTGAGCCAATAAGAACTTTTTTCATCACAGGTCAAATCACCCTAAATATAGCAAAACATTAAATGTGAACCGTTTCCAATTTCGGATTTCATCATTACCTTTCTTTACCCGGCCCGTTTTCATCACCTATATAAACCTTCTTATACCCTCTATTACCTTTTTACGCTCACAAAACCTCCAACTCATCTCCTTCATACATTCAAGCTGTTTTTCAAGCTCGCACCTGTTCTTCAATGGCATATTCTTCTTCGCCCACAAAAATCGAACAAGCCGCTCCCAAAATCACGAAAGCTGCTGCCAAGAAGAAATCATCAAAGGGATCTTCATCATCATAGTCGTCTGAACCTTTCCTTAGGGATACGACACAACTTTTCTCGCTAAATCCTATGGATTTTGATGAACCCATTCGAGTAATGATCGAGTTCATTTCCAATCATCCCATCTCCACTCCCCTCACTAAAATCCCAGAACCACCACTCCCACTCTCTCTTCTTCTCACAGCCTTTGAAAGGGTTCAAATCTTCAATACTATTCTGGGAACTAAAATCACTGGTGATCGCATCGTGCCAATCCATAAGTATACCTTCCTAAATGCGATCGAAGTTAAGGAAAATCCCAAGGAATTCAAAGTTCAAGAACCAACTTCCGAGGAATTTCAACAGTTCTTGAACCACATTGGCTACGATCAAGAGTACAAGGCGAAAGAGTTCAAGAAATCAGCCGTGTCTAGTCTTTGGACCGTTCTGATGCACTTCATCATCCGTGGGTTGTCCGGAAAGCATGGAGGTATGGACACCCTTAGCAAAGACTGGTTATACGTCGTTTACAGCATCTTCTCCGGAAAAGAAAACGTTGTGCATCTTCCAGAAGTTCGGTGGCAAGACTTCCGAAAATTCACCATCAAAAGGAAGGCTAACGAAATCTCAAGCCCTAGGTTTTGGGCACTGACGATCCAACAACTCTACAAAGAGAGGTACGAACCAATTCCGGTGGCAACTATTCCGAAAAGAGGTATATGTTACTTTCAAAACTATTAAACATTATCGCATTCCGTACCAATCTTCCTTTAGACCAATTCAACGTTTGCTTGAACATATGTTGGCCATTATTCCTTCCGGATCTATTAATTTGAAATACCACTTGGAGACTTCGGTTGTGTATGACCCAACACAACCTGCCACCGTCTCCATTAAGCCCACTCCGGAAGTGGCCAAACATACTTCGTCCGGAGGAAAGAAAAAGAAGTCCGCTAAAAGAAAGACTTCTCCCTCAAAGCCAATCGCCAAAAAGAGATCCAAAGTTGACCCCTCCTCTGAACAGGAAGGAGTCAAGGACATTCAGGATGACTCTGGCCATCCGTCTACCCCACCTGCCCACTCATCCGAGGTACCCCTCGATGTTTCAAAAACACAAGCACACACTCACGGGGAGTCTGCTCATAATCCACCCTCACCTTCCCAAAAGGTGATGCCGGTGTTGATGATAGTTCCCCCCCCCCCCCCCCCCCCCCCCCGTGGAACACACCCACGTGTCACTTTTGATATCCCAATTTCTTCAACACACGCACGGTCCGGAAGCCCTGTTCCGAACCCCAAGCATTTCGAAGCGGGAGCTGTCCCTCCTACTTCAGATGCCTCAACTGGTCTAATACCCGGAAGGAGTACAGGACGACCAGGCGTTAACGACCCGCTATGGGAAGATTTTGTTGACAGGGCCAAGTCTCGACATCCGGAACTCACAAGATCCCAGGTGGAAGCAACCCTCATCTCCATGAGGAATAGGGCAATCCAAAGTAACATGCCCTGCGTGGTCCCTACTGATGACGTAACCGACTTGGAATTTGCTTCCGGAGAAACTCCCACAAATCCACTTCATAATGCAATGCATTCCAATCCTAATGAAGAGCTATATGATGAAGTAATGTTTGACGAGGAAGGAGCCTCAAGCGCTGCTCCTAAGATGTTTTCCTCATTTCCATTCCCTTCCAAGCCTTTTCACATATAGGCCAGATTTGGATTTCGGACTCTCCTCCTCTTCTTCGGAACCAACTGATGAACAACACAATAAGGAGGATCATGTCAAAGACACTCTTGAAGGTGAAACTGAGTCCACCCCCAAGAACATCAACGTTGTTCCCACTCCTCCTAAATCTCCTCAACAACAACCTAATCGAGAAGCTAACAAGAACAAGTCACGGGATTCCACTTCTGACACCGGATATTCTGCAGGAAACTACGTCGATCTGTGTGCCCTCCTTGAAATCCGAGACTATGTTTCTGATACCATGAAGAAGGTGAACGCAATAGAAGCTTCAGTGGCCAGACTCAACACCATACTTGACGTCAAGGTTTCCAGATTGGACTCTAAACTGGATGCAATCCTGAAATCCTTGTCCGCAACCAACACGTCCAGACCAACCATTGCTGAATGTGAAGCCCAACTTGATCATCTTATCTCTCTCCGGCTCAAACACACTATCAAAGAAGTTGAACACAACTATGATGCTTCTTTTGATCATTACTTGGATACAATCACCCAGATGCTGAAGGTCCATGATGACCTAGTTGCTGCCAACAATGATCTCATTAAGAAAACTCATGTTCGTCATGAGAAGCAGATTCAACGACTAGAGAAAGAGATTCGGAAGAAAGATGAGATTAACCTCATCATGCATCAAGTTCTTCTCAAGCTTCTCAGAGCCTGTTGGAACATCATGGATGTTCCGAACAACAAATTCGATGAAATGTTGTCCATTCTTCAGGAGCTGTTTAACCATCTCAAAGCCCAGGCCCCCACTGCTAAAGCCTATGACACCCTAACCTTTCAACTCAACACCAACTTTCAGAAGGTGTTTGAAAATTTTTCTGATTTGAAGGAGTCTCTTGTACTTACACTGGTTTTCATGCCCACCGTTGCAAGAGGGGGAGAAGGCCCAAGTCAACCCTGGAAATCTGCCTCGGAATATCAATTCCGAGATGAAAATGAAAATTTTGATGACAATATTCAAGTTCTTTCAGGTATCCTAGGTGTTGATGATGATGATGACAGCGACGATGAGGATGTGTTTGTAACAAATGGAGTGTTACCTTTGCAAGCTCCAACGAAGTTCCCTGCCAAGACCCTTACAGAGGAAGAAAAATGAATATGGTTAGCAGTATCATGGCCATCCACTGTGGCTGAAGTCCTTCACAAAAGCATTGAAATGGCTAAGGCCAAAAGTGAACTGACTGCTGATGCCTTCCGAGCCACTACCTCGGTGCTGCCTCCTATTCCGGCTCCAAAACTTGCTCCAATCGACGAAGGCTCTCCACTCCGGAAGCTAGATGAAATTTTGGAAGAGCCTCTGCCTTCCTCTCCTCCAAAGTTTACAATCGATGAAAATATGCAGCATATCCTCTCCACTCTTTAGAAGCAACAAGACAAGGGTAAGAAGCCCATCACTGAAAGCCATCAAGCTCACTACTATGGACCTCCACCAAAGCCAAAATTCGGCTGGTGTCAAGAAGAGATCCTTCAAGCCCTTGAAGAGAGCATCCAGATTCAATCTTTTAAGGATGACAATCCCCATCCGATGCTAGAGATCTCTCCCCTCTGTCGTGAAGGAATCCTAAAGGATGTCGACATAGTGTCGTTCATGTACTATGACATCCCCAATAATGATTCGGAACAACTTGACCTTCCTCTTTCTCCCTTCAACAAGTTCTACACGAAATTTGCTCCTCTCCATCCGGAGGATGATCCTCAAATGATCATCCGAACTGAACATGAAAGACTGAAAACCTTTTATGACAATAACGCACTTCCTCTCAAAGAAGTTTGGTCTCGGAAAAGGATTACTAAGATTTCCGGATTCGGAAGGAAAAATCTGACAAAGTTTGAACTCAATTGCATTCTATTCCGGTATCACATCTTTCGGAACAAACCAACCTACAAGACCATTACTGATGCTGATTTCCATGCTCTTAATCCAAATGATATCCTGACTATTGCTGCTCACTTCTGAAGCATCCAGTCAGATGATCTCAATATGGGAGCTTACAATTCTGCCTTAAGCTTTCTTAAGGATTATGTTGCTGAGTTTTGTAGATGTGATTATGAATTGGCCAACCTGTTCAGAACAGATAAATATTTGGCCAAAATCGACTTCAAACTTCCTGAAGCTGAAATCCTTGCGGAAGGACCCATCGATGAACCGGTGTTAGGCTTTGTCTACCTTCAAAGAAAAACAAATCAGAAGGACTTCTTCCGAGTTCAAGACAAGCACCTGGTTCCCACTAAGGCTCTTCAGAAGTTCATCAGTCGAGCATCCAAGTCCGAAGCTCCAAAGCATATGAAGACAAAGTTCATAAGCCAACTTCAATGGTACATTGCGGTTAGAGAATGGCTATACACGACATACGTTTTCATCAAGGAAGACTCAAGCTAGACTTACCAGATTGCTAAGTTCACTTAGGGGGAGATTGTTGGAACCTGAAAGTGAACCTCTAGCAATCTCTGTCCTTGTATGTTCTGTGGCAAGTCAGTTCCGAAGTCAGATGGTGTTCCAGAGTCAATCAGTGTTCCAGAGTGAAATTGGTGTGCGGAACAAAGTCTATGTTCCGGAGTTGTTGTTTTTGAGCTAGTGTTGTCCGAATGTACTTTTGTCCGTCTGAATTGATTGTATTTGTGATTTAGCTTGATTTAACATGTCATAAGACTTAGTCTCTTTTGTCAAACCTAGATAATCAGAGTGTCAGAAACAACTCTATTATCCGGTCCTATGTTTGTATTTGGTCAGTTCGATGTAACCTGTTCTCCTATTTAAAGGAGCTTTCTATGATAAATCAAGTGACAGATTGTTCAAACAAATATAGCAATATTCTAGTTTACTTCACCTTTCAAGTTATTCTCTCAAACATTCTTCTTGTTATTATCTTTACTTTGATCATTATCTTCTCTCTTCATTAATATCTTGAACACTTTGTTGAAAGCATTAACTCAGACTTGACTGGTCTTGTCAGACTTGACTGGAACATTCCTTAGTAAGCAGACATTGATCTTAAGCATTAACTCAAGGTTTGAGTTCTCAAACCTTGTCCCTGCGCATCAGATCTCTTGTTCTCACAGATATTTACGCATATGCATATAATCTAACTACATTAATATGTAAAACTAACATCGTTTATGGAATCTGTGGTCGAAAACAAAGAAAATTTCAAAGTTAGGGTTATGATTTTTGGATTTTCCAAAATGACATTCAAGCATAGGATATGGGCTATATATATTCTACTCCAGAATGTCCCATTGCCAAAGTAGGTGGTTATGTTGTGTTTGACATGATACAACTAGATTATAAACTAGTTTATTTTTCCAACGTATTTAAGTTGTCATGTTTGACAAACCAAAAAATTGATTATAAGCTAGTTTATTAAATATATTTTTAAACTAGCTTTCGAGGAGTTTTCTAAAATATTCCAAATATACATTTAACTAGTTATAGAAAATTTATTATCTTAAATATCATTATATATATATATATATATATATATATATATATATATATATATATATATATATATATATATATATATATATATATATATCAGCTACCATATTAGCTACTTTTAGCAAACATTATTTTTTATCAGCTTTTTTATAATCTGACAGCTAGCTTTTCAACTATGAGATAGTTTTTCAATTTACAACCGGGACCCAAACATGGCCTTACAACCGGGACCCAAACATGGCCTTAGTTTCCCTCCTAACTCTCCTAACCCACTATTACATCAGTTCCATATTAGATATTTTCTCTTTCCTCTCTTTTCTATCTTTCCCACTCCAAAACATATGAAAATTTATATTTTTCAACTCACTCAACCCACTAAATTTAAAAAAAAAAAATACAAAACAACAAAAGTAAAAGTTTTAAAGCACATGATACAAGAGAGAGAGAAAGAATCGTGTTAGTGAAATCACATAAACAATCCACCACTCACAACCTACTGAGGAAGGAGTGGTGTCTTGGCCGGAGGTACTTGGGGTACTTCCCCTTCATTTTGCCATGACTCCGTCACCTCTAAAATCTACTCATTTGTTAACAACAAGACTTGAACCCTTAAACAGTTGAAAAAATATACATTTCAACAACATCTGAGACCGTTGGATTATAATCCATTTATAAAAGAAACAACCACTTCAACCATTTTAGTATTTCCTATACACTAAGATGTTTTAAACTAAATTTTTTTAACCGACAAATCTAATCTACTTTTAAACTAATAATACTTAAATCTACTTATGTTCACGACGAGACTTGAACCGTCCACCTTAAAAAGGAATGACATCAACTAATACCATTGGACTAATAACCTTTTGGTGCCTTGGACTAAATTATTTATCTGTTTATGAATATTGTTACTAAATACCAGTTTGTATATATTGTAGGCTTAGAGAATATTGTTATTAAATAATTTAAATATATTTTAGACTTAAATCTTCGAACGGTCAAAAGACCAAAGACCATATCATCGTCCACTGATAAGTGGGAAAAAAAAGAGAAAAGATCTATGCTTTCACCAAAGAGATGCCTCCTTCAAATCTCTCTCTCCTATTAACATTTCTGTTACTTATCTCCACCGACGTCATTTCCACCACCACCACCACCGCCGCCGCCCCTCTTTACTTCAAAGAAGCACCCAAATTCTACAACTCACCCAATTGCCTTACCGCCGATGATATCTGCTCCGGTAATGCAGTTCACGTCGCCATGACTCTTGATGCTGCTTACCTCCGGGGATCCATGGCTGCCATTCTTTCCGTCCTTCAACACTCTTCTTGCCCGGAAAACATTCGCTTCCATTTCGTCGCCTCCGCCTCCGCATACACCGACAACATCCAGCTCACACTCGCCACCTCCTTCCCTTACCTCCGTTTCAACGTCTACAGATTCGACGACCCCGCCGTTTTAGGACTCATCTCAACCTCCATTCGCTCCGCCCTCGACTGCCCACTAAACTACGCTCGTAACTACCTCGCCGACCTCCTCCCCGCCTGCGTCAACAAAGTCGTCTACCTCGACTCCGACCTGGTACTCGTCGACGACATTGCTAAGCTCGCCGCCACACCATTCGGAGACGAAACTGATCGCAAAGTCCTCGCCGCACCGGAATACTGCAACGCCAACTTCACATCCTACTTCACGCCGACGTTCTGGTCAAACCCTTCTCTCTCCGCCACATTCTCCGACCGAAAAGCATGTTACTTCAACACCGGAGTCATGGTGATCGATCTTGCAAGGTGGCGCGAGGGAGATTACACCACAAAGATTATAGAATGGATGGAGTTACAGAAAAGAATAAGGATATACGAACTGGGATCACTACCTCCTTTCCTACTTGTTTTCGCCGGAAAGATAGCTCCGGTGGACCACCGATGGAACCAACATGGATTAGGTGGTGATAATTTTCAAGGTCTTTGCCGTGATTTACATCCGGGGCCGGTGAGTTTACTGCATTGGAGTGGGAAAGGGAAGCCATGGGTTAGACTAGATGGGAATAGAGCTTGTCCTTTGGATACACTTTGGGCACCTTACGATCTTTTACAAACTTCAACTGTTCTTGAATCTTGAGGTACAAGAATTTTCAACAATTTTCCCCAAATTATAAATCAAAATACGTCCATTAATACATGTATACATTCGTATGTCTACGTATTTTACCTATACGACTCTATAGACGACTCTAATAAGTCGTTAAAGATCGTTTGAGATAATATTTTGATATGTATCTTTGGGGGAAAAACTGTTGAGTGTAAATTATTACGCCTTTAAAGATAAAGATATATACACGTGCTAGATTTCCATCTTTTTTTACTAGTGTAGTATCGTAGCACACAGAAAAGCTATGTGTTGTAAAAATGATATCAAATGTAAGATATATGACACTCATCTTATCTTATGGTAAAATCAGAGTAATATCTTTGAGCTAAATTCTGCTTTTTAGTTATTTATTTTGTTATATGGTGTTTAAAAATTAGGGATATTATTAGTAACACGTAACAACTTGGATATCTCAAAGATCGTGTATGAAATATTTCCCAAAATTTTTGTGATTTCTACCATGTAGATCGTTGTGAGAATCCAATAAAGAAATGCAATCTGAATTTAAGGAAGAATCCAATATTCAAACACATAATACCTTGTTTTGTTTGGTGTTTTTTTGGGACTGAATTTTTACAAAGAGAAGATTTTGTCTATGTAACAACCAAAATCTTGAATACATAAAAAAGTTAGTTGTTTTCAGTTAAGAATTTGGAGGCAAAATCAAAGATTTAAATGCAATCGTGATCACTATTAGGGGTTCTCTGTCCCTTGGACCCCTCCAGGTGCGATGCCCTTTGGAACTCCACCAGGGGTGCTGCCCACTGCATCACAACCCTACGTTCTTGTGATCACTTTAATTTATCCGAATGTGTACTCCCCACCTCCAAACCCACGATATAATTAAAGCTAAATCTAGTTTGTTTCCGGTTAATCAAGATTATACCTAATGGTGTGATGGACAAAAATCACAAACATATGAAATATTTTTAAATTACATCTACCATAAATTCAAATTGTACTGTGTCGGTAAAAACATCAATTATTATAAGAAGTAAACCAAAGGTAGGTATTCATGTCAGAAGAATTGTTGAACCTATTAATGCTTTGAAAAGGAATGAGGCAATTCGAATGTTTATTGGTATATTAAGATCATTCGAAATATTAATTTCAAGTGTAAAATCAGATAAAATAGATGTTTTAAAACATAACTTGATTGTTTGTATACTCTTAGATTCTACAAAAGGTTTAATGATTTGGTGGGAAAAGAATTTTATTTTATAACTTAAATAATTCACTGCAAGAAAGTTTCTATTCTGTTTCTTTTAAATTGATATAGCGGGACCTTCTCCACTGTTGCTGTCGCTGAAATTTTCAATACTTCCTGTTTGTTCATATGTAAGGATTTTTTTATAATTATATTTCACTTTAATATCTATCTCAAAAGATAGATATATTTTTAAGAATTCACCTGAGAGTACTTAAATATGAGATTTGGTTTAATGTCTAGTAGTTTTCTTTTTCATTTTTAATAAACGCAAGCTTTTTCAACTTACCAATTTGTCGGTTTTAGTTTGGCAAATTTTGTTTTAAGTCGATAGTTTTAGGCAGATTCCAAAATCAAATTAAAGTTGTCGATTATACGTACTGTTTGTGGATAGCATACATGTAACATCCATATATATATATATATATATATATATATATATATATATATATATATATATATTTTCATGTTTTGAATAGTAAATATCCACCATGATAACTACTAATGTATACGTGGAACTACAGTCATAGGTGTATTGTTTTCATTAGATACTGTAAATATATAACTAGTGGTGGTGACTTTGGTGTGTCTTAGGTTATGCCATAAGATTTTAAAAATTACTATATTTTAAGATATAGGTTTTGCACTACATAAGGCCAAATGAACATTTCGTCATATATAGTGGGTGTTTGACACATAAACCATCCAATAGTGTTTTAATCATGGCCGGCCGTGAGATTTAGGAGACACTGACTGACCACAAGATTTAGGAGGCACTATGCAAAATGCAAATCAGTAAAGAAAACGATGTTCTTATTTAAATAATTTAGCAAAAGTATTATAACTTTTCATTTTTATTGAAAAATATATAAATAAAAATTTTCATTCAAAATAATACGACAAACGAAATTTGCTTCTTTACTTGAAAATTGTAATCCTTCTAAAAAATAAAACTATGATTCAATGATTTGCTTCTTGGTTCTTGATTTTGAAGAATAAAACTTGATTATGTGTTTTTCCTTTAATAAAACTGTAAGAAAAAATAGAAATGAAATAAGCAAATTATATTACATTAGCAAACATATAGAACTCTTACTGGCTTCAATCTAAAAAAATCAGAAATCAAAAAGTTACTTTCTGATTTTCTGAAACTTCTAAAAAATCTGAAATCAGAAACTTCTAAACCTCAAACAATGATCGTCAGTCCATAGATTGTTGCTTCAATGCCTCTAACTTTAAAAAAATAGGAATAAGAAAAAATAAAAGGAAAAGAAAATAATTTACTTATAATACATTAGAAATTATCATAAGTAAAAATAGAACCTAAAAGGAAAAACATAATTTGATTTGTTTGTATCTACAAAATCGGAAATTGGTTTTCTTGTTCCTTTCTTATTTTTCGAAACTGATTTCTTGGTGCCTTTCGATTTTCGAAAGTACTTTGTTTGTACCTTCAAAATCAAAAATCAAAAATCACTTACCTTTTGATTTTAAACCATATAAAATGAAGACGAAAAAATGAACCAGAAAAGTCAAATCAGAAATGCCTTACCTTCTGATTTCGAAACCTCGAGGTTGGTTTTCGAAACAAAGAAAAACGATTATAAGATTCAGTCCCCCCCCCCCCCCCCCCTTGAGATTGGAAGCACTCAAAGCTTAATTTCAATAAAATTATAGAATTGCTGCTTCTGATTTTCGAAAAAAAATAAGAAGTGATATTGTAAGAGATTGTTGCCTCTAAAATCGTTTGATATTTAAGAAACAATGAGGTCATTGCCGTCAAGGATGGGATACGATTAACTGGCCATCATTAATTTCTGCCTCATACGCAAATCAACAAACAAAAATCGAAACGTTTTTCTTTTCCCAAAAATTCTAATTTTCCTGCTCTTTTCTCTTGTTGCTTGCGTTGCCTGTTGCTTACCAAAAAAGACTAACCTAATTTGTTTTTGGGCCCTAACTGAACATAGTATATTATAATTGCTAAAAAATTAGGCCCTACGATTTTTTAGGCCATGTTCATGGGCACCTTTTGAACTCCCCATGGGTCGGCCCTACTTTTAATTAAGTCGTACGATATACCATCCAAGTCATGGGCGTGGTGTTGAGGTGAAAATTGAGGTGGAGGAGAGGTTGGCATTCACAGAACCCCATGTGACATAGAGGGGTATGACCAAGGCCACAAATGACCACATGTTTCTATCGTTTGGCTCATATTCACGACTTGAGGTAGAGAATATCACTCCTCCTCACGACATTCACGACAGACTTGCTCTTAACATTTTGAAGGCTGTGTGTCAAAATTAAATTGAGGCTTTATAAAACAAATTCTTGTAAAATAGTTATTAAGTAATTCCCTACTACTAAATTCAAAACTTAAAGTTGATAACATGCATCCTATAAATTCCCTACATTAGCACTTTATACGGGTCTTCATTCTTAAATAATAAGTTGAGATTGCTACAAAAAAAACTTTCCAAAAATGATATATAATCGACATGTCATGCATTATTTTCATATATCTTCGAACTATAAACAAGATGTCCATAATTATTCCCTCATGTTCTAGATTACTTCATTTTGCTTTCTTCTTAGATAACTCATAAGGGAAACAAAATACTTTATCAATATACTTATAGTACAAAAGCTAATCACTATAATGTTTTTATCAGTTTGATAAGTACTTATTGTAAAAATTTTATCTATTTATCAATCGTAAATATCTCAAATTATTCATTAAACGTTTCCTAATTTCTAGAATTATAGATGTTTACTGGAATATTTTCTTTGTCATTACCATTACCATTCAAGTTGCCTATGTTTTCATCTACTGCAGGCATACTTTCTTACACTCGTAATTCAACTACTTCTTTTCTATGTTCTTCTACAACTTCATCAACTTCATCCACGATTTAGTGTTGCCCCTTATGTATATTTATCATCATTAGATTGAAGATTATCTAAACTTACAATGTTATCTTTGAATACATTTTGCTCGATTTCAAATGGTTCTTCATTATGATGACATTTTTAGCAATTGTTTGATAATAAATTTACTGAGGTATTTATTTGTTTCTTTTTTTGGTTTTCTTTTATGTTTCGAACAAGTTGATTCAAAATCTCTAGTTGGGGACATCATTTTTATAAAAAAAATCAATATTAGTAACTTAAAAGTATATAAAGTTAATTAATTTTAACATAATTATGGCATTAGGACAGACGTTTCAATTAACTATAACCAAAATCATAAATATACATATTATATCAATCAAATTTAAATATTATACTTACTTGTTTGTATTATTTGTTCAATTACAAATATACACCATTCAAAGTACATCGATTGCAATTGGCAATTGACTTGCGAAGTTCATGAGTTGTAATGTGTGGGACTTCTCATTTAACTATTATCGATGTTGTAAAATTGAAATCATAACAGCCAAACACTAAAAAGTAAATTTGTAATGCTATATTCTTTTTCTTAGTCGTATAATTAATTTGTACCTAAAACCGAAATTTCATGCTATATTTCCGATTGGTCTTTAGACCTTTAGTGTCATCGATATATAAATGTCTTTATATTTGTATCTAAATTCTAAATGATATTAATATTATATTTAACAAACCTGACATTGATGAGATTATTAGCATTCGACTATATTTTAACTAATGTCTTATCAGTGAAAATTATTATTTTTATGTGCTATTATTTTAGTATCGTAATATTAAAAAACCTGATTAGATGACCCTTACGATTTGAGATACTATGCGGTTGCACCATATATACACCCAGGGCCATCACTACTTCACGATGTGATGGAGTGAAGATGAAGATATGATGATGTGGTTACGTTGTATGGCATGTGTATAACATACATCCTTATATGTGTATCAGGCATATATCATGCGAGTATAGGTGGGACCTACTTATAGGGCGAGTTTTGGCAGTAAACTTTTGATAAATTTTAGGAAGTTAGGCTTTTAACTTTTGAACTTTGAATTATATAAATTCTTTTGAATACATGGAGGTCAAAACTTTTATTTAAGAAATACTTATGATTTAAAAGTTATTTCAAATAGCAAAAAAAAGTCATATCTATTGTAATAAAATTATATATCACCCTTAAAAAAGTTTTAAATACGAATAAATGCTAATGATTTTCGGTTTCAAATCTATATTCTAATAAAAGAATAGTTTTAATCTCCTTTTGACATGTGTCACCATATTAGGCCTTCATAATTAATGTATATTTTATTTTTCTTTTGTCATGTGTCACTCTATTATGTCTCCTAATTAATGCATGTCACTTGTCAACCTATTGATTATCCATTTCAAATTTCAAAATTTAAATTTGCCACTTTAATTACATTAAACTAATAACATTAGAATAAAAATTAAATTAAAATTAATACAAATTATAAAGTGATATAATTTTACATATTTATTTAAATCAATGATTATAATTTTATATAACTAAAAAATCTCTTAATTAATAATTTATTTAAAATAAGTGATTAATAATTTTAAGTTTTTTTACTATTAAAGTTTAATTAATTTTTTAACCGTGGTTTCCACGGGTTATAAACTAGTAAATGTTATAAATTGAATGCTACGTGTTACCACGAGTTACTATTTAGTATTTACCATGGGTTCCTGTTTATTTTAGACAAAATACCCATAAACATCAAATTTATGGACCGTCGGTGCTACTTGCCCTTTTCATAGATTAGAAAAAGTTATGATGATCAACCATAAATAGAAAGAAAGTGAGATGATGGATCAGTCAATATTGAGGTTGACATCTACAGTCCACATGGAGAGAACATGTGATTTATGTAGGAAGAAATCACACAGCATGCATTAACAATTCCAATTCACTGTTTTTTTCATGTATAATTATTGTTTGTTTACATATCTCTTTCGATCGTAACGCAAAAGTCGTGGAAAATGTCATTGATCATGTAAACCATGTGTCCTTCGGTTTTAATGTATTCCAATATGTTTTATTACGGAGTGATAAATATGACGTTCAAACTTGGAAGATTAATATTCTTATGATTAGAATAGAAATGATAGAGTAGTTTAGAAATTTGTCAAGAACAATTTATTGCACATGGATAGAGAAATAATAATAGCATGGGGACATCATTAAGTAACATATTAAATTCCAAAGCTTCCACTGATTGACCAAATTTAGTAGTAAAATTCAATAACAAATTAACAAATCAAAATGACGTAAACTTTATTAAAAATAATTACTATATGAAAATTTAGACCTAATACGGCCGTGATAATACTTGAATTGGGGTGTCATAAAAATCGAAATCCAATAAGTTTTGCTTACTTGGTTTTGATTATTTTGTTCGGCTAATCGAATAAAGATAATCTTATTCGTTTGATTAACTTTCCTCTACCGAATACCCTTTAACAAAGTATTAGATTAATATTTTTAAATAATATCGTTATAAATAAATTATTTTGAGACTTAAACTTGTATTTTGTTTCGGGTTGACTTATCTCTTTTAGGTTAAGGGGGTTTGGATTGGGTTTCATAACAATTTTTTTTAATGTTTATTAATATCGCAATCATAATTACTAAAAAAGTATTTAAGAGTCCGTAAGAAATTTTTTTTGGTAGGAAGGTAAGAAGTTTTTTTTTCTACATATTTTTTTGACGAACAAAACAAATGAATCATTACATGAATCAAAAATAACATGATTCACAAAAAAAATTCTAAAAAAAACATCTCGATGATTCATTTATACAATGATTTTGTTGTTATTCACTAAAATTGTCACAAAAGTGAATTTTTTCTTAATTTACTTAAAAATGAATAATGAAGATGTTTTTTTGAGAATTTTTTCTTGTGAATCATCTAACTTTTGAATCATCTAATGATTCATTTTGTTTGTTCGCTAAAAAAATATGTAGAAAAAAAACTTGTTACCTTCCTACCAAAATTTTCCTTCTTATTTGATCTTGAATATATATATATATATATATATATATATATATATATATATATATATATATATATATAATGTGGTACGTCGATATTTGCATGGCATTGTTGCGTATCTTTGGACTTAGAGTGGATATCTAAGAGGAAACAAGAAAAATCAGGAGTAATACATGGTGAGGACTAGTAATACTCTCTAATGCCTAAGTTAGACATTGGGTCGTAGTATTATTGTACGAGGAGTGTTTAGAGTATATGTGTATGTAGAGTGTGACATTTTCTTCCTGTGCCTTTGATTGATAATATTGTATGGTTTATATAGGTAGTGCATGGGTGAGGTAATGAATGTACCGATATGTGGCATGTTATTGTTTATATGTTCCATGCTTAGTTGTCCATGGTTGTACTGTTGTCTTTTAGGGTGCTCATCCTTGGTTAAGATTTCATGGGATTTAACTAAGTATGTTTTAGATTACTAGTACCGTTATTTTTAATGTGGGCTTATATCTATACCATCGTATTTAGTATCGGTCGTACATACATTTCCATTCGGCTTTGGATGGTCGGATGGTAGAGTCCCTATTTTTACATTCGGCCATGGAACCGTTATACTCATTAAGGTTGTAGTCAATAGCCTTAGGATTGGGTCCTATTGTTGACATTTTTCGCACTTGGATATTATATTTTCGGTATCCCAATACATGGTTGTAAGGTCCTCAATACAAGGATCTTAACCAGTGATCAATCAAACAATCAAATGAAATAAGAAATGAGTAGAAGAAGAATAATGATCAAACTTGCACACGTTGATAACTGAAAAACGTCAGGTACAACTTGATGACTGTAAACTCAACTGACTGACAGACTGACAACCTGACAACAACCACTCTGACATACTCTGACAAGCTATATATATAAGAAGACAGACCGTAAACCTGATTACGGTCAGACAGACCGTAAACAGGTTTACGGTCACAACAAACCGTATGTGACAACCCGAAAAATTTTTGTTTTAAAAAAAGCTCAGTCAGTCAACTCCACTGAGTCTCAGACTCATTGGTAATGAGTTCTATCCTAGTTAAAGGTCATTCTAAGGAGTTTTAAGCCTAGTACACTTAAGGAATGAGTGTTAGAATGTACCTGCTAGAGACACTGTTCAACAAATCAAGCCTTAACCTCATCAAAAAGAGTTCACGGCCACAACACTTGAGTTTACGGCCGTAAACTCAAGGTGGGCCGTAAACTCCCCCTTAAGGACTCATTTCCTTCACTTTTCATTAATTATCTCATTTCCACCTCAAGAACACTTCCAAATCCTCTCAAGTATCATCCCGATTTTCGTCCTAGATCATCAAAAGTTGTAAGTGTTCTTCCTTTAGTTTGATGTTAATCCGTCTTAACTAGCATCATCTCATGATTTCATCCATGAAAATCATCTTTTCATAGATCTTCAAGAAACACCAAGAACACCAAGAACACATACTAGTGTTCTTGGACCTTAATCACCATTTCAAGCCTCTATATCGTAAGTACTCTTCCCTACACTTGATATCTAGTTAGGACTCATGCTTAGAGCCTTGAAAAACATCAAAAACACAAGAACAAAAGGAGTTTAAGGCCAAGCCATCTCCCATGGCCGTAAACTCCTTTAGGGGTGCCATTTTGGCCATAAACCCTCCTAGATGCAAAGCTTGTGACCTTGAACCCTTAATAGATGAAAATAGGACCTTAAACCACTCTCATTTGCATAATGATCATGAGTTTACGGCCGTAAACTCCTTGCTTGGCCGTAAACTCATCAACACCCTCCAAATCATTGGTGTTGATCATCCTTGTGTAGTGCAATGATCCCTCAAGTTTCCTTAGCCTTCAAACACCCTCTTATGCATGTTTGACCATGAGTTTACGGCTGTAAACTCCCTTGGCCGTAAACCCATGGCCGTAAACACCATTTCTTGACCTTAAACATCCCTTAGTTGAATTACATGTGATTCAACACTTCATTCCAAGTGGTTCCTAGTCCCGAAAGGTGTTTCCTTTCATATAGTCGCTTATAAACATTATATTCATGCCAATATATTTCATTTAGGACTTGTTGTGTCTCGGGACTTCATTCGTGGAACTTCTCATCCTTACACGCGTATTCATTGAATCACCCACATCAGGTGAGTTCATACCCCGTAATGAATCTTTTAACTGTTTTAAATGCTTTTAAGGGGGGGGGGGGAATACAAGTTGAACACAATGATAATTGTGTAATTTTTTGTTATAAACATCTTTCAAAAGATTGCTTATGTCTTTAATAAGTGATCAAAACATTACAAAAACTCTTTTAAAGTTATGTCACTTTATAGTTTTACAAAAACTCTGTTTTTAAAGTACAAGCATAACTTAGCAGATAAATGAGTCTTTTCAATAACAGTTCAAGTAAAACGTTAGTAAACTATAATAGGTATAGTTTAGGAAGATACTATTCATTACTTCTAGTACAATGAAGCATACAAAGAGTCAGTTCATACATGAGTCAAAGCATACTATGATGAGAAACAAACATAACATACTACATACTAGACAGAGGAAACATACAATACAACTAGTACATACATTACATATACAAGTATACAATAACATAAATGTGAACCATCGTTCGGGGCATGGCATCACCTGTCATGGCTCGATTTGTAGCCAGAATCTCCTAGAGGGAGAGCGTGAATTTGGGTATAATCATATACTGGATTGACTATCCTACACCTTGTTGTTCGCTACAGTGGGACTTGCAAGTCTACGGGTGCCAAATGTCATTTCTTTCGACGTCTTTCATCATCGTGTTATTAGTCGATAGTATGGTGCAATCATATCACATTATATCTTAAATAAAAATTGATTTAAGGTAGAAAGTACAGTAATAGTTACTATAAAACAACACTACATTACTTTATTATTTCCCCATTTCATTCACATTGTGATCTTCTCACAATAAACAGTAATGTAAAAACTATATTTTTGGTTAATTATAGTCTCTCTTGGGAAAATACACAACTGATGCAAGAAACAAACACACATAACAGTAGATGCCTTGGTAGAAGGCTACGTTTAGTAGAGAGGACCATAATGCTAACCTTATGTTTCCTTAATGTATACATCAAAGGATATATATATATATATATATATATATATATATATATATATATATATATATATATATATATTAATAGGATCCGACAGGTAATAGGATGTGTGCTCTCCGCTTCATTTCCTGTTCCTTGTTTGGTTGTGGGCTTGGAACGAATTCACCCAGTCTATTTTCTATTCGATTCTAGGTATATATATGCTCAGTATACATTAAGTCATCATAAGGGTACCAGGTATGGGTCAAGTCATAGGACACAAAGTCAATGCATAGTTTTCTAGTACAAAACATACTTTCCAAATCAGAACTTTTGGTATTCAAAACTAGAAACTTTCCAGTTAAGGGTTTAATCCATTTTATTAAACCAGTATAAACTTAAAGGACCTTAGGTGATTAACTCTATAATACCTGAGTTTATACATCATGGTTATATATCATTAATACCCAATAGGTAGTTGGATGTGTGCTTTCCGCCTTACTTCCTGTTCCTTGTTTGGTTGTGGGCTTAGGGCAGATTCACCCAATTAACTTTCTATTCGATATTAGATCATATATAGCCAGTATAAACTAAGTGATTATAGAAGTAATCACTGTGGTCACCATTTTATTGTAAGAAATAAGGGTTTTCTTAAAGAATCTTTTCATTAAATATAAAGGAATCATTACAATTAACTCCATGAGTAACAAGTGAATACACCAGGGTTATATAGCACAATGATCAAACAACTAATGGAATGTGTGCTTTCTGCCTTATGGCAGATGCGCACAATCGATTATTTGTTTACTCTGAGTCTTACATAACTTGTATCCATTTAGTACTCATAGAAAGGGTTGTAAAGTCATTTTTACTTATCTTTCATTAAAGTAGGAAATACAGGATTTTCTAGAGGAACAAGCGAACTTTTCTAAACAGAACTTACAACTTACTACATCTTTCAACTACATTTTCAAATACATTTTCAACTACATTTTACAACAACATTTTACAACTTACTTACATCACTAAAATCTTATGAACTCACCAGCTCAATTGCTGATCAACTCTTTCAAATAACTTGTATTCTCAAGAGACTAATAGATAGGTACTCGTGCTGGGAATTCAAAAGATGGAGCATAATAGCTTCAAGTCTTGTTTTGTTATTTGCTTATGAATTCTATGTTTTGTGAACACACGCATTGTAAACACTATCTTTTAAATGAAATGGTTATTCATTACTTGCTTACTATAATGCATATCTTGTGATACTAAACATGACGTCCTCCACCCCTGAACATTTCCGCGTTCCGGTTTTGGGGTGTGACAGATTGGTATAAGAGCATTGTTTATAGTGAACTAAGTATATCAACCGATAAACGATATACAACTATAAATACAATGGGGCTTAAGTGCTCTGGATAACGATATATTTTAAGAGTATAACGATAAGTTATAAAAATATACCTACTTGCTTATACATGTAGACCAAGTATCACAAGAAGAACAGAACTAAAGTATTTAAAAGTTGAGCATTGTCTTCAAACCTAAACAGTTATGTAATCATAGCTAGGATCAATATAGCCTGATCAACTATATTTATTCGAGATGTGACCAACATGTGTTTGGGAGTGATGTGGTGTTGCAACAGTCTTAAAACTTACCTAAACACCAGTCAAGAGAATTCTAGATCGAGTACATTACATTAAAGTACTATAGGAGTATTTTAGGCCATGTAAACAACTTATGTGATAACTTAAAAGACCCTTACGGATAGGTATATAATCTTGCAATGTATACTCTTCAAGTTTTATATACTTGAGATCTTATAGACTTAGAATTTGTGATCTACGCTTCACTACCCATTCCTCTTATGGTTGTGGTTTTGAAGTAGGATCACTTATTTGAAGGTCTATTTAATCTTGAATTATATACAACTGGTATACCTTGTGCAATTATAGGAGGACTCTGTAAGGATCACCCCATAAAGTTACCTTAAATCTCATAGATTCTTTAGTCACGTCCATTCTCGCACGACAAACCCAGATAGATGTAACCACTTCCTCATAGTAGACAACAGAAGAGTCAGGAAGAAACGAGAGCAAGTTCACGAGGAGCTATCAAAGAAGGATCAACCGAAGTAACCAAAACGTCTTATGAGTCACACTAATAAATAATACTCTTGGTTAACTTAATGAGCGAGTGGAGACACTGCTCACATTATGTGTTAGGATTATTTTCTTACATACAGCTGGTAACAGTTATTCAGGTAACAGATATTCATTCGAGGATAGCCATTTCTAATTCATAAAGTTTATGTAGTATAGACTTTTTATGAATTGTTTCCAGAACCCTGTGGAAGTCAGGATCAGATACACTCAGAACTAGGATAACCTTGTCTTTCAGCTTTCGACTTATCTCCACTGCTATAGACTTATTCCCATCTCATCTTTGTACTCTTTTAGAAAAGATGCCTCCTCCACAAATCGATACGGCAACTCTAAATGATGCCGTAGCTGCGGCTGTGGCAACAGCCATGGCTCAATATCATCCTACCAGTTCCAACGGAGGTGGAACACCTGTTCATTCTACTCAAGGTGAGGTCCCTGTGCGCTCGAGAGAGTGCTCCTACAAGGACTTCACCAACTGCAAACCCCTTTCCTTTAATGGAAATGGTGGAGTGATCGCTCTGATGCGATGGTTCGAGAAAACAGATTCGGTCTTCGAAATCTGTTCGTGCCCAGAAGGGAGCAAAGTGAAGTTTGCTGCCTGCACCTTCTCCAATAGAGCCCTGACATGGTGGAACAGCCATGTTAAGTCACTGACCCTATCAGTGGCTAACTCAATAGGTTGGGAAAACCTAAAAGAGTTAATGCTGGAAGAGTACTGCCCAATGGGCGAAGTACAAAAACTGGAACAAGAACTATGGGAGCTCAAGATGGTCGGCTCAGACATAGTGGCCTACACTGACAGCTTTAGCGACCTGGCAGCACTATGCCCCGGGATGGTTACCCTAGAGAGCAAGAAGATAGAACGATACATTTGGGGTCTGACTGCTCCGACCCAAGGAGATGTGTTGTCTTCTAACCCAACCACATTCGATAGTGCCAAACGCCTGGCCCAACGACTCATTGATCATGGAGTCCGCCATGGTGTAGGAGTCCTCGTTCCCGAGCCATCAAAGGGAAAGGACTATAATAAGAAGTCGGGGAACAAGAGGAAGAAGAAGCGAACAACACAGGACACCCCGCAAGAGAAACAAGCGAGTACTATGTACGTCGCTACAACGCATGCTGCTCCAGCACCTGCCAGTCGATATGCTGGAACCCTCCCGAAGTGTGGAAAGTGCAACTATCGCCACACCGGAGTATGCCAGGAAATGCAGTGTCTGAACTGCCACAAAAAGGGACACACAGTCCGTTTCTATAGGGCACCGACTCAACCGATCTCCCAAGTCCCCGGAGCTAAAGAAAACCAAGCCTATTATGGCTGTGGTGAGTCTGGACACAATCAGAGGGACTGCCCGATAGCAAAGAACTCAGGAGCTGATGGACGAGTTCTGATGATCACCGCCGGAGAATCTACCCCGGAGTCGTCAGCGAGCAGTGGTACATTTTTTCGAAATGGTAATTACTTTAAAAATTAATTAATTAATATTTATATAAGATTAAAACTTGGGGAAAACACTTAAAAAGTAATTATAATAACTCACATATTGAAATAGATCACAGTATTCAAGAGAACTAAAAGATCCGTTTAGAGAAGCTATGATGGCGTAGCATATACATCATGGTTGTGAATAACTAAGAGGCTGCAGGCTTAGAGTGAGTGATTCCGCCTTAATCCCTGTTCCTTATTTGGTTGAGGATTTGAGGCAGAGTTACTCAGTCGACTGTCTTATTCATCTTAATTATCCATAACTTGTATATGACAGGCGATCGTAGTGGTACCAAGGAGGATCATGATATAAAGTATCATCACCAGTATCAAAGCAATTTCATTTGTATGTATGCGCACATAGCGATACGATACGTAGGAGTGTTAACATCAAAGGGAAAACAGAAAGCACTGGAACACACAAAGAGTACATTGTCGAATACACTAGGGATACATCATCGTATAACATACATTTCTTTCAAATTGGTCAAAACTTTGTTCAGTGCAGAGTCCGTTACTATCATTCATCATGAATTGGCGTGGTCCTCACCATACTAAGTTCATATGTTTCTATCGCCTCGATCGACAAGTTCTCGAAACTTTCGTCATTCGTATCGACAGTCCGACCTAAACCTCAAATTTATCTTTCGTATTCAAAACCCCGAAGTACTCATGCGAAGAATACTTTGTCCTCCGAAGCCTTATCGTCAGATGTCCGCAGACCGTCACGAAATACCACTCGTCCAGCAGACCAATTTCAAGCACAGAGGCTAAGGACGCATACAGCCCACCTATCCCTATTCAGTGTATATGCGAGGGTGGTATATGATTATGATTACGCAGATTTAGTATGTGTGTTTCAGCCCTATCTCCTGTTCCTTGTTTGGTTGTGGACCTGGGGCAGAGTCGCACATCCGACCGTCTTACTAATCCTAATTATGTACGACTTGTATACACGAGGTAATGATAGATGGACCAAGTACGAATCCTATCATGAACACCAGGGCAAAGTTGCCAGGTCTACGAGTGGGTATTCTGCAAATCAGAGGAGTGCCCCCAATAGTACTGCTAAGAAAGCCAATTTCGGGACGAAATTCCATCTAACGGGGGGATGATGTGACAACCCGAAAAAGTTTTGTTTTAAAAAAAGCTCAGTCAGTCAACTCCACTGAGTGTCAGACTCATTGGTAATGAGTTCTAGCCTAGTTAAAGGTCATTCTAAGGAGTTTTAAGCCTAATACACTTAAGGAATGAGTGCTAGAATGTACCTGCTAGAGACACTGTTCAACAAATCAAGCCTTAACCTCATCAAAAAGAGTTCACGGCCACAACACTTAAGTTTACGGCCCTAAACTCAAGGTGGGCCATAAACTCCCCCTTAAGGACTCATTTCCTTCACTTTTCATTAATTATCTCATTTCCACCTCAAGAACACTTCCAAATACTCTCAAGTATCATGCCGATTTTCGTCCTAGATCATCAAAAGTTGTAAGTGTTCTTCCTTTAGTTTGATGTTAATCCGTCTTAACTAGCATCATCTCATGATTTCATCCATGAAAATCATCTTTTCATAGATCTTCAAGAAACACCAAGAACACACACTAGTGTTCTTGGACCTTAATCATCATTACAAGCCTCTATATCATAAGTACTCTTCCCTACACTTGATATCTAGTTAGGACTCATGCTTAGAGCCTTGAAAACATCAAAAACACAAGAACAAAAGGAGTTTACGGCCAAGCCAACTCCCATGGCCGTAAACCCCTTTAGGGGAGCCATTTTGGCCATAAACCCTCCTAGATGCAAAGCTTGTGACCTTGAACCCTTAATGGATGAAAATAGGACCTTAAACCACTCTCATTTGCATAATGATCATGAGTTTACGGCCGTAAACTCCTTGCTTGGCCGTAAACTCATCAACACCCTCCAAATCATTGGTTTTGATCATCCTTGTGTAGTGCAATGATCCCTCAAGTTTCCCTAGCCTTTAAACACCCTCTTATGCATGTTTGACCATGAGTTTACGGCTGTAAACTACCTTGGCTGTAAACCCATGGCCGTAAACACCATTTCTTGACCTTAAACATCCCTTAGTTGAATCACATGTGATTCAACACTTCATTCCAAGTGTTTCCTAGTCCCGGAAGGTGTTTCCTTTCATATAGTCGCTTATAAACATTATATTCATGCCAATATATGTCATTTAGGACTTGTTGTGTCTCGGGACTTCATTCGTGGAACTTATCATCCTTACACGCGTATTCATTGAATCACCCACATCAGGTGAGTTCATACCCCGTATTGAATCTTTTAACTGTTTTAAATGCTTTTAAGGGGGGGGGGGGAAATACAAGTTGAACACAATGATAATTGTGTAATTGTTTGTTATATACATCTTTCAAAAGATTGCTTATGTCTTTAATAAGTGATCAAAACATTTCAAAAACTCTTTTAAAGTTATGTCACTTTATAGTTTTACAAAAATTCCGTTTTTAAAGTAAAAGCATAACTTAGCAGATAAATGAGTCTTTTCAATAACAGTTCAAGTAAAACATTAGTAAACTATAATAGGTATAGTTTAGGAAGATACTATTCATTACTTCTAGTACAATGAAGCAAACAAAGAGTCAGTTCATACATGAGTCAAAACATACTATGATGAGAAACAAACAGAACATACTACATACTAGACAAAGGGAACATACAATACAGCTAGTACATACATTACATATACAAGTATACAATAACATAAATGTGAACCATCGTTCGGGGCATGTCATCACCTGTCATGGCTCGATTTGTAGCCAGAATCTCCTAGAGGGAGAGCATGAATTTGGGTATAATCATATACTGGATTGACTATCCTACACCTTACTGTTCGCTACAGTGGGACTTACAAGTCTACGGGTGCCAAATGTCATTTCTTCCGACGTCTTTCATCATCGTGTTATTAGTCGATAATATGGTGCAATCATATCACATTATATCTTAAATAAAAATTGATTTAAGGTAGAAAGTACAGCAGTAGTTACTATAAAACAACACTACAGTACTTTATTATTTCCCCATTTCATTCACATTGTGATCTTCTCACAATAAACAGTAATGTAAAAACTATATTTTTGGTTAATGATAGTCTCTCTTGGGAAAATACACAACTCATGCAAGAAACAAACACACATAACAGTAGATGCCTTGGTAGAAGGCTACGTTTAATAGAGAGGACCATAAGGCTAACCTTATGATTCCTTAATGTATACATTAAAGGATATATATATATATATATATATATATATATATATATATATATATATATATATATATATATATTAATAGGATCCGACAGGTAATAGGATGTGTGCTCTCCGCTTCATTTCCTGTTCCTTGTTTGGTTGTGGGCTTGGAACGAATTCACCCAGTCTATTTTCTATTCGATTCTAGGTATATATATGCTCAGTATACATTAAGTCATCATAAGGGTACCAGGTATGGGTCAAGTCATAAGACACAAAGTCAATGCACAGTTTTCTAGTACAAAACATACTTTCCAAATCAGAACTTTTGGTATTCAAAACTAGAAACTTTCCAGTTAAGGGTTTAATCCATTTTATTAAACCAGTATAAACTTAATGGACCTTAGGTGATTACTCTATAATACCTGAGTTTATACATCATGGTTATATATCATTAATACCCAATAGGTAGTTGGATGTGTGCTTTCCGCCTTACTTCCTGTTCCTTGTTTGGTTGTGGGCTTAGGGCAGATTCACCCAATTAACTTTCTATTCGATATTAGATCAGATATAGCCAATACAAACTAAGTGATTATAGAAGTAATCACTGTGGTCACCATTTTATTATAAGAAATAAGGGTTTTCTTAAAGAATCTTTTCATTAAATATAAAGGAATCATTACAATTAACTCCATGAGTAACAAGTGAATACACCAGGGTTATATAGCACAATGATCAAACAACTAATGGAATGTGTGCTTTCCGCCTTATGGCAGATGCGCACAATCGATTATTTGTTTACTCTGAGTCTTATATAACTTGTATCCATTTAGTACTCATAGAAAGGGTTGTAAAGTCATTTTTACTTATCTTTCATTAAAGTAGGAAATATAGGATTTTCTAGAGGAACAGGCGAACTTTTCTAAACAGAACTTACAACTTACTACATCTTTCAACTACATTTTCAAATACATTTTCAACTACATTTTACGACAACATTTTACAACTTACTTACATCACTAAAATCTTATGAACTCACCAGCTCAATTGCTGATCAACTCTTTCAAATAACTTGTATTCTCAGGAGACTAATTGACAGGTACTTGTGCTGGGAATTCAAAAGATGGAGCATAATAGCTTCAAGTCTTGTTTTGTTATTTGCTTATGAATTCTATGTTTTGTGAACACACGCATTGTAAACACTTTCTTTCAAATGAAATGGTTGTTCATTACTTGCTTACTATAATACATATCTTGTGACACTAAACATGACGTCCGAATGTTTTCGCCGTTCCGGTTTTGGGGTGACACCGTAAACACACAATAAGACCTATAACAACCACAAAAGCCCTATATCATCAATACATTCAATTTCCTAGCTCAAACCACAAAATAAGACCTTTCAATCTCCCCCTTGGTTTGGGACTTGCTTGACTTAGTCCTTGTCAACAAAAAGAACATCTGATTTGCCCATCGCCCCGTTCCACATCCTTTTGTTGATGATATCAGCAACCATGGAGGTATATTCTTTAGCAGTTGGCTCAAAAATGTATTCTGCAACCTTGATCTGATGAAGGTTCAACTGATGAATATCCCATCTTCCAAATTGAAGTAGATCTCTTTTGTCATACAATCGAATGCATCCATCTTGAAGTTTTATGACAGTAGAGGCTGTAGTTTCATCAAAAACCTAGTAGAGCACGAACTTCAATGATCCATCTGGATAATTCTGAAGCACAGGAATCTGTTTTACTTGACTGGTAGCAGGCCACATCACATTTCGAATAGGAAGTTTAGTTTTGGGATCAAGTACACTTGGGTATAGTTTGATGATTGACTCTGCAATCTTCATTGAAGTAAAACCCTTTTTCACTGGATCTTCCAAAAAGAGCTTGAATTGTGTTGCCTTGGGATTTTGTGAAGGATTTGCAAAAGGAGCTTTTGATAATTCTGTAAGATCAACCTTGGTACAGGAATGGAAATCATGAACATCTTTATAGTATTCTCTGTTGCCACTCTTGCGTCTCACGAGCCATATGTCTAGCGTATCATGAAAGCCCCATGAGACGATTCCTGACCTATCACCATATGTGTCTCTAAAACGGTTTTCTTGAAGGTCTGTGACGGTGATTTTTGGCTGATCTCTAGGAGCATTTTGGTCTGAGCTCTTTTTAAACAGGAGTTGACCTTTCTCAGCTGCTTTGGCCAATTTGGCGCGTTTCAGGGCTGCGACATTTGGAGCTTGAGCTGGTTCTTTTTCAAAACGGTCCACAATTCGAGATGTTTGAACAGGTGGTGGCACAACCGGGGGAGCTTGGGAAGGCAGATACATCCTTGACTCATCAACATATGATTTGAACTTATCTCCAAGTTCCTCTTCCAACTTCTTCTTCAGATCAAAGAAGCTGACAGTGAGGAGGCCAAAGTGAGTCTGAAGATCAGTGATCTGATTTGTCTTTAGAGTCTTGTCCTCTTCAAGATCAGTAACTTGAATTTTGAGCTTGGTATTCTCAGTCATACGATCAGCTACCCGAATGTCAAGCTCAATAATTTTTTGATTCAACACATTTATTTCCTTTTGAAGTTCAAGGATAGTGGGATTATCTTCTCCAGAGTAGCCTTCCCCAATAGAAATTCCTTTAGCTTGGGGAGAAGGAAATGAGCTTTGTTCTTTAGCCAAATGCATAGCAAGTCTCACAGAGGCAACATCATGTTCAGGCCTAGGAGGAGATGATCTCAGACCAGCTGATGAACCGCCAACTTCATGAATTGAGCTTGGGCCTTCTTGTGTTGGAACAGATGATACAGAGACAAAAGTAGTTGAAAGAGGAATCACAGGTGCTTGAGCTTGTTCAGGAGTGAGCACTCCTGGCCTTGGATCATGTCTTCTTCTTTTCGATGGAGGCTGGGAGGTCAGAGTCGTCAGTGGATCACTCACGAGAGGCTCAGTGGTAGGAACAACATTATCAAGGGGAGGAATCCCTGATGATGTATCCATTGGAATTGAAGTATCGGCCATCTGGATGGAAGTAGGAGGCATCGTCTCTCGAGCATCTTCTTTCTCCCTTATCTCCGTTGTTTGATGAACAACGTCATCGATATTGTCAAAAAAATTGTCGAATTCATCATTTGGCAAAGGGTTGTCATTGACTCCAAAATTCATAGGAATATCATCTTTGTCAAATCCTGATAAATCAATATTTTCAAAAGAATCATCTTCTCATTCTTCAGTTTCAGTCATAACCTCCATTGTTCCTTCACTGTAGTTACTATCAACCCGTACAGATTGTAAATCATGTTCTTCGGCCACAATAGCACTAGGAGTGACCACATTCTCTTCCTTATCAGAAACTGAAATCACATAATCTTCTGGATTGACATTTTCTTCAGATGAGACACGCTCTGATGATCCATGAGATTCATAAGCCTCACCAGAGTCGGCGAACATACCAAACTTTTCAAGAGGATACTTTCCTTGAAAGTTGATCTTTCCTTTCCTATTTTGCTTGATAAGACCTACTGTGTTCGGTCCAAGGGACTTCATGTCAAGAGTGTCTCCAGCCTTGATAATCTCCGAAAATTGTTCATTAATAAATGCTTGAACAAATCTTGGATACAACAAGAATTTCTCCCTGACCTTTCCGTTGGCATTGGCAGACATCTCTTCAAATATAAACCTTGAGAAATTGAAGCCAATTCCAGCAGCCAGAGCAATGATGGCTTGAGTGTTACGAGAGGAAATCTCATCAAATCCTGACTTTCTCCCAGATATGCAGCTCACCAACACATGAGCCAAAAACCTATAATAGGGTGGAAGCAGCTTCTTGATTGTTGGTCGAAAGTCGCCTTCATAACCCATCTTGATAAAAAATCTTTCAATCTGGCTGGCCTCAATCTCAGTAGGAAAGGATGATTGATCATCAATCTTGAGAGCATCCCAGATGAACTGCTCAATAATTATCACCTTGCAATTTTTGACAGTGGCTTGAATAGAAATCACACCATCATCTCCTTTCATCACTTTTGCAGAACTCCAAAATTCTTTTATCAATCCTTGAAAGATGGTTGGATTTACAGTGAGTGCAGTAGCCAGGCAGCAATTCCTTAATCCATGCATCATTGATCCAAACTCTGCATGAGAAGCAGGAGGGTCAGCCAAGATGATAGCCACATTGTGACTGTCTGCGAACTTCATGCTCGCCATCTTATCCTGCACAAACCAAGCCAAGTGAGAAAACCTTTGATTTAACAGTTAAAATTTTGTTTTTCTCATTGAAACAAATTAAATTGGCCTTGGAAATGATAAAAATCAAATTTTATTTGTTAAAAGCAAGTTTACGGTCAAAATAGTCAAGATCGTAAGCTCAGGACCGTAAGCTCAGGCCGTAAGCCATTTGGACCGTAAGCCGACCGTAAGCTGACTTGGACCGTAAGCCGACCGTAAGCCGATTTGGACCGTAAGCCGACCTTAAGCCGATTTGGACCGTAAGCTCTGTCTGACCGTAAACTCGCCGACAGTTCGATTTTTAACGATTAAACCCTGAAAACTCAACGATTTGATGCGAGATATACTTTGATAGGATCGAAATCATCATACCTTTGAGATAAACAGATCAATTTTACAAGAAATCGAAAT
Source organism: Lactuca virosa (assembly GCF_052849685.1). NCBI lineage: Eukaryota > Viridiplantae > Streptophyta > Magnoliopsida > Asterales > Asteraceae > Lactuca > Lactuca virosa. Next base: position 507,702,293 of record NC_136429.1, read on the forward strand.
TTTTTTTGAGAGAGTGAGAGCAGTTTACAGTTGGAGTTCAGAAAACTGAGGAGGAGGAGATTTCGAATTGAGACATTTTTCTTTATATACCTGGCCCAAAGACCAATGGGCCGCAAACCTTAGTGCTTAAAAAATAGAGTCCAAAATAAAACTAAAGGCTATTTAAAAATAATTCATTTTGAGGAATAGGAATAAAAATAAAATAAAAAATAAAAAATAAAATAAAATAAAACTAAAATGAATTATCACTAATATTACCATAACTACTGCTAATAAACCTTTTTGTGATATTGGGATCAAAGCTGTTAGACATCCTTTATCCGTGTATCAGTACCTTTAATTTCATGTCGATGTCTGGTCGATCGCCGGTATTGTGGTCCACTTAAGCACGAAAGAAAGTGAAAAAATTTTGGACATGCTATAAGTGACAAGACATTAGATCCTATGAACTTAAATACTATTCCTAAATGACCATTCAGCTGAAGACTACCAAGGATATTGTTGTCCACCTAAATTGAGCAGCGAGATCTACAGACAACCTATAATTGTTCAATTTTAGTTGTACTAGAACGTGTTTCCCGCTTACTGACATACCCCAATAATCAGGAACTTCCAGAATACTCCTTACTTTAGGTGAGCAGACAATTATTCGGAGAGAGAATAGATTTAGAATGCATATGTTGTACACCCAGGTCGGATCTCTTCCAATCACGCAGAGGATGAAACATATGACTGACTAGAGCTTCAGAGGGATTGAGAAGTAGAATGGTGCATATGCTGTGTACCAGGTCGAATCTTTCGATCACGCAAAGGAGACAACATATGGCTAACAGACAGAAAGAATTGCATAGATAGAAGATGCAGAGAGATAGAATTGTATATGTTGCAGTCCAGGTCGGATGTATTTCAATCGCGCAGAGGAGGCAACATATGACTAACAGTAAGAAAGAAAGAAAACAATTTTCTACATACCTAATTTATCGGAATTCCCCAGCCGCCCCGTCAATACCAGAATTAAGGACATGAGTCCGTACATCAAGGAAAAGTTAAACCATAGTTCTAGATACGGGTTCTTTTAATGTGACCGGTAGATTCCCATGTATATCTCCCTGCTCGACCTACTCGAGCGACGTATTGTCAGACAAAATAGAACTATCTAGGTCAAGATTTGTCAAGTCATTTGATTCCTTAAGTTCATATATGCCTAGTCAAGTCCATAAAAATCTTTCGAGCCTACCAGCGCATCTAACACAGAGCCTAGACAATTCAGCTTTGGTACCTTACACAGATTCAGATTGTCTGTTATCACTTAATTGATATCACTTCCCAAAACATCACCTACAGAAAGAAACTATCAGTAATAATAATTTTTTTGTTTTTCTGAATTTGTTGTTTTGTTTTTGGATTTTTTTAAGTTTTTTTTTTTAAATTTTTGTTTGGTTTTTGTTTATTTCTCCCCCTAAATTTGTGCATGTGTGAGAATGAAAATAACATGCGTAAATTTAAACTAACCTAACAAAATTTAATCCTCAAAACGAATCATTTTCAAAAACCCTACAAGCACATCAAATCGAGCTTTGTTAAACGGCTTTGTGAACAGATCCGCCACATTATTAGCAGTGGGAACCTGTTCTACCCGAATGAGCGATCGCTCATAACAATCTCTGATAAAATGAATTTTGATGTCAATGTGCTTGGTTTTTGAATGTTGGACTGGATTTTTAACAATCTGAATCGCAGCCTCATTGTCACAAAAAATAGGGGTTTCTTGATAATTCAAACCGTAATCCAACAGCTGATGTTGGATCCATATGACTTAAGAGCAACAAGTAGATGCAGCAATATATTCCACTTCTGCTGTTGAAGTTGAGACAATGTGCTGTTTCTTGCACTGCCATGACACCAGCTGGTCACCAAGGAATTGACACCCTCCTGAAGTTGATTTCCTGTCAAGCTCACAGCCTCCATAATTACTGTCAGCAAAAGCATATAAATCAAATTCAGAATTTTTCGGATACCAAAGACCCAATTTTGGGCTGCCTTTAAGATACCGAAAAATTCTTTTGACAGCAATAAGATGTGAAAGTTTAGGATTAGCCTGATAACGCGCATTGACAAACTGCAAACATAATGTCTGGTCGACTTCCAGTTAAATACATCAACGAACCGATCATCGATCTGTAGTGAGTTTGATCTACGGATTCGCCATCAGTATCTGGAGTCAGCAGGGGTCTCTCCGCCATCGGTGTCAGGGCAGGTTTTGCATCTCTAAATCCAAACTTCTCAAGCATATTGTCTACATACTTTGCTTGATGGAGCAGGATCCCGGTTGATCTTTGTTGGACCTGAAGCCCCAGAAACATGGTCATCTTTCCCAACGAACTCATCTCAAACCTCTTCTTCATAACACCTTCAAACTCTTTGCACAGCTGCGGACACGTAGAGCCGAAGATGATGTCGTCAACATAGATTTGTACCAAGATTTGATCCGCACCAACATGCTTTATGAACAAGGTTTAGTCGATTGTTCCTCACGAGTAGCCATGTTCGAGCAAATGCTTTGTGAGAGTCGCATACCATGCTCTAGGAGCTTGATGCAATCTATACAGAGCTTTGTCTAACTTGTAGACATGGTTGGGAAACTTTGAGGTAACGAACCCTGGGGGTTGATCAACATAGATTTCTACCTTCACCGTGCCATACAAGAAAGCAGTTTTGACGTCATCTGATATACTGTGAAGTTCATGTAGGAAGCGTAAGCAAGGAAGATACGGATAGCCTCCAAGCGTGCTACCAGAGCATAGACTTCAGTGTAATCAAGACCCTCGATCTGTCTGAACCCACGAACAACCAGCCTAGCCTTATTGCGTACAATTATCCCTGAATCATCCTGCTTATTACGAAAAACCCAACGTGTGTCAAGAGACTACTTGCCCTTGGGTAACTCAACCAACGTCCAAACCCCAAGCTTTTCAAATTGATTCAGCTCTTCATGCATAGCATCTACCCAACTGGGCTCATTCAAATCCATTTCTACATTCTTTGGCTCAATTTGAGAGATAAAGCAAGAATAGAGACATGTATTGACATCTCCACTCTGACTTCTTGTTTTCACACCATCACCCAGCTGGCCAATGACATTCTCAATCGGATGATCGTGTTGAATACGAGAGGGGATCTCCTGGCTGATATCATTGAGTGAAACAGGAAGATTATGAATGTTGATAGCTCCATCATTTGCTGAGGAATCCACTGTAGATGAATCAGTCTCATTAGATGGATTTGCCACAAACTCTTCAGCAATTTGTTCAGGAAAGAGCAGTTCCATAAATGTTTGAGTGACAGCGGAAGCATCTCGTGACATGAACTCTCTTTCATCAGGGGTAAGAGGAGTGGCATCAACATCTAGAGTTTGTTGTTGACTAGGAGATTCTAGACTAGGAATTGGAACAAAGGACTCCACTGAAGGAATTGTAGAAGAAACTATCGGTGGTCTGTAGACAACTTCTTCTTCTTCATCTTCAGGTACAAACTTCGAACCAGAAGTAGAACCAGAGACACTATCTGAACACATATTGAACGATTTGAACAAAGATGTGTAATCAAACAGCCAATCAGGACCCACTCTAGCATCTGTTTCATTCTCCTCCAGCCAGCGCACATCGAAGGATTCTTCAATTTGCTTTGTCGTCTTGTTGTAGACACTATATGCAGTGCGAGCAGCATACCCCACGAAATAAAAGTCATCAGCTTTGGCATTAAATTTAGGGTTGGACTCCAGGTGAAGAAGGGTGCAAGGACAACCAAATACGCGGAAATGGCTGACTGATGGCTTGTGTCCATATAAAATTTCATACGGAGTCTTCATCTGGGCTTTGTTGATCAAGACACGATTTTGAACATAGCATGCAATATTGATCCCCTCAGCCCAAAAGAAGACAGGAAGCTTGGAATCACAGAGCATCGTTCTTGCAGCGTCTTGCAGCGTTTGATTTCTTCGCTCAGCAACACCATTTTGTTGCGGTGTGTGAATGGAACTATATTGATATACAAATCCCTTTTCTGCGCAAAAGTGATCAAGAACAACATTCTTGAATTCTGTTCCATTATCAGTTCATAGCGCCTTCACCCGGTGGTTTGTTTGATTCTCAATCATCACAATAAACTTCTTGATCAGATCAACAATCCTAGCTTTGTTGGATAAGAAGAAGACCCACGTAAAACGCGAAAAATCATCTATCACAACCAGACAGTATGGATTTCTGTTGATGCTTAGGACATTGACCGGACCAAATTAGTCCATGTGCAAGAATTGGAGCACTTGACTAATTGAGTTAACCTGTTTTGGTAGATGTGGTTTTCGATGATGTTTACGCTGAGCACATGACATACATTTCTCAAAAGTTATGAAGTCTTTGACTGGAAGACCACGGACCATTTTGTTTTTCGCAAGACGATTCAGGTTCTTTGCATTGGCATGCCCGAGTCTTCGATGCCACAGCATAGCATTTTGTTCGGAGATCTTTGAAAAGAGGCAAATGACTTGATCAGGGACGTTGCTATTCATGTCAATTATGTAGGAATTTCCATCTCGCTTTGATTTAACAAGAATCCATTCTTCCGGGATGACAATGCCAGGCTTTAAGATCAGACATTCCTTGTCAGTGAAGTGGGTTGAATAACCTTTGTCGCATATCTGAGAAACGCTCAACAAACTATGTTTTAACTCGGGAGCATAATTGACGTTCTCGAAACTAAGCACTCCATTAGACACGGTTCCTTTTTGAGTGATTTTATCACCTTCTCTGCCCGCAAAGGAAACAAACCCCCCCATTAAAAGTCTGAATGTTGTTCAATTGGGAGATGTCTCCTGTCATATGCCGGGAACAGCTGCTGTCGACATACCAAGGTCTGACGACATTCCTCCGCAACTGTCCCTGCAAAATGAGCGGGATTATTGAGATTTGGGGACCCAGGTCATTACAGCCCTGGGTTTACCCTTGACAATCACAGGTTTATCTTTTGAGACTTTTGTTTTTGAATTTTCACTTAAAACACTTTTAGAGGTTGATGATGATTGGTTGGAAACAGATTTGGGCACCCATTGAAATTTAGGTTTTTGAAAAGACACAGGTGATTTTGAAATGTTTTTCTTTTCTTTTTGCTTTGAGCATCTGGAGTTTGGACCATTACTGGTTGAAAATCCAGATCCTCCTTTTAACGAAACCGATCTCGGTTTAGCTTTGTTCGATTTCAGCAAATTATTTTTGACTTTATATTTAAAAACCTGTCTGTTTGGTTGAAAAACTGCCCTTTTCGTGTTATTATTTGCCTTCCATTCATCATCTCGAGGAAGAGATCTCGAGGACTTTCTAGTTGAAGACCTTCCACGAGATCCGTTCTCTCCTCTTGGGGACAAGAAATGCACAAACACTCGATTGAAACAGTTTCGAGCAATATGACCTGAAGTACCACAATTAAAGCAGATTTGCTTATTATTACTAGACTTGGTACCATTCTTATCAGATTTCAGGATTTTATTATCTTTTCTAACATTTCCACATTTGCAAGTGCACGTATTAGATTGTGTAGCAAATGTAGAAGATGTAGATGCACTCGAATCAGATTTTGCAAAATTTTCAAAAACAACATCACAATTAGTCTGAGATATCACATCATCACAAACAAAATCATCAGTTTTAGAATTTGACACAGACTCATCACACATTTGAACACCAAACTTAGACACCAAATTATTTGACTCAAACTTCTCAGCCTCTTGCTCCCCCTGGATTACTGACATATCTGCACTTGAAGTAGAAATGTTAGTATCCAAAACCCTAACACTAGATCCTGTAGCCTGTTCAGCAGTAGGTTTGCCATATAACATATAAGGTTCTCTTTCGATCTCTTCTTTTGATAAATGAGTAACAGAATATGAATGATTAAATGGAGGGGGGACACTCTCATATCCTATTCCTATTGATCTTTGGTCCCTCCACTGCATTTGTTCCTCGATTATTTTTGCAACCCTTTTGCTTGACACATCGAATTTTTTAAAGTTAAAATCAGTATTTTCAAAACGGATTTTCAATGTGTCAAGTTCAGCGGTTACAGCAGCAAGTTTTCTTTTAATATGATCACAATTCTCACACTTGTTGTTGTAATCTTCTTGCAGTTTCTTGAAATCTTTTATTTTGTTCTCTAATTGAGTTTTCAGAGGTTTCTGACTTTTCCCGAGGGTATAGCCTTCATACTTAAGGTCATCATTCTCTCTCTTAATTATCTCAATTTGGTCACGTAAAAATTGAGCAATTTTAATACAAGATTGAGAACAACCTATTTCACTGACCTCTGGTTTAGCAGACTCTGGTGTGGACTGATCCATGAATGCAAATTGAAGATTCATCATTTCCGCCTCAGGATCCATTTCAGCTTCTTCTTCCGTACCATCATTGATCTGGGCAAGATGAGCATTTTCAGGTCCTGAAATGTTCAGGGCTTGAATTTGATCTTCCCAATAAAATGATTGTGCCACCATAGCAAGATTTGCTGTCTGATTGTTGACAGTAGATCCCCTGTTGTTGTTTACTGACACCAGAGTTCGTTCAGTATTTTCTCTTCTATCTGGTTTTGGGCATTCTCTGGAAAAATGTCCAGGTTCATGACAATTATAGCACCGCAGCTTTCCCTTATTAAATCCCACCTTCTTGTCAGAATTCATTCCCCAGTTGTTCTTTCCAGTTTTCTTTGCAAACTGTTTTGCTCTAAATACTGCCATTGCCATTTGCCACGTGATATCCATTTCTTCAACATCTTCTGGATGAATTTGATCCAGATCAGCAAACGACAATTAAGGGGAAAGTTCTCCAGCTACAAAAGCATTATAACAATTCACAAGTCCAGTAGCAAAGGCCAGATTTTCATCATTTTCTTTAGATGTCGGTGCTTGAGAAGTATTTCCAGGAGTCTGAACAAATGCAATTGAAGATGAACCAGCTTGTTGAAAAGAAGTTGGAGTTTGAGAAACTTGAACGTTTTGCACAGATGGAATGACATATGATGTGGACGGATGAGCAGGGAAGGTCTGAACTTGAGGAGTAGTGAAGGATGAAAAGGCATTGTTGGATTGAATGCCAAGATTAGCAGAAGAATATGAATTAACGTGATTAATTTCTCTCTGCTTGTCATCTAGATCACAAGCTTTAATAATCGCCATTGTCTCAGCTAGGCTCCACCGATTCAGATCTTTAGTCTTATTTATTACAGATACATTCATATCCCAAGATTTTGGCAACGAATTCAGCAATTTCTTGTTGATTTCGGATTTTGTAACCAGAACACCAGCAGAACTCATCTCAGTGGTGAGAGTAATGAACCTTTGCAGTTGAGTTTCAAGAGATTCCCCCAATACATGATTGAACATGTTGAACTTTTGTCTCAACATGTCTTGACGACTTTGATTCATATCTTCATTCCCTTCATATACTTCAATCAACGCTTCCCATAATGCTTTTGCAGAAGTGTACTCACGAAAACCCTGTGCAATTTCTGGAGACAAAGCCATGGTAAGAGTGGCAAGTGCCTTTTCTTGCTCTTCAATTTTTTCAAAATCATCATCAGTATAGTTTTCAACTTGCTTGTCTGTAATAGTTCCATCTTCAAATGTTATGGTGATGCGAATTGGTCCTCTCAAAATGCTTCTCCAAATTTTGAAATCTTTCATCTTAATGTATTTGTCAATGCGATACTTCCACTCAGGAAAACCTTCAGCGGATAACAATCTAGGAATGCGTGAGGTGGTACCCATGATAGCAAGCAATTCATGATGAGCAGATATAGTTTGAGATTCCATTTTTTGTTTTTGATTTTGTTGTTTTATTTTTTTTTTCAAAAAAACTTAAAAGAAACTCTAATCAAAATGCTAGATTACGGTTGAAAGATTTTTGACCGTAAACACAGTTTACGGTTGAGAATACGGTTGGAGTTTACGGTTGATGAAGATTGTCTGTATACGGTTTCTGAAGATTAGTTGTATACGGTTTCTAAAGATCTTGAGATTACGGTTGAATTAGAGTTCACGGGTGCAACAAATTTGACCGTAAGTACCCAGATTTCGACGAAAACACGGATTTTAAAGCTGAATTGATTCCCCACGCTATGAAAACACTAAACCAAGCTTCAAATGCAGACGAACACACACCTATTGAGATTGTAAATGTGAAAAGAAGTGAATTGACACCGGTTTGTGCTCTGATACCAATTGTAAGGTCCTCAATACAAGGATCTTAACCAGTGATCAATCAAACAATCAAATGAAATAAGAAATGAGTAGAAGAAGAATAATGATCAAGCTTGCACACGTTGATAACTGAAAAACATCAGGTACAACTTGATGACCGTAAACTCAACTGACTGACAGACTGACAACTTGACAACAACCACTCTGACAAGCTATATATATAAGAAGACAGACCGTAAACCTGATTACGGCCAGGCAGACCGTAAACAGGTTTACGGTCACAACAAATTGTAAACACACAATAAGACCTATAACAACCACAAAAGCCCTATATGATCAATACATTCAATTGCCTAGCCCAAACCACAAAATAAGACCTTTCAATGGTTGGCCAATAGTATCCTAACCTTGCTATTTTTTGTACGATTACCCTTTTTATGACATGTACTTGGACAATTCCTTCATGCGTTTCCATGCTTATGTATGCCATTGGCTTCTTGCTTAAACTACATAGCCATGAGGAGAGGTATCCCTTTTTTATATAACAAACCATTTTATAATGCTTACTTTGGTGCTTTAAGCCTTACTTTTCTTACTTCACCTTCGTCATTAGGGAGTGTACCTTTATCTATATTATTGGGGTCATCCATTTTTCTTCCTCATCTATAGTGTCGTGTACTTCATTTTCTTTCAATTCTATTTTTCGGTAGGACTTTGACAAGAACTTTTTTTTGTTAAATGGGTGAAGGTCGAAGAATTTACCTTGCTTAATGCATCAGCTCACTTTTTTGTTTTACCTTGGGATTTGTTCAATTCAAATCTTGTCACATGATTGTGCTAGATGCTTGACCTTTCAGGTATTTTGTGATAAGTGGTGTTCCTTTATGTCAAAATTACCGTTTATATGGTTGGCAACTATCATCAAATCAGTGTATGCAATTAACATTTTCGATCCATGTTGTATTGCTAATATCAATGCGGCTAATAAAGATTTATATTTTGATTCATTATTGGGCATGGAGAAGTCGAAGCATAATGTGTATGTCGCTTATTCTCCTTCGGTGTTTGTTAGCATTAATCTTGCTCTCGATCCTTGACTGCTAAACGATCTGTCTGTATGCATTGTCCATTCATCATTCTTTTTCGATATTAGTTCCGTTGATGTATATATAATGTGCTGCTTTTGCCATGAACTCTGTCAATGATTGGCCTTTGATGTCTGCTCTTAGTTTGTATTGAATTCCCAATTTCGTGCTCTACAAGTTCAATTGCCCATTTTCCAATTGATGTGATCTTTTCGATTTCAGTAGGACCTACTTCATTGCTTCATTGATCAAGAATTTTATTTGATGTGATTGAATTTACTTTTGTATCCTTGTAGATGCGTAGACCAGCGATAATGCCAATTTTCTATCGCGGGGTACCCTAGGTCTGCTCCTTGCAATGCTCTCTCACTGAGTAGATTGGTGATTGGTTGTTGTTTTGTTTGGACACTAGGACTACACTGATTGCTTCTTTGGTGGTTAATAAGTGTACGACCAATGTCTCTCCTGGTGGCACTATGCTCATCAAAGTTTGGTATAGTTTCTAATGTTTCCTTTAAGATTTGGGAAGTTGTATCGACATTTTTTGTCCATTCACAATGCTTCGTCGGGATTGCACTTTTCAACATCTTGTAGAATGGGAGTTATTTCTCTATGTATTTGATATAAACTTCCTAGTGCTACTAACTTTCCAGTTAGTTCTTACACCTCTTTGATTGTTTTTGGGGATCTAAACTCCGAAAGATCCTCCACCTTTTTGGATTTTCCATAATACCGTATTTCAAGATTATGCACCCAACAAATTTTCCTTCTTCGGGTCCAAATACACTTTTTGGGGTTCAACTTCATGTTTGCTTTTGTATTTTGTCAAATGTTTCTTTGATGTCTTGAAATACTGTTTCATTGCTCCGAATTTTGATTACCATGTTGTCGACATATACTTCTATGGTTTGGCCGATTTGTTTTTTTGAATACTTTATCGACTAACATTTAGTATGTGCCTCCAACATTTTTTAGCCTAAAGGGTATTTCTCTGTTGTAAGGTTTGAACCATATAATCTGATGACTCAGGCCTACTTCACGTCGATACATCATCATTCTCGTATTAGCCACTGGCTAACACGTTTCTCGACAGCGTGAAGAAAGCTTTTGCAACACGGTTTTTCAAATATGTTATCTTCATGATAAAATCTTTTATTTTTGTAAAGCTATGTTTAAATCCTTGATTTGTAGGGATTTCATATTCTAAATAGTTCCACTATAATCTATAAGTTATGCTAGGGTTCGTTGTAACAACCGTTGTAGCACCCTATTTTTACCATGATCATAGATTGTAATTATTATAAAATACGAAATAAAATTATATTAATCTTGAGCCAAAAATATTATCATAGACACATAGGAAACGTCAATACGATTTCTGTAGATATATAGAACGCCTAAGTCCAACTTCGTATGAAGAAGTTATGCTTCTTCGAAGTTTTGCGAATTAACCGACACAGCTCAACGTATCGTAAAAAGTGAGTTTTAGATAGGTGGCTGATTAGCTTAATCAATATAAACGAAAGTCATAGTATTCATTAAACCGAGAGCATGAGTATAAAGAATGCCCAAATCTGACTCCGTATGGAATATATATGATTTTTTGAAGTTTCTGTGCAACCGAGTATATCAATGCGCAACACAAAAAGCGAATATAAGAAACGGTATATTATTAGGAAAAATAATATAAAAGAGAGTTGAAGATCTCGTCAATAGGAGTCCGTCGATATAAAGAACATCGATAACGAAGTCCGTATGTAGGAGTTATGGTTTCGCAGTGATCTCTAACAGCCCAAGCCTATTATTTTTATAATTTTTTGATTGAGTAAGAATTAGCTGTTGGGATCTAAAGGAAAGTTGTAGATCTCGTCGAGTTTCTAGAAATATAAAGAATGTAAAAAATGGAGCTCATATGTGAAAGTTATGGCCGTCCGAAGATCTACAAAAACCTTATGGGCTGATGATGTGGTAGCTCCGGAGTGTGCTACGTGGCAAGCCGACCTTTCCCTCCTCCAAGAGACAAGCGGCGTGGCAAGATACAGTGGAGATACATGGCTCCATGAGAGTATGACACATGTCACATTCTAGATGAGTGAGGTGTGGAGGAACCGGAGCGCAACATGTGTCAAAAGAAGAGAGGAGCCAACAAGGGCCTGGTGCGCGACACACCCATTAGCCTTGCGCGGAACGCCTCCCTCCTTCTATAAATAGTCGCTCTGAAAATCATTCCTTCCCACCCCCAAATTCTATATAGATCTCTCTAATATCTTTAGTTCCTTCAATTCCAACTTTCGCCCATATTTTAGGATATTTTAGTAAGGTTCTAAGGTCCCGGAGTGCTCGGCAAATAGAGGTGTTTGAGTCGGGATTATGTTTGTGTATCTTCCCCGTTTTCGCTAAAAGATCTATAAGTTAAGCTACACTCTATCGCTTTCAGTGTAACTTATATTTCTAGTCATAAGTCGTCATTATGAACCTATAAATAAGATTTATCAGTAATTCCAAGTCCATATACTGATTGATCTACTTATGGGAGAGGTGCCTAGAGTGGTCACGTTGACTTGATTGTTGGACTTCAGAAAGGCTATACGCTGAAATGGTCCTGCCTCCCAACTGCCCCGCCTGGTTGATCCTTATTTGATTGAACTATCAGATTCCTTGGGATTAGCGATAGATCTAATCATCTTTACCATATTCCCATAGGCACTAATAGACTATATTAATATAGGTGAATCCACATGGATGTATTGCTCGTCATCTAACTTGTTCGGTTACATGTTAATCTTCTGAGAATATGTCAAGGTGAGTTATTCTTACTATATTGTATACTCCAGTATGTTTCCTCTATTTGTTAGGATATAGTTACTCTATATTAAGCACTTTGGCAGTTAGACTAGGATAGTTAGTTGCCTGTTGTTATATGTGTATGTTTATATACATGGAGTTGAGGGCGGACTAGCGTCGTGAAGAAGTCCAATAGACTCGGATGGACTAGCTTCATGTTAAAGGCCAAGGTGCGGACCAACTATATGTTGTAGGCAAAATGGGTGGACCAGCTATATGCTGAAGGCCGAGGGGCGGACCAACTATATGTTGAAGGTAATTTTGCATATGCATTGTATATGTGTTGTGGTATCGAATATTTTGATGGAATTCACTAAGCCTCGGCTTACAGTTGTTGATTAACTATTTTGTAGGTTGTTCATCAGACCGTGGAAAGGCTCACACATGACTGTATTAGCATTAAAGCATCAATAAACTTTTATAGACTTCTTCTAAGATACTCTTTCAAATAATAATGAATTGTACTGTTTTGTAAGACTTATATTTTGAATAAATAAAAATGAAAAAAATTGGCCTTTGAAATTCGGGACGTAACAACCAATTTCGGGATGTTTCTTATTCAAGATTTTGGGTTGTAATTCAATCATGTAAAGTTCTTGGGCTTCAAGGGAATAGAAGCTTAGACCTTATTAGATTTGGATAATTTTGATTAAGTGATCTAAGCCCTTGATTTGTGCTTTAAACCAATGTGTAAAATGGGAATGTGATATTTCAGACTTCTTGCACGAATTTATGAATTTTAGTTTGGTATGGTTGTAGTCAAACGTACTTATATATAATTGTGGGGCTTGTCAATACCTTCGCGTGCATATAAAGATCACCGAAAATGGATTTAAACGAAAAAGTTATGAGTGTTTGAAGTTGGAAGGGATTTGGGTGAAAACTTGTCGCCAGGGGATGGAGAGCAAATCTCCATGGCGTGGTGATCACCGCGGAGTGTAAAACAGGTTCCACGGAGTGGACACTGGGTAGCCCAATCCCATGAGTTTTAAGGCTTCCAACGTATTTAAAAGTAAGGTTCTGGATTTTTGGGCATTTTAGCAGGCTCTATCACCTCTAGAACTCCTTGGGAGGAACCTTAACCTCCCTCTTCATGATTTGAGCTCATCCTCTCTTTTCTCTCCTATTTTAGATGCTTTTGGTGGTTTTTTTGATGAAGTTTGAAGATCAAGGAAGTTCTTTTGCTTGCAACGAATGTTGTTTCATGTTTGGATCCATCAAATTCACTCCATTTCTAAACTATTGTGAGTATAAATTTCATATCTAGCTCTTTAGATCTTTAGATCTTGTTATTTGTGGTTTTTGGCACCTTTAATCTATTTTATGGGTGATCTTAGAGTTGACAGGACCCCAACACCTTTTAATCAGTTTGGAATGCTTCTTGGACCTCATGGACTAGGAAAGTTATGATCTTTTGCCTTCCCTTTAAGATATGTAATTTATTTTGACCCTTTAGGTCATTTTGGAGTATTAAAGTTTAGATCTTGAAAGTTTGTGGCATTATTATGGATAAAGTTGGAAACATTATCCACGTAAATATCATGTTGATTCAGATCTGAAGGTTGGAGACTTGGAATTAATAGATTAAGAGTAGAATGGTGCATTTTTTGTCCCTTTAAGATAAAAGTATAGATCTTGATTACTTGGACCATCCTAATCAATAAAGTTGGAAACTTTATTCATTATGAGGCTATTAGGTATCATATCTGATGTTTTGAGCCTTGGTCTTTATGGATTAAGCTCTTAATGAAGAAAAGTCTTTCAGACTGAAACCACGGCGTGGCCAAGGAAGGCCCACGACGTGGTGGAAAGACTCATCATAACTGTTTTGTCGTTTAGCAGCTACGACATGACCAACAGTTGGCCATGGCATGGTGACCTGTTGAGTTGACTTTGACCATTGACTTTTGATTAGTTTACTTTAAGGTAAAACTTGGGTAAAATTGAGTATATGGCTGAGGAATGATCTTGGTTTGGCATTAGGTAGCTCTGGGTAGCGGTGTTATGTTGGATTAGGTGTCTAAGCCCATAACTATATTTGGTATATACTTGATTTGATTATGAGCATGGTCCTTTTGGGTTGCCTTCACTCATGCAACTTGATAGGATGACAAGTGGAGAGAGAGTAGGATTTATTATATGAATAATAAATTGGTACTCAGAATGATTTTATTAATTCATTATAAGATTAATATATTATTTGGAAATCATATTATTAATTAGTAATTAATCAGAAAATAATCTAGTATTAATTTAGTGATTAAAGGAACTGATTAATAATGGAGGGACTGATTTTGCAAATCATTAATAGTTGCAAAATTGGGTTGATGGACTCCTATGGGAGGACTGGACGAAATCTATAGGAGGCCCTATAGAATTCGTCCAAGGCTTCTATTGTGGAGGTCTATGGGCTGCTTAAGCCATAATCAGGAATTAGGGTTTCCTCTAGAAACCCTAGCAGCCCACCCAACTATATAAGGAACCCTTCTACATGAGAATTTCGGCCCTAAGCTTGAGAAACCCTAAGGTGGCCGATTTCTTGTCTCTTTTCTTCATCCTTGTTATGTTGAGTGTTTGTGACTCCATTAGAGGTGCAACACTTGGGGCACTAATCTTTCAAAGGTCAAGGATCTTCAAAGTGATCTTGTTATTGCTACATAACAAGAGAGGTAACATCTAAACCCTAATTACTTGTGAATTTCGAATTGTATGCTAGTTTTAGGGTTCTATGCTTTGGTATTCAATTTGCATGTTGTCACAACTAGCATTTTAGGGCCAGGACTTCCTATCCATGTAAAAGATAGTTCTTTGTGTAACTATGTAACGATGTGTTTAAACGCGAACCAAACTTCAAATGTTATATCAGTTTATACATCCAAAAACTTGAACTCATGTCGAAACTTCCTCGTAAAAGCCTAAACCTAATCCAAGAAGCTTCATTCACTCAACTTTGGGTTTAGACCTTGGATTCTCGGTTCAAACCTTTTAATGGATCAAAACCTTCTTATTGGGCCCTAATGGGCCGATAACCCCTCAACTTGGTTCTTTGAGCCAAGAATTCACATTTGGGCCCTAGTTGGGTCGAAATTCATTAAGCAATAGTATTTTGGGCCATAAGACCCTTAATGGGCCTTATTGGGCCGTGAACACCTTATTTGGGCCATAGTTGGGCCGAAAACTCTTCATCAAAATAGTTTTGGGTCGTAAACTTCTAATGGGCCTTATTAGGCCATGATGAATTATTTTAAGACGTAATGGGCCCTATTTGGGCCGAGAACCCTTTCACTTACCCTTTTGGGCCGCAAACTTGTATGTGGGCCCTCATGGGCCGAAAACCCATTGGGCTTATGGTTCTCGGTTACACTCCAAACCCAAGCCCAAAAATTTGTTTCTTTCTCCCCTCTCCTATTCTCGGTTCTAAATAAAAAAAAGATGGAATAAAATTCAAATTGTGACACCTCATTTTCGCATGGAAGATATCCATGCATAAGACCACCATGTTTCTAGGGAGAAGATTTTCCACCAAATATCAAGGCCAAAGTCTCTCTCTCTCTCTCTCACTCTCCTTATCTCGGCCAAACCATCATCCACCTCTCTCTATTTCTCACAATTCAAAGTTACTTCTTATCTTATTTTCTCTCAAAACACAAGAAACTTCCTCACTTTTCTACATCAAAACCATGGGTTTTGGTGTGCGTTTTCTCAAAGAATCTATTCAAGTAGCACACTCTTGGTAAGTTCTTGTTAATCCTTATAGTTAAATCCAAGTATACACTAAAAATCTTCTTCAAACCACTCTATTTTTCGTGTATATGTTTCTTAGGAACATCTTCACTCGAAAACCTCTTCAAGAAGCTAGCTAAGGCAGAAAACTTCCTTCCCTTTTCTCTTCAAAACCGATCAAACCTCAAGGTGAGCTTCATACCCCTTGTTTTCGTGTTTTTCCATCTTTATCGGGGGGGGGGGGGGGAGGAATACAAGCTTGGTTTTGTGTATAATCTTTGTATTATGCATGCATGTGTATATTTTCATGATATGTTATGAAACCATGAAAAACACCCATAAACTCGAAATCTATTACAAGATCTAAAGTTTTGAGCAAGCAAGTTACTTTATGTAATTTCCTATGTTTGGAAAGATTAAACATGTTAAAAGTTACTATGAACTAAAGAAAGTATAAAAAGGGGCCATATTTGACAATAAAGATAAAAATGGACTCTTAGTGACCTTCTCGTTTTAAATGGTCCAAGAGTGTCATTTTTCATAAAAATGGTCTTTATGTGTCATTCACGGTATTATTGGGCCAAAAGTGACATTTTTGATAAAAATGGGCTTTTATTTGACATTCACGGTTTTATTGGGCCAAAAGTGTCATTTTTCATAAAATGGGCTTTTAATGACATTCACGGTATTGTTGGACCTAAGGTGTCATTTTTGATAAAAATGCGCTTTTAATGTCATTCACGGTTTTATTGGGCCTAAATTGTCATTTTTAATTAAAGTGGTACGAAAGTGAACAAATAAACAAATACGGGCCATTCTTGAATACTTAAGTCAAAATGGGCCTTGTATGGCCCTTCCATCCTAATTGGGCCTTATATGACACCTTCTGTGTTTATTGGGCCTTAGTGTCAATTTTATGTATATTGGGCCTGTCGTGAACATATCGTTAACAATCGACTATTTTGATAACAACGATGAAATGATGAACTATTCTGACACTCTCGATAAAAATGATTGCATTTTTACTATTTATGAGTTATAGTCAAAATATACACTTGTAACATTATTTTAACGCTGAAATAATGAAACACACTATTCGCGTAGAAAGTTCGTTAAGGCTCTTGTGAGACGCACCTTCACCGTACCTACCTTAGTGTACACCGTAAGCCCTGTAGTTATAACCAGAGTCTCCTGGAGGGAGAACGGGATTTTGTGTATAGATCTATACGGGGATGGCACCCCACACCTGAGCTACTCGCTACAGCTACACAGGCCAGTCTAGGGTGACAAATGTCTTCTCAGAAACCGACGCCTGAAGAACGTCAAGACAGGCACTCCGTCATATTAGTATGGTTATAACGACTCACATAGAGAATAACAAAACTATTATAAGTTTTATGCTGAATATACTTATCACTCAGTTTTGCAAAGGATAAACAATGTGTTGATTATTTGTACTATTCACCTCACTCCGGTCTTTGGGTTTAAGACCATAATTTCTCATGACACAGAAAATACAGGATTTTATGGGAATCACTCTCTATACATTTTTCAAACAAGATAAAACAAGGATACACATGCTATTATACAAGATTTGAAACAAAACACACAAACTATTTTTACAGAAAATATCGGATTTTCTGGAGTTTTCAAACTAACGTAAAGTTTTCATATAAACATGTTTATGAACTCACCAACATTTTATATGTTGACGCTTTCAAAATAACTTGTATTCTTAGGAACTCATTAAGCAGGTCGGCAGCTTTGGACTTTTGGGAATATGCAGTATTTTGTTTTCACCATACACTTGTTAATTTTTGGATGTAAGTTATGAATGATACAATGAAGCAAACCATGTATGTTGTTATATTTCATGTATGGTGATGATGATTGTCTATGTTTCATTTATATACACTTGTTATGATATCACAAGATGAAGTCATTCACCGCCGAACGTTTTCGCCGTTCCGGTTTGGGGGTGTGACAGATTGGTATCAGAGCTAGGGCACGGGTCGATGTGTTCGATAGGGACGTCGAACCCTATAATGGGGGGTGATGGTGGGTTGCACCTGATCCCACATCGGCTGGGAAGGAGAACTAAGCATTCCTTATAAGGGGTGTGGATACCTTCCCCGACCCGACGCGTTTTAAAGTCGTGACGGCAGTAGATCCCATAAGAACTCTGCAGTTAAGCGTGCTCGGGCAAGAGCAATCCAGGGATGGGTGACCCCCTGGGAAGTTTTCGCGCCGGGAGCCCAAAGTGGACAATATTGTGATACGTGCCAGAGGGGGGATGTTACAGATTGGTATCAGAGCAACGTTTATAGTGAACTAGCATATCTAATCATACAAGATATGCAACTATAAATACATTGGGACTAAAATACTCTAAACAAAAATAAAATGCATACCTATGTGTGCATATTAGAGTATTATCAAAGATAAGAAACACTTAAAAGTTTGTGGAGGAGTTGGACATTGCGATTAAAACTAGGCAGTTATGCAATCGTATTGGGGATAAATATTGCTTGATCAACTATATTTATTCAAAATACGACCAACATGTGTTTGGGAGTGATCAGGGTGGACAATGAATCTGAAACTTGTCAACCTAATACCCAAAGGATTGATTAACCGAACATAAAAGAATAAAATACTATAGGAGTATTTTAGGATGTTATATAACTTTCTCACGTACACTTTCTACCCGCTTCTCACACCTCCATTTTCGTGCAGACACCATGGCTGAGTTTCAGCATGGAGACCTCTACTACCAGGCCTTGGTGGCCAATGGATGGATTGATGAAGGACCAGAAGAGGTTCAAGGGGGAAACCCAGGAGTGTGACCCGAAGAATATCAAGAAATGGACTATGAGGGAGAGAATATTGATGGGGAGTCAGACGAGAATGAAGACAGTGGACGGATCCCTAGCGAGTCTTATCCTTCGAAAGCCATACCAGACCAGTGCACAGTGCAGGAAAGCCCTTCTGATCGTCTATGCTCTCTCGAGGAAGAAATAGCCACTCTCAAGCAACAACTCTTTGCAGCCGAGGCTAGGGCAATTCGAGTTGAACAGAAGGAAGATGAGATCACTCGTGAGATGAGTGAATTGGCCGAATTCCTTGTGCGTCATTTCGTCATATGAGTGTCACCGCACTACTAGTTAGGACTATCATGATCTTGATGTTATCTCTTTTCCTTTTTGTTTGTGTATGTAGGGTTAACTGCTCGATTAAGTGATTACACTACTCGATGGGGTTGTTATGTTGTTTGACTATTATCCCATGTATTGTAGGCTTTATAAAGGCCAAATTTTCACGTAACATGTACCGAACCTTTATCAGTAATGAAACAAGTGTGTGTTTTATTTGTGATGTTGTTATCTACTATGAGTTCTATTTTTATTATTTCTTGATACTGTATGATTTCACGTATAAGTACAAATCGAATCGCCGAAACAAAAGTACTCACCATCATTCTGTTCCATGACAGAAGATGCCTCGAAGGTACGTTTGTAGAAACAACAACACGCAGCCACCACCACCGCCTCCACCGGAGGTAAACTCTGCTGCATTCCAGGCATCAGTATCGGCTGCAGTCACTGCAGCATCGGCTCACATACACAATGGAAACAATGAAGGCAGAAATGGCCAAGGAACACGAAGCTCCAACTAGGGAATGAATCAAGGGTCCACGAAAGCATGCACTTATAAAGATTTCTCCAATGCAAAACCCCAAACATTCAATGGAACCGGTGGGGTGATAACTTCAAAACGCTGGATCGAGAAGATTGAGTCAGTTTTCGAGATATGTGAATGCCATGAAGAGAGTAAAGTAAAGTTCGTGGCCTGTACGTTTGTCGATCGAGCACTATCATGGTGGAATGGCCATGTTGAGGCCTTAACACTTCCGGTTGCAAATGCTATGCCGTGGGAGGAACTCAAGGAGATGTTGTTGGCTGAATACTGTCCCTGTGGGGAAATACAGAAGCTGGAACAGGAGTTATGGAATCTCACAGTGCAAAAATCAGATATTGAAGCTTATATTGCTAGGTTCAGCGAGCTGGCACTTCTATGCCCTGGGATGATTACCTCGGAGGGAAAGAAAATCGAACGTTTCATTTGGGGGTGAACTCCTTCAATTCAGGGGAACGTGATTGCAGCAAACCTTGAAACTTTCGATAGTGCAAAGCGTCTAGCTCAGAAGCTCTATGATCGTGGAAACAAGAAAGGCACCAAGACTATAGAGGCAGAAGCCAAGAAGGAAGGAGGAAACAAGAAGAATTCGAAAAATAAAAGGAAAGGGGGACAGTCTTCAGGTTCTTCTAAGAAACAACAAACGGTAGCAGTTGACGCTGCTACCGATCAAACCTCATCAACTCCAACTGCAAACACTGCAACCAACCCAACAATCGCGAAACTTTACGCAGGTTCCCACCCGAAGTGTGACAAGTGTAGTTTCCATCATGTCGGGGCATGCAAGGACTTCCAATGCACAAAATGCAATAGAAAAGGGCACACTGCCCGATATTGCAGGTCCCAGCCACAACAAAATAACCCTCAATCCAACAATGTCGGGGCCAGTCGCACGTGTTACGGATGCGGAGACATTGGCCACTTCAAGCGGAACTGTCCAAAAGCCAATAATCAAGGTGCAGGAGGATCCGACAGGGTACTAACATTGGGGCAGGGTGAAGCAGTTCGAGATCCGGCTGTTGTCACTGGTACGTTTCCCCTCAACAACACTTATGCATGCATTTTGTTCGATAGTGGGCTGAGTGGAGTTTTTTGAGTCATAAATTCAAACACCTACTAAATCAACAACCCCAAAAGCGAAGCGAAGCCTTCACGGTGGAGATGGCTAATGGGAAGACTGAAACAACCAAAGACATTTACATAGGGTGCACACTAACGCTAAACAACCACTCTTTTCAAATAAACATGATGCCAGTAAATAATAGGAGTTTTGATGTGATCATCGGCATGGATTGGTTACGCCCCCACCATGCCGATATTATGTGTCGCGAGAAGGCCGATCGCCTTCACCTAACCACCAACGAAACTCTAATCATTTACGGCGATAAACCTGGTGTAAATCTTCGTCTTATCTCGTGCATCAAGGCACAAAAGTGCCTGCACAAGAAAAATCGTGCCTTTCTAGCCCACATGGTGGACAAACAGAAAGGGGAAAAGAACATTAACGATATTCCGAATGTGCACGACTTTCCAGACGTATTCTCAGAAGATCTCCCGGGGGTACCTCCCGAGAGACAGGTCGAATTTCGAATTGACGTGATACCTGGAGCCACATCAATTGCCAAATCACCCTATAGGTTAGCCCCTGCGGAAATGAAGGAGTTATCGAGCGAACTAAGCGAACTCCTCGACAAAGGGTTTATAAGACCAAGCTTCTCACCCTGGGGAGCTCCGGTCTTGTTTGTCAAGAAGAAGGACGGATCTTTCAGAATGTGCATTGATTATCGGGAGTTAAACAAACTCACTATCAAGAACCGATACCCTCTCCCTCGGATTGATGATCTATTCGACCAACTTCAAGGAGCTAGTTACTTTTCCAAAATAGATCTACGGTCCGGATATCACCAACTACGGGTCCGAGAAGAAGATATCCCCAAAACTGCCTTCCGAACCTGCTACGGACATTTCGAGTTCGTGTTAATGCCATTCGGTCTGACAAATGCACCTACAACATTTATGGACCTCATGAACCGAGTTTGCCGACCATTCCTCGACATCTTTTTAATCGTCTTCATCGATGACATACTCGTTTATTCATGAAGCAAGGAAGAACACAGTCAACATCTAAGGCAGGTCTTGGAAACTCTAAAGGCGGAGAAGTTGTACGCAAAATTCTCTAAATGCGAGTTCTGGATTCGCATGGTGGATTTCTTGGGACACGTAGTCGGTGAGGAAGGGATACATGTGGAACCTTCTAAGATCAAGGCTATTGAGGGTTGGGAAAGCCCGAAGACGCCACTGACAATGACCATCCATTCCCACTTGTCTTCACAGATCAAATAGGCTCAGCTGGAAGCCTTGAAGCCGAAGAACGCCACGAGTGAAGCACTACGTGGGATGGAAAAGAATCTTGAAATCAAAGAAGACGGACTTTACTATTTCATGAATCGAATCTGGATCCCAAAATTTGAAGGGTTCAGAGATGCAGTCATGAATGAAGCACATAAGAAACGATACTCCGTCCATCCGGGTTCGGATAAGATGTAACTGGATATCAAACAACATTATTGGTTGCCGAACATGAAAGCGGAGATTGTTACCTACGTGAGCAAGTGCCTGACTTGCGCAAAGGTTAAGGTAGAATATGAAAAGCCCTCGGGATTATTACAACAAATAGTGATACCCAAGTGGAAATGGGAACGAATAACAATGGATTTTATAACCAAATTGCCTAAATCGGCTGACGGACGGGATGCCATTTGGGTGATTGTCGATCGGTTGACTAAATCCGCCTATTTCCTACCAATAAAAGAAACATACAAAATGGAGAGATTAACTCGGATCTACATAAAGGAGGTGGTGAGACTTCATGGGGTGTCGATATCTTTCATCTCTGACCGAGATAGTAGATTCACCTCACGATTCTGGCAGTCACTCCAAAAGGCAATGGGGACCCAACTTGATATGAGTATTGCCTACCACCCCCAGATTGACGGTCAAAGTGAGCGAACCATTCATACATTGGAAGATATGCTCCGAGCTTGTGTGACAGATTTTGGAAAGACATGGGATACCCACTTGCCACTAATTGAGTTCTCCTACAACAACAACTACCACACAAGCATTAAAGTCGCTCCCTTCGAGGCCTTGTACGGTCGGAATAGTAGATCACCTCTCTGTTGGGCTGAGGTGGGAGACACCCAGCTGGTAAGAGGACAAACACCTAACAGCACTCTCACCGGACCCGATATCATTCGGTAAACAACTGAGAAGATCGTCCAAATCAGGGCACGACTCCAAGCGTCTAGGGATAGACAGAAGAGCTACCCAGACAAGAGACGAAAACCGTTGGAGTTCCAAGTAGGTGATCGCATGCTGCTAAAAGTCTCTCCCTGGAAAGGGATGATACGGTTTGGAAAGCGGGGAAAGTTAAAACCATGATACATCGGACCATTCGAGATCCTTGCCAGGATCGGTCCGGTAGCCTACAAGTTGTAGCTACCATCGGAGCTCAGTAACGTACACCCTGTCTTTCACGTTTCAAATCTCAAGAAGTATCTATCGGATGAAACCCTCATTGTTCCACTCGATGAGATTGACGTGAATGAGAATCTCCTGTTCGTTGAAGAACCAGTCGAAATCATGGATAGGGAAGTGAAGTGTACGAAGCAAAGCCACATTCCTATTGTGAAAGTACGATGGAGTGCAAAATGCGGACCTGAGTTCACATGGGAATGCGAGGATCAAATAATGCAGAAGTACCCTCACCTCTTTTCTAGCCCTTAAGGATACCTCACGAAAGAATTTCAGGACGAAATTCCCTCTAACGGGGGGATGATGTCACAACTAGCATTTTAGGGCCAGGACTTCCTATCCATGTACAAGATAGTTCTTTGTGTAACTATGTAACGATGTGTTTAAATGCGAACCAAACTTCAAATGTTATATCAATTTATACATCCAAAAACTTGAACTCATGTCTAAACTTCCTCGTAAAAGCATTAACCTAATCCAAAAGCTTCATTCACTCAACTTTGGGTTTAGACCTTGAATTCTCGGTTCAAACCTTTTAATGGATCAAAACTTTCATATTGGGCCCTAATGGGCCAATAACCCCTCAACTTGGTTCTTTGAGCCAAGAATTCACATTTGCACCCTAGTTGGGTCGAAATTCATTAAGCAATAGTATTTTGGACCATAAGACCCTTAGTGGGCCTTATTGGGTCGTGAACACCTTATTTGGGCCATAGTTGGGCCGAAAACTCTTCATCCAAACAGTTTTGGGCTGTAAACTTCTAATGGGCCTTATTGGGCCATGATGAATTATTTTAAGACTTAATGGACCCTATTTGGGCCGAGAACCCTTTCACTTACCCTTTTGGGCCGCAAACTCGTATGTGGGCGCTCATGGGCCGAACACCCATTGGGCTTATGGTTCTCGGTTACACTCCAAACCCAAGCCCAAAAATTTGTTTCTTTCTCCCGTCTCATATTCTCGGTTCTAAAAAAAGACGGAATGGGCTTATAATAGTTTTGTTATTCTCTATGTGAGTCGTTATAACCATACTAATATGACGGAGTACCTGTCTTGACGTTCTTCAGGCGTCGGTTTCTGAGAAGACATTTGTCACCCTAGACTGGCCTGTGTAGCTGTAGCGAGTAGCTCAGGTGTGGGGTGCCATCCCCGTATAGATCTATACACAAAATCCCGTTCTCCCTCCAGGAGACTCTGGTTATAACTACAGGGCTTACGGTGTACACTAAGGTAGGTACGGTGAAGGTGCGTCTCACAAGAGCCTTAACGAACTTTCTACGCGAATAGTGTGTTTCATTATTTCAGCGTTAAAATAATGTTA
Organism: Lactuca virosa; assembly: GCF_052849685.1. NCBI lineage: Eukaryota > Viridiplantae > Streptophyta > Magnoliopsida > Asterales > Asteraceae > Lactuca > Lactuca virosa. The sequence goes on from NC_136429.1 coordinate 507,726,739, forward strand.
CAAGTGTATATTTTGACTATAACTCATAGATAGTAAAAATGCAATAATTTTTATCGAGAGTGTCAGAATAGTTCATCATTTCATCGTTGTTATCAAAATAGTCGATTGTTAACGATATGTTCACGACAGGCCCAATATACATAAAATTGACACTAAGGCCCAATTAACACAGAAGGTGTCATATAAGGCCCAATTAGGATGGAAGGGCCATACAAGGCCCATTTTGACTTAAGTATTCAAGAATGGCCCGTATTTGTTTATTTGTTCACTTTCGGCCCACTTTAATTAAAAATGACACTTTAGGCCCAATAAAACCGTGAATGACATTAAAAGCCCATTTTTTCAAAAATGACACCTTAGGTCCAATAATATCGTGAATGTCATTAAAAGCCCATTTTTATAAAAAATGACACTTTTGGCCCAATAATACCGTGAATGACACATAAAGCCCATTTTTTTATGAAAAATGACACTCGTGGCCCATTTAAAACGAGAAGGTCACTAAGAGTCCATTTTTATCTTTATTGTCAAATATGGCCCCTTTGTATACTTTCTTTAGTTCATAGTAACTTTTAACATGTTTAATCTTTCCAAACAACATAGGAAATTACATAAAGTAACTTGCTTGCTAAAAACTTCAGATCTTGGAAGAGATTTCAAGTTTATGGGTGTTTTTCATGGTTTCATAACATATCATGAAAATATACACATGCATGCATAAATACAAATATTATACACAAAACCAAGCTTGTATTCCCCCCTAAAGATGGAAAAACACGAAAACAATGGGTATGAAGCTCACCTTGAGGTTTGATCGGTTTTGAAGAGAAAAGGGAAGGAAGTTTTAGGCCTTAGATAGCTTCTTGAAGAGGTTTTCGAGTGAAGATGGTCCTAAGAAACATATACACGAAAAATAAAGTGGTTTGAATAAGATTTTTAGTGTATACTTGGATTTAACTATAAGGCTTAACAAGAACTTACCAAGAGTGTGCTACTTGAAGAGATTCTTTGAGAAAACGCACACCAAAACCCACGGTTTTGATGAAGAAAAGTGAGGAAGTTTCTTGTGTTTTGAGAGAAAATAAGATAAGAAGTAACTTTGAATTGTGAGAAATGGAGATAGGTGGATGATGGTTTGGCCGAGATAAGGAGAGTGAGTGAGAGAGAGAGAGAGAGAGACTTTGGCCTTGATATTTGGTGGAAAATCTTCTCCCTAGAAACATGGTGGTCTTATGCATGGATATCTTCCATGCAAAAATGAGGTGTCACAATTTGAAGGATGGGAAAGTATAAAAGGTTTAGTTACTTTGTATTTTGATTATACTTTTAATGAGAGTGTAGTGTCCTATCCTACCCGTTCGGCTAACGACCCTCCACTAGTCAAGGGTGCGGTGAGTAAGAGTGGATACGCAATGGCAGTCATTTTACAGGCCGCTTCGTTAAACACCCCATATAGACCAGCTTCGTGAATGGGGCCTTCTAACGGTTAGACTGACTTATTCTTATATATATATATATAAATTAAACTTTTAACGTTATAATAGTATAAGGGTGTATTTTAACCTTTTAAAATACTAAGTGGTTTAATCTTTTAAATAAATTAAACTTTTAACTTTAAACCATGTTATGGAATTATTAATTGTCTTTTAATTAATCTTTTAATTAAATTATTAATCAAGCCATAATGATATTTTCTATGTGTTTCCATTTAAATTTACAAAATTAATACTTTTATTTCTAAATTTAAATTATGAAACCATAAGGATGTATTTTAAACATTTAAAATAATAGGGTTTTAGAATTTCATATTTCAAATTTTATCTTTTAATCATATTTTAAATTCTGAAACCAAGAGGGTGCAATTTGAAACTATTCAAAATTACTACGTTAAATATTAAATCAAAATAATCATATCATTATCTAAATTTAACCAAATCTATTATTTTGATAAGGATATCATATTACCATTCAAGAAATTCAAATTTAGGCAGTAAAAACAAATTTTGGTAATTATCCTAGTCGAAATCGGATCTGAAAATCGAAATTTTAGATGACAGACAAGTCAACTCGTCGAGTTGGGCTTTGAACTTGTCGAGTTCACCCAACTCATCGAGTTCTACGATGAACTCGTCGAGTTCATCTGTCAGACAGCAAAATGGGTTTCTCGTATAAGAAACCCATTTTCCTAAAGTAACTAAGATTGGGAAAGTATAAAAGGTTTAGTTACTTTGTATTTTGATTATACTTTTAATGAGAGTGTAGTGTCCTATCCTACCCGTTCGGCTAACGACCCTCCACTAGTCAAGGGTGCGGTGAGTAAGAGTGGATACCCAATGGGTTTCTTGTATAAGAATAAGTCAGTCTAACCGTTAGTAGGCCCCATTCACGAAGCTGGTCTATATGGGATGTTTAAGGAAGCGGCCTGTAAAATGACTGCCATTGGGTATCCACTCTTACTCACCGCACCCTTGACTAGTGGAGGGTCGTTAGCCGAACGGGTAGGATAGGACACTACACTCTCATTAAAAGTATAATCAAAATACAAAGTAACTAAACCTTTTATACTTTCCCAACGACTTACATAGTGGAGCGTGTGTGGTTAACCGACACACTAATATGGACTAATGAAGGATGGAAATGGGTTTCTCGTAAATTATTGTTGATCAATGGAGCATCTGTGATTAACTGGCATATTGATTAGATGATAAATGACATCGAGAGTACCAAGCTAATTTGCATGGTTATTCACACCTTGTTTGTGATCCTTGGTATCCCAGTCACAATCTTGAAGGGCATAATCAAGATTAAACATGCCATTGAAAAGTTCAATGAATCTCAAAGGATATAGGAATTTCATTTAAAACCTGATTCGTTTAAAATTTCGTTTTCGTGGTGGAATTGGTAAATCATCATTTACCTACCTTCAAATAATTTGAAATTGGATTACGACATCCCTCTTCGAATTGTAAATTATTGTGTTGGGTCCTAGCCTTAATATTTCATTTGGGGTGTTATATTAAGGATTATATCAACTAACTTGAATGTCTCCCTTTGTAGATGTCTGGTTCTGACAACTATGATCTTCCTCAATCCTTTGGAAAAAGCTTTCCATTCGAAGATGATATTCCACCTGTCGATCAAGGTGAAAGATCAATCCTTTCTTCGTGCATTGGTGGAACTAGAAATCATACTTCTCTTCCTCCAATGATTCTCCCTGACCCACGTTTTCGTCAACTTGAAAAGTTCAAGGTTACTCAAGCCCTATTGGCATGCAAACATAAAGATGGAAACTCTGTATGTGAACATGTTCTAAGCATGAAGTCGCGCGTTGACAGACTGGGAATGTTGGGTGTCGTTTTCCCAGAGGAACTGGCTGTTGACTTGGTTCTTCAGTCACTTCCCGATTCATATGGTCGGTTTGTTAAGGACTACTATATGATAGATCGCTACGTGACCCTTATTGATCTAACAAAATTCCTTATTGCTTCTGAAGCAGAAATGCTGAAGAGCATTATTCGAGAAAAAGAGTCTGAAGGATCAATCTCCCAAATTTCTATGGACATTGGTGATGGCAAAGGTGATAGCCCAGAAATGGTTTCTCCTCCTAAGGGAGAGAAATCGGTCATGGTCGAAAAGTTTGATCATAAGAGAAAGGCAAATTCTGAAATAGTCCCATGTGTCATTCCCAAATAGTCGATATGTTTCTATTGCCAAAAGAAGGGGCATTGGATGCGAAGCTGCCGTATCTACCTGAAAGATCACAAGGATAGTAAAGTAAAACTGTATGACTCTACTTCAGGTAAGTCCACTATCTAACTCTATTAAGTTCCTATTTACAGATTCTCAATACATGATGTAATAAGATTGCATTTTGATGTTTTGTAGGATCAAAGAAAAGGAAGGAAGCTTAAAAGAAAATAAGAGTAAGCTGAGTCTGATCGTGAAGAGATGGATTTCAATCACATGGTTCGATGATCGGATTTTTGAGCTGCTACTTAGGAGTTACAATAGATTGCTTAGCAATATTTAGAAACATAGTTTTCATTTGTATTTGCATTATAAGGACAAGTTTTTCCTCGTTTTATCAATAAAATAAAATTTGATTTTATCTTATTTTACCTTTCCTTGCAATGACATTTATGAAAATTGGTGTTTATATTTCTATTGTTAGCAATATTGAAAAATGGATTTGATTCTTAATTGTGTCATTTGTGGTAGTGTCATAATTTACCCAATAAGGAAAGATTCTCATCACCCAAGTCTCAATTGGACAGAAACTTGGAATCATGCGGTTTGAATTATGTGATGCATGAGAATCTTGATCTTTGGAAAATTAAGACTAATTCCTTGTTCACATGTATATGTGAGTCGAGTGAAAGACTAAAAGATCTAGTACACATTGATTTGCACTGGTCAGATCTACCACAAAGGACGATAAAGTCTATTTGTCATGATTTGCTAAAGGTTTAGTAAATATGGTTATAAGATTGAGTATAAGTCTGATACCTTGAAAAGTTTCAAAGTATAGCAGAACGAATAAGAAGAATCAGTTAGGCAGAAATATAAAAGTTTTCTCCAATCTGAAAGGAAAGTAGTACTTTAGTATCGTGTTTTATGATCATCCTAATAATTATGGAACCATGTCACGATTGATCCTCTAAGGACAACTTAGTGCATTTCTATGACTAAGAAGAGGAATCAGGAATTTTCGAAATGGTTAAATCAAGAAGACGAG